>NC_138734.1:6891508-7523220 GCF_965113295.1 Leuciscus leuciscus | reverse complement strand
ATTCGCACGTTTATAAACGTTAACGTTACCTGAGGTAATTTTCCTGGACCTTTTTACAGAAGGTAAAAGTCGCCGTAATCTTTACTGACATTGTCCGAAATGATTACTGAGATGGCACATTCGGACGGGACTAAAATAACCGAGAAGCTCTTGTAATTATTACTTTACCCCACCTCTCCATGTCAGGTGAACACCGGCTGGTGCAGTAAACATTGCCTAGCTAACGTTAGCTGGCTACGATATCAGTACAGTAATATCAAAGATCCTTGCTCCTTCTCAATTATCTGGTAATATTCTATTCACAAAATACAACCAATAGTACGGTAATGTTAAAAGTAATCCCCCGGGCCCTATTTGCGATGGTCCGCCGATTAGAACAGGAAAATACTCCACAGTGCTCTAGCATCTTCACTGCTGCCACGCAACGAAACTAGGAACACGACCGGTTTAAGATGGCGGCCGCATTTCTCAGTGCCCAGCGGCCAATAGGGCATCTAGTCTCTATATAATATCTATGGTTTGAACAAATCGGTTGAATAAATGACTCCAACAACTCGCTTATTAAGACAGTGACTTGCCGCCACCTACTGGTGGTTTTAGTTTCATATTTAAAGTATTCTTTAATTAAAACATAAAAAAACTGTACAGTAAATCATTAAATAATTTAAAAATATCATCTAATTATTATCGACAAAACGTTGAAAATATCGAGACATATTTTTGTCAATATTGCGCACCCCTAATGTACGGTATTCATTTTGATTTCTTCAGGTCTTAAAAAGGTCTTAAAAAGCCTCAAATTTGACTTTAAAAATTGTGCAGGTACCCTGTAATACTCTAATGAGAGTTAGTAGACATGTAGGTGCAATTTTACTTGTAGACAACTGAATGTCTGTTGGGAGGAGCATTTTACTATTAAGATTTGAATAGTAAAATGTAAGTTATATCATTATGTCATTGCTTAATTTGATGTCAGAGATGGGTCTAATAGTTGTTTTCATTAGTTTTTTCTTCATTTCAGAAAAAGCTCCAGAACGTCTTAGCCTCAGGATCTGGAAGGCTACGAAGGGACTTTTCAGCTGCTGTTCCGGTAGTGCTGTGACTGTTGTGGAGCGTTTTATTCCAGAACCATCGTCACCTTCTCCAGATCACTCCGGCGTCAAGCCAAATAATGGTAAATCATTATTTCTCCAACATTATTTTAAACAGTATTATCTTGTTTTCCACTCAAAATAAGGCTTGTTTTTACAGAATATTAAAATTATTTCCCCCATTATAATATTATTTTCTCGACCAGCGCTGACATTTTTTAAATAAAACAATGGATCTAGCAACAGACACTCTACTAACTATAAGTAACTTTTCAACTACATGTCAACTTATTCTAACCCTAACGGTCAACTAATACTCTACTAATACTCTAATGAGAGTTAGTAGACATGTGCAGTGTTACTTATAGACCAATTATAGGTTTGTAAACATCCGGGATGCGTGCGCATCGTGGTTGCAGAAAGACCCGTTTAACAGCTGATCCTTACACGGATACGGATAAGAATAATACTAATAGCTCGATTTAAAACATTTCATATTTAATTTTCGTAATGTTCTCCGCATATTTTTTTGACCACTTTTGGTCCCGACATGCGCAGTAGAACCTGCGTGACGCCGTGTGACGTAGGGTGATAATTCCCCTATAGACTTATAGAATGTCTTAAAGGGACCAAAATAAAGTGAAACCAATTTTTTCCAACATTCATCTGACATTTTCGGAACATTCCGAGAACATTCAAAAGTAACGTTCCCATAATGACAAATTATAAAATAGAATGTTCCTTTAACCAAGATAAAACATTTTTGAAACGTTGAAAAAACTGGACGTTTTGAACGTTCAGGGAACATTTAGAAATAATGTTTTCTTAATTGAATGGGAATGTTAGCAAAACGTTCTCAATAAGGCATGAGCTCGATGGCTGTCTGACACACACCAGAAACACACGCACAGAAAGCCGCTTCACAGACAGCATACGATCCAGAAAAGAATTCAATTTCACCACTTATTGCTCTTGAATTGTCAAAAACATGCAAAATTGTCAAAATGGCTGTCGTGCCGAGTATTACAGAGTCAGTTATGTCATAAATAAGACATTGCTATGCATTTAATAAATGTGTTTAATAAAATATATCTATATTTAGATATGGCCCATATGATCTTTACCATTACAAGAACTGAGCCACATGTGCCAGAGTTGGCCAAATGAAGCCTGGAAATGTATGTTTTCTTTTTAATTAAAGATCAGATAAAATAAGAAAAATAACTTTAGCGTTGAATCGGAATCACCTCGTAATCGTGATAATAGTGAAATAAAATTACTATTAATATTGTGAAATAATATGTTGGGACATTTATGCAGGCATTAAGCAGAAGTCAGGTGGATAGCGTGAACAATTCCCATTACTTTAGATTTGTAACTTTACAGATAAGATTTGAATAGTAAAATGTAAGTTATATCATTATGTCATTGCTTAATTTGACGTCAGAGATGGGTTTAATAGTTGTTTTCATTTGTTTTTTCTTCATTTCAGAAAAAGCTCCAGAACGAATGAAGAAACCTGGTCGTTTCCGTAAGCGCTGGAGGGGTTTTTTCAGCAGAAATGTTGTGGAGCCTTTTATTCCTCCAGCAGATCCTGTTTCTGAACCATCATCGTCACCTTCTCCAGATCACTCCGGCGTCAAGCCAAATCATGGTAAATCATTATTTCTCCATCATTATTTTAAACAGTATTATCTTGTTTTCCACTCAAAATAAGGCTTGTTTTTACAGAATATTAAAATGATTTCCCCCATTATAAAATAATTTTCTCGACCAGCGCTGACATTTTTTAAATAAAACAATGGATCTAGCAACAGACACTCTACTAACTATAAGTCTACTAATACTCTACTAATACTCTAATGAGAGTTAGTAGACATGTAGGTGCAATGTTACTGATAGACTTATAGAATGTTTTAAAGGGACCAAAATAAAGTGAAACCAAAGTAACAATTTGATGTGACCACTGACATTGATAATTAATATAATAAAAATAAAAAAATAATAAAAACAGTTTTTGATATCTGAAATGTTCCATCCTCAGGTCGCTCTGGATCCCGGAGAACTGTTTCCACAGATTCCTCTCCGGGCATCACGCCATCCTCAGCTTGGTCCTCACCCTGGTCCTCACCCCCCCCTGAGGCCCATGTCGAGAGAGGAAGTAGAGAGTTGTTGAGTCTGAGCAGCCGAGGCTCGGACAGCGTCGAGGGGAGCTGGAGTGGCGATGGATCGGAGAGCCCAAGCGACAAGGGTTTGTCCAGGTCCAACAGCTTCGAAGGGTTTCTGTGTCCTCCGCTGCCGGGTCAAGTACCTGTCGAGCCAACAGAGACATCAACTGGCCGAACTGCTCGGCGTGCCGTGGACGCTTCTCCTGTGAACGAGAGCTCAACAGGTGAGACTGAAATAAGGCTTGGCAGTGCAAAGTCTACAGATAGAGATTTAGCTATTTCATGCATAACTGAGTCAAGTTTTTAACACGTCCGATCACATTTACTGTTGCTCGACCAGCACTGATATTTTTAAAATAAAACAATGGATCTAGCAAGCTAATAATTGTCTCATATTTTTCTGTTTGTTTTTCAGAGTCCTTTGAGTCTCTCTATAACGTGGAAAAGTTAATTGGATCCGGAGTATTTGGCAGGGTTTTCCTGGGAACACGCAAATTTGATGGCAAAAAGGTAAATCTTACTGAATTGTACAAACATTTTGCTCTTGCATGCATCAAAACACATTTAAAACAATTTACAGATGGTTTAATACTTAATACAAAGCCAGGTGCTTGAAAACTGTTACTGTTATTGAAACTGTTTTTTTGTTTTTTTTTGTGCAGGTTGCCATCAAGCGGATACGCAAGATTGACAATGATCGTTATCTTTATATTGTAAGTTGGCCAAAACCTGAATGTGTATTGAGTTGTTTAAGTGCAGATTACTTTAGTTAATACACCCGTAGGAAGCATTAGGTATAAATGTGATCAACAAATAAGCCTAGAGGCACCAAATAACTTTGAGCTGAAAAGGCTCTTTTGAACGCATCTAAAAAGATCAAAGAATAGTACATTTCAAAATGATGTTTTCTTCAGATTTTTACCCAGCTAACCTTCTGTCTGCTTCTTCTCTCTAGCCTGGGAATCGCGAACCTCTCGTTACAGAAGTGGCGCTGCTGATGATGATGAGGCGAGAACCCATAAGCCCCTTCGTCATACAACTGTACGAGTGGTTTGAACATCCTAAAGAATTCTCTCTGGTTATGGAGTATCCGGAGGCCTACGAGACCTTGTATGACATAATCACTCGTCAACCTTGGAGTGACTGCTTCTCACGGGTCGTCATGAGACAGGCTGTGCGGGCAGTGCTACACTGCATCCATCATGGTGTTTTCCATAATGACATTCATGCTGAGAATTTCCTGTTTGAGAAAGACACGCTAGATCTCAAGCTGATAGACTTTGGCTGCGGTCAGCTATTTAGTAGTGAAGGCTACGAGAGCAACAGATACAGGGGTGAGCATTTTGGGAGTGTGGAAACCTGAAGCTAGTGACTTACAAATTTTTTGATGATGCTTTAAAAAAAAAAAGCTCAACAATGTGCAAATGTCTTCCTTACAGGATTTCGGGAATACTGCCCACCTGAAGTCATTACAGAACCTCGATTCCACGCCGTCCCAGCAAACGTCTGGTCTCTAGGAGTGTTGCTGTACGAGTTGTCGAACTTTTGTCTTCCTTTTCGTAATAGAACGGAAATCACACAAGCCGAAGTTACATTTCAGAACCCCAACTTATCCAAACGTGAGTGAATAATGATGATAACATTGATAAACACACATAAAGCAAACGAGTTGTACAGAAAGTTAAAGGTTATAGTGTGTCAGAATTTTTATATATACTGTAGCTCAACGTACACCGAGAGCATCGCTGTTTTCAAAAATGCCAGGTCACATGGTCATGACTAACCAGCTCTCTCCTTATTAAAATGTGTACAGACTGCAGGGATTTGATTGGACAGTGTCTTGCTCTGGATCCAGCTGAACGCCCCAGCTTGGAGCAGATGTTACAACATCCATGGTTTGTTCGTACACTACGCTAGATTGGAGAAGCTGAGGAGATTCACTCGATCAGTTTCAGGTGTGTGGAAGTGTAACAAGCAGAGTAGGATTATTATCTTTTGTCTTAAATTCTGGATTATTTGTAGTGAGATTTTCAAATTTGTGTTCATTGTAATGTTCTTGTTATAGTCAAATCACCTTCATTTATATAGCGCTTGATACTATATGATAATGGTAAATCATTATTTCTCCAACATTATTTAAAAAGTATTATCTTGTTTTCCACAAAAAAATAAGGCTTGTTTTTACAGAATATTAAAATTATTTCCCCCATTATAATATTATTTTCTCGACCAGCGCTGACATTTTTTAAATAAAACAATGGATCTAGATAAAGTGAAACCAAAGTAACAATTTGATGTGACCACTGACATTGATCATTAATATTATAAAAAAATAAATAAAACAAAAACTGTTTTTGATATCTGAAATGTTCCATCCTCAGGCCACTCCAGATCCTGGAAAACTGCTTCCACAGATTTTTCTCCGGGCATCACATCCGCCATCGCTGCACTGACGAGAATGTCTCCCAAGCGTTGGGCTGGATGTAATAATCCACATAGCCTCTCTCTATTTACTCCCGAAATCTGAACCGCTGAAGACGAGGTGGATTAAGTTTGTTTTTGAAGAAAATGCTCCCTCAACTCTACCAAAATTCGTTTATGTCTGCTCGAATCATTTTACACCGGACAGCTTTTTGAATGAGGCTCAGTATAAAGCAGGTTTTGCAAAAAAATGGCTCCTGAAGGATGTAGCAGTGCCAACTGTTCGTGATCCAGCTACACATCTAGAAGTATGTATTACGCGTTGGTTTTCCAAATTGCCTTTGAATTTGTCAAGTTCATAATAACATGTTAGACTTATAAAGTTTGTGATAGCATGTGATAGCACCATGAGTCCAGCTATGTTGTTATTTTTTTATCGCGCTGATAGTGGAATCTTGATTTGTTAAGGACAGCACATCAGAACAGAGCAGCCAAACCAGAGATGTTGCTTGCCAGACAGACGCAAAACCGCTGACCAAGTCTGTTGGTACTCAGTCATCAATGAAGACGTTTCATGTTCGCTACAGGAGTTCAGGTATGTTTATGTATTACATGATACTGCTTATACAGAGGACCTATAACTAGTCTTGTTACACAATAAGTGTCACATAACAGTAACACACAACTACTTTGTATATTACAGGTGTCCAGACGACAGATACAGTTTCAGACATTGACAGTTTGTCACCAGCAGCTGGTTTAATATTTAGGACCTCTACACCTATAAAGTGGCCATCAAAGAGACCTCGTGTGGAACTGGAGGAAGAGGATGACGAAGAAACCCTAATGGACACATCATCTGTAGTAGCACCTGAAGAGCAAGATTATACATTTGATCCAGCAGAGACGGACACAACTTTAACGGAGACAGCAGAGCAGACATGTCGTAAGTTTCAAAACTGTGCATTTGTTTTAGAACAGGGGTGTCAAACTGAGTTCCTTGTTGGCCACAGCACTGCAGAGTTTACCTCTAATCATTATTAAACACACCTGAGGCAGCTAATCAACTCTCTAAGGCTCATTAAAAAAGTTGATCCTTCTGGAACTGAGTTTAACACCCCTGGTTCAGAATTGTATTATTTTTATTATTATTATATTTTGTTACTTTTGTATTTAATATTTGTTAACCAGTACGAGTTTTTGTTTCTTAGTGCTCAAGCAAAATGGCAAAATGAGACGCTAGATCGCCTGAGTGAAAGGGAAAGGGTCATCGTTGGAGGTGACATGAGGGCTGACTCACCAGGTACATAGTTGTAAATAAGAAGGATGCATGGATGCTCGGGTATTTTCCGGATCATGAAGCATAACATGCATAGGTAGTATCTAACTGAATTCAATGCACTCGTGGTAATAATGCTTTGTGTAATATTACTTTCAAAGGCCACTCTGCAAAGTTTGGAAGCTATACATTGATGGACCTTCAGACCAACACCGTTGTGGACACACCAGAGCTGGTTCAGGTGGGAGAGAAGAAATATCAGTATTTAAAAAAATTACATTTTTGAGAAGTTTAAAACTTCTGGTTTGTCTAAGATGATTGTTTCGTTCCCTATTCTTGTCTATTTCAGAGTAACGAAGTGGGAGGAAGCTACCACATGGAAAAAGGATTACAGAGGAGCCTTGCCCTGTTGGAAGCTCGTGGTGTTACTCTGGAGTGTATTGTAACTGACCGCCACCCACAAATACAAAAGTACCTCAGAGCATAGTTCGAATTACAGGGGGTACTGGGGGGTACTATACCCCCCAATGAAGACCCAGTAGGGGACAGAAATATCAGTTTTGGGGGGGTCAGATAATTTTTCTGATATTGTGAAAAAATATAATTACAGTTGCAATAAAAGTCAACTCCTATTTTCACTGTAGGAACATTTTAATGTAAAGCGATTTCAGACACCCCTATTGTGGACCGTACCATTTTTAACCACCGTGGCTAGAAGGAGATAGAGAACGACTTCACCTTCTCAAGCAAGTGTCAACGTTGAATGACAAAACGCTAGTTTCATAAAGTATCATTCTTTTCAACATTCCTTATTTGTATATTCAAAAATATTTAAAATAATCTAATTTAATAGTTATCATTTTTCAATGTAAATGATTTAATTTTATTGGTAACAGCCTAGTTGTTACGGCATCCAGTCTCCGTGATTCTCCCTGTACTCAATCTCGAGCGCCCTCTCCAGAATACTAAGAGCATTGCATACTTCTCCTAGTATGGATCATTTATGATTACGCTGCACCTGTTCTGAATGATCACTGATTACTCATACTATATCTTACTCACTCACTCAGCGTCCTGTGCGAAGTATTGTTTCACCCTGTGTTGCATGTCTGAGCGTTTTCCTGAATTATCCTTGCCTTACTTGTTTCCTCGATTGTCTGCAGCCTGACTTCTGACCCAAGCCTGTTCCCCGGACTCTGATTCTCGCTGCCTGCCCTGAACTTCTGCCCGTCTCTTCATTCCGTCGTCTGCCGCCTGCCCCGACCCCTGCCCGTTCCTGGATTCTGGCCATTCGGCTTATTCGTTTTGCCTGGCTTAACTGGTCAATAAACATTGTTGCATATGGATCTGTCTCTGCCTCCTGAATCGCAACACTAGTGTCTAATTATTTTAATTGAATATATTTATCAAATTTAAGAATTTGAAATGAAAGATGGAGCATACATTTAATAAAATTAGGGGAAAATGCCCTTTATAAAGGTAAAAAAAATGATTCTGAGTGTTTTCAAACAGTGATGTAATGAAACATTGACAATTTAAGCTTGAAGGGAGTAAAGCCTCTGTTTAGGCTATTAAGGAAATGTAATTTTGCCAAAAGAAGAACTTTTATTTTAAATAAATGTTCATTTTAAATCAGCCTACTTCAGTGTGATGTTACCAGATTATCATGCTTAACACTAAGAATTTGAATAATTGTAATGTGATGATCAGATGCAGATATCTAAATCAAAGAATATAGGCGGTTTGCGGGTGGATTTTTTTATTTTTAATAGTGGATTCGGGCGACTCAAAGTGCACCAGATTAATGAATTTATCTTTAAAATGTACAAAATTTTCTTCCGGGGGGGCATGCCCCTGGACCCCCCTAGAGGTACCAATCTCCACCAACAGAAAAAATTGTGGAAAACACATTAGGCTATATGATGATCTACAAAAAAATACACATTTTTATTATCTTATTATTAAAATAAATTATTATGATTTTACCACCTGCGCCACATTTTGAGGCAGGAAAACCCTGAAATAGGCAATAGGCTTCTTGTAAAGGTATTACTATTTACTAGTAATTAGAATGGTATTTCAGTGCACTTAACTTCTAACTTTTGGGAGTTGATCAAAACAGTTCTCTTTTGGATATATAATAACAATGAGATATTCTGTAGCCTATACTGATTATCAGTTTGTCGCATGTTTAGACCTTGTATGTGTGTTGCACAACACATGTTGCACTTGGCGATCACGGTGGGGATTGATATGGTAGTGGACCATGATGGTCATAGAAGAAGTGAAGGAGCAGTACCCCCCCCAATTATGGTGGGGTAATTCACACTCTGCCTCAGAGAACATAACATCAACCAGTTTTATGATGTGTGGCACATCGAAAAAGGTTTTATTCAATAACATAGATTTATAAGTGGGTATAATATGAAAATTAAGAAATTGTGACAGTTTATAGGCATATCACAAATATTTAGTAGTGGCAAACTGTGAACATCACTGTTTTTATTCTCAGCAGTAAAATGCTTGTCTATATTTTTATTTACAGGGATTGTGAGGAAACTTGAAAACATTTCCAAGATGAAAAATTACGGAACTGGCAGAGAAGCATTAAAAACCACATTTACTGGACTGCATCATCTTCAACCACTGGACCAGAAAGAGTGGCAAAATGGAAATCGATTCTGAACCATGTCAGGAACGTACACAGAGGATCCAAACTTTCCTGCTCGTCTACATCATCTAAAGGGAAGCAGAGATAGAAACAAGTGGCTTGTTGCCAGTATGATACTGTAAACAAATATTATTTTTATGCAACACGACATGTACATTTTTTTTTTTAAAAAGGGACTATTAGTCGAAGTGTAAATAACCTAAAATTAAAGTTATTAGTTGTAATTAATGCAATTTTTGTATCATTTCTCATAGGAACTCAGGCATTCTACAAGCTGGAGAAAGTGATGACAAACACGCGGATTTTGAGGGACATCACCAAACTAAGTCCACATCACCAGACTTCATCTTTGGAGTCATTTCATAGTGACATTCTACGGTTTGCCCCAAAAAATGTGGTGTTCCCATTTCTTGGAATGTTGTGCAGGTAATTGAACTGCTGTTAAAATAACTTTACATCACTATAGGCTATTTTCCTGAATTGTGTCTGTGCACTTGCAGACTAAACCTGGCTGAACCTTTCATTACAATGAAAATGCTGGTCGTGCACAAGCAACATCATCAACAGGATATACATTTATAAATACATTTTGTTTTATTGCACAGAGTACCTAGATGACCTGCAGGACCTAATATTTGAGCATGTTTTTGTGGACCCTGCTCCATACATGGATGAGGTACTTAAGATACCCATACTATCAGACCTTTGTGCGGAGTATGAGCGGCCAGACAAGGAGGAGGTCATCTCCACCATGGTGTCCAGATTCAATCATCAGCTGGTAGGAAACCAACATATCTGCCCTGATCATCTGGAAACTCACGGCGAACCCTCATCACCACACAGGCTGGAATCACGACACGTACCCGACGGCCAAGGAAACCCCAGCACCAGCTCACAAAGGAGCGATATGCCAGAAACCTGTAACGACTAAAACACAGGCACATGTACAGATAGTACTTTATTTTTCAGCAATGTCTTTGTTTTGTTTTGTTATAGCACAGCCTATGCTTCATTTTGTGCTTTCTTATAATTCTATGAAGACTCCTGAAGTTATTTCTTACTATTGTATATAAAATATTCACTAGTTTGTTTACAGTATGTATTGGTTTTGTAGAATCGGCAATGTTTATTTAATTACAAGAATAAAGTAAGATCCATCCACTAATTATTTATACAAATTGTGAAATAATTTTCTTGTATTTGCAGAGTGTATTGTGATATTAATAAATATTAAGTTTGTTCTGCCATATGTGTTGTCAATTTCATGGTTGCAATTCAGAATATAGCTAAGTTTTTACTTTTGTGCAGTCAGTATGTGTAGGTTGATTGTAGATGTAAATATATTATTATATTATATAGCCCTGCATTAACATTTTCAAACTTTAATAAAATATAAAAACACTATCGACACTTACTGTACAATTCCACGTAGACGCAAGGTTCCATTATCCTGGAAATCCAGACCTAAATCTAACTCGCTGAGCAAACTCAACTTGTGCTCTCGCGAGAACTCTGGAATACCAGGGTAAGGTTCCACAGTCGGCTCGATAAATGTATGCATTCTGAAGAGAATACACGTTTAAACAAACAGGATTCAATCCAGGATGCTCAGTCATTATATATATATATATATAAAGATATTGGGAAGAATGTTGATAAAGCAAACCGGTTTGGTTACCATTGACTTCTACTACATGAAGGGGAAAAAACGGATTAATTTCTCAATATTATTATTTTATTTGTATTTTTTTGTGTTTGACAGAATAAAGAAAGTAATTGAGGTCTGGAACAACATGAGTGTTTGAGTGAATGATGATGAACTATCTCTTCAAGAGGGAAAAACTTTTTGTTTGCCTTGTCAGTTTATTTATTTGTATTTCAACCCTTAAAGAAATAAGCTACACATGTCAACAACAGCAATAGGAATAAAAATGATCAATAAATTATTTTTATTAATAATATTCAAAAAGAATAATTCCACCAAGTAATATTTCATTATGTAACTGTAGACTGTTTGCTGTTGCCAGCAATTAAGCAACTATCAGTATAAACAGGCTTTTTTAATAAAGTTATCAACACTAAATTAATAAAACATCTGAGAGATTATGATAAAGTACAATTAAGACTAGTTTATGGACTTACATGAAAAGCATTTGAACTATATCTCATGACTTTAGATTTGATGGAAGTATAATGTTTGGGGTTTCTTGACAGACTTTGCCATCAAGTGGACATGTGCAGGTACTGCAGGTTTCACTGGACTCTCAGAAATGAGTCTTGTATCATAGTTTCTACTTCATCTGTGAGCTTGTTATAGTCAGCCTGACATACTTTATGTGGATGATGTCCACTGTTTCCCATGCACTTCAGCAGAGCGTCATGCATCTGCTCTCGGCCTCCAATGCTGCAGAGTTTATCCAACTGCTCAACAGGATCCGGTGGGATATCTTGACACTGAAGGGCTTTTAAGACAGCCGGAGCAAACTTCCCGTGGTGTGCAGTGGAGCATATCACAAGGTGCAGTGGAGCATATCGCAGGTTTTGTCATGTATACGATCGGCGACTACTTTCCCAACCGCTGTGTGAGTGTCCATTATGAAGCCTGTTGTAGTGTGCACCTCCTGTATGGCCCTCAAACAGTCTTCTTCAGAGCACCAACCAGCTTGAAGTTCCAGATTTATCTTCTGCCGTAAAGTCTCCGACACTTTAAAGATGCGCTCTCTTTCTAGATTCAAACACAGATCTCTGACAAGACTTCCATCCCCACCGGAAGCGTGATGGATGAACCTCTCAAGGTTGGAAGACTTCAGGATATCAATGGCAGGAGAGTTTGAAACCTGCAGCTTCCGGTTGCGGAGATCATACTTGCCACTAGCGATGAAGTCGGATATGATGCAGTTATGATTGGATGCACAGATCACCTTCCGTATGGGTATATCCCCATTTGTTTGGCATACAGGGCTGACATGGCATTGCCAAAGTTTCCGGTAGGGATGCACACGTCAATGGGGTCTCCGAAAGTCAGCGTGCGATTTCTAAGCAGGTCCATGTACGCCGAGCAGTGATAGACCACCTGAGGGAGCAGTCGGGCCCAGTTTATCGAGTTTGCGGTGCTGAGAACCGTGGCATATTCCACAGCTAAATGTCCGATCAAGCTCGAGTCCCCAAACATTCGTTTAATGCTCCTCTGGCAGAAGTCAAAATTGGACAGGACGCTGATGGACTTGGCATTGCCCTCCTGAAATCCTGTCATCTGTAGCTTCTGAATCTCACTCACTCCGTTCTCAGGGAAAACCACAAGCACGCCGATCCTCTCCCGGTCACTGTCTTTAAGATTTCTGAAGCCGTTCAGCACCGCGCTTCCGGTATCTCCAGATGTGGCCACTAGAATCAGGTAGTTGCACATCTGTGGCAGGCAGTGGGCAAACAGCTGAGGCATCAACTGCAGTGCCAGGTCTTTAAACGAGGCAGTTGGGCCGTGAAAGAGTTCTAGAAGATACTGATGATCAGTGAGGTGCTTTAGAGGCACAACCGACTGATCGGCGAAGTTCTGGCCGTAAGCACGACACACCATTGTGCTCAATTCTACAGGGGACACATCCATAGGATGGATACAGTTTTCCAGTATGGCCACAGCTCTCGTGGCATGGCTGGATATTCTCAACCATTCTGAAGGTTCCAGTTTGGGGAAACCTTTTTTTTGGTACGTAAAGCATACCTGTCAAGTTTTGGATTTGAAAATAAGGGAAATTTTCCGGCGCCCACCGCGAGCAGTCCCACCACCCCAACCAAGCTCCAGTATCCCTTACATTTTAAGACAGGTGTACAAGAAAGCTAAAATCACCACTTGTCAACCACTTTTAAACTACAATTGGCTTTATGCACAGCTGCACTACTTCCTGAACTTCAGCCAGCTCCTTTGTTTCCTGTCTGCCATTATTGGACAAACTGATTAATCCAGGTGTGCCTGACCTCAGTAGTCACAACAACAATAATCAGACACACCTGGATTAATCAGTTTGTCCAATAATGGCAGACAGGAAACAAAGGAGCTGGCTGAAGTTCAGGAAGTAGTGCAGTTGTGCATGAAGCCAATGATAGGCCTACCTTTGTAGACATTGACATGCTGTGAAGATTCATTATATCCTAAATGAAAACACAAAAGGGTATATATGAAGAGCATTTATTGAAAGGCTTATTTGCATATTTTCTGTTCATTTAACATTGCTTGTCTTTACATTTACATTTTATTTTCATTCCACACATTCTTTTCATTTCATATTGTTTTTGTTTTACAGTTTTTCCTTTTCATTTCACATAACTTTTCTTTAGTCTTTTAGTGAGTTGTTGTACAAATTTGTAGCAGACTTTGCATTCTTTAAGACTGTTTTGGAAGGAGTGTATTTGTGGGCTGGGCCAGAGTGGTTAATTTTACATGAGAGTAGAGCGCAAACAGTTCTGTTGTCTAACGTCATCCTATTCTCTGTAACAATCTTTCGTACCATGCTAAACACCCTTTCTGAACTTGCATTGCTATGGGGAATGCATAGTAAAGCCTTCATATGTTTTGGCAGCTCACTGAACCTCATGTCCTTTCCTACCAGGCCCCAGAATCTGTCGATTCTTTCTTCTTGGGGGAGTTGCTTACTATCTGTCACCTGATAGTCTGTGAATTCCTCTCTCATCTTATCCTCTTTCAACCTCAACTGAGGGAACAGGGCCCCTAGCCTTTCCACTGTAAAGTAAAACAAGTGTTTGACTGAACATTGCAGATCTAAACAAGTATCAAGTATACTGTGCCAATTAATTGTTTGGTTATCAATGGGGAACTGTCCCCAGAGGATGTTGTTATGATGCGATGTAAAGCCTTTTGAGACAAATTGTTTGAAAAAAAATGGGCTTTACAGATAAATTTGCCTTGCCTTGCCTAATATCAATAGGCTTTATGCACAACTGCATTACTTCCTGAACTTAAGCCAGCTCCTTTATTTCCTGTCTTACATTATTGGACAAACTGATTAATCCAGGTGTGTCTGACCATTGCTAGGGTGGTTGCTAGGGTAAGTAGTGGAGCTGGGCATAAAGCCTATTGGAAACTGTTTTTATTATCTACCTGTCCCTGGAGTTATGTTAAGACGAGCTGCAGGGTCCAGCACTTTCAGGTCCCTCAGGAGTGGATGGTCGAGGGGAAAGGAGGAGAACATCTTCTTAAGCACTGCCTCATAGAAGCTTCTCACAGTTCTACAACAGCATAAGAGTGAAAAAAATGCATTAGTGGTAATATTTTAGGCACACTACAGCCTATACTCTCATACTGTTAAAAGATGATATCATAATATAACTACTGGGTAATATACTCACTGAAAGATTTTCTTCTCGGCTGACACAGGGAGCTCAGCGCTTCTCATGAATGCCTTTGTGTCTGCTCCGATAAAAAGATCTTCATCAGCCAACTGATGTCCATCTCCATACTCCACCTCCCTGAGAGGTACAGCCACGATTGCCCTGGCTGGTATGAGGTAGCCCATGATCCTCTTCATCAGCCTGCACATCTCCTCTTCAAGTCTGTGAATTTGTATTCCCTCTGACTGCAGATAATATCAATGGTCACAACAAAATAACAGTGAAATAAGAATGCTACAATAAGCACAAACATTTAGTTATATCCTATTATTCACTCATTCACTCAATATCATTGACACCCACCTGGAAGGCAATGTTAAATTCAGATAAAGGCTTAAGGGCAGCACTCAGGAACAGGAAGTAGGTCTTCACGATTGGATCACGCAGATGGCTTGCCAGATCACGCACTTTAACACTCCTCTCCACCTCTTCATGACTGTTAAAGTAGGCCTACAGTACATAGAGATACAGGGTGGCAATACATGGTTAAAATTGAAATATAGCATGGTAAACTGTGTAGATATCTGCTGAGTGGAGTTACCATCCTACCTGTAGTGCATCCCACTGGTTCAGCACCCTCTGGATGCAGGTTAACAGACTCAGCCATCTGGTGCTGCAGTACCTGAGGAGCTTCAGGTGATCTGAATCAGTGAAGTCTACAAACTCTTTGTAGACTTCACATCTTTTTGCACTGAGAGATAGAAAATTACTCTGTTAGTGGTTGGAATTGTGAGTGTGTGTGTGTGTGAAGAATATGAACTGCAGGCCTACAAGGCTACCTTGTGCATGAGTTAGCCACATGCAATGTTGTTACATTGTAACACACAACATTAGGTGAGAGAAATAGCAGGCCTATATGTATGCATTTACCTTCTATCAAAGTGGGTGTATATCCCCACCAGGATGTCTTCCACTGGTACCTGGGCTGCTCTGATGCCACAGCCAGTGGCCAGCTGTACCAGGTGACAGATGCAGCCAAGGTCCTGGACGTGGGGCTGGCTGGTCTTCAGTCTGCTGATGACCGAGTTATGGCGGCCTTTCATAACACTCGCATTATCAGAGTTAAAGGCAATCAGGAGGTTATCCCATGGGATGCCTCTTTTTCTATTGGAAACAGGAAAAAAATGCCACAAAACGTCTCAGACAAAATGTAAGGTTGTAATTAAATACAATCTACTAAACATGTCAACAACACAGTGCAGTTCCCCTTACCTTAATGCTTCACTAAGCTTTTCATACAGATTTTCTGCATTTCCTACATTGCATGTAGGCATCTCCAGGAATCTTGTAGAGACCTGCAGAGTGGCCTCATCGTAGAGTCTAGTCAGGATGACGAATTCTTTTTCTGTTTTTCTATTGTTCGATTCGTCGCACATCAGTGAAAAGGGCTGAGATCGGCATGTTTTGGCCAACTCGTCCTCTAGTTCTGCTGCTATGGCACCTGTTGAGTGTCCAGTAATTAGCTAGTAAGTTAGCCTACAACACATGCCATGGGTTAATGCTCAAATGCATGGGCGTCAGTTTGGTTTGAAATGTGCTGGGTACAGAGACGCATTCGGAAGCGCATTTTCAGAAGTGCTGGGTACAATGACGCATTCATTTTTTTCTCTCTTTCGCGCAGGGTCGCTCGCTCAACACAGAAAATATGTGGAATAAGGGCTGCTTCCGACTAAAAGTTTTTTTTCTAGTCGACTAGTAGGCTAGTTGTTCATTTAAGTCATTCATAAGACGTCTAAATGTGTCTAAATACGCTGTGAATGGGAATGTGCATTATACGCTGAGTTTCGGTTCATTTATGAGACAAACTCCAGTTCACTCGCCGGCGCCTCCATGTCCCCACCGAACTCAACGCCTATGCTCAAATGTTAGAATATTCAAACACATTTCAAACCCATTTGATACCGTTTTAGCAAACGTACAGTAGCCCAGCAGTAAGAAAGATAGGTATGTTAGCTAACTTACCTTTGATGATTTGAGTAGCCTTAGTTTTTCCCGTTGAGTATTTTCGTGCAATAGCAGAGTCCGGGAACATGTCAGCTACACACTTGTTGAAGTCATCGTGGAAGGAGAAAGGAATGTTGTTTTTGGCACACAGCATTGCCATTTTTACCTCTGCACGTATGACCTGGTCTGCATCGGTGGCATTTCTCGTCACGAATGCTGACATCGCCTGGGCATGTTTTTGTCCCTCTAGCCCGCGCTTGTGCTTGGCGGATTTCTCGTGCTGAGAAACATCATTCCTTCCCCCGTGTGAGATGCTAAAATCAGTTACAAAACTTGCAAAACGCGTGACTGTCCCCCACCCTGCTCCTCTTCAGAAAATTAAATTCGCCGTCCCATTGATCACAGTATTTACATGCGATTTTAGATTTTTTGGCAGGAGTGCCTTCCGAGAAGGTCGTAGCGTCCATCATTCGTCTCAGTTGTATTTTTTTTTTCTGTTTTTTCCCGCGTTGTCACTCATCATCTGACCTCACACACTAACCTCGCGACAACTGCCACCTACAGTAGGCTACTGCAGGTGGCAGTTATCGCGAGACTAGTGACAGAGCTCAGATTGGTAATGTTTTTTTGTTTTTTTTTACTCCGCCCGGGCCCGGGGTATTATTATTTTTTAATAATTATTAAAAAATTATTTTTTTTAAAACGTAAACAAATTTTTTTTAATAACGCAGGTTAAAATACGGGAGATTTACGGGTAAATACTAATACGGGAGGACGGCGGGAAAGAAGGGTAAAATACGGGACTTTCCCGGCCAAAACGGGATACTTGACAGGTATGACATAAAGCCCTCCATCTGGTGCAAGACCCTCTATGACGACATCACTGAAGAACTTGGGGTCACTTGACATTTGGCTCCTCGTTGAAACAAACACCTCTGATTCTGAATCCTCATATCTGAGCAGAGTCCTCAGGACTTTATCAGCCACGTCCTCCACGGAGTCTCCCGTCCCACAAAGGACTCTCGCATCTAGCCATTTCTCATAAAACTGCTTCCTGTAATGTAATATCTCTCTCATAGAAACACCAGCATCCTGACCCACAATCCTGTTCACCTTCATTCGAGAGAGTCTCTGCATGATATCTTCTGTGTCCACATCCAGGTACACGGCCAGTCCAGAGCGCTTCAGGTGCCGCATGGCGTCCGAATGCAGGGGATTGGAGCCGGTCAGAGAGATGACACTTCCTGTGGCTGCAAACCTGCACACTGCTTTACCTTCTTCTTCAATAAAACCATCACCACCAATTTCAGAGAGCTTGTCTGCCACACTCATTCCCCACGTCCTTTCGAGAACATTGTCATCTATATCAATAACAGGCATACCTAGTCTGTGTCCCAGAATCCACCCTACACAGGTCTTCCCTGCTCCAGGAGGACCCATCAGGAGAATGTTTCTTTCATGCGGTTTAGAGTTTTGATTTGATAGCCGTGCTGTAGTGAAGTATGAAGGAGCAAATAGCAGGTGGGTCCTCAGCTTGCTCACTTTAGCCAACAGCTGGCCGAAACTTGCAGGGATCATCTTGGAAAAAAGATCAAATAATCTAGGAAGCAGAAATATGTTTCAGAATTAAAATCATGTCAGTAGATTACAGATAATTTGCTAAAATACAAAATGTAATGTTTAGGCCTGGTTTCACAGACAGGGCTTAGAGTAAGCCAGGATTAGGCCTTAGTTAAATTAGAGCATTTGAGTAGCTTTAATAAACGTGTCTTAGAAAAAACATGACTGGTGTGCATCTTGAAACAAAACAATGGCACTGACATATTTTAAGATATGTCAGTGCAAGATGCTTTTAGTTAAAACAGCTCAAACATACATTTTAGTCTGGGACTATCTTAAGACTTGTCTGTGAAACTGAGGGATATTGTATAGGCCTTTATCACAACACAATAGAACGCTGGAAGTAGCCGTGAAGCAGTGTACGGCGTCTTCCGGTTATTGCACTGGACTACTTCGCTCTCGCATCTGCCAAAAGTTTCTTTTTTTGTTTTGTTTTCTTGATTCCATTTTAATGGTTTGATTAAATTGCTTTTCATCTAAAGGTGTAACTACTTAACCACCGGAAGTGCGAGTACACTGCTTGGTGATTTCGAACGTTCCAAAACCAGGAAATGAGATAAAGGCCTATTGGTTTAATCTATGTAAAGATTTGTTTTAATAAAGACACAGCCCGTCCCAATGGAACCCTAGGCCTTCGACGTCTTTCTCCAGTTCCACGCTTTCATGACATAACGCTGCTTTGTCTGTCGGGTGTAAGTCTGCTTCCTTCTGAAACCTAAAATGACAAATGGGACACCCTGCAGTCTTGTGGTACACCACAGATGCACATGAAGTGTGCCGTTTAGAACAGGGCCTTAAAAGTCACAATGAAACGCAAGTATAGACAGATCTTTTCTTCTGCATTGTGATATCTTAATGTAACAAATTATTGAAAGGAATAATAGTAGGACTTTCTTCACGCCCAGACTAAACTTACCAATTCACAAAATTAACGGAATGCATACCTGATATAAAAAATTGGATGACTAGTAATTTCCTACTACTTAATTCTGAAAAAACAGAGATTCTAATTATTGGACAAAAAACTCCCTCACGTAATAACCTAGAATACTGTCTAACACTTGATGGCTGCTCTGTTAAGTCTTCATCGTTGGTTAGGAACCTGGGTGTGCTCTTTGATACCAATCTTTCATTTGAAAGTCACGTGTCTAGTATCTGTAAAACAGCATTTTTCCATCTTAAAAATATATCTAAATTACGTCATATGCTCTCAATGACAAATGCGGAACAATTAGTTCATGCGTTCATGACATCAAGGCTAGATTATTGTAATGCTCTACTGGGTGGTTGCCCTGCACGCTTAATAAACAAATTACAGCTGGTCCAAAATGCAGCAGCTCGAGTTCTTACCAGAACCAGGAAGTATGACCATATTAGCCCGGTTCTGTCAACACTGCACTGGCTTCCTATTAAACATTGTATACATTTAAAAATACTGCTGATTACTTACAAAGCACTAAATGGTTTAGCTCAGCAGTACTTGAGCGAGCTCTTAACGCATTATAGTCCTTCACGTCTATTGCGATCTCAAAATTCCGGCCAGTTAATACAGGGTGTCTACAGATAACAAGTTAAATTTAAGACTTTTTAAGACCTTTTTAATGCCACTTTGAATTAAATTTAAGACCAAACCTGTGATGGAAATACACATTATATTGCATACGTATATGTAATATTTAACCTAAGTAATTGAAATAATTTAATATTAACTACTTGTTTATTGAACTAAAATCAATGTAACATTTGCAATCGTGAGAATATTCAGCAAAATAGCTCCCGTCATGTTATGTTACTTAACTATATCACATGTTATAAATAAATAAAAAAACAACATTTAGAATTTCTACCTCAGTATGTTTCTTCTGTGAGTTTTTTTATGTGTGCCGTTATGCTCATTTGTTTTGATTTCTTACTATAAAATCTATCACAGAGACAAGCAGAGCGAGCCTCAACAGCGTTACCAGAAAAAGCCTACATTATCATTATCAATAGCAGTTTAAGTAATAAAATCTGAATCATTCTCGCGATTCGATGCTTCACTGGTTATTTGACGGACATTAGGTCCGTCAGACTGGAGAAATTTTAGCGGTAATGTGACCAGAAATATTTAAGACCTATCGAATCTGAATTTAGGACATTTTAATACTTTAAGGCCTTTTATTAGGAACATTTTATTTAAGACTTTTTAAGGACCCGCGGCCACCCTGAATAACCAAAATACAATTAAATATATCTAATAAAATATATATTTTAAAGTTAAATAACCAAAATACTATGTTTGATAGTTATACTTATAATTTTGTTTCTATTACATGCAGTTCTAACTTGAGCTCTTAGCTCTCCGGTTAGAATATTGGCTTCTTACTGACCCTTTAAAGGTATAACGTTACTCCACCGAAAAATTAAAATTCTGTCATCATATACTCACCCTCATGTTTTTTCAAACCTGTATGAATTTCTTTCTTTTGCTGAACAGAAAGGAAGATATCTAGAAGAATGTCAGTAACCAGACAGTTTTAGATACCATTGACTTCCATAGTATATATTTTTTTCCTACTATGGAAGTCAATGGTATCTAAAACTGTCTGGTGGAGTATACCTTTAAGAAACACAGAACTCACTCTTGCACTCACACTTACAATCTCACACACACACACACACACAGATATGTGGTTTATGAGGACTCTCCATAGGCGTAATGGTTTTTCTAATGTACAAACTGTATAATCTATCCCCCTACACTAACCCTACCCCTAAACCTACCAATCACAGATTTAGTATGTTTTTTAAGCCGTTTGGTTTAGAAGGACACATATGTCCTCATAAACCATGTTTACGTTGTAATACCCATGTCATTATACACATTTGTGTCCTCATAAACCATATACAAGAACACACACACACACACACACACACACACACACACACACACACACACACACACACACACAATAACACACTATATTTTTTTATTAGCCCCGGGTCTAGCCGGACAGCCTGTGTGGGTGTGGGTGTGTGGTGTGGTCATTGAAAATGTGTTCAGATATATATTCTTCACAGAAAATGAGCCAAGGCCAATGAGTCTGAGTTTGAAAAAATAATTAATCGTATAATTTTTCTCTTGATAAAAAATGAAACCGGGTCCTACAGACCCGAACACCATACAAGGGTTAAAACGACACTAACGAGACGCTTAACAACACAGCGTACAAAACAAACATTTTATATAGATATCATATTCTAATTAAATGAATACTTACAATCACAGAAATAATGTCCTTGGCGATGGTCAATTTGCTGCTGCTCGTATCCGAAAGCTGAATCACAGCTGTTCTAAATAAGCTACATATGATTGGTTAATAATAATCCTATTTCAGTATCTTGCCGCACTATTGGCTCGACTGATATAGTAGGCAACCGCGTTTGCCTGCATATTTACGGGTCGTGCAATATCATTTCGGGGGAACATGTGCAATAAATGGGAGTGGCAACACTTTTCATATCGTTGAGAATAAAACAACCGTCCCAACTTTACAAATCCAGGTTCTCTCTCCATGGGGATCATCCATTTCGAAAAGTAAAGCAGATACGGAACCTCGGCCCACGCGAGATGCAATGCGATTGGTTGCTGGACCAGCCAATGGAATTAATATGTGTAATATTAATATTTAAAATTGCCTAGTCATTAGATTTGTGAATTCTTTTTCTGAAAAACAAAATTATATCATTAATCTTTTAATTATTTTGGCAAAGTTTTAAATCCATAAGACAAAAATAACTCAAAAGAAACCCTCCTATATTACCTTTTATAACACTGATCTCACAATATACTTAGAATATCTTTTAAACATGAGATCACAAAACAAAAAGCTTATAAAAACAATACAAATTTTAAAGCTTTTCAAATACATATAACTGCCCTGATATTATAAACTTTAATTTCTGCATTTATTATTTATTTTATTATTATTATGTACATTTATACTTTAGTTGTTGTTGTTATTCTTTGGTTTATACATTTTGAATTGTATTTACAGTGCCTTGTATTCATTTTGTTTTTTTGTTGCATTGTAGGCTACTTGAAATGTTTGTAATTTAACTAAATAAATAAAAAGCACAATATGTTATGTATACCATACGTAATAAGATGTATTTCTAAAATCAATACTTTCAATATTATAATATTATATATTATATGACGTTACTGTCACAAAAATAGCTTTAATGGTTCTGTTTTTTTGTTTTTTTTTAAGCAAGTCTGGAGGCTAATGAAATGAAACAGTAACGCTATTTCTGAGGATATTTCTATTGTATTGTATTGTCTTGTATTTTGTACTGATTTTCTTGCAGGTTGGCGATGGCGCGTAATTTCATGATGGGTGGAAGAGGAAGTGAGTGCTTTAATTTTTAATTTATTTGTTATGGTGTGTTGTACAATGACTGACTGATCCCATTTGATCCCATTTATTTGATTCATTGCATGTGAAATAAACTTGAATTGAATTTGAGTAACTTAACTGAAGTAAAAATCTGTAATTGACCACAGACATTGATTATTGATTATTATGATTAAACTAACGTTATGTGATATGTGAAATATTCCATCCTTAGAGCACTCCAGATCCAGGAGAGCTGCTTTCGGTCAGACGGCTGGTCGGGAGGTTTGGACGTCCGATTCTGATGACCGTGATCAGGATCCGCTGCCCCGAGATGGACAAAGTAAGTTACACAATTTCCTTACTTGAGTGAAAGTAAGTTACAGATACTTTTGGTCAAATATTACTCAGTTACAAGTAAAAGTTGAAAAGACTGATTTTTACTTGAGTAAAAGTACAGAAGTACTTGTTTTTAAAAGTACTTAAGTATCAAAAGTAAAAAGTAAATGTCATTGCACTGTTTTATTATTGTTTGTAATACTTACAGTACCTTATGCCTCTGAATCTATGCCTGCCTACCTACCCACCCTCATATCAATATATCATTTATTTCTAGAACACAGTTCCTGTAGTGGGATTGAATGTGAGATTGAATAAGTGCTCTCAATAACGTCCACAATAGTTTCGGGCTGTTCCCTCAAATAGTGCCCTATTTAAAGATTTTTGGCTTTTAGGATGAATATGTCAGCCACTGTTATAAGCTAGTGTGCTCCAAAACAATGACAAAATGAGCATTTAAAAGACCAAACCCAACATTGAAAATGAAAGTCAGATTGATGTCAGAATCCAACTACTTTCTACTCAAGGACCTTGACATAAATGTAACGTTAGTGGAGTAAAAAGTATGATACTTGTCTTTCAAATGTAGTGAAGTTAAAGTAAAATGTTTCCAGAAAAAATAGTACTCAAGTAAAGTACAGATACTCAAAAAGTGTACTTAAGTACAGTACTCAAATAAATGTACTTTGTTACTGTCCACCTCTGCCGCTGCCAGACCCGACCCAGACACAGAGCCAGGATCGTCCTGGATATTTACCATCTCTGTCTTCTGAGTTTTCTGTTTCTGTGTCCACAGGTCAGGCTCACGGGACGAGGGCGAAGCAGAACCCAGATGTTGGACGTCCGTCCACTTCATCTAACCACTCTCGCAGAGGTCAGAACAGGGCAGGATATAGGCATGGGCAAGGAGGGGCAATGCCCTCCCAAATGCCGTGACTGCCCCCCAAACGTGATGGCATGTAAAGATCCCAAATTTAAAAAAATATTTCAAGAAAAATGGTCAGAGTGAGCGCTCTCTGCTCTCTATCCCTCATTCAAAGTAGCTACTGATTGGTAGATGCATAGGGAGGGCGTGGCCAGTCGCTTCACCGGCTTGTGGTGAACCTGCTGAGCTTCACGTCTCAGTCAGTCACTGCAGAGCGGAGTACGCAGACACACTGTCGTCAGCTGAGCTCAGCCCCTGTTTTGAGTTTCCTTCGCCGTCAGTCACTGAAATTATTTGGTTACTCTTTCTGTAAGCGTTCTCATTCCCTCCATATCTCTCTATCGCTTTCTCTTGTAATTTGCACCGAGTGAC
Source organism: Leuciscus leuciscus (assembly GCF_965113295.1). NCBI lineage: Eukaryota > Metazoa > Chordata > Actinopteri > Cypriniformes > Leuciscidae > Leuciscus > Leuciscus leuciscus. The sequence continues at coordinate 7,498,611 of NC_138734.1, read as the reverse complement.
GAGTCGAGTATGCGCCGATTTCTGGTTGCTAAAGCTAGCACTGGCAGCAGCAACGAGGCTGCTAGGGCATTAGCTGCAGCAGAGACCGAATCACCCGGCTCGTCGGGTGATACTGCTCCTCGACTCGCTACAATTTCTAACCCCCGTGCCCAGTCCAGTACCAGTACACCTAGTTCTAGTTGCACAAGACCCGCAGCCCCCGTCGCTCCCAGCCCATCCGTGGCTGTTGCGGATAAAAAAAATAAAATAAAAAACCCAAAAGAAATAAAAAAGATTGAAATAAAAAACGAAAGGACAGACAGACAGACAGACAAGACAGACAGGAAGACAGACAGACAGACAGACAGATAAAAAAAAAAAAAGAGATAAATGCAGCCTCAATTCTGGCTCACGAGAAGGCCATAACAACAGGTCTAGATATGGACGCATTTGTTAGGACTTTTGCACAGAAAAGCAGACGACTGATGCTATAATGACTGATATAAGCCATGCTGTGTACAGAGCTAAAGAAATGAAAACAAAACCCCCCCAAAAAAGAAATAAAAAAGATTGAAATAAAAAACGAAAGGACAGACAAAGACAGACAGACAGGAAGACAAACAGACAGACAAAAAAAAAAAGATAAATGCAGCCTCAACAGGGCACAAGCCAGTGTCCTATTTGTGCCGGTCCCAAGCCCGGGTAAATGCAGAGGGTAGTGTCAGGAAGGGCATCCAACATAAAACCTGATAAGACAAATCAAATGGATCAAAGGAGCTGATAGATTAGAGCTGGGCGATATAGGATTTTTTCATTTCACAATATATTTTTTCATTTCTGGCCATATCGATATATATCACAATATAAAATCAAATCACTATATTTGTCAAATTTAAATGTTCCGTTAAATGACTTGCCCCCCCTGATATTCTACCTGCACCCCCTAGTGGGGCTGGCTGAATCCGGCCCTGTTAGTTATGATATGAAAAAAAATCTCAGCTCTCAGATTCTGTCAATTTTATTACGAAATTCAAACAATAAATACCGTTTTGGTGCTTGTAATTGTGACGCGACAGATCCCTAGCGGCACGTGACCCGATCATCTCTACTAGCTATAGTAAATAAACACGAATGAACAATGTTGAAAGAAACAGTACAGCTTACCAAAATGTAGCCTATATTCTTCATACATAATATCGATCAATCAATCAAACAAAGGGGTCAATAAAACAGCTGGAGAACAATTATGTCACATAACATTTACCTCAGGAAAGCCATTTAATGACCATAATATAGGCACGTTAGTTGGCTAGAAAAAGAGCTATAGAGAGTATTTTGCTAAATATGTGTACTATATTACATATTTATTATATTTGTACTTATATCATTAAATAAAGTTGTTATTATAATAAAAACGCATTATATTTAATTTGAGTTATTTTTAACCTTAAATAATAGGCCTACTACCAGCTGATAGGGCTGTCTAGCCTATGTATTTTTTTTTCTTGAGAAAAATGAACGCCTATCTTGTGTACCTAACATGTATCCAAATGAGTCAATATTAAATCAAATCGCAAGAATTGAATTGAAATCGTGACATTTGTTTCAAGAAATGTGTTTAAAAAAAAAAAAGTAGCTTTCCAGAAATTGTACCATATAAACATTGTAACATGTTGTCACTAAACCTAATAAAATTCAGTTTAGTTACTAAAATGTTTTGACAATCACAATACACTTATTGTGATGCAAGTTTTTTTTGCAAATAAAAATAAAAAGTTTTTTTTGTCTATAAAACGCAGATAGCAGGCCGGGTGAAACCCGTAGTTGTTGGGACATCAGAGACCGGTTTGTCCAGGAGGGAAACATGTTTATTAGCAATAGCTGAAGTGTCCGACGTTTTGAGCCATTCCTACGCACATTGCTTGATTTTTTTCCCCATCGGACTTCAGTAAAGGGCTGCGGACCTTTCCCACCATCTTTTCCGACATGAAGAATACACTTTACGGGTGTTAATCGAGCTTGATCGCCGCTATCAGATGAAGATGCGCTGCTTACGTCCTCCTCCATGTTTACATGTGCGTAGTGATATTGGCTTGATTTCGGCTGGGACCTACTTACATTTTCTATGCTGATTGGTTGAAAATCAATCTCAACAGTTTTATATGTCTCAATACGCAGTCAATATAGTGCGCCAATAAATTACAATTTCTCATTAACTGCAGGATAATGCGTGGAGAACTTTTTGCTTGGATACCTTTTATTTACGTTGAACATATTGAGCAAAAGAAAAAGTAGTGCCCCGTTTGTCGGAACGAAACTGAACGATACAGCTCACGTACAGCGGCCTAAGAGTCAGACAATAATGGAGAGACTCAAGAAGTGACAACATGTAGAATGCAACAGTACATTTCTGAATGGTTAGTTGATGAATTTAGGTAGCTTATGTGTCATCTTCTATTCATTGATTAGCATTTTTTAAGGACTTCAACATTACACACTAACTAAAGTTAAAAAAGTGAAATCATAATCAACCACCCCTTCAAGCGTGTGACGGAAATGTCTCGCCCCTTACCATATTTGGAACTTCAGCTCCAGAAGCAATAATGGCAGGTGATCATGTCAGAACTACCTTATCAATTCGAGCTCGATTCTGATCCGGAAAATGCAGATGTCCAAGATGAGCGATCATCTTTGCATGGCGGCGCTGGCGGCAACAATAATACAGCGAGAACAAAAGTTACGACATTGTTTCTACTCAGACAATTCATGGGACCATATCATCTGAACATATTTCCAAATGAAATAACCCTTTAAAGGCCCATAATAAAAGAGATGTCTGTTTTAAATGAATTTCTTGAAAACAATGTCTAAACCCTCCTCAAGTGCTTTTCATCCAAACAGTATGAAGATCTTACATATGATGATTATCATCAAAAACTAATTAAATCTGTTCTGTTATAGTTCAGTTCAGCAGGAGAGATCAGAACCCGAGCCCAGCTGTGTGTCTTTGAGGAGTGACGGGTCTATGGGTCTTCCAATAGATTTTAAGAATGACGATACACAGACTGATCTCAGGTAGGCTACAACATTTCTTAAAGACATTTAAATATTTTAATGAAAGAGATTTTTGAATAGTCAGTAGCAAATTCTTAAAATATGAAAACATACTTACAGGCTGTGTGTGAGTCAGAAGCGCCAGAATGTACATGCAAATATGGAATTGCCCCACTTTTTAGAATCAGCTTTGTGCACAGCCTGCCTTGTACTCTCGCAGGGTCTGGAAACAGTCCTCCGAAAATTGTGCAGCACACAGTCGAATGTTTTAGTTGTACTGTTCTGGAACAGTTGTAAATAAAGTTTAAGCATTGTTTTCTAATTGTGTCCTCTTTTGGAAGGCCAAACTCATTTAGTTTGGCTTTCACAGCGAAAAACACAGTGTCTCTACGACATGGCGGCGCTGGCGGCAACAATAATACAGCGAGAACAAAAGTTACGCCTTCTTTCTTTGCGTATAAATTTATTTATGAAACTCTGCCCCCACTCTCTGACCTAGATTTGTTGGGGCGTGTTTGAAAGAAGAGTTTTAGGAAGGCGTGGCTAACCTGCTCTGTCTGTCGGTCTCCGTGTCCTCTTTGCTTCGCGATTTTTCTGTGCGTGAGAAAATGGATGTGTGGCGTGAGAGCGTGTGAAAAGTGTCAATTGCGTGAGTCTCACGGTGAATGCATGAGAGTTGGCAGCTTATAGCTTACAGCTTATAGTCTGTTATTATATTTTGGCTTAATTCTATTTGTTATTCAGATTTTACCTCAAATATTACCTTTGAATTGGAACAACATAATGAGAAGTAATTAGAATGTTAATGCTACACTAGAAATTTTCTTGATAATCTTGTAATGTTTACTGTCCCTAGATAGCAACTTCAGGTATATCACACATTTCAAACTGGTTTATTTTGTATTTCAAGTGGTAATTCGGCATTTTTGGGTTTATATGATAAACAGGTTTGAAAGTGCAAAATTCCCTATGGTTTCCCTTTTTTTTTAAATGGGCACCTTTAGCATCATTTTTCTCAAAAACTGCAAGGTTGTGTGTGGAGAACTTTTTCCTAAGGAATCTCTATATATTTCTGATGTTAAATATAAAAAAAAGTAGGTAGTGCCCCACTTGGTGGAACGAAACCCTATTTCTAGGCCTCTTTTAGGCTACCGACAGCGGCCTACTGCCATTATTGCTTCTGGAGCTGATGTTCCAAATATGGTAAGGGGCGAGACATTTCCGTCACACGCTTGAAGGGGTGGTTGATTATGATTTCACTTTTTTAACTTTAGTTAGTGTGTAATGTTGAAGTCCTTAAAAAATGCTAATCAATGAATAGAAGATAACACATAAGCTAAATTCATCAACTAACCATTCAGAAATGTACTGTTGCATTCTACATGTTGTCACTTCTTGAGTCTCTCCATTATTGTCTGACTCTGGTTTGAACATAAACATTGACATTTTCAGTGCATGTCTGTATGAGGTAAAAGGATAAAATATCTGTGGGGTATTTTGAGCTAAAACTTCACATACACACACTGGGGACATCAAAGATTTATTTTACATCTTGTGAAAAGAGCATTATACCACCCCTTTAAGGTTATTGGGCCAATCACAATGTACTGGCTAGCTGGCCAATCAGAGCACGCTGCGCTTTTCAGAACGATGAGCTTTGTAAAAATCAACGCATTTCAGAAAGGCGGGGCATAGAGAAGCAACAATAATGTACAGTATGTGTAGAATAATGAGTTTGTTTGTTTTTTAACCTAAAACCGCATAAACACATTGCATTACACCAAATACACAAAATAATGTTCTTTTTAGAACCGTCATATGACCCCTTTAATTGTATTACATTGATACCATCTGTTGGTCATTTTTGGAGGAGTCATTTTGGAGGAGGTTATAATGGGTTTGAGGTCAGAATATAGAATAGGGTATTTTTTTGAGCTCTGAATATACATGTAAGGCCACAGCAGCACTGCTGCACATTACCTGCAATTCCACAACGCCCAGGTACAAACAAAAAGGACTGCAGTCCATTTAAAATGACCACAAAAGCTGGGTGTTTCAAATATTATAAGCATCTCTTTCAATAAAATGCTATTTATCTGATTCCAAGCCATGAAATTGGAACACTCATAGATATGTCTCTCTTGCATCAGGTGAAGACAATGTCTATTATGAATATCATACATACAAAATACAAAACACCATAATATTAAAATGTTAATCATGTCTTTAAGAAATGTTGTAGCCTACCTGAGATCAGTCTGTGTATTGTCATTCTTAAAATGTATTGGATAATCCATAGACCCGTCACTCCTCAAAGACACACAGCTGGGCGCTGGTTCTGATCTCTCCTGCTGAACTGAACTATAACAGAACAGATTTAATTAGTTTTTGATGATAATCATCATATGTAAGATCTTCATACTGTTTGGATGAAAAGCACTTGAGGAGGGTTTAGACATTGTTTTCAAGAAATTCATTTAAAACAGACATCTCTTTTATTATGGGCCTATAAAGGGTTATTTAATGTATTCATTTAAAGTACCTGCAAACTGGAGAAAAATCTTCATCTCTGGATGTTTGTCTGTCATCCATGATGAAGCTGAACAGTTGAAACAGTCTGATCTCCACTGACACTGGATGTAAATGACGAACAAACACAAAACTAAAGTAATTAAACTTAATTAAACATCTTTATCAATGATCTGATCATGAGAGTTGGAGGTAAATAGATAATGACATCGATGCGTTCACTCAAAAAAGTAATTTGAAAAATCATCACATAGCCTAACTTACAGCACGATACACAAAAGAAACCCCGTTCCTTTACTACAGGATGAAAAATGTCAAACACGTCCTTTCAGAAAAAAAGTATTAATGTGGACGTCGCCTGTAAAGGGCCTCAAGACATAAAAAGTCCCCTTGATCCAAATTTAGTCTAGATATCCAACCGATTCACAAACTCCTCCATCTTTTCCATCAAGTAGCTAGTACACACATTCCTGTCTACGGTTTTATAAAAGTTTCTGTGAAATACTTACTAATATTTTGTATCGGAACTTAGGAATCGACTGTCTGATTACATGGCGAAACATCAGCTTCCCTTTCAAGGGAACTCGAGCTGCGTCGAGACGCGGTGGGAACGCCCTGCGTGATTGCGTCGTGAAGCACGTGTATAACCAGTCCAATGGAAAGACGAGACGTAATAGGCGGGTGACGTCATTGACCAATGCTCGATGCAGAGTCAAATGGGACCAATGCTCGATGCAGAGTCAAATGGGAGGAGCTAGAGTTCTAGCTCACCCTTGCTGGATCTAGTGCGAGTTCAACCGTGATGGAGGAAGGACAAGTTTGTTTTGATGCGCAAGATGCTGGCATACATCATATTGTATTTTTCTCTAATATTTGTCGTGATTATGATTAAATATTTATCGTTTCTGTGACAAACGCGTAAACACCTAATAAGAACATTGCTCACACTGTGTGTGTGTTTCTAAAAACGGTTGAAACGTATCTATGTAGCCTATTATTTTATCTTTATAACGGTTTCGTTGTTTTCCTCACTTTTAAAGGTGAACTCGGCAACTCTAGCGAACTCTAGTCACTTCTTCGCTGATTTTTCCTTTTGTTGTCGCATGTTTTCCCCACGAGCTCCCCCTACAGCTGTGGGGGGGCGTATATTTCACAACACGGTCGTAAAAAACTCACTTGCGGCGGCCTCCTCCCCCTCTCTACCGCTGCTCATGTGCATTTGTTTTGATCGGAGCAAGCCAACTGTATCGTGTGGAGCTATGTCTACCGAGGTGGGTCATCTGGTAATACATCATACATGCGTGTGTGTTTATGTCGAATTGCCGTAAAGCAATTCGTGTTTCGCGCTCGTTCTCGTTCTCGCTTCTCACGATACTTCCAATTTCTATCTTGCCGGGACGGTAGTCCCCAAGTTGCAAGGTTGGTTTTCCAGCGGGGAAAGTCACCAATATCACCAGAACAGGTTGTTTAACCATCCAAATGAATTCTAGACAGTTTTATTAAGTTAAAAAAGTTACCAAGTTCTCCTTTAAAGCTGCTTTGGACAAAAGCATCTGCTATGATTATGTAAATTACTAGACTTAAAAGGCAATGTGAAAGCTTAGATAGTGCACCCCTATTTATTTTTTGTCCACCGCATTTACGTGTGTGTTATTTGTGAATTAATCTAAATCATCTGATTCATTTATGCAATAAAAAATAAGACTAGGTACCTAATCTGCCCTTTTTGTAGAAGTAAAAGCATACTCCAACAGGCCAGTTATTTAATTATTATTATTTTTAATTATATGTAGTTATTTAGAAGTTATTAATTATATGTAGTTATTTTAAACTAATTAAACTAAAGAAATAAGAAATTAAAATTTCTCAAATAAAAATTTATATTTACTGTACCAAACACCACTTTCAATACACAATAGTCACCATACTTTATTAAACAACACTTTATTGGAGGACAAAGCATAAAGTTGATAAAGTAGCATAAAGAAAAATGAGATTCAAGATAAATAAAAATGTGTCTTCAAAAATACGTCAACATCATATGAATCCATTCACAGCTGCTGAAGCCACAAAACGAGTGCCAGAGAATCATATTCAGTCACCTACAGAAAACAGATTTGATATTGTGTTGGAAAATAATGATTCATTATCACAGCTAAACTGGTTTCTTGCTCTTCCCTGTACGTCTCTATCATGTTCGTGTTCTTCTTCCTCGTCTAAACAGTTTGTTCAGTTGAAGAACAGAAGATGTGATCACTGATGTGGTGTAGCTTTTTCTCAACCAGAGGAAGAAGTCTCAACATCCCATTGTCAGGCGTTCTCCAGTGCTGGTCTGAAAGTAAAACAAAAAACACAAACCATTCAAATGAAGTTGTTTAATGGACAGTCAGGTCAGCTTATGTTCTGCGTTATTTAAAGCAGTGATGGTTTACTCTGGCCCTCAGCGTTGTAACGTAAACGACTCTGGGTCAATGCGAATTAGCTCAAGAATATAGGGAATTTGGGAAATATTACTAATCATAACTCATGGTCATAATTCATAAATCGCATATACATTAGGGGAGAACCGGGGCGAAAGTAACGCGGGACGAAAGTAACAAAGCGATTTTCTCAGAGCCCTGACTATATTAGCATTTCAAGCTATGACAGCACGTTCAGTACGCAACCCTTGACGGAGCTGCCAAATATCACGTGATTTCGTCATCGTTTCCCGCAGTTAGGTCCAGTAAGCAGTTTTCGAGTTCGATAAGTAAATTACTGAAGCGGTACTTTTTTTTCTAATTACAAGATGTGTTTTTCGTTTCATGTCAAACAGTAATGATCAATCTACATGTTATTGAGTGCTGTAACACATCCTGAAGTTTGCCTTGTTAGAGTTTTTCATTATAAAAGTAAATCGGGTTTAAACGTCAGGAGTTCCTGTCGGGACGAAAGTAACACTTGTTACTTTTGTCCCGCTATAGTGAAAACAAGTGTTTCTTTTGTCGCGCTGCTAATGTGGTGACTTTCTCTGTGTTGCAGCATTTATTAAAACATGTTTATGTCATGTTATACCAACAGAACATGGCAAGAGTGAGGGTCAGTAAGACAGATAGAGGTCTGATTCAGCCAGATGTTTAAGAGAGTGCATTCACATTTAAATCAGCTGATTTCTGTCACCATTCCATTTACCTTAGTCACATTTAGGTTTTAGCCATACCTTATAGCTTTTCCACCTCCACCTATGTATTTGCAGGGTTTCCATCCTGATGTTTTAATGCAGATTTTAAATTTATGCATAAAAAATTGATGGAAACATGACTATTGTTACATTATGTTGAGAATTTATATTATGGTAATTTAATTTAATTTTCATATTGTTCATGTTGAAAACACATTTTATAAAATAGATTGACATTGCCAATAAAAAAAAATATTCTAAAGAATTCAAGTTTGTACTGTTGGGTTATTTGAAACATTGATGAAACTGAAATTTAAAATGAAAATGTAAATTAAATTTTTTTTTGCAAATATAAAGGCCAAAATATGTTTGCAGTTACATGTTAACAAGGTCATATACTCAGATATATTTAGGCTAATAAAAAAAAAACAAAAAAAACAAGAGTAACACAAACAATCTAGCTTGTATATTGTTGTGTTACTTTTGACCCACCTGTGTGTTACTTTCGTCCCAACTGACGGGGTCGAAAGTAACATGAGCAGTCTTAAGTTCAAAGTGAAATTATACTGAAGTCCTTCTACATTTTTACAAAATACCACCTGGTATTGATAGACCACACTTGTGAGTGACTGACCACAGCAAAAATATATCTCTGTCTAAAACATCATCTTTTCAAATTATGTTTTTCTGAAAAATGGTACTTTCGCCCCTGCTCTCCCCTACTTTATTAATTTTCGGAAATACCTCGTTCTGTAACTGATCTCGACATCAGTCATTCGTCCAGCGAATAAATGTAAGATTATCAGTTAAGAAGGAGTTTTCCTGTTTACAAACTCCAAGAAAGTTTATCTTCTGGCCACGAACATAACTTCCTGAGTTTATGAATTAAAACTACTCAAGGTAGTCGATATCGAGCTTGTAGCTTAGATCTTTTAGTTTCATTGACTTACAAGGTGGGTTTTCAAACACAGAGACAGTTAAAGTATAAATGAATTTTTAATAAATGTACACTAGAGAGATTATATGAGCTACAATATAAACGTACGTAAAAATGCAAACAGTAAAACAGACAACATTTAACCAAACAAAACATCGCATGGTCAGAATAAATGAAAGAAAGAAAGAAAGAAAGAAAGAAAGAAAGAAAGAAAGAAAGAAAGAAAGAAAGAAAGAAAGAAAGAAAGAAAGAAAGAAAGAAAGAAAGAAAGAAAGAAAGAAAGAAAGAAAGAAAGAAAGAAAGAAAGAAAGAAAGAAAGAAAGAAAGAAAGAAAGAAAGAAAGAAAGAAAGAAAGAAAGAAAGAAAGAAAGAAAGAAAGAAAGAAAGAAAGAAAGAAAGAAAGAAAGAAAGAAAGAAAGAAAGAAAGAAAGAAAGAAAGAAAGAAAGAAAGAAAGAAAGAAAGAAAGAAAGAAAGACAGAGAGAAGAGATAGAGGGTAACTTAATTCACAGACCTAAGAACTGGACACCTGAAATCAGCGTTTAGAGAGTTACGTTACTTGCAAGATTCTGTGCTCTTTCAGTGCGGTGCTGAAGAGGCGTGTGTGCGCGTGTCCGGCTGGTTTGCGTCTAGCTTCGTCTTTTGGGTCGTTTCGCAAGACGATGTAAAGGCTCACTTGAATTTAACGTTACCGAGAAAGTTCAGATCATTTCCCTTGTGGAAGGGAAAGGCGTGTAGGAACTTAGTTGCAAAAAGAACGGCAGCTTCTACATGACGCGGGCATGCGTCCAGAGGAGAAGCCAAGGCCTGTCCCGCTGGTTGCGTTGGGAGGAGAAGCGCTGCACGTGGAGGAGAAGGTCAGAAGAGGGTTGAGTTGCGTTGAGAGTTGAGAGAGAGTTTAAACTGAAGGTTCGGACTTTTAACAGTGTCTCGTGTACGCCTCCTTTTGCGTGAAGGGCAAATCATCTGTCGAGATTTTTCGAGCGGGAAGATTCCTTTGTCCGGTTAGACACGCCCACTCGAATGAGTCATGATTGACTTTAACTTGAGAGGGGTTTTCTCCAGACATATGAACTGTATAAAACAATGCGCATCACTGAATTCTGCTATCGGAATTCAACTCCGTTAGCTGGAGAGGATTACAGAGATATCAAAAATAGAATATAGACGTTGTAGCAATGCAAAGATACATTATTATGCATTAGTATAGGCATTTGCAGTTCTATTAATGTTACAAATAGGACATATGCTTTCCTATGGTTTACACACACCTCTTAACACACAAATATATATATTTAGTACATTTAAGAGTGACTTTATGGGTAAAAGTCCTTTTCTGTAGGGGGTTTCTGTTTCAAAGTCCAGAGTGTGTTTGTGTGTGTGTGTTGGAATGTTGCGCACCCGTGGTCTCCTTTGCATAGGGCTGAATGAGCTTGGTGGTCAACTTTTATGACCTGCCAATGAGATCGGGTTACGGGATGCGATTCTACTGGGAGAACATTCTTCAAAAATACATTTCAGAGCCAAACACTCGAAGATCATAACTATATGATCAAAACAACATTAATCACATATGCATACAGGAAGTTCAGATACAAGTCTGAGTTACATACATTAAAGGATGTTAAGTTAAACACAAAGGATGTTTGTGTGTGTGTATGTGTGTGTGTGTGTGGAGTATCTGGAATGTCACGAGTCTATAAAAGTCACAGGGAGTCCATGCTGAAATGGGGGTTTTAGAGGGGATTCTCCAAAACAGGGTTCCCTATGTGACTCAAATATCCCTCTGGGGAGCCACAAAGATGCAATTTTGACCGTTCAAGCAGACTGAGGCACCATGAATAAACTCGTTGTCTAAGGAGACAACGAAGGATGTGTTTGGAGATCAGGATTTACTAATTTGAACAGCATGTGACCGCATGTCATCACATGTCATAGTCATTGTCATTACAAGGTAATAGTGTTTATCCGGCTTTACGCTTGGGTGAGATAGATTTTTTAGATCGAAAATGCAACAACAGACATATTCGCTCAATTTTTCAAATGAAGAGAAAGGTTACTCCAAGGGGTAAATTCTATTGGGGATCCCTTGTAACAAATGTAATTTGGAGAAAGGCCTGGCTTTTGCCTAGTAAATTTTGTGTATCCAACAAAGTTAAGGAAATTCATTATAAAATCCTTCATAAAATCTATCCTGTTAACTCTTCCATTTCTAAATATTCTGATATTGATGAGACTTGCTCTTTTTGTGGTTTTGTTGAGGAAACTGTCCCCCATTTATTTTGTGAGTGTAATGTAACCAATCGATTTTGGGCTAATTTAAGTGCTTTTGTTTTTGGCCCTACAAATGTGACCCACACCTTCATTCTTAAAGAGATTATCTTTTATTATGAAAACCCAAAGCGGATGTCCCTTGAACATGTTGTTAATTTCCTTATCTTATATGCAAAATTCTTCATCCACAAGCAAAAATGGCTTAAGTCTCCTTTGAGCTTCCCTCTTTTTCTTGCTGACCTTAATTATTTTATTTCTTCCCTTAGACTTATAAATAACAAAAAAAGTGCAACATTTTTGATGCATTATGATGATTTATTCAAAGATATGACTTAACCTTGTTGTTATGCTTTTCTTTTCCTTTTCTTTTTTTGTATGTATAATTACATAATGTGCTTCATGCAAATCCAGGATATTTATGTATTTTTATTTATTTATTTATTTTTCTCCTCGTTTCATTGTTTGTTCATTGTAAGAGATACAACCTTGCTTCACTTCCCTGAGCTTGTAATTATGTGTAAGTTCTGCAATAAAAAAAAAAAAAAGAGAGTCGACGGACAGAAAAAACAAAAAAAAAACATAGATTTGTTCACATGCAGCTGATTTATTTTTGTTTATTTGTACATTTTACTCATATTTAATGGAGCAAAGTCAGACGTGGACAGTAGTCAATCGATATATTGATCTCGTAATGTGCGTAAGACGTCGGTTTCACAAATTTGCGTTTACATGGAGAAAATGAAAATGGCATCTTTGATGTTTTGATATTTTGAAATGTAATTTATTTTATTACAAAAAAAAAAAAAATGGTTTCATATTGAATCAAATTTTATTTATAGCAAGTTAGCAACCCAGTAAGATGTTTATTCCTCTCCCACAGGAGTTCAGAGGTAAAATCACTATGATAGTCAAAGCACAATTTAGACATCAGAAGAAGTTCATAAAAATCCCAGAGGCTTGCTTTGATATATTTATAGCAGAAGGTAAGTAATGAAGTCGTTATTAATAATTATGTGTATATATTCATTACCGGTCAAAAGTTTTATATCGGTACGATTTTTAATGTTTTTAAAAGAAGTCTCTTCTGCTCACCAAGGCTGCATTTATTTGATAAAAAAATAAATAAAAAACATTAATATTGTGAAATTATATGACAATGTAAAATTATTGTTTTCTATGTAATATATAGTAAAGTGTAATTCATTCCTGTGATCAAAGCTGAATTTTCAGCATCATTACTCCAGTCTTCAGTGTCACATGATCCTTCAGAAATCATTCTAATATGATGATTTGATGCTCAAACATTCATTACCTATTATTTTCAATGTTGAAAACAGTTGTGTACACTTTTTTCTCAGAATTATTTGATGAATAGAAAGTTCAAAAGAACAGTATTTATTTAAAATAGAATATTTTCTAATATTATAAATGTCTTTACTGTAACGTTTGATCAATTTAACTCACCCTTGATGAATAAAATTATTGATTTATGTTATTTATTTCCCCCCCCAAAAAAAATTTAAATTATTACTGACCCCAAACTTTTGAACGGTAGTGTTTAATGTTACAAAAGCTTTCCATTTCAGATAAATGCTGTTCTTTTGAACTTTCTTTTAAAAAAAATCCTGAAATAAAAATGTAAAAAACTGTTTTCAACACTGATAATAACCAGAAATGTTTGGTGTGCATCAAATCATCATATTAGAATGTTTTCTGAAGGATCATGTGACACTGAAGACTGGAGTAATGATGCTGAAAATTCAGCGATCACAGGAATAAATTACACTATTACTGTATATTACACAGAAAATAACTGTTTTAAATTGTAATAATATTTCACAATATTATTATTATTCTTTTTTAATTTATTAATCAAATAAATGCAGCCTTGATTAGCAAAAGAGACTTAAAAAAACAAAAACATTAAAAATCTTACCAACCTAAAACTATATATATATTGCTATCCTTATGTGTCAAATTGTGAATAAAGCATTGCCTAAATTTGATAAAACTTTTGTTGTGCAGTGAAAGAGAAGTTCTCAATTCTGGAAGATCTTGCAGTTACAGTTACAGATGACACTGGCACAGAGGTGGATAAAGATGTGTTTGCTGATCTAATGACCACTAGTGGGTTGGTTTTTGTCATAAATTAATTGAATGACATTGGTGAGTGATAACAGGAGCTATTGAATGATATCAAATCCCAATATCTGAATGAATGCTGGTAGTGTTTAATATGTACAGTATTTTAAATGTTGTAGCTAGTGTTGATGATGTGTGGATAAATGTATTCCAAATATGTCTATTAACCCTAGTTTGAACATTAACAGGACCTTCCACACCTCAATCTTCAGTCAGCTTGGATACAGATACACTGTCTCTAACTTCAAAAAGCAGTGAGGACAGTGACTGGTTTAGTCCAAAACGATTCAGGAAGGATGATAATGTGAGAGGCCAGAGATGTGAGTCCCAGTAGCCTTACACAGACATTGGGGGATTTACTTATCATAACCTTGAGCTTTACATGCTAAAAGTTTAATTCAGATCTTTTTTTTTATTTTTTTATACACAATAGTAATTTTCCAGTTCAGGACCATCGTTCAGGGCATTTAAATATTCCTGCATTTTCTACTCTCTTATTACATGGCTCTGTGGAACATTTGATTCTGATTGGTCAATTGACCCTATTTACTTCGTTAGCGCACATTACTAGTCTTTTGGTGAACAGTTAATCAGTGCAAATATATATATATATATATATATTATTTATTTTTTTGTCATGGTAATTGAGAGATGGAGGGCAGGTGAGCTAAAGTAAAACACCTTCATATTTTAAATTTTCAAGAACCCACCGCTTCATGTCCTGATCAGCCTGTCGGAGTTTATTCTGCTATAACAACTGGCTGGATGTATTTCATCCCTTACATAATTGGTTAATGTTCCTCTTTTTATAGTTGATAAAAGAAATTCTACACACAAGACCAGGTGGAGCAAATGTGCTGAAGGAGTGTGAAGATACAGGGACAATTAGCGATGACATGAGAAAACTGATGGTGAACATCTTGGTTGCACACATGATTGGGACAGAAGGGTAATTATCAAAATGTAATAGTCTTGGGTTATTTAATTTGTTAGTGATTATGATAGTATATAAATTGTGAACTATATTAGTTGGGTGCTACAAATTTTAAGTAATAAGCTGTTGATTGTTCTGAAAATAAGAGTAGTTTAGTTATATATTTTTAAACAATTCTCATCATTGTGAAGTAACATTGAGTGTTTCCATTTTTCAGGAGAGTCCCACATCGACTTACCAAACAGAACTATGGTTTGGGAATTATCACCTTGTTTCCCTCACTCAGAGATCCCCAAGGGAGGACTGGATATGTAAGTCATTATGTGAGATTAGAACATTCAGTATTTTTGTGATCATTTAGAAATGTCTTTCTAAGAAGTTGTCATTTTCGATGGAGGGTTACAATTTTGAGTTTTAATTTGTGTCATTTCATTAGGAAAATTTTTATGATGGCCAAAAAAACACTGGGTTCTTGTCATGGCGCCTCAAAACAGTACAACGGGGGACAAAACCTTCTGCAAATAAGGATGATCCAAAAACAGAGGAAAAGGGAGGCCCTTTGCTTGACAGACAGCCGTGTCACCGTGAAGATCAGCTAGATAATGACCAAAGTTTAGAGGCTATCTCCTTGATGAATCATACAAGTGACCGTGAGGTCATCATGCAGAAGATGAGGACCACGTTTGAATACAGACAGCACCTTATCCATGATCCAGAGAAATCCACCACCATTCTCTCAGTTTTTCCTCCATTCCTGGATACTAAAGGATTGGTATGGATTTTGTCTTTCCTTTTTTTTGACCAAATTGAAATGCTAGTTTCAGAGAATTGTCAAATAGTCTGCTTTGTTGAAAACACATTTAGCTTGTTAAGAAATGTAATATTTTATGGTAATTTCTTTACATGTTTTCTGCAAACTGCTTCAGATTCTTCAGGACTTCACGCTCCTCTTTGGGTCAGAATCTAATTTTCAGAAAAAAATTAATAAAAAATGTCATGCTTAAAAATCACCTTTAACAGCTAGTTGGTGCATATACTGTTTTCTTCTGGAGTGTCTCTTGTTCTGTACAATGTTCAATCAAGCTAAAAAGACTAAAATTGATGCTAACTGATAAACCTGCACTTGTTTGTCATTACTATTAATCAAATTTGTGTTTTTGTTTGTTTGTTTTCTTCATTCAGGCATGCCGGAGTATACAGGAACATCTTGAGGCGGAAGAGAATCGTCAACCATACATTCCTGCCACAGGGAGCAGCAAGGAAGCTATCAGTCAGTTCTTCATTGTGGTTGATAAAAAGCTCATCCCCTGTCAAGAATCCTCTTTACTTGCAGCAATTGATGAACTCTTCAAGGTCCATTTTGTTTTCAGCATCAGTTATGATCTTCCACTCAAAAATATGTACACTTTTCTCCAGACTACAATCTACGGAATTGATGTTGGCACCACAAGTGAGAGCCCAAGGGTAAAGGAGCTCAGAGCTAAGTTATTGAATGATGTTTAGATGCTACATCTGTAAAACGCTGCTTGCTACAACAGTAAAATTAATTCGGCACCTTAAACTTGTACATGGTTTGTATCCTGGCAAGAAATTTGAGCTGGTTTGTGCTCAGGATGGTTGTTGCTTGCAATTTAAAAGTTATGCAGGTTTTAAAAAACATTTAACTAGATTTCATTTTAGTGGTGTAGCATCAAGCAGTGAGAATGTATCACTACAAAATCAACAAGCTCCAAATCCCGGTGAAGCAGCATCACTTGTTGTGTCTAACACAGAGCAAAGGTCAGATAATGATGCAAGTTTGCATGAATGTTCTTCTGTTTCAAGGGATTGTTCCAAAGAAATGTGTGCATCCATAATAGCTAAATTGTAGGGTAACGGTGTTGCAAACAGTGTTATATTATGTCAGTTGTTGAAAGCATGGAGGATTTGGTCACTGATTTCCATACAAGTTTAAGGGAAAACATTTTAAATGTTGTGCCTGTTGACAGCACAAGTAGAAGTTCAGTTGAAGATCTTTTTAATAGTTTTCATAATCCGTTCTCCGATTTTAATACCGATACAAAATGGAGAAAATATTTCAGTGAGAAATGGGGGGTTGTTGAACCTACTGAAATACACTTAGGTGTCAGATACGATACAAGAAAGAATAAGATCTCTGGAATGTATGAACAGATTCCAGTTAATGACACTTTCATATATATCCCTCTTCTGAAGACTCTTGAATTCATTTTTAGGAATAATGAGGTGTGTAATCTTATTCAAGAGAAACGGCAAAGTGACACGTATCGAGATTTGTGTGACGGACAGTATTACAAAAACCATCCTTTGTACTCCATCCATAGCAATGCCCTTCAGATCCAAATTTACTACGATGATTTCGAAACGGCAAACCCATTAGGATCTCAACATGGGATTCATAAACTTGGCTGTTTATATTTTGTGCTTCGTAACCTGCCAGCACACATACATTCTTCCTTAATGAACATACATCTAATTTCTTTGTTCCATTCTGAGGATGGAAAAAAGTATGGCATGGACAAAATACTTGGCCCATTGGTTGATGATGTGAAAATACTTGAGCAGGAGGGAATGAAGGTGTCATTTTCTGAGGAGCCCATCTTTGGTACTATTGAGCAATTTACCGGCGATAACCTTGGTCTAAATGGTATTCTTGGTTACGTTGAATCTTTTTCTGCGAAACATTACTGCAGACTGTGCCTCACTGACAAGGTGTTAGCACAGGAAGTATTTAGTGAGGATGATCCGCGGGTGATATTGCATAGCAGAAACCTAAATGAGGAACATTATAAGTATCTAGCTGACAACCCTAATGAAAACTCCTGTTATGGTATTAAAAGAAATTCTGTACTCAATACCTTGACTTACTTTAATGTATCAGAGAACTTTGTGCTGGATATTATGCATGATATCCTGGAGGGAGTTGCACAGTATGAAGTGAAACTGCTTTTTGAATACATGAGTTGCAATCTAATCCTCAAAGATTGTATGCCTTCAACTATGGCTATTTGGACAAAAATAATCGCCCAACCAAGGTTAACCTTCAACAAGCTGGAAACAGCATTGGACTCAACGCAAGTCAGACATTGTGTCTCATTAGGAACATCCCTCTCATATTTGGAGATGTAGTCCCAGAAGGGGATAAGCACTGGCATTTGATGTTGCTCCTCTTACATATTGTTAACATTATATTTTCTCCTTGCATCTCTGAAGGAATGACAATATTTTTGAAGCATCTGATAGTGGAGCATCATCGATTGTTCAAGGAGTTGGACCCTTCTAGGAATCTGATTCCAAAGCACCACCTTATGATTCACTACCCTGAATGCATCAGGCAAATTGGCCCATTAATTCATGTATGGATGGACTATGAGGTATGAAGCAAAACACAGGTTTTTTAAGAAAAATCAAAAAAAATTCAAAAACCTGACCAAATCACTTGCCAAAAAACACCAGCTAGCCATTGCCTATCACTGGGAGCACTGTACTATCAAAGGTATTGAGTCTGGCCCTGTTTCAAAAGAATTGTTGTCCGACCTTGAAAACGGTGATTTTATTTCTGAGCAGCTCCACATTGATCTCTCAAGTGAATTAACGGTCACACCGTGGGTTAAGTGTCATGGTACGGAGTATCGTAGTGGTCTTGTTGTGTGCTTAGACTTGGTTGATGATGCACCTGTCTTTGGAAAAATTGTTAACATTTTTATTATGGATGGATTTTATTTTTTTGGCATCATGTATGGAATCAGAGTTTGTTGAACATCTTCATGCTTTCAGTGTTTTTGCACAAGAGAACAGTCTTGTGCTCAAAAAACCTGACGAATTGTTTTACCACAAGCCGTTTGATTTACAAATGTCCTATGGAAATGACCGTCTATTTTACATCGTTTTGGACTGTTATTTGTAAAAAAATAAATAAAAATAATTCATGTAATTTAAAGTACTGGCTAGATGTATTGGTGCTCTGTGCTGGAATAAAGTTTTGAAAGAGTAATACAGAGTGATGTGTTTATTTCAAAGTGAATTTATTCTTTTCAGATTAAATAATTGTTAAGTTTATTTTACAGTTCTTTAAAGTAGGTAATGCAAAACCCTAATAAGAAAAACTGGTAACTCCTTTAGTGTTGTTTTTTATTTGTAAATAGGTGTTCCATCAACACCAGGATGGTGTCAAATGTGACTCCTATAAGGTTGAGAAGATTGTCATTTCCATTTTTTTAAAGTGTTAGGTCAACACCAGAACAGTGTAGAATTTTAACTCTGCCAGTGTTTGCTACAAAGCTGCACCCAGCTCTGTAACAGTGTTGTTGTTATCTGCATTGGTGTTAAAATTTTACTCTCTTAGTGTTCATATTGTTACACTGTGTCGGTGTTGCGAGAGGCAACACTTTTGAAAGTGTTGAACTAACACTTTGTGAGTGGTTCCCATATATACACTTTCAAAGTGTTGAAATTAACTCTATTGGTGTTGATTTCCGGATTTCAAATTTACTGTGATCAAATTATGTACTACATATTACAGCATTGTTTCAATACAAGACATACCAATGGACTCGCGCACCTTTCTGTCTTCTTTGGGCACCAGATGTTCCTTCCTCACCCGAAACAAAGGACTTATTCGATTAGCTTGCGTTGATATAGGACTGGTCTTCCTTCTCTGCTGTAAAATAAGAAAGTCTCGACTTACTCTATGTGCAATAACTATTGTTCTTGAAACATAAATTAAGACAGTTATAAATAAGTTAATTTACCATACGATTCAGGAGAGAACATTTGATGAGTAAATACTGATTGCAATATTCAAAAAAATAAATAAGCAAACTTAAGAACAATTCAAATTCCCTAACATAGGGGTTTATATAAACTGATATTCTAATATAAGTAAGAAGAATTTAATAGCAGGGACTGTATCAATTTTCTTTAAGGATTTACAAAATAAAAGAAAAGTCATTTTTTAATGCATTCACATTTGGAAGAGATTTTGTGAAACGACATTTGTGGATATAGAATTTAACAAACAGTATAATATTATTTATCAAATATTCTACTTTTTTATTTTTCATTAAAAGTCCATATTTGATCCCATTCCAGGAAAAAAAATCCGATCGTGACGTAACTCTTTGATAGTGAGAAAGTTAACCTGCGCATGCGCGGCCCCGCCCACTAAATCCAGCGGGGGGAGGAGCTGGAGCTCTAGCTCCTCCCATTTGGCACTGCATCGAGTACCAAAATATATATATATATTTTATGGCAAAAGAGAGCAAGCAAGCCTTGTGTTGTTCCCTGCCCACGTTATATCACGGGTGGGGAGGACACACATTTCAGCTTTGTGTTGCTTGTTTGGGAGTGGAGCATGCCAACAGTCAGTTCTCGAGGGGGCTGACTGTGAGCATTGTGAGGAGCTGTCCGTGAGGACGCTCCGCTCCCGCCGGCCATTCTTCGAGGAGGACGGTTCGGTGCGCGCTCCCCGAGGCGCGGGTCCCGCTGCTGCCGAGGAACGGCGTCGACGCGCATCTTGGGGATCGCAAATGGATCGAACAGCGGGGTTTGAGACGGGCCCCGCCCTATCTCTGCCTTTAAACGCTCTGCGGTTTCTCCTCCCCGGGATGAGGCACTCATGCTGCGATTTCCAGTTCCGAGGAATTGGTATCGTTAGTGTTTTTGTTAAGAGAACAAAACAATTAAAAATATAAAGAATAAAGCAGATGTTTATGAATTTTCAATAAATAAATAAACAAGTCAGCTCATAACTCTGTTGAATAAAGAGGAGCTTTTAAAAGGAGGTTTCATCTAGTGCTGTTGCTAAGTTAAATATTACTGGCCAGCCGGTTATTATGAGAGTGAAAATATAAGTAAAACTCTATATCTCAGCCTCCTCGTCGGGCAATGCCGTTTTTTCCCTATCTCCACACTGAGGTGTCGAGATCGTGGAATAAACCGGTTTCTATTTATGTGTTTAGTCCCCAAACTTCTACTATAGTAATGTTATGGGTTATGTTAAGCACTAAATGGTTTAGCTCCCCAGTACTTGAGCGAGCTCTTAACGCATTATAGTCCTTCACGTCTATTGCGATCTCAAAATACCGGCCAGTTAACCAAAATACAATAAAATATATCCAATAAAATATATATTTTAAAGTTAAATAACCAAAATACTATGTTTGATAGTTATACTTATAATTTTGTTTCTATTACATGCAGTTCTAACTTGAGCTCTTACTGTACGTTCACACCGCCGCCGACTTGAGCTTCCAAAGTTACCGGAAGTCATTCATTTTCAATGGAAGCTGGCTTCTCTCTTCTCTCAGCTGCAAGGAGCGGCAAATCCATTGGCGTCGCGTTTTGGGCGTTTTGAGCGTCAATCAAAAAGTTGAAAGTAGCTCAACTTTATGGTAATGAGCTATGACACGGTTCAGCGGCAAGCAGCGGCAAAACGCCAGAAACCAATCAGAATATAGACGTCCTTCGCTTAAAAATAAATAGGATTATTTGAGACTTTCATCGATTTAAGTAAACAATGCGAATTATTTCAACCCCCTTAAAAGGGGGAATTATAGTTGTTCCTCAATTGTACATATTTATTTTCTAGATAGATTAATGAAGGGATTGTTGACCTCATCCCTTGCTTGTTCTGACCAGTTAGGTTCTCTGTCTCGGTGACTTAGTCCTTATACTTGTTCTCAGAACTAATTCTCTCTTCTATTACTGTTCTGTTCTTTTTCTTCTCTTTATTCTTCTATGTCCTTATCTGTTATTTCTTTAAATTGTAGAGGGCTACGAAACATTCTTAAGCGTAAAGCAGTCTTTCTGTATCTTAAAAGTCTCAACACAGATCTTTGTTTTTTACAAGAATCTCATTCAACTTTGCAAGATGTCAATTTATGGAGATCACAATGGGGTTTGGAAATGTGGATGTCTCATGGAAATGAATACTCTGCCGGAGTTTGTATTTTAAAAAATAATTTTGGTGGAAAGATTCTGGCTACTGATTGTGACATCAATGGTCACTACATTATACTAGCTTTTCAGTTTGCAAATATGACTTGTATTACTGCTAATGTCTATGGATATAATTCACCAAAAGATAATACGTTTTTTTTTAATAAATTAGAAATGCGTATATGTCATATGTTATCTAAATTTCCAAATTCTTCCTTAATATTCGGTGGTGATTTTAATGTTGTTTTGAATTGTACCTTGGATAGAATTGTACCCCCCCCCCAAATCTACTAATACTAATTCTGAGTATTTATTATCCTTTATGCAAAAAATTTCTGTTGTTGATGTGTGGCGAGAAACCCATCCCTTGCAAAAAGTATTCACATGGAACAATAATTCCCTTTCTAGACAATCCCGACTTGATTTTTGGTTGACCTCAGCAGAGTTATCAAATATAAAGACTGATATACTTCCCTCACCATTTTCTGACCATAAGGCCATTTCTATCTGTATTCCATTTGTATCCGCTCCCTCACTGAGTAAAAGATCCTCATATTGGAAACTTAACACCTCAATTCTTCAACACAACGAAGTTCTCACTAAGATTAATAACTTAATTTCCTTTGATTGGCATAAAGCTAATAAAGAGAATATGTTTTGCATTAATTGGGAACTTCTTAAATACGAAATTGGGAAGTATTGTCGGAAATATAGTAGTTCGTTAGCAAAATTAAGAAAAAGTAATGAAAACCAGATTATGGCTAGAATTTCGGCATTATCATGTAAAAATGTAGATCTTACAGACTCAGAAAAAATTGAGCTTGTTGATCAAAAACATAATTTAGAGGATGTATATAAACGGAAGGCTGAAGGCGCCTTCATCAGATCTCGACGGAATTGGCTAGAGGAGGGTGAGCAGAATTCTGCCTATTTCCTGCTCAGCTCAGCTACCGTTCGGACGCTCTTGCTTACTGCTCCGCGCTTTGCTCTATCGCTTTTTATATTTTATCTTCTATATTTTTATATTTTAGCTCCTTTTATCACCTAATTTTAACTTCAGCAAATCAGCACAGTGCTCAAACGAC
The DNA here is from genome assembly GCF_965113295.1 of Leuciscus leuciscus. Classification (NCBI taxonomy): domain Eukaryota; kingdom Metazoa; phylum Chordata; class Actinopteri; order Cypriniformes; family Leuciscidae; genus Leuciscus; species Leuciscus leuciscus. Next base: position 7,475,561 of record NC_138734.1, on the reverse strand, counting down.
AAAGTTTGGATTACCACAAAAACGCAGAATTCTTCTACCCGACCAGCTTACATTCCGGGGAAAGAAAAACACAGCTGCCTACAAGGATAAGAGAGAAAATGCCTCTTCTGGAATCTACTTGCTGCACTAACTGCCACAGACTTTTACAAAGGATTGCAGTTCTTGAAACAAAGTTATTTACGGGAACACCAAACCAGACGGAACACACAACAGAGCTTCGTCATGGACACCCTCAGCATATAGCCGGTGAGTCCCATGAAACTAGTGCTCCTCGACAGGTAGAGAAACAAGCCGATCGACTTACAAATCGATGGCACAAACAGGGAGCGAGACCCAAAGGCACTCGAGACATCAGATTGTCACGAGCCCCACATATTACCGCAGTAGCATCCTCTACCCCAGATACAGCTCTGACAAAGATTGCAAACACTGGTCTCCAACCAACACCTATACATCTTGAGAACAGATTTGAAGTACTAATGAATGTAAATGAGGAATCCCCAAACATGATGAATATGATCGAACACAGACTGTATCAGCCAGTGGCTAACACTGATGCTAACTGGCGCTCAAGGTCGAGCAGACAGCGGCACTCAGCTCAGAGCGCAGCCGAGCCCAGGACTCTGATAGTGGGGGACTCCATAATCAGAAACATTAGCAGCAGGGATACAACTACATGCTGCCTTCCACAAGCTACAACTTCTGATATAAACAGGGAACTTCAGAACATTCTAATGAAACATAAGACTGCAAATCGACTCATAATTCATGTGGGGAAGAATGATATTCATAAAGAGCAGTCAGAACTCCTTAAGAAGGATTTCAATGAACTTTTTGAAACACTTAAAAGACTGAAAGTTCAAACATTCATCAGTGGACCACTCCCAGCAAGAGGAACAAACAGGTTTTCACGGCTGCTTGGGATTAATACATGGCTGCAAAAAACCTGCAATATAAAAGGAGTAAACTTCATTGACAACTTCAATCTTTTCTGGAGTCAGAGACAACTATTTCATCGGAATGGCCATCACCCAAACAAACTTGGTTCAAGAGTGTTAAAGGACAATATCGACTTCTCCCTCAATCATCCTTCTGCAGTGTGTGTCAATCTGAACGACACACACACACCTGGAAACAGTATGAATGAACACGGGACTTCACTTCAGCAGCAAAATGGACATGCGGTTGACATATCACACAAGGACAATGATAACACCACTGAGCCACAACAACCTCTGCTCACGGACACAATCTCAGCTGAGCCCTGCCCACAGAGCTCACCACAGACAGACATATTAGAACTGCTCGAAGATTCAACACCCAAGGACGATTTCCTGGAAAACAGCCAGGGAAGCCAGGACAGCATATCCCAGCCTCCGATAACACCTGAGCAACAGCCCCTTTCACCAGATACTTTCTCACTCTCGCCAGCAACTCCACTTTTGTGCTTCTCACAGAAAATGGAAGAATTGGTGCATGCTGGAACCAGACTATCCCACTCTTTTGCTGCAAGCCCCCAGATACCAACCAAAAAACGTCAGGCACCTCAAACACCGAAGCCTGTGCGCCGAGCTCGCCCGCCCCCTCCTTCTGTGAGAGCTCTTCGGCCTCTTCGGCCAAAACGCCAGGGCCCACACCCTCCTCCATCTGCTCGAGGTGAACCAAAAACAACTGATACCAGCTCTCAGTGATATGTGTCGGGTTCCTGCTATGATAACAGTAACTTTCTCAAATGTTTACAGAACAAGCGGGAACCCAGTGTGCCTGTATCTTTCTCTATTGCTGTTCTATTACAAGATAGAAAGTCTAAGGCCTTCAATAGCCGTACAGCAAACCCAACTAATCTGGTGCCTATTACATGTCAAACTAAGATTGATGTGGGGACAAAATGTAAGACTGTTAAGTTAGCAATTTTAAACATTCGCTCACTCAAAAATAAATCACTTCTAGTCAACGACTTAATAACCACAAACAACCTGGACTTTATGTTTCTAAATGAAACCTGGCTAGAAGACAGCTTCAGTGCAACAATCCTCAATGAAACAGCCCCTCCTAACTTTACTTTTATGAGTGTCTGCAGAGCTGTTAAGAGAGGTGGGGGTCTAGCTGCTCTTTTTAAAGATATCTATCAATGTAAGCAAATATCATTTGGGAATTACCCATCTTTCGAATATCTGGGTATTGTGTTAAAAGGTGCTCCTCGCATTTTACTTATCATTATTTACAGGCCTCCAAAATATTCTCCAGCCTTTGCTGAGGACTTTACAGAACTGTTATCAACAATTACCTCAGAGTTTGACTGTTTTGCCATTGCTGGAGATTTTAACATTCACATAGATAATGCAGAAAACAATATGGCAAAAGAAATCAAAACTGTTTTAAAAACTTTTGATCTGACTCAGCATGTACATGGACCCACACACAATCATGGACACACTCTAGATTTACTTATCAGTAAGGGTCTAAACATTTCATCGATTGTAATTAAGGATGTAGCACTGTCTGATCATTTCTGTATTTTCTTTGATATATTGATCTCTCCTGCCACTGAAGCTAGATCTGTGTCTGTCAAGAAGAGATGCTTAAATGAGAACACTAGTGTACTATTTATGAAGGCTATATCTTTAACACCAAGCATATCTGCTGACTCTGTTGATTTTCCCCTTGATTCTTTTAACTCAAAAGTTAAAAATATAATTGATGATATTGCTCCTGTTAAAGTCAGGAAGAAGAGTGGCAGATAGGGCTGTGACGGTATGGGATTTTTTCTTACCGCGGTAAAGAAGCAACAAATCTCGCGGTTTGGCGGTTAACCGACCCCCCACCCACCCCCCCCCCAAAAAAAATAAAAAATAAAAAATCACCCGCGGCCGCGTCACACACTGCAGACGCGATCAAGAACGCATGTAGCTTGTAAATGACAATGGAAATGAATAACATAAAGCAGTATTCTTTATTAACAAATAAACAAATTAACATTTAATTAAATTGTAAATATTAATAATTAACTATTAATTAAGGCCGGCGACACACTGGCTGCATGGTGTGAGTGTGGCGTTTCTGTTGCGTGTCAGCTGCGTGGCTTTTTTTATGTCTTTGCACACCAGAAACAGCGCTGCTGCTGCTAGGTGACATATAAGCCTCATTGGTGATATATTCGACATATGGGGAGAGAGTTGTGGAAGGCCTATACTTAATGTTAAACATAAATATATAACAGCAAAGACAGCGTCGGCAGTATTGATGGCAAAATAGGCTACAGAATATTTCGTTCTGTATTGACAGGTGCAATATTTGAAAATCGATCATATTTTTTTTAATTACATTTAGGCTAAATCTGCATTTATGTCAAAACCTAAACTTTCAAACATCAAAATGTAATGTATTAATATGTATTCATGTCAAAATGACATACAAACATTTTTTTCCTATTCTATTTTGCCAGGAAACGCTTCCAACAGGCTTGCGTGAAAAATAGGCGTCGGTTCTATTTCTAGCATGCACGCTTTTTTCCGCGCGCCTCGTGCCGCAACTGAGACGCGCGTCTCACGCAGGCAGTGTGCGAGCTCTAACCTGCTAACATGGGAGCCGAAATAAAAACGGACACGCCACGCAGCCAGTGTGTCGCCGACCTAAGGTAGGTGTGCTGCACTTAAGTCCAGCAAACGCCACAGGATGGTTAATTTTTCTAAGATGTGGTCTTAAGTTAGTTGTATTTCCTCGCGAGACGGATACTTTTGTGCGACAAATATGGCATATTGCCTTGTCCAAATTCACCGGGTTCCCCTTAATTGTCACCTGCCTCAAAGGCGACACAGTATTTGGCTTAGACACTATATTCGTGGCTATTTTTTGAATAATGTCATTCGGCTAGCGCCGTCAACTGTTATTGCCTATAACAGTTACCACATAAGAGATCGCTACTTGCAATTAAAATCTAACTCCAACTGTTTACGTTATGCTTGTCTTTTATGCCTGTGTTTGTTTGTATTTAATTGAACATTATCTGTAAACATCACAAGTACTGAAACCTAGCAGTTAATTAATAATAATCAGAAACACACAAAAAAATAAATCCCCCATATGTTTAACGGACTGTCCCTCCCTTGCGCAGGAAGCGTTTTTTTTTCTCCAGAAGCACTTGAACATGGGACTCGCAGAATACAGTAAATTATAAGCAAATATTAATGTGTTTATAGTTCATATCACACACCATATGCACTCCTGTAACTTTCAAAAAAAAAAAAAAAAAAAAAGTGCGGTGATGACCTCACACCGCGGTAGGCATCTCATTAACGCGATATTGCGGTGATGCGGTTATCGTCACACCCCTAGTGGCAGACAAAAAGCACCTTGGAGAAACTCAACAGCAGTGCAAAATATGAAAAGAAAATGCAGAAAAGCAGAGCGCATGTGGCGGAAGACAAAACTTGTAGTCCATTATAACATCTACAAAGACAGCCTTCATGCTTTCAATATGGAACTAGGCAAAGCTAGACAGACTTTCTTCTCAAATGTTATAAACAGCAATTTAAACAACACACGCACTCTTTTTGCTACTGTAGAGAGACTGACAAACCCCCCAAGCCAGATTCCCAGTGAAATGCTCTCAAACAGCAAGTGCAGTGAGTTTGCTTCTTACTTCTCTGAGAAAATCAATAATATTAGAAAGGTGATCAGCACATCCTTGAGTTGCACGGAGGTCAGACAGATCAGACCACCTGAGAAAGTAGTTACTATGTCTGACTTCAAAGAAATTGATGGCAAAATTTTGGAAGAAACCGTACAACACCTCAAAACATCAACATGCGCTCTTGACACACTTCCCACATCTTTTTTCAAAAGTGTGCTAAACAGTTTAGAAGCAGATCTTCTAGAAGTGGTAAATGCCTCACTTCTCTCTGGGAGTTTTCCAAACTGCCTTAAAACTGCAGTTGTCAAGCCCCTCCTGAAAAAGAGCAATCTGGATAAGACCATATTAAGCAACTATAGACCGATCTCAAATCTTCCTTTCATAGGCAAGATCATAGAAAAAGTTGTCTTCAATCAGCTGAACAAATTCTTAAGCTCGAATGGATACTTTGACAATTTTCTATCTGGTTTCCGACCGCACCACAGCACAGAGACAGCGCTCATAAAGATAATAAACGATATCCGCTTAAATACTGATTCAGGCAAATTATCAGTGCTGGTACTACTCGACCTCAGTGCTGCATTTGACACTGTCGATCATAACATACTTCTTGACAGGCTGGAAAACTGGGTGGGGCTTTCTGGGATAGTCCTAAAATGGTTCAGGTCATACTTAGATGGGAGAGGTTATTTTGTTAGTATAGAAGACCATAAGTCTGAGTGGACATCCATGACATGCGGAGTCCCTCAAGGGTCAATCCTTGCACCACTCCTGTTCAACCTGTATATGCTCCCAATGAGCCAAATAATGAGAAATAATCAAATTGCTTACCACAGCTATGCAGACGACACACAGCTGTACTTAGCCCTATCGCCTAATGATTACAGCCCCATTGACTCCTTGTGCCAATGCATTGATGAAGTCAACAGTTGGATGTGTCAAAACTTTCTTCAATTAAACAAAGACAAAACTGAAGTTATTGCGTTTGGAAACAAAGATGAAGTTCTCAAAGTGAACGCATACCTTCACTCCAGGGGTCAAACAACTAAACATCAAGTCAGGAATCTTGGTGTGACACTAGAGTCAGACCTTAGTTTCAGTAGTCATGTCAAAGCAATAACTAAATCAGCATACTATCATCTGAAAAATATTGCAAGAATTAGATGCTTTGTTTCCAGACAAGACTTAGAGAAACTTGTGCATGCTTTCATCACCAGCAGGGTGGATTATTGTAATGGACTCCTCACTGGCCTTCCCAAAAAGACCATAAGACAGTTGCAGCTCATACAGAACGCTGCCGCTAGGATTCTGAGCAGAACCAGAAAATATGAACATATCACACCAGTCCTCAGGTCTTTACACTGGCTCCCAGTTAGATTTAGGATTGATTTTAAAGTATTATTACTGGTATATAAATCATTCAATGGCCTAGGACCTCAATACATTGCAGATATGCTCACTGAATATAAACCCAACAGATCACTCAGATCATTAGGATCATATCAGCTAGAAATACCAAGGGTTCACTCTAAACATGGTGAGTCTGCTTTTAGCTATTATGCCAGCCACAGCTGGAACCAGCTTCCAGAAGAGATCAGATGTGCTCCTACAGTGGTCACATTCAAATCCAGACTCAAAACCCTTTTGTTTAGCTATGCATTTACTGAATGAGCACTGTGCCGCTGTTCGTCCGACTGTTTTTACTGTACTGTATTTTATTCTATTTTTCTAAACTGTTTTAATTATTCTTATTTCTTTTAATTATTTTAATTTCTCCTATGTCAGCAGGGCATTTAGCCCGCAACTGTAAATGCCCACTCAGAAGGTGATAATGTGAAAGTGACGTGTATTAATGTGGGTCTGAAAGTAGAACAGTATTTAAATGACGATATTAAAGTTTTCGTCTGAGAAAGAATGTGAACGCAGTGCTAAAGTGCTAAAGAAAGTGGAAAGAACGTGTGAGTAAATGAGGGAGAAAAGAAAGTTAAAGGAAAGTTGATAGATGGAAGTCGTAAGAAGATTGAAGGTTAAAAGAAGGTTGAAAGATTTAAGTCTTAAGGGATTCCTTTGAAGGAAAGATTTATAATAATATTCTTTTTTTTTTGAATTTTTGAATGAACACGGAATTTTTTGATTCCTTATCTCACATAAAACAAATTAATAATGAAGATTGTAGTCTGTGTGATGCACCCATTAGTCTTTCAGAAATTCTTGATTCTATAAATAATTTAAAAAGTAACAAATCCCCAGGTACTGATGGGCTATCTGCAGAGTTTTATAAAGCATTTAGTAAAAAATTAGCACCTTTTTTTACATAAAATGTTTTTAGAGAGTATTGAGAAAACAACGCTTCCTTCCTCTTTATGTCAAGGGCTAATAACTTTGATTCCCAAGCCCAATAGAGATCCCCTTCTATTAGAAAATTGGCGCCCGATTTCCTTATTGAATACCGATTATAAAATGATTGCCTTAGTTTTAGCAAAAAGGCTAAAACTTATTCTTAATAATATAATAGATGAGTGCCAATCAGGTTTTATACATCAGAGACATATTTCTAATAATATACGCTTGATTTTTGACTTGTTGGATTATTCAGATCTTATTTCTACTGATAGTTTTATCCTCTTTCTTGACTATTATAAAGCCTTTGATTGCTCAGAACACGAATTTATGTTACAAGCCCTGCACAGATTGTGTTTCGGTCATTTTTTTTGCAAATGTATTAAAATGCTTTACTGTAATGGTAATAGCTCTATCCGACTCAATAATGGCACTTCTCCTAGATTTTCTTTAAAGCGTGGTGTAAGACAAGGTTGCCCCATTTCCCCATATCTTTTTCTAATAGCTACACAATTTTTTAATTTACATATTAAAGAGAGCCCTGTGAAGGGAATTTCTATTGCTGGTACGGAATTGTTTATTAGCCAACTGGCAGATGATACAGCATTGTTTCTAAGAGATGTCTCTCAGATCCCAATTGCTTTAACCTCTCTTCAGTCTTTCTCTAATGCATCTGGCCTTTTGCTTAATGTTAATAAATTACTCCCGATCTCAAACATTCCCATCAAAGAAAGTGTCACCTATTTAGGAATAAAAATAATAAAAGATACTAAACTAAGATGTAAGATGAATTTTAGTTCAGTTGTGGAGAAAACACAAAAAAAAATGTAACCTTTGGTTGTTAAGAGATCTATCTTTGAAAGGCAGAACTCTGCTTACTAAAGCAGAAGGCATTTCCCGCTTATCCTACGCTGCTCAGTCTTTATTTGTGGATAAATCTACTTGCAAGTTGATTGATGTAATGTTGCTCAAATTTCTTTGGAAAAATAAAACTCATTATATTAGAAAATCAGTTATTTTGAATTCTTATAATAAAGGTGGCTTAAATTTCATTGATTTTGATTCTCTTAACAATACTTTAAAAATCAATTGGCTTAAACGTTTCCTTCACAATCAATCTTCTATTTGGAGTATAATCCCAAGATATATATTTTCTCAATTAGGAGGTATACATTTCCTTTTAATGTGCAATTATTCAGTCAGTAAACTTCCTGTCAAACTTTCCAATTATCACCAGCAGATGCTTATGGCTTGGAGATTTATTTACAAGCATAATTTCTCGCCACACAATTTTTTAATTTGGAACAACTGTAATATTCTACATAAGAGGAAATCTTTATTTCTTGAAAACTGGTTCAATAATGGAGTGATGTTAGTAAACCAGCTATTTGATAGCGAAGGTAATTTATTGAATTATTCCGATTTTGTTTCAGGATACCAATTTCCAGTATCTAGTAAAGAATTTAATATAGTTTTCAAGGCCATCTCTTTGGAAATCTGTATGCTGTTTAGAAACAACAATAGTGCTACAGTGACTTCTGTTGATCCCCCTAGCCCTGAATCCACTGTGGTTGGTTCTATTTGTTTTTCAATACATAAATCCAACTATAAAATCAGGTCATTATTTTTGGACCCTGTTACTTCAATTCCTTCCTCCATTTCTTATTGGAATAACCTTTTTGATGTTATTAAATGGTCATATGTTTGGTCACTTCCTCAGAAATTCTTTCTAACAAATAAAGTTAAAGAAATATCCTATAAAATTATTCAAAGATTTTATCCAGTTAAATACTTTTTAAAGAAATTTAGAAATGATATTGATACTTCCTGCTCTTTTTGTGAAGCCTCTTCTGAAACTGTTGATCATTTGTTTTGGGAATGTCCTTTTGCTCGGTCTTTCTGGAATAATATTGATGCTCTGATTGTCCAAAAGGTTTTTTGTAACTTTTCTTTATCATTTAGACACATTCTTTTTGGGTTTTATGTCAAAGACAAGAATCTAATTAATGCAAGTTTTTGTATAAACCTTCTTTTATATATTGGAAAGTTTCATATCCATAAATGTAAATATATGAAAAGTAAACCCCTTTAGCTTTTTCAAAGAAGAATTGAAGATGTATTTAAATACAATTTCAACTTCTGTTAACAAGAAAGCAATGAAAACATCCAGAATTTGTGCCATGTTTAATATTCTCCCTTAATATGTTTTTCTTTTTTGTGCCCTCTTCTTTCTTTTTCTTCTCTTCTCTCTATTTCCTTTTTAAGACTATTGTTGAATAGATTTAAATGTCTTTCACATTTCCTCTTTTAATGTATACTGAATCATAATTTCTCTTTTGTTTTGAAAGATTGTTTATATTTCTTGTATGTATCGACTTGTTCTGTTTGTTAAAATTGCAATAAAAAATAAATAAAAATAAAATATAGACGTCCTTCGCGATGGCTGATTCCGGAGAAACATACGATGTAAACGTTCGTTCCTACCAAAACATTAGTTCCGAGAAAATGGAGGAGAAGTTGATCATCGCCGTTGCTGGGTTTCTTATCATTATCGGATTAATTGCACAGTTTAACCATAGAGTGAAAGTGTATCATTTGCATGTGTTTTTAAGTCCTGTCAGTTTAACAGGGCGCGCTTGACAGGGCATATATACGAACGAGCAGAGAGAGAGAGCCCCGGCCGCGCGCGCGCACTCACTGTTAATGATAATAATAATAGCTAATTATTATTTTTTCCCGACCAAATGTGACCAAAACGGTTATAAAAATGCTGTCGTTATAACATTTCATGGTGTGACACAGACTTCAGAGCGGCCAAAGCGTCAACAAGCTTCCCCGTACTTTTTGACAAGCGTCCTTGACAGGGCGGCCAGAGCTTCTTTGCAGCTCAAGTCGGCGGCGGTGTGAACGTACAGTTAGCTCTCCAGTTAGAATATTGGCTTCTTACTGACCCTTTAGGGATACTCCACCGAAAAATGAAAATTCTGTCATCATATACTCACCCTCATGTTGTTTCAAACCTGTATGAATTTCTTTCTTTTGCTGAACAGAAAGGAAGATATCTAGAAGAATGTCAGTAACTAGACAGTTTTAGATACCATTGACTTCCATAGTATATATTTTTTTCCTACTATGGAAGTCAATGGTATCTAAAACTGTCTGGTTACTCACATTCTTCTAGATATCTTCCTTTCTGTTCAGCAGAAGAAAGAAATTTATACAGGTTTAAAACAACATGAGGGTGAGAATATGATGATAGAATTTTCATTTTTCGGTGGAGTATCCCTTTAAGAAACACAGAACTCACTCTTGCACTCACACTTACAATCACACACACACACACACACACACACACACACACAACTCACTCACTCAGATATGTGGTTTATGAGGACTCTCCATAGGCGTAATGGTTTTTCTAATGTACAAACTGTATAATCTATCCCCCTACACTAACCCTACCCCTAAACCTACCAATCACAGATTTAGTATGTTTTTTATGCCGTTTGGTTTAGAAGGACACATATGTCCTCATAAACCATGTTTACGTTGTAATATCCATGTCATTATACACATTTGTGTCCTCATAAACCATATACAAGAACACACACACACACACACACACACACACACACACACACAATAACAATATGCTCTGACAGGAGGAGGAGGACAGAGTAAAGGTACACAGGACCTACAATTTCCACACTTTTATTAGCCCCGGGTTTAGCCGGACAGCCTGTGTGGGTGTGGGTGTGTGGTGTGGTCATTGAAAATGTGTTCAGATATATATTCTTCACAGAAAATGAGCCAAGGCCAATGAGTCTGAGTTTGAAAAAATAATTAATCGTATAATTTTTCTTTTGATAAAAAATGAAACCGGGTCCTACAGACCCGAACACCATACAAGGGTTAAAACGACACTAACGAGACGCTTAACAACACAGCGTACAAAACAAACATTTTATATAGATATCATATTCTAATTAAATTAATACTTACAATCACAGAAATAATGTCCTTGGCGATGGTCAATTTGCTGCTGCTCGTGTCCGAAAGCTGAATCATACGTGTAACAGCTGTTCTAAATAAGCTACATCTGATTGGTTAATAATAATCCTATTTCAGTATCTTGCCGCACTATTGGCTCGACTGATATAGTAGGCAACCGCGTTTGCCTGCATATTTACGGGTCGTGCAATATAATTTCGGGGGAACGTGCAATAAATGGGAGTGGCAACACTTTTCATATCGTTGAGAATAAAACAACCGTCCCAACTTTACAAATCCAGGTTCTCTCTCCATGGGGATCATCCATTTCGAAAAGTAAAGCAGATACGGAACCTCGGCCCACGCGAGATGCAATGCGATTGGTTGCTGGACCAGCCAATGGAATTAATATGTGTAATATTAATATTTAAAATTGCCTAGTCATTAGATTTGTGAATTCTTTTTCTGAAAAACAAAATTATATCATTAATCTTTTAATTATTTTGGCGAAGTTTTATATCCATAAGACAAAAATAACTCAAAAGAAACCCTCCTATATTACCTTTTATAACACTGATCTCACAATATACTTAGAATATCTTTTAAACATGAGATCACAAAACAAAAAGCTTATAAAAACAATACAAATTTTAAAGCTTTTCAAATACATATAACTGCCCTGATATTATAAACTTTAATTTCTGTATTTATTATAAATTTTTTATTTTATTATTATTATGTACATTTATACTTTAGTTGTTGTTGTTATTCTTTGGTTTATACATTTTGAATTGTATTTACAGTGTCTTGTATTCATTTAGTTTTTTGTTGCATTGTAGGCTACTTGAAATGTTTGTAATTTAACTAAATAAATAAAAAGCACAATATGTTATGTATACCATACGTAATAAGATGTATTTCTAAAATCAATACTTTCAATATTATAATATTATATATTATATGACGTTACTGTCACAAAAATAGCTTTAATGGTTCTGTTTTTTTGTTTTTTTTAAGCAAGTCTGGAGGCTAATGAAATGAAACAAATGAGAATCATTTTCCCATCTAAATACAGTTGATTTTATTGTAATGTGATGATTCTGATGAATCAGAAAAATAAACATATATATAAACATTCGCTTAGGCTGTTTTTTAAATGGACCAAAACAAAGTGAAACCAACGTAACAATTTGAAGTGACCAGACCACTGACATTGATAATAAATATTATTAAAAAAATATATAAGATGGCACCACAAGACGACGTTCACTTGCAGAGCAAATTTAGCACGTTTATAGTTAACTCAACTGGGTAGCAATTGTGAACAATTTTAATAGAGAATTCAAAAATAATGTGGATTTCTTCACCACTACTACTAACCGGTTGGATGGTGTATTAGTGATATTGAAAGCTGATTGGCCTTGATATATATGCGGAAAAGGGCCAATTTAATTATGAATTTATATGATGTCCGATTTATTCTCTCTTGTGCCTTTTTGCGCGCATTTTCCACGGGTTTTAATAATAAAACTGGTCTGAAAGAATGAAAATCATATTAAAGAAAACGTCAACATTAAGGTTGCAATTATTTAATAAATCAGAGTCGATGTGCGCGTGCATGCGTGGTTCGAATTTTAGTTGCTATGTAGGTTATGAATTCTGACTGCATATATATTTACACTGGAACCGGTCGCTGTCTGGGCGTGCGTGCATGTTATGATTCGAATGTTAGTTGCTATGGCGACGCGTTTTATGTATTCTGCGATCTGCATGTATCTCTCTGCTCGACGATCGACCGCTGTCTGTTGATTGAGAGACGAGGCGAATTAACAGACTGACTTTTGCGGAGAATTTTCTGGCCGAAACTTGCTACTTTGAAGCTTTTCCGGATTGCTGAGAGGAGACTTATATTCTTGAAGGACATCGGAGGATATATACTTTTTGAAAAACGATATATAATTTAATTATATTATATAATTCATATAATTTCTGATAATACTTTTGTTTGATATTTTTTTTCAGGGGAGTAACGTTATTTCTGAGGAGATTTCTATTGTATTGTATTGTATTGTCTTGTATTTTGTTTGTACCGATTTTATTGCAGTTTGGAGGAGGTTGGAGGAGGTTATGGCTCGTAATTTCATGATGGGCGAAAGAGGAAGTGAGTGCTTTAATTTTTTATTTATTTGTTATGGTGTGTTGTACAATGACTGACTGATCCCATTTGATCCCATTTATTTGATTCATTGCATGTGAAATAAACTTGAATTGAATTTGAGTAACTTAACTGAAGTAAAAATCTGTAATTGACCACAGACATTGATTATTGATTATTATGATTAAACTAACGTTATGTGATATGTGAAATATTCCATCCTTAGAGCACTCCAGATCCAGGAGAGCTGCTTTCGGTCAGACGGCTGGTCGGGAGGTTTGGACGTCCGATTCTGATGACCGTGATCAGGATCCGCTGCCCCGAGATGGACAAAGTAAGTTACACAATTTCCTTACTTGAGTGAAAGTAAGTTACAGATACTTCTGGTCAAATATTACTCAGTTACAAGTAAAAGTTGAAAAGACTGATTTTTACTTGAGTAAAAGTACAGAAGTACTTGTTTTTAAAAGTACTTAAGTATGAAAAATTAAAAGTAAATGTCAATGCATTGTTTTATTATTGTTTGTAATACTTACAGTACCTTATGCCTCTGAATCTATGCCTGCCTACCTACCCACCCTCATATCAATATATAATTTATTTCTAGAACACAGTTCCTGTAGTGGGATTGAATGTGAGATTGAATAAGTGCTCTCAATAACGTCCACAATAGTTTCGGGCTGTTCCCTCAAATAGTGCCCTATTTAAAGATTTTTGGCTTTTAGGATGAATATGTCAGCCACTGTTATAAGCTAGTGTGCTCCAAAACAATGACAAAATGAGCATTTAAAAGACCAAACCCAACATTGAAAATGAAAGTCAGATTGATGTCAGAATCCAACTACTTTCTACTCAAGGACCTTGACATAAATGTAACGTTAGTGGAGTAAAAAGTATGATACTTGTCTTTCAAATGTAGTGAAGTTAAAGTAAAATGTTTCCAGAAAAAATAGTACTCAAGTAAAGTACAGATACTCAAAAAGTGTACTTAAGTACAGTACTCAAATAAATGTACTTTGTTACTGTCCACCTCTGCCGCTGCCAGACCCGACCCAGACACAGAGCCAGGATCGTCCTGGATATTTACCATCTCTGTCTTCTGAGTTTTCTGTTTCTGTGTCCACAGGTCAGGCTCACGGGACGAGGGCGAAGCAGAACCCAGATGTTGGACGTCCGTCCACTTCATCTAACCACTCTCGCAGAGGTCAGAATAGGCTTTTAATAAAGATGTAATGGCTTAGTTTCTATTTCTATTTTCAATGAAATTTCTGATTTGTCAACTAAACCAACTAAAGTAACGATAATACTTTATTTTGATGGTCCCTTTTGAACATTCTGTTGACTATACGTAACTTTGCAACTACATGTCGACTAACTCTCATTAGAGTATCAGTAGACTCTCTCCTTAATATCTGCAAACTCTTTATTGTAATGCTCCACCAACAGACACTTGTACTGACAACAAGTAACTTTTCAACTACATGTCAACTTATTTTAACCCTACCAGTCTAATACTCTACTAATACAGGGTCCCCGCGGATCCTTAAAAGGTCTTAAATTCGATTTTTTTTATTTAAGGCCATAAAAAGTCTTATTTTTACTTATGAAAGGTCTTACATTTCAGATGACACTTTGACTTTGACTTATCTAAATGCTTTCGAAATTAAAACTATCTAATTAGCGTAGGCCTACGTATTATTATTTTTATTTCTATCTTTGTCATCTTTGTGGATTTGCTTGTTCACGTGACAATTCGCGTCACTTACGGCAGTATATTAGCCTACGTCTGTCTCCTGCACGCGAGAGGAGAGAAGAAAACGAGTAAATGTCAGTTCGATTGTAAGTTCATTCTTTATGTGCTTAGGAGTGTGCAATATTGTCTATGAACTATGATGATATTTTAATCATTGTTTTAACTATGTACGAGGCACTGCGAGTGCGAGCTGACATCACGTTTGTCTGTCAGGCTTGCTTTCACTGCGTGATGTGTCAGTGCAGTTATAGATGTCCCCAAATTAGTTTTTGTCTTATATTTATATCATATTATGTTGTTATATTAGAATATCACATGATCAAGAGTGCCGTTTTCCTTTGCACAATTGCAAATGTGCTATTTATTTTATACAACAGTTAAATGAACAATAAAGTTAACATTGTGAGTTACTTTTTGGACACAATATTGTCAATTTTCACTTTATATCGCCGACGAGAATTTCATAATGAAGCCGTAGTCCAACAGACAGATTTGTTTTTTACTGAAATCCGCGTTTTGAACGAATCATTTTAACGATTCAATGAACAAACAATCACTTGTTTTCTGAATGAATCAGCCGTTTGAACCATAGACATCATATAGATAGACGCCCTATCGACCGCTACTGCCTACTGGCGCGGGCGAGCCGTGGGGCCGCCATCTTAGACCGGTCACCCGCTCCACTCAGTGTAATCTGTATGGCAGGTGCAATGAGCTGTCAGCGCATTTAATTAATCATACCTCACTGAATACCGAACTGATTTTCACGCGGGTTTGTTTGCTGCAAAGGTCATTCATGTAGCTATTATACAGGACACATGGTTCGGCGTATTTTAATATTCATAGTAGGCTTAACAGTAATATAATATTCTGATATTAGATATAAAGTGACCAGACGTCCAAAATCAAAATATGTGATGTAGGATATAAGCTATTTTATAAATCACACACTATAAATATGATAAAGAAGCAGAAACAGATAGTTGCAGTAAAGTAAGATATTTTAATAAGTTGAAGAAACGTGTGTGTTTTACATTTACATTGCTTCCTGATATCACGTGCGCAAACACAAATAACCTATATTTATATATATATAAAACAGTTATGTCCGGTCGAACAATGTATGAATTAACTTAAGATTGGATTGCGGTAAAAGTAAGTTTCGTGCCTCTTACAAGTGCTTTCGAACTTCTTTCTGATCTGAATGGTATGTGGAAAACACTTGAGTTGAGGGAGGGAGAAAACACGCAACTGAATGCCTTTTCAAGCGTCTCAATACTTGAAAAACCACAGGAAACTACTTTTAAACACGAAATTACTTGATTTACAGAGGGTCTATTCGCACGTCTATAAACGTTAACGTTACCTGAGGTAATTTTCCTGGACCTTTTTACAGAAGGTAAAAGTCGCCGTAATCTTTACTGACATTGTCCGAAATGATTACTGAGATGGCACATTCGGACGGGACTAAAATAACCGAGAAGCTCTTGTAATTATTACTTTACCCCACCTCTCCATGTCAGGTGAACACCGGCTGGTGCAGTAAACATTGCCTAGCTAACGTTAGCTGGCTACGATATCAGTACAGTAATATCAAAGATCCTTGCTCCTTCTCAATTATCTGGTAATATTCTATTCACAAAATACAACCAATAGTACGGTAATGTTAAAAGTAATCCCCCGGGCCCTATTTGCGATGGTCCGCCGATTAGAACAGGAAAATACTCCACAGTGCTCTAGCATCTTCACTGCTGCCACGCAACGAAACTAGGAACACGACCGGTTTAAGATGGCGGCCGCATTTCTCAGTGCCCAGCGGCCAATAGGGCATCTAGTCTCTATATAATATCTATGGTTTGAACAAATCGGTTGAATAAATGACTCCAACAACTCGCTTATTAAGACAGTGACTTGCCGCCACCTACTGGTGGTTTTAGTTTCATATTTAAAGTATTCTTTAATTAAAACATAAAAAAACTGTACAGTAAATCATTAAATAATTTAAAAATATCATCTAATTATTATCGACAAAACGTTGAAAATATCGAGACATATTTTTGTCAATATTGCGCACCCCTAATGTACGGTATTCATTTTGATTTCTTCAGGTCTTAAAAAGGTCTTAAAAAGCCTTAAATTTGACTTTAAAAATTGTGCAGGTACCCTGTAATACTCTAATGAGAGTTAGTAGACATGTAGGTGCAATTTTACTTGTAGACAACTGAATGTCTGTTGGGAGGAGCATTTTACTATTAAGATTTGAATAGTAAAATGTAAGTTATATCATTATGTCATTGCTTAATTTGATGTCAGAGATGGGTCTAATAGTTGTTTTCATTAGTTTTTTCTTCATTTCAGAAAAAGCTCCAGAACGTCTTAGCCTCAGGATCTGGAAGGCTACGAAGGGACTTTTCAGCTGCTGTTCCGGTAGTGCTGTGACTGTTGTGGAGCGTTTTATTCCAGAACCATCGTCACCTTCTCCAGATCACTCCGGCGTCAAGCCAAATAATGGTAAATCATTATTTCTCCAACATTAACATCTAACCCTAACGGTCAACTAATACTCTACTAATACTCTAATGAGAGTTAGTAGACATGTGCAGTGTTACTTATAGACCAATTATAGGTTTGTAAACATCCGGGATGCGTGCGCATCGTGGTTGCAGAAAGACCCGTTTAACAGCTGATCCTTACACGGATACGGATAAGAATAATACTAATAGCTCGATTTAAAACATTTTATATTTAATTTTCGTAATGTTCTCCGCATATTTTTTTGACCACTTTTGGTCCCGACATGCGCAGTAGAACCTGCGTGACGCCGTGTGACGTAGGGTGATAATTCCCCTATAGACTTATAGAATGTCTTAAAGGGACCAAAATAAAGTGAAACCAATTTTTTCCAACATTCATCTGACATTTTCGGAACATTCCGAGAACATTCAAAAGTAACGTTCCCATAATGAAAAATTATAAAATAGAATGTTCCTTTAACCAAGATAAAACATTTTTGAAACGTTGAAAAAACTGGACGTTTTGAACGTTCAGGGAACATTTAGAAATAATGTTTTCTTAATTGAATGGGAATGTTAGCAAAACGTTCTCAATAAGGCATGAGCTCGATGGCTGTCTGACACACACCAGAAACACACGCACAGAAAGCCGCTTCACAGACAGCATACGATCCAGAAAAGAATTCAATTTCACCACTTATTGCTCTTGAATTGTCAAAAACATGCAAAATTGTCAAAATGGCTGTCGTGCCGAGTATTACAGAGTCAGTTATGTCATAAATAAGACATTGCTATGCATTTAATAAATGTGTTTAATAAAATATATCTATATTTAGATATGGCCCATATGATCTTTACCATTACAAGAACTGAGCCACATGTGCCAGAGTTGGCCAAATGAAGCCTGGAAATGTATGTTTTCTTTTTAATTAAAGATCAGATAAAATAAGAAAAATAACTTTAGCGTTGAATCGGAATCACCTCGTAATCGTGATAATAGTGAAATAAAATTACTGTTAATATTGTGAAATAATATGTTGGGACATTTATGCAGGCATTAGGGATGTCAATTTTCGCAAATTCCCATGATCGATCGTCGTTTAAATTAACGATCAATTAATCGATTAATCGTTAGCCTTAATACTGCGATATGCGTCTACTGCAGTGGCTATGACAGCATGACAGGGTCTGCAAATGCTGCTCAAAACGCTGTTCCTCACCAAATCAATTAGAATGGTTTTAAATATAAATAAAGGGCTAGTAGGATTGTAAAATGTTTCGATGTGATTGATAATTAAATGAATTATTTAATAATCAAATATAACTACTAATACAACGTGTCACCAACGCCGCCTCATATGCGCTTAGAATGTGTGACTGTTGTGGACGCGCTCTTCCTGGGACAACTGCACGCGCTGAATGAATCTGCTACCGTTAAACTGGATAACTTTGCTAGCACGTTATTTATCTAAAAGAAACGCATCCTATATGAGATTAATCAGATATATTCAAAATAAACATAATATTACAAATTATATCTGCACAAAATGACGCAAATTCATGCTCAAGTGAACTTGAACTAAGTTACGTGCCATATTCATTCAGAACTACTCATGTTGTGGACGCGGTCTTCCTGGAGCAACGTGACACAGCAACTAAACCCAAATAATTCACAATGTTTTATTACAATATTGTAATCTTTATAATGTTATGTAATATTACAGTCCCAATAGTCATTATTAGTCGTGCACTGCCGTTTGAGCTGCGCGCGCTTAAGCTGACGCTTTACTACAGAGTTCATTCTTAACCAAATGCATCCAATATGAGATCAATCAGATATAGATAGGCCTACAGACAATAAACTGTATTACAACTTACATTTGCACAAAACAAAAGCCTGCGAATGCACACGCAAACTTATAGTCATGATGAAGGTGAAAAATGGTCCCAAACATAACTCCAGCGCGCTCGCTTACATGTTTCGCGGTTGAGCAGCGCGCACGCGCATGAAGACCTGCTTAATCGATGATCGATAAGTTGTATCGATTAAATGTATTATCGACAATTAATCGATCGTCGATTAATCGTTGACATCCCTAGCAGGCATTAAGCAGAAGTCAGGTGGATAGCGTGAACAATTCCCATTACTTTAGATTTGTAACTTTACAGATAAGATTTGAATAGTAAAATGTAAGTTATATCATTATGTCATTGCTTA
The DNA here is from genome assembly GCF_965113295.1 of Leuciscus leuciscus. NCBI lineage: Eukaryota > Metazoa > Chordata > Actinopteri > Cypriniformes > Leuciscidae > Leuciscus > Leuciscus leuciscus. The sequence goes on along the minus strand of NC_138734.1, from coordinate 7,455,959 downwards.
ATTTGACGTCAGAGATGGGTTTAATAGTTGTTTTCATTTGTTTTTTCTTCATTTCAGAAAAAGCTCCAGAACGAATGAAGAAACCTGGTCGTTTCCGTAAGCGCTGGAGGGGTTTTTTCAGCAGAAATGTTGTGGAGCCTTTTATTCCTCCAGCAGATCCTGTTCCTGAACCATCATCGTCACCTTCTCCAGATCACTCCGGCGTCAAGCCAAATCATGGTAAATCATTATTTCTCCATCATTATTTTAAACAGTATTATCTTGTTTTCCACTCAAAATAAGGCTTGTTTTTACAGAATATTAAAATGATTTCCCCCATTATAAAATAATTTTCTCGACCAGCGCTGACATTTTTTAAATAAAACAATGGATCTAACAACAGACACTCTACTAACTATAAGTCTACTAATACTCTACTAATACTCTAATGAGAGTTAGTAGACATGTAGGTGCAATGTTACTGATAGACTTATAGAATGTTTTAAAGGGACCAAAATAAAGTGAAACCAAAGTAACAATTTGATGTGACCACTGACATTGATAATTAATATAATAAAAAAAAAATAATAATAAAAACAGTTTTTGATATCTGAAATGTTCCATCCTCAGGTCGCTCTGGATCCCGGAGAACTGTTTCCACAGATTCCTCTCCGGGCATCACGCCATCCTCAGCTTGGTCCTCACCCTGGTCCTCACCCCCCCCTGAGGCCCATGTCGAGAGAGGAAGTAGAGAGTTGTTGAGTCTGAGCAGCCGAGGCTCGTACAGCGTCGAGGGGAGCTGGAGTGGCGATGGATCGGAGAGCCCAAGCGACAAGGGTTTGTCCAGGTCCAACAGCTTCGAAGGGTTTCTGTGTCCTCCGCTGCCGGGTCAAGTACCTGTCGAGCCAACAGAGACATCAACTGGCCGAACTGCTCGGCGTGCCGTGGACGCTTCTCCTGTGAACGAGAGCTCAACAGGTGAGACTGAAATAAGGCTTGGCAGTGCAAAGTCTACAGATAGAGATTTAGCTATTTCATGCATAACTGAGTCAAGTTTTTAACACGTCCGATCACATTTACTGTTGCTCGACCAGCACTGATATTTTTAAAATAAAACAATGGATCTAGCAAGCTAATAATTGTCTCATATTTTTCTGTTTGTTTTTCAGAGTCCTTTGAGTCTCTCTATAACGTGGAAAAGTTAATTGGATCCGGAGTATTTGGCAGGGTTTTCCTGGGAACACGCAAATTTGATGGCAAAAAGGTAAATCTTACTGAATTGTACAAACATTTTGCTCTTGCATGCATCAAAACACATTTAAAACAATTTACAGATGGTTTAATACTTAATACAAAGCCAGGTGCTTGAAAACTGTTACTGTTATTGAAACTGTTTTTTTGTTTTTTTTTGTGCAGGTTGCCATCAAGCGGATACGCAAGATTGACAATGATCGTTATCTTTATATTGTAAGTTGGCCAAAACCTGAATGTGTATTGAGTTGTTTAAGTGCAGATTACTTTAGTTAATACACCCGTAGGAAGCATTAGGTATAAATGTGATCAACAAATAAGCCTAGAGGCACCAAATAACTTTGAGCTGAAAAGGCTCTTTTGAACGCATCTAAAAAGATCAAAGAATAGTACATTTCAAAATGATGTTTTCTTCAGATTTTTACCCAGCTAACCTTCTGTCTGCTTCTTCTCTCTAGCCTGGGAATCGCGAACCTCTCGTTACAGAAGTGGCGCTGCTGATGATGATGAGGCGAGAACCCATAAGCCCCTTCGTCATACAACTGTACGAGTGGTTTGAACATCCTAAAGAATTCTCTCTGGTTATGGAGTATCCGGAGGCCTACGAGACCTTGTATGACATAATCACTCGTCAACCTTGGAGTGACTGCTTCTCACGGGTCGTCATGAGACAGGCTGTGCGGGCAGTGCTACACTGCATCCATCATGGTGTTTTCCATAATGACATTCATGCTGAGAATTTCCTGTTTGAGAAAGACACGCTAGATCTCAAGCTGATAGACTTTGGCTGCGGTCAGCTATTTAGTAGTGAAGGCTACGAGAGCAACAGATACAGGGGTGAGCATTTTGGGAGTGTGGAAACCTGAAGCTAGTGACTTACAAATTTTTTGATGATGCTTTAAAAAAAAAAAGCTCAACAATGTGCAAATGTCTTCCTTACAGGATTTCGGGAATACTGCCCACCTGAAGTCATTACAGAACCTCGATTCCACGCCGTCCCAGCAAACGTCTGGTCTCTAGGAGTGTTGCTGTACGAGTTGTCGAACTTTTGTCTTCCTTTTCGTAATAGAACGGAAATCACACAAGCCGAAGTTACATTTCAGAACCCCAACTTATCCAAACGTGAGTGAATAATGATGATAACATTGATAAACACACATAAAGCAAACGAGTTGTACAGAAAGTTAAAGGTTATAGTGTGTCAGAATTTTTATATATACTGTAGCTCAACGTACACCGAGAGCATCGCTGTTTTCAAAAATGCCAGGTCACATGGTCATGACTAACCAGCTCTCTCCTTATTAAAATGTGTACAGACTGCAGGGATTTGATTGGACAGTGTCTTGCTCTGGATCCAGCTGAACGCCCCAGCTTGGAGCAGATGTTACAACATCCATGGTTTGTTCGTACACTACGCTAGATTGGAGAAGCTGAGGAGATTCACTCGATCAGTTTCAGGTGTGTGGAAGTGTAACAAGCAGAGTAGGATTATTATCTTTTGTCTTAAATTCTGGATTATTTGTAGTGAGATTTTCAAATTTGTGTTCATTGTAATGTTCTTGTTATAGTCAAATCACCTTCATTTATATAGCGCTTGATACTATATGATAATGGTAAATCATTATTTCTCCAACATTATTTTAAAAAGTATTATCTTGTTTTCCACAAAAAAATAAGGCTTGTTTTTACAGAATATTAAAATTATTTCCCCCATTATAATATTATTTTCTCGACCAGCGCTGACATTTTTTAAATAAAACAATGGATCTAGATAAAGTGAAACCAAAGTAACAATTTGATGTGACCACTGACATTGATCATTAATATTATAAAAAAATAAATAAAACAAAAACTGTTTTTGATATCTGAAATGTTCCATCCTCAGGCCACTCCAGATCCTGGAAAACTGCTTCCACAGATTTTTCTCCGGGCATCACATCCGCCATCGCTGCACTGACGAGAATGTCTCCCAAGCGTTGGGCTGGATGTAATAATCCACATAGCCTCTCTCTATTTACTCCCGAAATCTGAACCGCTGAAGACGAGGTGGATTAAGTTTGTTTTTGAAGAAAATGCTCCCTCAACTCTACCAAAATTCGTTTATGTCTGCTCGAATCATTTTACACCGGACAGCTTTTTGAATGAGGCTCAGTATAAAGCAGGTTTTGCAAAAAAATGGCTCCTGAAGGATGTAGCAGTGCCAACTGTTCGTGATCCAGCTACACATCTAGAAGTATGTATTACGCGTTGGTTTTCCAAATTGCCTTTGAATTTGTCAAGTTCATAATAACATGTTAGACTTATAAAGTTTGTGATAGCATGTGATAGCACCATGAGTCCAGCTATGTTGTTATTTTTTTATCGCGCTGATAGTGGAATCTTGATTTGTTAAGGACAGCACATCAGAACAGAGCAGCCAAACCAGAGATGTTGCTTGCCAGACAGACGCAAAACCGCTGACCAAGTCTGTTGGTACTCAGTCATCAATGAAGACGTTTCATGTTCGCTACAGGAGTTCAGGTATGTTTATGTATTACATGATACTGCTTATACAGAGGACCTATAACTAGTCTTGTTACACAATAAGTGTCACATAACAGTAACACACAACTACTTTGTATATTACAGGTGTCCAGACGACAGATACAGTTTCAGACATTGACAGTTTGTCACCAGCAGCTGGTTTAATATTTAGGACCTCTACACCTATAAAGTGGCCATCAAAGAGACCTCGTGTGGAACTGGAGGAAGAGGATGACGAAGAAACCCTAATGGACACATCATCTGTAGTAGCACCTGAAGAGCAAGATTATACATTTGATCCAGCAGAGACGGACACAACTTTAACGGAGACAGCAGAGCAGACATGTCGTAAGTTTCAAAACTGTGCATTTGTTTTAGAACAGGGGTGTCAAACTGAGTTCCTTGTTGGCCACAGCACTGCAGAGTTTACCTCTAATCATTATTAAACACACCTGAGGCAGCTAATCAACTCTCTAAGGCTCATTAAAAAAGTTGATCCTTCTGGAACTGAGTTTAACACCCCTGGTTCAGAATTGTATTATTTTTATTATTATTATATTTTGTTACTTTTGTATTTAATATTTGTTAACCAGTACGAGTTTTTGTTTCTTAGTGCTCAAGCAAAATGGCAAAATGAGACGCTAGATCGCCTGAGTGAAAGGGAAAGGGTCATCGTTGGAGGTGACATGAGGGCTGACTCACCAGGTACATAGTTGTAAATAAGAAGGATGCATGGATGCTCGGGTATTTTCCGGATCATGAAGCATAACATGCATAGGTAGTATCTAACTGAATTCAATGCACTCGTGGTAATAATGCTTTGTGTAATATTACTTTCAAAGGCCACTCTGCAAAGTTTGGAAGCTATACATTGATGGACCTTCAGACCAACACCGTTGTGGACACACCAGAGCTGGTTCAGGTGGGAGAGAAGAAATATCAGTATTTAAAAAAATTACATTTTTGAGAAGTTTAAAACTTCTGGTTTGTCTAAGATGATTGTTTCGTTCCCTATTCTTGTCTATTTCAGAGTAACGAAGTGGGAGGAAGCTACCACATGGAAAAAGGATTACAGAGGAGCCTTGCCCTGTTGGAAGCTCGTGGTGTTACTCTGGAGTGTATTGTAACTGACCGCCACCCACAAATACAAAAGTACCTCAGAGCATAGTTCGAATTACAGGGGGTACTGGGGGGTACTATACCCCCCAATGAAGACCCAGTAGGGGACAGAAATATCAGTTTTGGGGGGGGTCAGATAATTTTTCTGATATTGTGAAAAAATATAATTACAGTTACAATACAAGTCAACTCCTATTTTCACTGTAGGAACATTTTAATGTAAAGCGATTTCAGACACCCCTATTGTGGACCGTACCATTTTTAACCACCGTGGCTAGAAGGAGATAGAGAACGACTTCACCTTCTCAAGCAAGTGTCAACGTTGAATGACAAAACGCTAGTTTCATAAAGTATCATTCTTTTCAACATTCCTTATTTGTATATTCAAAAATATTTAAAATAATCTAATTTAATAGTTATAATTTTTCAATGTAAATGATTTAATTTTATTGGTAACAGCCTAGTTGTTACGGCATCCAGTCTCCGTGATTCTCCCTGTACTCAATCTCGAGCGCCCTCTCCAGAATACTAAGAGCATTGCATACTTCTCCTAGTATGGATCATTTATGATTACGCTGCACCTGTTCTGAATGATCACTGATTACTCATACTATATCTTACTCACTCACTCAGTGTCCTGTGCGAAGTATTGTTTCACCCTGTGTTGCATGTCTGAGCGTTTTCCTGAATTATCCTTGCCTTACTTGTTTCCTCGATTGTCTGCAGCCTGACTTCTGACCCAAGCCTGTTCCCCGGACTCTGATTCTCGCTGCCTGCCCTGAACTTCTGCCCGTCTCTTCATTCCGTCGTCTGCCGCCTGCCCCGACCCCTGCCCGTTCCTGGATTCTGGCCATTCGGCTTATTCGTTTTGCCTGGCTTAACTGGTCAATAAACATTGTTGCATATGGATCTGTCTCTGCCTCCTGAATCGCAACACTAGTGTCTAATTATTTTAATTGAATATATTTATCAAATTTAAGAATTTGAAATGAAAGATGGAGCATACATTTAATAAAATTAGGGGAAAATGCCCTTTATAAAGGTACAAAAAATGATTCTGAGTGTTTTCAAACAGTGATGTAATGAAACATTGACAATTTAAGCTTGAAGGGAGTAAAGCCTCTGTTTAGGCTATTAAGGAAATGTAATTTTGCCAAAAGAAGAACTTTTATTTTAAATAAATGTTCATTTTAAATCAGCCTACTTCAGTGTGATGTTACCAGATTATCATGCTTAACACTAAGAATTTGAATAATTGTAATGTGATGATCAGATGCAGATATCTAAATCAAAGAATATAGGCGGTTTGCGGGTGGATTTTTTTATTTTTAATAGTGGATTCGGGCGACTCAAAGTGCACCAGATTAATGAATTTATCTTTAAAATGTACAACATTTTCTTACGGGGGGGCATGCCCCCGGACCCCCCTAGAGGTACCAATCTCCACCAACAGAAAAAATTGTGGAAAACACATTAGGCTATATGATGATCTACAAAAAAATACACATTTTTATTATCTTATTATTAAAATAAATTATTATGATTTTACCACCTGCGCCACATTTTGAGGCAGGAAAACCCTGAAATAGGCAATAGGCTTCTTGTAAAGGTATTACTATTTACTAGTAATTAGAATGGTATTTCAGTGCACTTAACTTCTAACTTTTGGGAGTTGATCAAAACAGTTCTCTTTTGGATATATAATAACAATGAGATATTCTGTAGCCTATACTGATTATCAGTTTGTCGCATGTTTAGACCTTGTATGTGTGTTGCACAACACATGTTGCACTTGGCGATCACGGTGGGGATTGATATGGTAGTGGACCATGATGGTCATAGAAGAAGTGAAGGAGCAGTACCCCCCCCAATTATGGTGGGGTAATTCACACTCTGCCTCAGAGAACATAACATCAACCAGTTTTATGATGTGTGGCACATCGAAAAAGGTTTTATTCAATAACATAGATTTATAAGTGGGTATAATATGAAAATTAAGAAATTGTGACAGTTTATAGGCATATCACAAATATTTAGTAGTGGCAAACTGTGAACATCACTGTTTTTATTCTCAGCAGTAAAATGCTTGTCTATATTTTTATTTACAGGGATTGTGAGGAAACTTGAAAACATTTCCAAGATGAAAAATTACGGAACTGGCAGAGAAGCATTAAAAACCACATTTACTGGACTGCATCATCTTCAACCACTGGACCAGAAAGAGTGGCAAAATGGAAATCGATTCTGAACCATGTCAGGAACGTACACAGAGGATCCAAACTTTCCTGCTCGTCTACATCATCTAAAGGGAAGCAGAGATAGAAACAAGTGGCTTGTTGCCAGTATGATACTGTAAACAAATATTATTTTTATGCAACACGACAAAATGTAAAAAAGGGACTGTTAGTCGAAGTGTAAATAACCTAAAATTAAAGTTATTAGTTGTAATTAATGCAATTTTTGTATCATTTCTCATAGGAACTCAGGCATTCTACAAGCTGGAGAAAGTGATGACAAACACGCGGATTTTGAGGGACATCACCAAACTAAGTCCACATCACCAGACTTCATCTTTGGAGTCATTTCATAGTGACATTCTACGGTTTGCCCCAAAAAATGTGGTGTTCCCATTTCTTGGAATGTTGTGCAGGTAATTGAACTGCTGTTAAAATAACTTTACATCACTATAGGCTATTTTCCTGAATTGTGTCTGTGCACTTGCAGACTAAACCTGGCTGAACCTTTCATTACAATGAAAATGCTGGTCGTGCACAAGCAACATCATCAACAGGATATACATTTATAAATACATTTTGTTTTATTGCACAGAGTACCTAGATGACCTGCAGGACCTAATATTTGAGCATGTTTTTGTGGACCCTGCTCCATACATGGATGAGGTACTTAAGATACCCATACTATCAGACCTTTGTGCGGAGTATGAGCGGCCAGACAAGGAGGAGGTCATCTCCACCATGGTGTCCAGATTCAATCATCAGCTGGTAGGAAACCAACATATCTGCCCTGATCATCTGGAAACTCACGGCGAACCCTCATCACCACACAGGCTGGAATCACGACACGTACCCGACGGCCAAGGAAACCCCAGCACCAGCTCACAAAGGAGCGATATGCCAGAAACCTGTAACGACTAAAACACAGGCACATGTACAGATAGTACTTTATTTTTCAGCAATGTCTTTGTTTTGTTTTGTTATAGCACAGCCTATGCTTCATTTTGTGCAAGACTCCTGAAGTTATTTCTTACTATTGTATATAAAATGTCAAATATTCACTAGTTTGTTTACAGTATGTATTGGTTTTGTAGAATCGGCAATGTTTATTTAATTACAAGAATAAAGTAAGATCCATCCACTAATTATTTATACAAATTGTGAAATAATTTTCTTGTATTTGCAGAGTGTATTGTGATATTAATAAATATTAAGTTTGTTCTGCCATATGTGTTGTCAATTTCATGGTTGCAATTCAGAATATAGCTAAGTTTTTACTTTTGTGCAGTCAGTATTTATTTAATTTTATTTATTTAATTTTATTTAATAGGGACACGTGTGAACAATAAACCTGTACCACACTACAACATTTATAGCCAAGGCTAATTTGCAATGTCCGTCCCTAGAAGGGCTTTTCACATACATACAAAAAGTACAAAAAATTCATTTACATGTACAGTAACATTACATAATTACATAATTCTGTATGTGTAGGTTGATTGTAGATGTAAATATATTATTATATTATATAGCCCTGCATTAAAATTTTCAAACTTTAATCAAATATAAAAACTTGACATAACATTTAAAAACACTATCGACACTTACTGTACAATTCCACGTAGACGCAAGGTTCCATTAGCCTGGAAATCCAGACCTAAATCTAACTCGCTGAGCAAACTCAACTTGTGCTCTCGTGAGAACTCTGGAATACCAGGGTAAGGTTCCACAGTCGGCTCGATAAATGTATGCATTCTGAAGAGAATACACGTTTAAACAAACAGGATTCAATCCAGGATGCTCAGTCATTATATATATATATATATATATATATATAAAGATATTGGGAAGAATGTTGATAAAGCAAACCGGTTTGGTTACCATTGACTTCTACTACATGAAGGGGAAAAAACGGATTAATTTCTCAATATTATTATTTTATTTGTATTTTTTTTGTGTTTGACAGAATAAAGAAAGTAATTGAGGTCTGGAACAACATGAGTGTTTGAGTGAATGATGATGAACTATCTCTTCAAGAGGGAAAAACTTTTTGTTTGCCTTGTCAGTTTATTTATTTGTATTTCAACCCTTAAAGAAATAAGCTACACATGTCAACAACAGCAATAGGAATAAAAATGATCAATAAATTATTTTTATTAATAATATTCAAAAAGAATAATTCCACCAAGTAATATTTCATTATGTAACTGTAGACTGTTTGCTGTTGCCAGCAATTAAGCCACTATCAGTATAAACAGGCTTTTTTAATAAAGTTATCAACACTAAATTAATAAAACATCTGAGAGATTATGATAAAGTACAATTAATGAATGAATTCATTCATTCATTCATTCATACAATCAGAGCCGGCTTCAGACTGCGCTCAGCAGGGGGGCATTTATTTTCAATGGGTGGGCACTAGGTATGGGGACTTTTTTTCGGATATCAGATATCCTATATTTATTATTGCTACTGCCTTTTCTGTTAGCTATTACCATGAAGTGATGCAACCCATACAATAAACACATAAACCATTACACATTGTTGCAAGACGTGCAACTCTTAAGAAATTTGATTAAATAAGGGTTAAATAGGCCTATACAAAAAAATTACAAGACCGACTCTGACCACAGCTTTATTATAAACAAAGCTAACGAACATGCTCACAGTCTCTCACTGACAGGTCAGGATAGTAGTTTAACTGCTATCTCACTGGCGGAAGAGAGAAAAAAAGCTACACATCTTTATTCTGCTTTGCTCTAACATAAGCGTTCACAGTAGCCTACTATTAAAAAAGCATCATGTAACGTTAGTTACCTTCATCAAAACAAATTAAAAACACCAACAACATACACAGAGATTATTCTACAATTTCCATTTACAAGAAAATATAGGCTAAAACAACTGTTTCTCCACGGCGGGAGTGACATTTCAGGACAATGGTCAGCGCAAAACTGAACTAAATAGGCCTACTAAACTATTATTAGTCTCATCATCACAACATAACGTGACAACACACACAATATAGTGAACTTTGACAGTACATAATGCCAGTTAGATAAATACACTAACAACCGGCCAGCATGAAACTTTAAATTTAATTTGCAGTTAGAAGAGCTGAAGACGCCGCTTGTGAGCTGATTGGAACTTCCTGAGAACAGCGTCCTTCCATTCACGGCCGCCGGCCACTCGGCCACGGAGTCACAAATGTTAGCCGGGCTGTTGTCGTTGTCTTGTTGTATGGGGTCAGCAGAATCGTTAATCGACGTGGAAGGAGAAACTGTGGTTTTGAACCATTTTCTAATGTCCATTTTTGGACAGTTTTCATCTGTTTGCTTTGTTTTGAATGCAGCCAGGAATATTGCGCCAACTGAAATTCATTTCATTCATGTATTAACGTGCAAGTGATTGGGGGGGCGGCAGGGGGGTTTCCTCACTGTGGTTTTATGTTGGCTAAGCTTTATTATATTTTCAGCTAATGAGCAGTTTGTAGACATATTTTTATTATTTCTCACTAAAATGTAAATTAAACTGATATTATTTTGTAAATTATATCATAATTCAATTTGGGGGGGCATAAAAGACATTTGGGGGGGCATTGCCCCCTAATGCCCCCCCATACCGCCGGCGCTGCATACAATTAAGACTAGTTTATGGACTTACATGAAAAGCATTTGAACTATATCTCATGACTTTAGATTTGATGGAAGTATAATGTTTGGGGTTTCTTGACAGACTTTGCCATCAAGTGGACATGTGCAGGTACTGCAGGTTTCACTGGACTCTCAGAAATGAGTCTTGTATCATAGTTTCTACTTCATCTGTGAGCTTGTTATAGTCAGCCTGACATACTTTATGTGGATGATGTCCACTGTTTCCCATGCACTTCAGCAGAGCGTCATGCATCTGCTCTCGGCCTCCAATGCTGCAGAGTTTATCCAACTGCTCAACAGGATCCGGTGGGATATCTTGACACTGAAGGGCTTTTAAGACAGCCGGAGCAAACTTCCCGTGGTGTGCAGTGGAGCATATCACAAGGTGCAGTGGAGCATATCGCAGGTTTTGTCATGTATACGATCGGCGACTACTTTCCCAACCGCTGTGTGAGTGTCCATTATGAAGCCTGTTGTAGTGTGCACCTCCTGTATGGCCCTCAAACAGTCTTCTTCAGAGCACCAACCAGCTTGAAGTTCCAGATTTATCTTCTGCCGTAAAGTCTCCGACACTTTAAAGATGCGCTCTCTTTCTAGATTCAAACACAGATCTCTGACAAGACTTCCATCCCCACCGGAAGCGTGATGGATGAACCTCTCAAGGTTGGAAGACTTCAGGATATCAATGGCAGGAGAGTTTGAAACCTGCAGCTTCCGGTTGCGGAGATCATACTTGCCACTAGCGATGAAGTCGGATATGATGCAGTTATGATTGGATGCACAGATCACCTTCCGTATGGGTATTCCCATTTGTTTGGCATACAGGGCTGACATGGCATTGCCAAAGTTTCCGGTAGGGATGCACACGTCAATGGGGTCTCCGAAAGTCAGCGTGCGATTTCTAAGCAGGTCCATGTACGCCGAGCAGTGATAGACCACCTGAGGGAGCAGTCGGGCCCAGTTTATCGAGTTTGCGGTGCTGAGAACCGTGGCATATTCCACAGCTAAATGTCCGATCAAGCTCGAGTCCCCAAACATTCGTTTAATGCTCCTCTGGCAGAAGTCAAAATTGGACAGGACGCTGATGGACTTGGCATTGCCCTCCTGAAATCCTGTCATCTGTAGCTTCTGAATCTCACTCACTCCGTTCTCAGGGAAAACCACAAGCACGCCGATCCTCTCCCGGTCACTGTCTTTAAGATTTCTGAAGCCGTTCAGCACCGCGCTTCCGGTATCTCCAGATGTGGCCACTAGAATCAGGTAGTTGCACATCTGTGGCGGGCAGTGGGCAAACAGCTGAGGCATCAACTGCAGTGCCAGGTCTTTAAACGAGGCAGTTGGGCCGTGAAAGAGTTCTAGAAGATACTGATGATCAGTGAGGTGCTTTAGAGGCACAACCGACTGATCGGCGAAGTTCTGGCCGTAAGCACGACACACCATTGTGCTCAATTCTACAGGGGACACATCCATAGGATGGATACAGTTTTCCAGTATGGCCACAGCTCTCGTGGCATGGCTGGATATTCTCAACCATTCTGAAGGTTCCAGTTTGGGGAAACCTTTTTTTTGGTATGTAAAGCATACCTGTCAAGTTTTGGATTTGAAAATAAGGGACATTTTCCGGCGCCCACCGCGAGCAGTCCCACCACCCCAACCAAGCTCCAGTATCCCTTACATTTTAAGACAGGTGTACAAGAAAGCTAAAATCACCACTTTTAAACTACAATTGGCTTTATGCACAGCTGCACTACTTCCTGAACTTCAGCCAGCTCCTTTGTTTCCTGTCTGCCATTATTGGACAAACTGATTAATCCAGGTGTGCCTGACCTCAGTAGTCACAACAACAATAATCAGGCACACCTGGATTAATCAGTTTGTCCAATAATGGCAGACAGGAAACAAAGGAGCTGGCTGAAGTTCAGGAAGTAGTGCAGTTGTGCATGAAGCCAATGATAGGCCTACCTTTGTTGACATTGACATGCTGTGAACATTCATTATATCCTAAATGAAAACACAAAAGGGTATATATGAAGAGCATTTTATTGAAAGGCTTATTTGCATATTTTCTGTTCATTTAACATTGCTTGTCTTTACATTTACATTTTATTTTCATTCCACACATTCTTTTCATTTCATATTGTTTTTGTTTTACAGTTTTTCCTTTTCATTTCACATAACTTTTCTTTAGTCTTTTAGTGAGTTGTTGTACAAATTTGTAGCAGACTTTGCATTCTTTAAGACTGTTTTGGAAGGAGTGTATTTGTGGGCTGGGCCAGAGTGGTTAATTTTACATGAGAGTAGAGCGCAAACAGTTCTGTTGTCTAACGTCATCCTATTCTCTGTAACAATCTTTCGTACCATGCTAAACACCCTTTCTGAACTTGCATTGCTATGGGGAATGCATAGTAAAGCCTTCATATGTTTTGGCAGCTCACTGAACCTCATGTCCTTTCCTACCAGGCCCCAGAATCTGTCGATTCTTTCTTCTTGGGGGAGTTGCTTACTATCTGTCACCTGATAGTCTGTGAATTCCTCTCTCATCTTATCCTCTTTCAACCTCAACTGAGGGAACAGGGCCCCTAGCCTTTCCACTGTAAAGTAAAACAAGTGTTTGACTGAACATTGCAGATCTAAACAAGTATCAAGTATACTGTGCCAATTAATTGTTTGGTTATCAATGGGGAACTGTCCCCAGAGGATGTTGTTATGATGCGATGTAAAGCCTTTTGAGACAAATTGTTTGAAAAAAATGGGCTTTACAGATAAATTTGCCTTGCCTTGCCTAATATCAATAGGCTTTATGCACAACTGCATTACTTCCTGAACTTAAGCCAGCTCCTTTATTTCCTGTCTTACATTATTGGACAAACTGATTAATCCAGGTGTGTCTGACCATTGCTAGGGTGGTTGCTAGGGTAAGTAGTGGAGCTGGGCATAAAGCCTATTGGAAACTGTTTTTATTATCTACCTGTCCCTGGAGTTATGTTAAGACGAGCTGCAGGGTCCAGCACTTTCAGGTCCCTCAGGAGTGGATGGTCGAGGGGAAAGGAGGAGAACATCTTCTTAAGCACTGCCTCATAGAAGCTTCTCACAGTTCTACAACAGCATAAGAGTGAAAAAAATGCATTAGTGGTAATATTTTAGGCACACTACAGCCTATACTCTCATACTGTTAAAAGATGATATCATAATATAACTACTGGGTAATATACTCACTGAAAGATTTTCTTCTCGGCTGACACAGGGAGCTCAGCGCTTCTCATGAATGCCTTTGTGTCTGCTCCGATAAAAAGATCTTCATCAGCCAACTGATGTCCATCTCCATACTCCACCTCCCTGAGAGGTACAGCCACGATTGCCCTGGCTGGTATGAGGTAGCCCATGATCCTCTTCATCAGCCTGCACATCTCCTCTTCAAGTCTGTGAATTTGTATTCCCTCTGACTGCAGATAATATCAATGGTCACAACAAAATAACAGTGAAATAAGAATGCTACAATAAGCACAAACATTTAGTTATATCCTATTATTCACTCATTCACTCAATATCATTGACACCCACCTGGAAGGCAATGTTAAATTCAGATAAAGGCTTAAGGGCAGCACTCAGGAACAGGAAGTAGGTCTTCACGATTGGATCACGCAGATGGCTTGCCAGATCACGCACTTTAACACTCCTCTCCACCTCTTCATGACTGTTAAAGTAGGCCTACAGTACATAGAGATACAGGGTGGCAATACATGGTTAAAATTGAAATATAGCATGGTAAACTGTGTAGATATCTGCTGAGTGGAGTTACCATCCTACCTGTAGTGCATCCCACTGGTTCAGCACCCTCTGGATGCAGGTTAACAGACTCAGCCATCTGGTGCTGCAGTACCTGAGGAGCTTCAGGTGATCTGAATCAGTGAAGTCTACAAACTCTTTGTAGACTTCACATCTTTTTGCACTGAGAGATAGAAAATTACTCTGTTAGTGGTTGGAATTGTGAGTGTGTGTGTGTGTGAAGAATATGAACTGCAGGCCTACAAGGCTACCTTGTGCATGAGTTAGCCACATGCAATGTTGTTACATTGTAACACACAACATTAGGTGAGAGAAATAGCAGGCCTATATGTATGCATTTACCTTCTATCAAAGTGGGTGTATATCCCCACCAGGATGTCTTCCACTGGTACCTGGGCTGCTCTGATGCCACAGCCAGTGGCCAGCTGTACCAGGTGACAGATGCAGCCAAGGTCCTGGACGTGGGGCTGGCTGGTCTTCAGTCTGCTGATGACCGAGTTATGGCGGCCTTTCATA
Source organism: Leuciscus leuciscus (assembly GCF_965113295.1). Taxonomy (NCBI): domain Eukaryota; kingdom Metazoa; phylum Chordata; class Actinopteri; order Cypriniformes; family Leuciscidae; genus Leuciscus; species Leuciscus leuciscus. The sequence continues at coordinate 7,440,898 of NC_138734.1, read as the reverse complement.
ACACTCGCATTATCAGAGTTAAAGGCAATCAGGAGGTTATCCCATGGGATGCCTCTTTTTCTATTGGAAACAGGAAAAAAATGCCACAAAACGTCTCAGACAAAATGTAAGGTTGTAATTAAATACAATCTACTAAACATGTCAACAACACAGAGCAGTTCCCCTTACCTTAATGCTTCACTAAGCTTTTCATACAGATTTTCTGCATTTCCTACATTGCATGTAGGCATCTCCAGGAATCTTGTAGAGACCTGCAGAGTGGCCTCATCGTAGAGTCTAGTCAGGATGACGAATTCTTTTTCTGTTTTTCTATTGTTCGATTCGTCGCACATCAGTGAAAAGGGCTGAGATCGGCATGTTTTGGCCAACTCGTCCTCTAGTTCTGCTGCTATGGCACCTGTTGAGTGTCCAGTAATTAGCTAGTAAGTTAGCCTACAACACATGCCATGGGTTAATGCTCAAATGCATGGGCGTCAGTTTGGTTTGAAATGTGCTGGGTACAGAGACGCATTCGGAAGTGCATTTTCAGAAGTGCTGGGTACAATGACGCATTCATTTTTTTCTCTCTTTCGCGCAGGGTCGCTCGCTCAACACAGAAAATATGTGGAATAAGGGCTGCTTCCGACTAAAAGTTTTTTTTCTAGTCGACTAGTAGGCTAGTTGTTCATTTAAGTCATTCATAAGACGTCTAAATGTGTCTAAATACGCTGTGAATGGGAATGTGCATTATACGCTGAGTTTCGGTTCATTTATGAGACAAACTCCAGTTCACTCGCCGGCGCCTCCATGTCCCCACCGAACTCAACGCCTATGCTCAAATGTTAGAATATTCAAACACATTTCAAACCCATTTGATACCGTTTTAGCAAACGTACAGTAGCCCAGCAGTAAGAAAGATAGGTATGTTAGCTAACTTACCTTTGATGATTTGAGTAGCCTTAGTTTTTCCCGTTGAGTATTTTCGTGCAATAGCAGAGTCCGGGAACATGTCAGCTACACACTTGTTGAAGTCGTCGTGGAAGGAGAAAGGAATGTTGTTTTTGGCACACAGCATTGCCATTTTTACCTCTGCACGTATGACCTGGTCTGCATCGGTGGCATTTCTCGTCACGAATGCTGACATCGCCTGGGCATGTTTTTGTCCCTCTAGCCCGCGCTTGTGCTTGGCGGATTTCTCGTGCTGAGAAACATCATTCCTTCCCCCGTGTGAGATGCTAAAATCACAGTTACAAAACTTGCAAAACGCGTGACTGTCCCCCACCCTGCTCCTCTTCAGAAAATTAAATTCGCCGTCCCATTGATCACAGTATTTACATGCGATTTTAGATTTTTTGGCAGGAGTGCCTTCCGAGAAGGTCGTAGCGTCCATCATTCGTCTCAGTTGTATTTTTTTTTCTGTTTTTTCCCGCGTTGTCACTCATCATCTGACCTCACACACTAACCTCGCGACAACTGCCACCTACAGTAGGCTACTGCAGGTGGCAGTTATCGCGAGACTAGTGACAGAGCTCAGATTGGTAATGTTTTTTAATTTTTTTTTTACTCCGCCCGGGCCCGGGGGATTATTATTTTTTAATAATTATTAAAAAATTATTTTTTAAAAAACGTAAACAATTTTTTTTTAATAACGCAGGTTAAAATACGGGAGATTTACGGGTAAATACTAATACGGGAGGACGGCGGGAAAGAAGGGTAAAATACGGGACTTTCCCGGCCAAAACGGGATACTTGACAGGTATGACATAAAGCCCTCCATCTGGTGCAAGACCCTCTATGACGACATCACTGAAGAACTTGGGGTCACTTGACATTTGGCTCCTCGTTGAAACAAACACCTCTGATTCTGAATCCTCATATCTGAGCAGAGTCCTTAGGACTTTATCAGCCACGTCCTCCACGGAGTCTCCCGTCCCACAAAGGACTCTCGCATCTAGCCATTTCTCATAAAACTGCTTCCTGTAATGTAATATCTCTCTCATAGAAACACCAGCATCCTGACCCACAATCCTGTTCACCTTCATTCGAGAGAGTCTCTGCATGATATCTTCTGTGTCCACATCCAGGTACACGGCCAGTCCAGAGCGCTTCAGGTGCCGCATGGCGTCCGAATGCAGGGGATTGGAGCCGGTCAGAGAGATGACACTTCCTGTGGCTGCAAACCTGCACACTGCTTTACCTTCTTCTTCAATAAAACCATCACCACCAATTTCAGAGAGCTTGTCTGCCACACTCATTCCCCACGTCCTTTCGAGAACATTGTCATCTATATCAATAACAGGCATACCTAGTCTGTGTCCCAGAATCCACCCTACACAGGTCTTCCCTGCTCCAGGAGGACCCATCAGGAGAATGTTTCTTTCATGCGGTTTAGAGTTTTGATTTGATAGCCGTGCTGTAGTGAAGTATGAAGGAGCAAATAGCAGGTGGGTCCTCAGCTTGCTCACTTTAGCCAACAGCTGGCCGAAACTTGCAGGGATCATCTTGGAAAAAAGATCAAATAATCTAGGAAGCAGAAATATGTTTCAGAATTAAAATCATGTCAGTAGATTACAGATAATTTGCTAAAATACAAAATGTAATGTTTAGGCCTGGTTTCACAGACAGGGCTTAGAGTAAGCCAGGATTAGGCCTTAGTTAAATTAGAGCATTTGAGTAGCTTTAATAAACGTGTCTTAGAAAAAACATGACTGGTGTGCATCTTGAAACAAAACAATGGCACTGACATATTTTAAGATATGTCAGTGCAAGATGCTTTTAGTTAAAACAGCTCAAACATACATTTTAGTCTGGGACTATCTTAAGACTTGTCTGTGAAACTGAGGGATATTGTATAGGCCTTTATCGCAACACAATAGAACGCTGGAAGTAGCCGTGAAGCAGTGTACGGCGTCTTCCGGTTATTGCACTGGACTACTTCGCTCTCGCATCTGCCAAAAGTTTCTTTTTTTGTTTTGTTTTCTTGATTCCATTTTAATGGTTTGATTAAATTGCTTTTCATCTAAAGGTGTAACTACTTAACCACCGGAAGTGCGAGTACACTGCTTGGTGATTTCGAACGTTCCAAAACCAGGAAATGAGATAAAGGCCTATTGGTTTAATCTATGTAAAGATTTGTTTTAATAAAGACACAGCCCGTCCCAATGGAACCCTAGGCCTTCGACGTCTTTCTCCAGTTCCACGCTTTCATGACATAACGCTGCTTTGTCTGTCGGGTGTAAGTCTGCTTCCTTCTGAAACCTAAAATGACAAATGGGACACCCTGCAGTCTTGTGGAACACCACAGATGCACATGAAGTGTGCCGTTTAGAACAGGGCCTTAAAAGTCACAATGAAACGGAAGTATAGACAGATCTTTTCTTCTGCATTGTGATATCTTAATGTAACAAATTATTGAAAGGAATAATAGTAGGACTTTCTTCACGCCCAGACGAAACTTACCAATTCACAAAATTAACGGAATGCATACCTGATATAAAAAATTGGATGACTAGTAATTTCCTACTACTTAATTCTGAAAAAACAGAGATTCTAATTATTGGACAAAAAACTCCCTCACGTAATAACCTAGAATACTGTCTAACACTTGATGGCTGCTCTGTTAAGTCTTCATCGTTGGTTAGGAACCTGGGTGTGCTCTTTGATACCAATCTTTCATTTGAAAGTCACGTGTCTAGTATCTGTAAAACAGCATTTTTCCATCTTAAAAATATATCTAAATTACATCATATGCTCTCAATGACAAATGCGGAACAATTAGTTCATGCGTTCATGACATCAAGGCTAGATTATTGTAATGCTCTACTGGGTGGTTGCCCTGCACGCTTAATAAACAAATTACAGCTGGTCCAAAACGCAGCAGCTCGAGTTCTTACCAGAACCAGGAAGTATGACCATATTAGCCCGGTTCTGTCAACACTGCACTGGCTTCCTATTAAACATTGTATACATTTTAAAATACTGCTGATTACTTACAAAGCACTAAATGGTTTAGCTCCGCAGTACTTGAGCGAGCCCTTAACGCATTATAGTCCTTCACGTCTATTGCGATCTCAAAATTCCGGCCAGTTAATACAGGGTGTCTACAGATAACAAGTTAAATTTAAGACTTTTTAAGACCTTTTTAATGCCACTTTGAATTAAATTTAAGACCAAACCTGTGATGGAAATACACATTATATTGCATACGTATATGTAATATTTAACCTAAGTAATTGAAATAATTTAATATTAACTACTTGTTTATTGAACTAAAATCAATGTAACATTTGCAATCGTGAGAATATTCAGCAACATAGCTCCCGTCATGTTATGTTACTTAACTATATCACATGTTATAAATAAATAAAAAAACAACATTTAGAATTTTTACCTCAGTATGTTTCTTCTGTGAGTTTTTTTATGTGTGCCGTTATGCTCATTTGTTTTGATTTCTTACTATAAAATCTATCACAGAGACAAGCAGAGCGAGCCTCAACAGCGTTACCAGAAAAAGCCTACATTATCATTATCAATAGCAGTTTAAGTAATAAAATCTGTGACCAGAAATATGTAAGACCTATCGAATCTGAATTTAGGACATTTTAATACTTTAAGGCCTTTTATTAGGAACATTTTATTTAAGACTTTTTAAGGACCCGCGGCCACCCTGAATAACCAAAATACAATTAAATATATCTAATAAAATATATATTTTAAAGTTAAATAACCAAAATACTATGTTTGATAGTTATACTTATAATTTTGTTTCTATTACATGCAGTTCTAACTTGAGCTCTTAGCTCTCCGGTTAGAATATTGGCTTCTTACTGACCCTTTAAAGGGATACTCCACCGAAAAATGAAAATTCTGTCATCATATACTCACCCTCATGTTGTTTCAAACCTGTATGAATTTCTTTCTTTTGCTGAACAGAAAGGAAGATATCTAGAAGAATGTCAGTAACCAGACAGTTTTAGATACCATTGACTTCCATAGTATATATTTTTTTCCTACTATGGAAGTCAATGGTATCTAAAACTGTCTGGTGGAGTATACCTTTAAGAAACACAGAACTCACTCTTGCACTCACACTTACAATCTCACACACACACACACACACACACACACACACACACACACACACACACACAACTCACTCACTCAGATATGTGGTTTATGAGGACTCTCCATAGGCGTAATGGTTTTTCTAATGTACAAACTGTATAATCTATCCCCCTACACTAACCCTACCCCTAAACCTACCAATCACAGATTTAGTATGTTTTTTAAGCCGTTTGGTTTAGAAGGACACATATGTCCTCATAAACCATGTTTACGTTGTAATACCCATGTCATTATACACATTTGTGTCCTCATAAACCATATACAAGAACACACACACATACACACACACACACACACATACACATACACATACACATACACATACACACACACACACACACACACACAATAACACACTATATTTTTTTATTAGCCCCGGGTCTAGCCGGACAGCCTGTGTGGGTGTGGGGGTGTGGTGTGGTCATTGAAAATGTGTTCAGATATATATTCTTCACAGAAAATGAGCCAAGGCCAATGAGTCTGAGTTTGAAAAAATAATTAATCGTATAATTTTTCTCTTGATAAAAAATGAAACCGGGTCCTACAGACCCGAACACCATACAAGGGTTAAAACGACACTAACGAGACGCTTAACAACACAGCGTACAAAACAAACATTTTATATAGATATCATATTCTAATTAAATGAATACTTACAATCACAGAAATAATGTCCTTGGCGATGGTCAATTTGCTGCTGCTCGTATCCGAAAGCTGAATCACAGCTGTTCTAAATAAGCTACATATGATTGGTTAATAATAATCCTATTTCAGTATCTTGCCGCACTATTGGCTCGACTGATATAGTAGGCAACCGCGTTTGCCTGCATATTTACGGGTCGTGCAATATCATTTCGGGGGAACATGTGCAATAAATGGGAGTGGCAACACTTTTCATATCGTTGAGAATAAAACAACCGTCCCAACTTTACAAATCCAGGTTCTCTCTCCATGGGGATCATCCATTTCGAAAAGTAAAGCAGATACGGAACCTCGGCCCACGCGAGATGCAATGCGATTGGTTGCTGGACCAGCCAATGGAATTAATATGTGTAATATTAATATTTAAAATTGCCTAGTCATTAGATTTGTGAATTCTTTTTCTGAAAAACAAAATTATATCATTAATCTTTTAATTATTTTGGCAAAGTTTTAAATCCATAAGACAAAAATAACTCAAAAGAAACCCTCCTATATTACCTTTTATAACACTGATCTCACAATATACTTAGAATATCTTTTAAACATGAGATCACAAAACAAAAAGCTTATAAAAACAATACAAATTTTAAAGCTTTTCAAATACATATAACTGCCCTGATATTATAAACTTTAATTTCTGCATTTATTATTTATTTTATTATTATTATGTACATTTATACTTTAGTTGTTGTTGTTATTCTTTGGTTTATACATTTTGAATTGTATTTACAGTGCCTTGTATTCATTTAGTTTTTTTGTTGCATTGTAGGCTACTTGAAATGTTTGTAATTTAACTAAATAAATAAAAAGCACAATATGTTATGTATACCATACGTAATAAGATGTATTTCTAAAATCAATACTTTCAATATTATAATATTATATATTATATGACGTTACTGTCACAAAAATAGCTTTAATGGTTCTGTTTTTTTGTTTTTTTTTAAGCAAGTCTGGAGGCTAATGAAATGAAACAGTAACGCTATTTCTGAGGATATTTCTATTGTATTGTATTGTCTTGTATTTTGTACTGATTTTCTTGCAGGTTGGCGATGGCGCGTAATTTCATGATGGGCGGAAGAGGAAGTGAGTGCTTTAATTTTTAATTTATTTGTTATGGTGTGTTGTACAATGACTGACTGATCCCATTTGATCCCATTTATTTGATTCATTGCATGTGAAATAAACTTGAATTGAATTTGAGTAACTTAACTGAAGTAAAAATCTGTAATTGACCACAGACATTGATTATTGATTATGATTAAACTAACGTTATGTGATATGTGAAATATTCCATCCTTAGAGCACTCCAGATCCAGGAGAGCTGCTTTCGGTCAGACGGCTGGTCGGGAGGTTTGGACGTCCGATTCTGATGACCGTGATCAGGATCCGCTGCCCCGAGATGGACAAAGTAAGTTACACAATTTCCTTACTTGAGTGAAAGTAAGTTACAGATACTTCTGGTTAAATATTACTCAGTTACAAGTAAAAGTTGAAAAGACTGATTTTTACTTGAGTAAAAGTACAGAAGTACTTGTTTTTAAAAGTACTTAAGTATCAAAAGTAAAAAGTAAATGTCATTGCACTGTTTTATTATTGTTTGTAATACTTACAGTACCTTATGCCTCTGAATCTATGCCTGCCTACCTACCCACCCTCATATCAATATATAATTTATTTCTAGAACACAGTTCCTGTAGTGGGATTGAATGTGAGATTGAATAAGTGCTCTCAATAACGTCCACAATAGTTTCGGGCTGTTCCCTCAAATAGTGCCCTATTTAAAGATTTTTGGCTTTTAGGATGAATATGTCAGCCACTGTTATAAGCTAGTGTGCTCCAAAACAATGACAAAATGAGCATTTAAAAGACCAAACCCAACATTGAAAATGAAAGTCAGATTGATGTCAGAATCCAACTACTTTCTACTCAAGGACCTTGACATAAATGTAACGTTAGTGGAGTAAAAAGTATGATACTTGTCTTTCAAATGTAGTGAAGTTAAAGTAAAATGTTTCCAGAAAAAATAGTACTCAAGTAAAGTACAGATACTCAAAAAGTGTACTTAAGTACAGTACTCAAATAAATGTACTTTGTTACTGTCCACCTCTGCCGCTGCCAGACCCGACCCAGACACAGAGCCAGGATCGTCCTGGATATTTACCATCTCTGTCTTCTGAGTTTTCTGTTTCTGTGTCCACAGGTCAGGCTCACGGGACGAGGGCGAAGCAGAACCCAGATGTTGGACGTCCGTCCACTTCATCTAACCACTCTCGCAGAGGTCAGAACAGGGCAGGATATAGGCATGGGCAAGGAGGGGCAATGCCCTCCCAAATGCCGTGACTGCCCCCCAAACGTGATGGCATGTAAAGATCCCAAATTTAAAAAAATATTTCAAGAAAAATGGTCAGAGTGAGCGCTCTCTGCTCTCTATCCCTCATTCAAAGTAGCTACTGATTGGTAGATGCATAGGGAGGGCGTGGCCAGTCGCTTCACCGGCTTGTGGTGAACCTGCTGAGCTTCACGTCTCAGTCAGTCACTGCAGAGCGGAGTACGCAGACACACTGTCGTCAGCTGAGCTCAGCCCCTGTTTTGAGTTTCCTTCGCCGTCAGTCACTGAAATTATTTGGTTACTCTTTCTGTAAGCGTTCTCATTCCCTCCATATCTCTCTATCGCTTTCTCTTGTAATTTGCACCGAGTGACGAGTCGAGTATGCGCCGATTTCTGGTTGCTAAAGCTAGCACTGGCAGCAGCAACGAGGCTGCTAGGGCATTAGCTGCAGCAGAGACCGAATCACCCGGCTCGTCGGGTGATACTGCTCCTCGACTCGCTACAATTTCTAACCCCCGTGCCCAGTCCAGTACCAGTACACCTAGTTCTAGTTGCACAAGACCCGCAGCCCCCGTCGTTCCCAGCCCATCCGTGGCTGTTGCGGATAAAAAAAATAAAAAATAAAACCCAAAAGAAATAAAAAAGATTGAAATAAAAAACGAAAGGACAGACAGACAAGACAGACAGGAAGACAGACAGATAAAAAAAAAAAAAGAGATAAATGCAGCCTCAATTCTGGCTCACGAGAAGGCCATAACAACAGGTCTAGATATGGACGCATTTGTTAGGACTTTTGCACAGAAAAGCAGACGACTGATGCTATAATGACTGATATAAGCCATGCTGTGTACAGAGCTAAAGAAATGAAAACAAAACCCCCCCAAAAAAGAAATAAAAAAGATTGAAATAAAAAACGAAAGGACAGACAAAGACAGACAGACAGGAAGACAAACAGACAGACAAAAAAAAAAAGATAAATGCAGCCTCAACAGGGCACAAGCCAGTGTCCTATTTGTGCCGGTCCCAAGCCCGGGTAAATGCAGAGGGTAGTGTCAGGAAGGGCATCCAACATAAAACCTGATAAGACAAATCAAATGGATCAAAGGAGCTGATAGATTAGAGCTGGGCGATATAGGATTTTTTCATTTCACAATATATTTTTTCATTTCTGGCCATATCGATATATATCACAATATAAAATCAAATCACTATATTTGTCAAATTTAAATGTTCCGTTAAATGACTTGCCCCCCCTGATATTCTACCTGCACCCCCTAGTGGGGCTGGCTGAATCCGGCCCTGTTAGTTATGATATGAAAAAAAATCTCAGCTCTCAGATTCTGTCAATTTTATTACGAAATTCAAACAATAAATACCGTTTTGGTGCTTGTAATTGTGACGTGACAGATCCCTAGCGGCACGTGACCCGATCATCTCTACTAGCTATAGTAAATAAACACGAATGAACAATGTTGAAAGAAACAGTACAGCTTACCAAAATGTAGCCTATATTCTTCATACATAATATCGATCAATCAATCAAACAAAGGGGTCAATAAAACAGCTGGAAACAATTATGTCACATAACATTTACCTCAGGAAAGCCATTTAATGACCATAATATAGGCACGTTAGTTGGCTAGAAAAAGAGCTATAGAGAGTATTTTGCTAAATATGTGTACTATATTACATATTTATTATATTTGTACTTATATCATTAAATAAAGTTGTTATTATAATAAAAACGCATTATATTTAATTTGAGTTATTTTTAACCTTAAATAATAGGCCTACTACCAGCTGATAGGGCTGTCTAGCCTATGTATTTTTTTTTCTTGAGAAAAATGAACGCCTATCTTGTGTACCTAACATTTATCCAAATGAGTCAATATTAAATCAAATCGCAAGAATTGAATTGAAATCGTGACATTTGTTTCAAGAAATTTGTTTAAAAAAAAAAAAGTAGCTTTCCAGAAATTGTACCATATAAACATTGTAACATGTTGTCACTAAACCTAATAAAATTCAGTTTAGTTACTAAAATGTTTTGACAATCACAATACACTTATTGTGATGCAAGTTTTTTTTGCAAATAAAAATAAAACGTTTTTTTTGTCTATAAAACGCAGATAGCAGGCCGGGTGAAACCCGTAGTTGTTGGGACATCAGAGACCGGTTTGTCCAGGAGGGAAACATGTTTATTAGCAATAGCTGAAGTGTCCGACGTTTTGAGCCATTCCTACGCACATTGCTTGATTTTTTTCCCCATCGGACTTCAGTAAAGGGCTGCGGACCTTTCCCACCATCTTTTCCGACATGAAGAATACACTTTACGGGTGTTAATCGAGCTTGATCGCCGCTATCAGATGAAGATGCGCTGCTTACGTCCTCCTCCATGTTTACATGTGCGTAGTGATATTGGCTTGATTTCGGCTGGGACCTACTTACATTTTCTATGCTGATTGGTTGAAAATCAATCTCAACAGTTTTATATGTCTCAATACGCAGTCAATATAGTGCGCCAATAAATTACAATTTCTCATTAACTGCAGGATAATGCGTGGAGAACTTTTTGCTTGGATACCTTTTATTTACGTTGAACATATTGAGCAAAAGAAAAAGTAGTGCCCCGTTTGTCGGAACGAAACTGAACGATACAGCTCACGTACAGCGGCCTAAGAGTCAGACAATAATGGAGAGACTCAAGAAGTGACAACATGTAGAATGCAACAGTACATTTCTGAATGGTTAGTTGATGAATTTAGGTAGCTTATGTGTCATCTTCTATTCATTGATTAGCATTTTTTAAGGACTTCAACATTACACACTAACTAAAGTTAAAAAAGTGAAATCATAATCAACCACCCCTTCAAGCGTGTGACGGAAATGTCTCGCCCCTTACCATATTTGGAACTTCAGCTCCAGAAGCAATAATGGCAGGTGATCATGTCAGAACTACCTTATCAATTCGAGCTCGATTCTGATCCGGAAAATGCAGATGTCCAAGATGAGCGATCATCTTTGCATGGCGGCGCTGGCGGCAACAATAATACAGCGAGAACAAAAGTTACGACATTGTTTCTACTCAGACAATTCATGGGACCATATCATCTGAACATATTTCCAAATGAAATAACCCTTTAAAGGCCCATAATAAAAGAGATGTCTGTTTTAAATGAATTTCTTGAAAACAATGTCTAAACCCTCCTCAAGTGCTTTTCATCCAAACAGTATGAAGATCTTACATATGATGATTATCATCAAAAACTAATTAAATCTGTTCTGTTATAGTTCAGTTCAGCAGGAGAGATCAGAACCCGAGCCCAGCTGTGTGTCTTTGAGGAGTGACTGGTCTATGGGTCTTCCAATACATTTTAAGAATGACGATACACAGACTGATCTCAGGTAGGCTATAACATTTCTTAAAGACATTTAAATATTTTAATGAAAGAGATTTTTGAATAGTCAGTAGCAAATTCTTAAAATATGAAAACATACTTACAGGCTGTGTGTGAGTCAGAAGCGCCAGAATGTACATGCAAATATGGAATTGCCCCACTTTTTAGAATCAGCTTTGTGCACAGCCTGCCTTGTACTCTCGCAGGTTCTGGAAACAGTCCTCCGAAAATTGTGCAGCACACAGTCGAATATTTTAGTTGTACTGTTCTGGAACAGTTGTAAATAAAGTTTAAGCATTGTTTTCTAATTGTGTCCTCTTTTGGAAGGCCAAACTCATTTAGTTTGGCTTTCGCAGCGAAAAACACAGTGTCTCTACGACATGGCGGCGCTGGCGGCAACAATAATACAGCGAGAACAAAAGTTACGCCTTCTTTCTTTGCGTATAAATTTATTTATGAAACTCTGCCCCCACTCTCTGACCTAGATTTGTTGGGGCGTGTTTGAAAGAAGAGTTTTAGGAAGGCGTGGCTAACCTGCTCTGTCTGTCGGTCTCCGTGTCCTCTTTGCTTCGCGATTTTTCTGTGCGTGAGAAAATGGATGTGTGGCGTGAGAGCGTGTGAAAAGTGTCAATTGCGTGAGTCTCACGGTGAATGCATGAGAGTTGGCAGCTTATAGCTTACAGCTTATAGTCTGTTATTATATTTTGGCTTAATTCTATTTGTTATTCAGATTTTACCTCAAATATTACCTTTGAATTGGAACAACATAATGAGAAGTAATTAGAATGTTAATGCTACACTAGAAATTTTCTTGATAATCTTATAATGTTTACTGTCCCTAGATAGCAACTTCAGGTATATCACACATTTCAAACTGGTTTATTTTGTATTTCAAGTGGTAATTCGGCATTTTTGGGTTTATATGATAAACAGGTTTGAAAGTGCAAAATTCCCTATGGTTTCCCTTTTTTTTTTAAATGGGCACCTTTAGCATCATTTTTCTCAAAAACTGCAAGGTTGTGTGTGGAGAACTTTTTCCTAAGGAATCTCTATATATTTCTGATGTTAAATATAAAAAAAAGTAGGTAGTGCCCCACTTGGTGGAACGAAACCCTATTTCTAGGCCTCTTTTAGGCTACCGACAGCGGCCTACTGCCATTATTGCTTCTGGAGCTGATGTTCCAAATATGGTAAGGGGCGAGACATTTCCGTCACACGCTTGAAGGGGTGGTTGATTATGATTTCACTTTTTTAACTTTAGTTAGTGTGTAATGTTGAAGTCCTTAAAAAATGCTAATCAATGAATAGAAGATAACACATAAGCTACCTAAATTCATCAACTAACCATTCAGAAATGTACTGTTGCATTCTACATGTTGTCACTTCTTGAGTCTCTCCATTATTGTCTGACTCTGGTTTGAACATAAACATTGACATTTTCAGTGCATGTCTGTGTGAGGTAAAAGGATAAAATATCTGTGGGGTATTTTGAGCTAAAACTTCACATACACACACTGGGGACATCAAAGATTTATTTTACATCTTGTGAAAAGAGCATTATACCACCCCTTTAAGGTTATTGGGCCAATCACAATGTACTGGCTAGCTGGCCAATCAGAGCACGCCGCGCTTTTCAGAACGATGAGCTTTGTAAAAATCAACGCATTTCAGAAAGGCGGGGCATAGAGAAGCAACAATAATGTACAGTATGTGTAGAATAATGAGTTTGTTTGTTTTTTAACCTAAAACCGCATAAACACATTGCATTACACCAAATACACAAAATAATGTTCTTTTTAGAACCGTCATATGACCCCTTTAATTGTATTACATTGATACCATCTGTTGGTCATTTTTGGAGGAGTCATTTTGGAGGAGGTTATAATGGGTTTGAGGTCAGAATATAGAATAGGGTATTTTTTTGAGCTCTGAATATACATGTAAGGCCACAGCAGCACTGCTGCACATTACCTGCAATTCCACAACGCCCAGGTACAAACAAAAAGGACTGCAGTCCATTTAAAATGACCACAAAAGCTGGGTGTTTCAAATATTATAAGCATCTCTTTCAATAAAATGCTATTTATCTGATTCCAAGCCATGAAATTGGAACACTCATAGATATGTCTCTCTTGCATCAGGTGAAGACAATGTCTATTATGAATATCATACATACAAAATACAAAACACCATAATATTAAAATGTTAATCATGTCTTTAAGAAATGTTGTAGCCTACCTGAGATCAGTCTGTGTATTGTCATTCTTAAAATGTATTGGATAATCCATAGACCCGTCACTCCTCAAAGACACACAGCTGGGCGCTGGTTCTGATCTCTCCTGCTGAACTGAACTATAACAGAACAGATTTAATTAGTTTTTGATGATAATCATCATATGTAAGATCTTCATACTGTTTGGATGAAAAGCACTTGAGGAGGGTTTAGACATTGTTTTCAAGAAATTCATTTAAAACAGACATCTCTTTTATTATGGGTCTATAAAGGGTTATTTAATGTATTCATTTAAAGTACCTGCAAACTGGAGAAAAATCTTCATCTCTGGATGTTTGTCTGTCATCCATGATGAAGCTGAACAGTTGAAACAGTCTGATCTCCACTGACACTGGATGTAAATGACGAACAAACACAAAACTAAAGTAATTAAACTTAATTAAACATCTTTATCAATGATCTGATCATGAGAGTTGGAGGTAAATAGATAATGACATCGATGCGTTCACTCAAAAAAGTAATTTGAAAAATCATCACATAGCCTAACTTACAGCACGATACACAAAAGAAACCCCGTTCCTTTACTACAGGATGAAAAATGTCAAACACGTCCTTTCAGAAAAAAAGTATTAATGTGGACGTCACCTGTAAAGGGCCTCAAGACATAAAAAGTCCCCTTGATCCAAATTTAGTCTAGATATCCAACCGATTCACAAACTCCTCCATCTTTTCCATCAAGTAGCTAGTACACACATTCCTGTCTACGGTTTTATAAAAGTTTCTGTGAAATACTTACTAATATTTTGTATCGGAACTTAGGAATCGACTGTCTGATTACATGGCGAAACATCAGCTTCCCTTTCAAGGGAACTCGAGCTGCGTCGAGACGCGGTGGGAACGCCCTCCGTGATTGCGTCGTGAAGCACGTGTATAACCAGTCCAATGGAAAGACGAGACGTAATAGGCGGGTGACGTCATTGACCAATGCTCGATGCAGAGTCAAATGGGAGGAGCTAGAGTTCTAGCTCACCCTTGCTGGATCTAGTGCGAGTTCAACCGTGATGGAGGAAGGACAAGTTTGTTTTGATGCGCAAGATGCTGGCATACATCATATTGTATTTTTCTCTAATATTTGTCGTGATTATGATTAAATATTTATCGTTTCTGTGACAAACGCGTAAACACCTAATAAGAACATTGCTCACACTGTGTGTGTGTTTCTAAAAACGGTTGAAACGTATCTATGTAGCCTATTATTTTATCTTTATAACGGTTTCGTTGTTTTCCTCACTTTTAAAGGTGAACTCGGCAACTCTAGCGAACTCTAGTCACTTCTTCGCTGATTTTTCCTTTTGTTGTCGCATGTTTTCCCCACGAGCTCCCCCTACAGCTGTGGGGGGGCGTATATTTCACAACACGGTCGTAAAAAACTCACTTGCGGCGGCCTCCTCCCCCTCTCTACCGCTGCTCATGTGCATTTGTTTTGATCGGAGCAAGCCAACTGTATCGTGTGGAGCTATGTCTACCGAGGTGGGTCATCTGGTAATACATCATACATGCGTGTGTGTTTATGTCGAATTGCCGTAAAGCAATTCGTGTTTCGCGCTCGTTCTCGTTCTCGCTTCTCACGAGACTTCCAATTTCTATCTTGCCGGGACGGTAGTCCCCAAGTTGCAAGGTTGGTTTTCCAGCGGGGAAAGTCACCAATATCACCAGAACAGGTTGTTTAACCATCCAAATGAATTCTAGACAGTTTTATTAAGTTAAAAAAGTTACCAAGTTCTCCTTTAAAGCTGCTTTGGACAAAAGCATCTGCTATGATTATGTAAATTACTAGACTTAAAAGGCAATGTGAAAGCTTAGATAGTGCACCCCTATTTATTTTTTGTCCACCGCATTTACGTGTGTGTTATTTGTGAATTAATCTAAATCATCTGATTCATTTATGCAATAAAAAATAAGACTAGGTACCTAATCTGCCCTTTTTGTAGAAGTAAAAGCATACTCCAACAGGCCAGTTATTTAATTATTATTATTTTTAATTATATGTAGTTATTTAGAAGTTATTAATTATATGTAGTTATTTTAAACTAATTAAACTAAAGAAATAAGAAATTAAAATTTCTCAAATAAAAATTTATATTTACTGTACCAAACACCACTTTCAATACACAATAGTCACCATACTTTATTAAACAACACTTTATTGGAGGACAAAGCATAAAGTAGCATAAAGAAAAATGAGATTCAAGATAAATAAAAATGTGTCTTCAAAAATACGTCAACATCATATGAATCCATTCACAGCTGCTGAAGCCACAAAACGAGTGCCAGAGAATCATATTCAGTCACCTACAGAAAACAGATTTGATATTGTGTTGGAAAACAATGATTCATTATCACAGCTAAACTGGTTTCTTGCTCTTCCCTGTACGTCCCTATCAGGTTCGTGTTCTTCTTCCTCGTCTAAACAGTTTGTTCAGTTGAAGAACAGAAGATGTGATCACTGATGTGGTGTAGCTTTTTCTCAACCAGAGGAAGAAGTTTCAACATCCCATTGTCAGGCGTTCTCCAGTGCTGGTCTGAAAGTAAAACAAAAAACACAAACCATTCAAATGAAGTTGTTTAATGGACAGTCAGGTCAGCTTATGTTCTGCGTTATTTAAAGCAGTGATGGTTTACTCTGGCCCTCAGCGTTGTAACGTAAACGACTCTGGGTCAATGCGAATTAGCTCAAGAATATAGGGAATTTGGGAAATATTACTAATCATAACTCATGGTCATAATTCATAAATCGCATATACATTAGGGGAGAACCGGGGCGAAAGTAACGCGGGACGAAAGTAACAAAGCGATTTTCTCAGAGCCCTGACTATATTAGCATTTCAAGCTATGACAGCACGTTCAGTACGCAACCCTTGACGGAGCTGCCAAATATCACGTGATTTCGTCATCGTTTCCCGCAGTTAGGTCCAGTAAGCAGTTTTCGAGTTCGATAAGTAAATTACTGAAGCGGTACTTTTTTTCTAATTACAAGATGTGTTTTTCGTTTCATGTCAAACAGTAATGATCAATCTACATGTTATCGAGTGCTGTAACACATCCTGAAGTTTGCCTTGTTAGAGTTTTTCATTATAAAAGTAAATCGGGTTTAAACGTCAGGAGTTCCTGTCGGGACGAAAGTAACACTTGTTACTTTTGTCCCGCTATAGTGAAAACAAGTGTTTCTTTTGTCGCGCTGCTAATGTGGTGACTTTCTCTGTGTTGCAGCATTTATTAAAACATGTTTATGTCATGTTATACCAACAGAACATGGCAAGAGTGAGGGTCAGTAAGACAGATAGAGGTCTGATTCAGCCAGATGTTTAAGAGAGTGCATTCACATTTAAATCAGCTGATTTCTGTCACCATTCCATTTACCTTAGTCACATTTAGGTTTTAGCCATACCTTATAGCTTTTCCACCTCCACCTATGTATTTGCAGGGTTTCCATCCTGATGTTTTAATGCAGATTTTAAATTTATGCATAAAAAATTGATGGAAACATGACTATTGTTACATTATGTTGAGAATTTATATTATGGTAATTTAATTTAATTTTCATATTGTTCATGTTGAAAACACATTTTATAAAATAGATTGACATTGCCAATAAAAAAAAATATTCTAAAGAATTCAAGTTTGTACTGTTGGGTTATTTGAAACATTGATGAAACTGAAATTTAAAATGAAAATGTAAATTAATTTTTTTTTTGCAAATATAAAGGCCAAAATATGTTTGCAGTTACATGTTAACAAGGTCATATACTCAGGTATATTTAGGCTAATAAAAAAAAACAAAAAAAACAAGAGTAACACAAACAATCTAGCTTGTATATTGTTGTGTTACTTTTGACCCACCTGTGTGTTACTTTCGTCCCAACTGACGGGGTCGAAAGTAACATGAGCAGTCTTAAGTTCAAAGTGAAATTATACTGAAGTCCTTCTACATTTTTACAAAATACCACCTGGTATTGATAGACCACACTTGTGAGTGACTGACCACAGCAAAAATATATCTCTGTCTAAAACATCATCTTTTCAAATTATGTTTTTCTGAAAAATGGTACTTTCGCCCCTGCTCTCCCCTACTTTATTAATTTTCGGAAATACCTCGTTCTGTAACTGATCTCGACATCAGTCATTCGTCCAGCGAATAAATGTAAGATTATCAGTTAAGAAGGAGTTTTCCTGTTTACAAACTCCAAGAAAGTTTATCTTCTGGCCACGAACATAACTTCCTGAGTTTATGAATTAAAACTACTCAAGGTAGTCGATATCGAGCTTGTAGCTTAGATCTTTTAGTTTCATTGACTTACAAGGTGGGTTTTCAAACACAGAGACAGTTAAAGTATAAATGAATTTTTAATAAATGTACACTAGAGAGATTATATGAGCTACAATATAAACGTACGTAAAAATGCAAACAGTAAAACAGACAACATTTAACCAAACAAAACATCGCATGGTCAGAATAAATGAAAGAAAGAAAGAAAGAAAGACAGAAAGACAGAGAGAAGAGATAGAGGGTAACTTAATTCACAGACCTAAGAACTGGAGACCTGAAATCAGCGTTTAGAGAGTTACGTTACTTGCAAGATTCTGTGCTCTTTCAGTGCGGTGCTGAAGAGGCGTGTGTGCGCGTGTCCGGCTGGTTTGCGTCTAGCTTCGTCTTTTGGGTCGTTTCGCAAGACGATGTAAAGGCTCACTTGAATTTAACGTTACCGAGAAAGTTCAGATCATTTCCCTTGTGGAAGGGAAAGGCGTGTAGGAACTTAGTTGCAAAAAGAACGGCAGCTTCTACATGACGCGGGCATGCGTCCAGAGGAGAAGCCAAGGCCTGTCCCGCTGGTTGCGTTGGGAAGCGCTGCACGTGGAGGAGAAGGTCAGAAGAGGGTTGAGTTGCGTTGAGAGTTGAGAGAGAGTTTAAACTGAAGGTTCGGACTTTTAACAGTGTCTCGTGTACGCCTCCTTTTGCGTGAAGGGCAAATCATCTGTCGAGATTTTTCGAGCGGGAAGATTCCTTTGTCCGGTTAGACACGCCCACTCGAATGAGTCATGATTGACTTTAACTTGAGAGGGTTTTTCTCCAGGCATATGAACTGTATAAAACAATGCGCATCACTGAATTCTGCTATCGGAATTCAACTCCGTTAGCTGGAGAGGATTACAGAGATATCAAAAATAGAATATAGACGTTGTAGCAATGCAAAGATACATTATTATGCATTAGTATAGGCATTTGCAGTTCTATTAATGTTACAAATAGGACATATGCTTTCCTATGGTTTACACACACCTCTTAACACACAAATATATATATTTAGTACATTTAAGAGTGACTTTATGGGTAAAAGTCCTTTTCTGTAGGGGGTTTCTGTTTCAAAGTCCAGAGTGTGTTTGTGTGTGTGTGTTGGAATGTTGCGCACCCGTGGTCTCCTTTGCATAGGGCTGAATGAGCTTGGTGGTCAACTTTTATGACCTGCCAATGAGATCGGGTTACGGGATGCGATTCTACTGGGAGAACATTCTTCAAAAATACATTTCAGAGCCAAACACTCGAAGATCATAACCATATGATCAAAACAACATTAATCACATATGCATACAGGAAGTTCAGATACAAGTCTGAGTTACATACATTAAAGGATGTTAAGTTAAACACAAAGGATGTTTGTGTGTGTGTGTGTGTGTGTGTGTGTGTGTGTGTGTGTGTGTGTGTGTGGAGTATCTGGAATGTCACGAGTCTATAAAAGTCACAGGGAGTCCATGCTGAAATGGGGGTTTTAGAGGGGATTCTCCAAAACAGGGTTCCCTATGTGACTCAAATATCCCTCTGGGGAGCCACAAAGATGCAATTTTGACCGTTCAAGCAGACTGAGGCACCATGAATAAACTCGTTGTCTAAGGAGACAACGAAGGATGTGTTTGGAGATCAGGATTTACTAATTTGAACAGCATGTGACCGCATGTCATAGTCATTGTCATTACAAGGTAATAGTGTATATCCGGCTTTACGCTTGGCAGAGATAGATTTTTTAGATCGAAAATGCAACAACAGACATATTCGCTCAATTTTTCAAATGAAGAGAAAGGTTACTCCAAGGGGTAAATTCTATTGGGGATCCCTTGTAACAAATGTAATTTGGAGAAAGGCCTGGCTTTTGCCTAGTAAATTTTGTGTATCCAACAAAGTTAAGGAAATTCATTATAAAATCCTTCATAAAATCTATCCTGTTAACTCTTCCATTTCTAAATATTCTGATATTGATGAGACTTGCTCTTTTTGTGGTTTTGTTGAGGAAACTGTCCCCCATTTATTTTGTGAGTGTAATGTAACCAATCGATTTTGGGCTAATTTAAGTGCTTTTGTTTTTGGCCCTACAAATGTGACCCACAGCTTCATTCTTAAAGAGATTATCTTTTATTATGAAAACCCAAAGCGGATGTCCCTTGAACATGTTGTTAATTTCCTTATCTTATATGCAAAATTCTTCATCCACAAGCAAAAATGGCTTAAGTCTCCTTTGAGCTTCCCTCTTTTTCTTGCTGACCTTAATTATTTTATTTCTTCCCTTAGACTTATAAATAACAAAAAAAGTGCAACATTTTTGATGCATTATGATGATTTATTCAAAGATATGACTTAAAGCTGCCGTCGGCAACATTTTTCTGATCATATTCAGTGAAATTGACACTATAATCCGACAGAACAACATAAATAAGGTGGTTTTAGAAAAAAACCCGAGCTTCTAACTCCACCTGGAGCGTGTTATTTGTTTTGCAAAAATCCAGCGCTCCCGCTTCATCAGGTCCAATCAGCGCAGGGGGGTGTGAGATCTGACTGTCAATCACAGGTCGTGCACACGCCGCAGATCCCCCCTCACTCGCGCACGTTAATATCACATGCACACGCCACGCCTGAAGTTCGCCTGGAGATTGCATGAAGTGTGATGGCGGAGAGAAAATCTACTAACAAGCTTCCAATTCCTCGGTTATTGCTATCTATGGATAGATTAGCCAGGGCAGCCTACCTCCGAGTCCATGGTGTTGATAGATGCTGAAGAGACGGACGCGTTCACAGAAAATCAGGTACACACGCACAGTGACGCACTGACGAGCACGACCTCGATGGGAGGGTGCTCGCTGGTAGTGGGGAGGGGCATGAGAGTTGTAAACATTCAAAATTTTGGCTAATCGACCCAATCTGCCCAATCTGCCAGACTTGCCGACGGCAGCTTTAACCTTGTTGTTATGCTTTTCTTTTCTTTTTCTTTTTTTGTATGTATAATTACATAATGTGCTTCATGCAAATCCAGGATATTTATGTATTTTTATTTTTTTCTCCTCGTTTCATTGTTTGTTCATTGTAAGAGATACAACCTTGCTTCACTTCCCTGAGCTTGTAATTATGTGTAAGTTCTGCAAAAAAAAAAAAAAAAAAAGAGTCGACGGACAAAAAAAAAGAAAAAAAAAAAAAGATTTGTTCACATGCAGCTGATTTATTTTTGTTTATTTGTACATTTTACTCATATTTAATGGAGCAAAGTCAGACGTGGACAGTAGTCAATCGATATATTGATCTCGTAATGTGCGTAAGACGTCGGTTACACAAATTTGCGTTTACATGGAGAAAATGAAAATGGCATCTTTGATGTTTTGATATTTTGAAATGTAATTTATTTTATCACTTAAAAAAAAAAAATATGGTTTCATATTGAATCAAATTTTCTTTATAGCAAGTTAGCAACCCAGTAAGATGTTTATTCCTCTCCCACAGGAGTTCAGAGGTAAAATCACTATGATAGTCAAAGCACAATTTAGACATCAGAAGAAGTTCATAAAAATCCCAGAGGCTTGCTTTGATATATTTATAGCAGAAAGTAAGTAATGAAGTCGTTATTAATAATTATGTGTATATATTCATTACCGGTCAAAAGTTTTAGATCGGTACGATTTTTAATGTTTTTAAAAGAAGTCTCTTCTGCTCACCAAGGCTGCATTTATTTGATAAAAAAATAAATAAAAAACATTAATATTGTGAAATTATATGACAATGTAAAATTATTGTTTTCTATGTAATATATAGTAAAGTGTAATTCATTCCTGTGATCAAAGCTGAATTTTCAGCATCATTACTCCAGTCTTCAGTGTCTGATCCTTCAGAAATCATTCTAATATGATGATTTGATGCTCAAACATTCATTACCTATTATTTTCAATGTTGAAAACAGTTGTGTACACTTTTTTCTCAGAATTATTTGATGAATAGAAAGTTCAAAAGAACAGTATTTATTTAAAATAGAATATTTTCTAATATTATAAATGTCTTTACTGTAACGTTTGATCAATTTAACTCACCCTTGATGAATAAAATTATTGATTTGTTATTTATTTTCCCCCAAAAAATACAATTTAAATTATTACTGACCCCAAACTTTTGAACGGTAGTGTTTAATGTTACAAAAGCTTTCCATTTCAGATAAATGCTGTTCTTTTGAACTTTCTTTTCAAAAAAATCCTGAAATAAAAATGTAAAAAACTGTTTTCAACACTGATAATAACCAGAAATGTTTGGTGTGCATCAAATCATCATATTAGAATGTTTTCTGAAGGATCATGTGACACTGAAGACTGGAGTAATGATGCTGAAAATTCAGCGATCACAGGAATAAATTACACTATTACTGTATATTACACAGAAAATAACTGTTTTAAATTGTAATAATATTTCACAATATTATTATTATTTTTTTAATCAAATAAATGCAGCCTTGATTAGCAAAAGAGACTTAAAAAAAAAAAACATTAAAAATCTTGCTATCCTTATGTGTCAAATTGTGAATAAAGCATTGCCTAAATTTGATCAAACTTTTGTTGTGCAGTGAAAGAGAAGTTCTCAATTTTGGAAGATCTTGCAGTTACAGTTACAGATGACACTGGCACAGAGGTGGATACAGATGTGTTTCCTGATCTAATGACCACTAGTGGGTTGGTTTTTGTCATAAATTAATTGAATGACATTGGTGAGTGATAACAGGAGCTATTGAATGATATCAAATCCCAATATCTGAATGAATGCTGGTAGTGTTTAATATGTACAGTATTTTAAATGTTGTAGCTAGTGTTGATGATGTGTGGATAAATGTATTCCAAATATGTCTATTAACCCTAGTTTGAACATTAACAGGACCTTCCACACCTCAATCTTCAGTCAGCTTGGATACAGATACACTGTCTCTAACTTCAAAAAGCAGTGAGGACAGTGACTGGTTTAGTCCAAAACGATTCAGGAAGGATGATAATGTGAGAGGCCAGAGATGTGAGTCCCAGTAGCCTTACACAGACATTGGGGGATTTACTTATCATAACCTTGAGCTTTACATGCTAAAAGTTTAATTCAGATCTTTTTTTTTATTTTTTTATACACAATAGTAATTTTCCAGTTCAGGACCATCGTTCAGGGCATTTAAATATTCCTGCATTTTCTACTCTCTTATTACATGGCTCTGTGGAACATTTGATTCTGATTGGTCAATTGACCCTATTTACTTCGTTAGCGCACATTACTAGTCTTTTGGTGAACAGTTAATCTGTGCAAATATATATATATATATATATATATATATATATATATTATTTATTTTTTTGTCATGGTAATTGAGAGATGGAGGGCAGGTGAGCTAAAGTAAAACACCTTCATATTTTAAATTTTCAAGAACCCACCGCTTCATGTCCTGATCAGCCTGTCGGAGTTTATTCTGCTATAACAACTGGCTGGATGTATTTCATCCCTTACATAATTGGTTAATGTTCCTCTTTTTATAGTTGATAAAAGAAATTCTACACACAAGACCAGGTGGAGCAAATGTGCTGAAGGAGTGTGAAGATACAGGGACAATTAGCGATGACATGAGAAAACTGATGGTGAACATCTTGGTTGCACACATGATTGGGACAGAAGGGTAATTATCAAAATGTAATAGTCTTGGGTTATTTAATTTGTTAGTGATTATGATAGTATATAAATTGTGAACTATATTAGTTGGGTGCTACAAATTTTAAGTAATAAGCTGTTGATTGTTCTGAAAATAAGAGTAGTTTAGTTATATATTTTTAAACAATTCTCATCATTGTGAAGTAACATTGAGTGTTTCCATTTTTCAGGAGAGTCCCACATCGACTTACCAAACAGAACTATGGTTTGGGAATTATCACCTTGTTTCCCTCACTCAGAGATCCCCAAGGGAGGACTGGATAAATAAGTCATTATGTGAGATTAGAACATTCAGTATTTTTGTGATCATTTAGAAATGTCTTTCTAAGAAGTTGTCATTTTCGATGGAGGGTTACAATTTTGAGTTTTAATTTGTGTCATTTCATTAGGAAAATTTTTATGATGGCCAAAAAAACACTGGGTTCTTGTCATGGCGCCTCAAAACAGTACAACGGGGGACAAAACCTTCTGCAAATAAGGATGATCCAAAAACAGAGGAAAAGGGAGGCCCTTTGCTTGACAGACAGCCGTGTCACCGTGAAGATCAGCTAGATAATGACCAAAGTTTAGAGGCTATCTCCTTGATGAATCATACAAGTGACCGTGAGGTCATCATGCAGAAGATGAGGACCACGTTTGAATACAGACAGCACCTTATCCATGATCCAGAGAAATCCACCACCATTCTCTCAGTTTTTCCTCCATTCCTGGATACTAAAGGATTGGTATGGATTTTGTCTTTCCTTTTTTTTGACCAAATTGAAATGCTAGTTTCAGAGAATTGTCAAATAGTCTGCTTTGTTGAAAACACATTTAGCTTGTTAAGAAATGTAATATTTTATGGTAATTTCTTTACATGTTTTCTGCAAACTGCTTCAGATTCTTCAGGACTTCACGCTCCTCTTTGGGTCAGAATCTAATTTTCAGAAAAAAATTAATAAAAAATGTCATGCTTAAAAATCACCTTTAACAGCTAGTTGGTGCATATACTGCTTTCTTCTGGAGTGTCTCTTGTTCTGTACAATGTTCAATCAAGCTAAAAAGACTAAAATTGATGCTAACTGATAAACCTGCACTTGTTTGTCATTACTATTAATCAAATTTGTGTTTTTGTTTGTTTGTTTTCTTCATTCAGGCATGCCGGAGTATACAGGAACATCTTGAGGCGGAAGAGAATCGTCAACCATACATTCTTGCCACAGGGAGCAGCAAGGAAGCTATCAGTCAGTTCTTCATTGTGGTTGATAAAAAGCTCATCCCCTGTCAAGAATCCTCTTTACTTGCAGCAATTGATGAACTCTTCAAGGTCCATTTTGTTTTCAGCATCAGTTATGATCTTCCACTCAAAAATATGTACACTTTTCTCCAGACTACAATCTACGGAATTGATGTTGGCACCACAAGTGAGAGCCCAAGGGTAAAGGAGCTCAGAGCTAAGTTATTGAATGATGTTTAGATGCTACATCTGTAAAACGCTGCTTGCTACAACAGTAAAATTAATTCGGCACCTTAAACTTGTACATGGTTTGTATCCTGGCAAGAAATTTGAGCTGGTTTGTGCTCAGGATGGTTGTTGCTTGCAATTTAAAAGTTATGCAGGTTTTAAAAAACATTTAACTAGATTTCATTTTAGTGGTGTAGCATCAAGCAGTGAGAATATATCACTACAAAATCAACAAGCTCCAAATCCCGGTGAAGCAGCATCACTTGTTGTGTCTAACACAGAGCAAAGGTCAGATAATGATGCAAGTTTGCATGAATGTTCTTCTGTTTCAAGGGATTGTTCCAAAGAAATGTGTGCATCCATAATAGCTAAATTGTAGGGTAACGGTGTTGCAAACAGTGTTATATTATGTCAGTTGTTGAAAGCATGGAGGATTTGGTCACTGATTTCCATACAAGTTTAAGGGAAAACATTTTAAATGTTGTGCCTGTTGACAGCACAAGTAGAAGTTCAGTTGAAGATGTTTTTAATAGTTTTCATAATCCGTTCTCCGATTTTAATACCGATACAAAATGGAGAAAATATTTCAGTGAGAAATGGGGGGTTGTTGAACCTACTGAAATACACTTAGGTGTCAGATACGATACAAGAAAGAATAAGATCTCTGGAATGTATGAACAGATTCCAGTTAATGACACTTTCATATATATCCCTCTTCTGAAGACTCTTGAATTCATTTTTAGGAATAATGAGGTGTGTAATCTTATTCAAGAGAAACGGCAAAGTGACACGTATCGAGATTTGTGTGACGGACAGTATTACAAAAACCATCCTTTGTACTCCATCCATAGCAATGCCCTTCAGATCCAAATTTACTACGATGATTTCGAAACGGCAAACCCATTAGGATCTCAACATGGGATTCATAAACTTGGCTGTTTATATTTTGTGCTTCGTAACCTGCCAGCACACATACATTCTTCCTTAATGAACATACATCTAATTTCTTTGTTCCATTCTGAGGATGGAAAAAAGTATGGCATGGACAAAATACTTGGCCCATTGGTTGATGATGTGAAAATACTTGAGCAGGAGGGAATGAAGGTGTCATTTTCTGAGGAGCCCATCTTTGGTACTATTGAGCAATTTACCGGCGATAACCTTGGTCTAAATGGTATATTCTTGGTTACGTTGAATCTTTTTCTGCGAAACATTACTGCAGACTGTGCCTCACTGACAAGGTGTTAGCACAGGAAGTATTTAGTGAGGATGATCCGCGGGTGATATTGCATAGCAGAAACCTAAATGAGGAACATTATAAGTATCTAGCTGACAACCCTAATGAAAACTCCTGTTATGGTATTAAAAGAAATTCTGTACTCAATACCTTGACTTACTTTAATGTATCAGAGAACTTTGTGCTGGATATTATGCATGATATCCTGGAGGGAGTTGCACAGTATGAAGTGAAACTGCTTTTTGAATACATGAGTTGCAATCTAATCCTCAAAGATTGTATGCCTTCAACTATGGCTATTTGGACAAAAATAATCGCCCAACCAAGGTTAACCTTCAACAAGCTGGAAACAGCATTGGACTCAACAAGTCAGACATTGTGTCTCATTAGGAACATCCCTCTCATATTTGGAGATGTAGTCCCAGAAGGGGATAAGCACTGGCATTTGATGTTGCTCCTCTTACATATTGTTAACATTATATTTTCTCCTTGCATCTCTGAAGGAATGACAATATTTTTGAAGCATCTGATAGTGGAGCATCATCGATTGTTCAAGGAGTTGGACCCTTCTAGGAATCTGATTCCAAAGCACCACCTTATGATTCACTACCCTGAATGCATCAGGCAAATTGGCCCATTAATTCATGTATGGACTATGAGGTATGAAGCAAAACACAGGTTTTTTAAGAAAAATCAAAAAAAATTCAAAAACCTGACCAAATCACTTGCCAAAAAACACCAGCTAGCCATTGCCTATCACTGGGAGCACTGTACTATCAAAGGTATTGAGTCTGGCCCTGTTTCAAAAGAATTGTTGTCCGACCTTGAAAACGGTGATTTTATTTCTGAGCAGCTCCACATTGATCTCTCAAGTGAATTAACGGTCACACCGTGGGTTAAGTGTCATGGTACGGAGTATCGTAGTGGTCTTGTTGTGTGCTTAGACTTGGTTGATGATGCACCTGTCTTTGGAAAAATTGTTAACATTTTTATTATGGATGGATTTTTTTTTTTTGGCATCATGTATGGAATCAGAGTTTGTTGAACATCTTCATGCTTTCAGTGTTTTTGCACAAGAGAACAGTCTTGTGCTCAAAAAACCTGACGAATTGTTTTACCACAAGCCGTTTGATTTACAAATGTCCTATGGAAATGACCGTCTATTTTACATCGTTTTGGACTGTTATTTGTAAAAAAATAAATAAAAATAATTCATGTAATTTAAAGTACTGGCTAGATGTATTGGTGCTCTGTGCTGGAATAAAGTTTTGAAAGAGTAATACAGAGTGATGTGTTTATTTCAAAGTGAATTTATTCTTTTCAGATTAAATAATTGTTAAGTTTATTTTACAGTTCTTTAAAGTAGGTAATGCAAAACCCTAATAAGAAAAACTGGTAACTCCTTTAGTGTTGTTTTTTATTTGTAAATAGGTGTTCCATCAACACCAGGATGGTGTCAAATGTGACTCCTATAAGGTTGAGAAGATTGTCATTTCCATTTTTTTAAAGTGTTAGGTCAACACCAGAACAGTGTAGAATTTTAACTCTGCCAGTGTTTGCTACAAAGCTGCACCCAGCTCTGTAACACTGTTGTTATCTGCATTGGTGTTAAAATTTTACTCTCTTAGTGTTCATATTGTTACACTGTGTCGGTGTTGCGAGAGGCAACACTTTTGAAAGTGTTGAACTAACACTTTGTGGGTGGTTCCCATATATACACTTTCAAAGTGTTGAAATTAACTCTATTGGTGTTGATTTCCGGATTTCAAATTTACTGTGATCAAATTATGTACTACATATTACAGCATTGTTTCAATACAAGACATACCAATGGACTCGCGCACCTTTCTGTCTTCTTTGGGCACCAGATGTTCCTTCCTCACCCGAAACAAAGGACTTATTCGATTAGCTTGCGTTGATATAGGACTGGTCTTCCTTCTCTGCTGTAAAATAAGAAAGTCTCGACTTACTCTATGTGCAATAACTATTGTTCTTGAAACATAAATTAAGACAGTTATAAATAAGTTCATTTACCATACGATTCAGGAGAGAACATTTGATGAGTAAATACTGATTGCAATATTCAAAAAAATAAATAAGCAAACTTAAGAACAATTCAAATTCCCTAACATAGGGGTTTATATAAACTGATATTCTAATATAAGTAAGAAGAATTTAATAGCAGGGACTGTATCAATTTTCTTTAAGGATTTACAAAATAAAAGAAAAGTCATTTTTTAATGCATTCACATTTGGAAGAGATTTTGTGAAACGACATTTGTGGATATAGAATTTAACAAACAGTATAATATTATTTATCAAATATTCTACTTTTTTATTTTTCATTAAAAGTCCATATTTGATCCCATTCCAGGAAAAAAAATCCGATCGTGACGTAACTCTTTGATAGTGAGAAAGTTAACCTGCGCATGCGCGGCCCCGCCCACTAAATCCAGCGTGGTGAAGCTGGAGCTCCAGCGAGGGGAGGAGCTGGAGCTCTAGCTCCTCCCATTTGGCACTGCATCGAGTACCAAAATATATATATATATTTTATGGCAAAAGAGAGCAAGCAAGCCTTGTGTTGTTCCCTGCCCACGTTATATCACGGGTGGGGAGGACACACATTTCAGCTTTGTGTTGCTTGTTTGGGAGTGGAGCATGCCAACAGTCAGTTCTCGAGGGGGCTGACTGTGAGCATTGTGAGGAGCTGTCCGTGAGGACGCTCCGCTCCCGCCGGCCATTCTTCGAGGAGGACGGTTCGGTGCGCGCTCCCCGAGGCGCGGGTCCCGCTGCTGCCGAGGAACGGCGTCGACGCGCATCTTGGGGATCGCAAATGGATCGAACAGCGGGGTTTGAGACGGGCCCCGCCCTATCTCTGCCTTTAAACGCTCTGCGGTTTCTCCTCCCCGGGATGAGGCACTCATGCTGCGATTTCCAGTTCCGAGGAATTGGTATCGTTAGTGTTTTTGTTAAGAGAACAAAACAATTAAAAATATAAAGAATAAAGCAGATGTTTATGAATTTTCAATAAATAAATAAACAAGTCAGCTCATAACTCTGTTGAATAAAGAGGAGCTTTTAAAAGGAGGTTTCATCTAGTGCTGTTGCTAAGTTAAATATTACTGGCCAGCCGGTTATTATGAGAGTGAAAATATAAGTAAAACTCTATATCTCA
The DNA here is from genome assembly GCF_965113295.1 of Leuciscus leuciscus. Classification (NCBI taxonomy): domain Eukaryota; kingdom Metazoa; phylum Chordata; class Actinopteri; order Cypriniformes; family Leuciscidae; genus Leuciscus; species Leuciscus leuciscus. The sequence continues at coordinate 7,411,238 of NC_138734.1, read as the reverse complement.
GCCTCCTCGTCGGGCAATGCCGTTTTTTCCCTATCTCCACACTGAGGTGTCGAGATCGTGGAATAAACCGGTTTCTATTTATGTGTTTAGTCCCCAAACTTCTACTATAGTAATGTTATGGGTTATGTTAAGCACTAAACGGTTTAGCTCCCCAGTACTTGAGCGAGCTCTTAACGCATTATAGTCCTTCACGTCTATTGCGATCTCAAAATACCGGCCAGTTAACCAAAATACAATAAAATATATCCAATAAAATATATATTTTAAAGTTAAATAACCAAAATACTATGTTTGATAGTTATACTTATAATTTTGTTTCTATTACATGCAGTTCTAGCTTGAGCTCTTACTGTACGTTCACACCGCCGCCGACTTGAGCTTCCAAAGTTACCGGAAGTCATTCATTTTCAATGGAAGCTGGCTTCTCTCTTCTCTCAGCTGCAAGGAGCGGCAAATCCATTGGCGTCGCGTTTTGGGCGTTTTGAGCGTCAATCAAAAAGTTGAAAGTAGCTCAACTTTATGGTAATGAGCTATGACACGGTTCAGCGGCAAGCAGCGGCAAAACGCCAGAAACCAATCAGAATATAGACGTCCTTCGCTTAAAAATAAATAGGATTATTTGAGACTTTCATCGATTTAAGTAAACAATGCGAATTATTTCAACCCCCTTAAAAGGGGGAATTATAGTTGTTCCTCAATTGTACATATTTATTTTCTAGATAGATTAATGAAGGGATTGTTGACCTCATCCCTTGCTTGTTCTGACCAGTTAGGTTCTCTGTCTCGGTGACTTAGTCCTTATACTTGTTCTCAGAACTAATTCTCTCTTCTATTACTGTTCTGTTCTTTTTCTTCTCTTTATTCTTCTATGTCCTTATCTGTTATTTCTTTAAATTGTAGAGGGCTACGAAACATTCTTAAGCGTAAAGCAGTCTTTCTGTATCTTAAAAGTCTCAACACAGATCTTTGTTTTTTACAAGAATCTCATTCAACTTTGCAAGATGTCAATTTATGGAGATCACAATGGGGTTTGGAAATGTGGATGTCTCATGGAAATGAATATTCTGCCGGAGTTTGTATTTTAAAAAATAATTTTGGTGGAAAGATTCTGGCTACTGATTGTGACATCAATGGTCACTACATTATACTAGCTTTTCAGTTTGCAAATATGACTTGTATTACTGCTAATGTCTATGGATATAATTCACCAAAAGATAATACGTTTTTTTTTAATAAATTAGAAATGCGTATATGTCATATGTTATCTAAATTTCCAAATTCTTCCTTAATATTCGGTGGTGATTTTAATGTTGTTTTGAATTGTACCTTGGATAGAATTGTACCCCCCCCCAAATCTACTAATACTAATTCTGAGTATTTATTATCCTTTATGCAAAAAATTTCTGTTGTTGATGTGTGGCGAGAAACCCATCCCTTGCAAAAAGTATTCACATGGAACAATAATTCCCTTTCTAGACAATCCCGACTTGATTTTTGGTTGACCTCAGCAGAGTTATCAAATATAAAGACTGATATACTTCCCTCACCATTTTCTGACCATAAGGCCATTTCTATCTGTATTCCATTTGTATCCGCTCCCTCACTGAGTAAAAGATCCTCATATTGGAAACTTAACACCTCAATTCTTCAACACAACGAAGTTCTCACTAAGATTAATAACTTAATTTCCTTTGATTGGCATAAAGCTAATAAAGAGAATATGTTTTGCATTAATTGGGAACTTCTTAAATACGAAATTGGGAAGTATTGTCGGAAATATAGTAGTTCGTTAGCAAAATTAAGAAAAAGTAATGAAAACCAGATTATGGCTAGAATTTTGGCATTATCATGTAAAAATGTAGATCTTACAGACTCAGAAAAAATTGAGCTTGTTGATCAAAAACATAATTTAGAGGATGTATATAAACGGAAGGCTGAAGGCGCCTTCATCAGATCTCGACGGAATTGGCTAGAGGAGGGTGAGCAGAATTCTGCCTATTTCCTGCTCAGCTCAGCTACCGTTCGGACGCTCTTGCTTACTGCTCCGCGCTTTGCTCTATCGCTTTTTATATTTTATCTTCTATATTTTTATATTTTAGCTCCTTTTATCACCTAATTTTAACTTCAGCAAATCAGCACAGTGCTCAAACGACAAAGTTTGGATTACCACAAAAACGCAGAATTCTTCTACCCGACCAGCTTACATTCCGGGGAAAGAAAAACACAGCTGCCTACAAGGATAAGAGAGAAAATGCCTCTTCTGGAATCTACTTGCTGCACTAACTGCCACAGACTTTTACAAAGGATTGCAGTTCTTGAAACAAAGTTATTTACGGGAACACCAAACCAGACGGAACACACAACAGAGCTTCGTCATGGACACCCTCAGCATATAGCCGGTGAGTCCCATGAAACTAGTGCTCCTCGACAGGTAGAGAAACAAGCCGATCGACTTACAAATCGATGGCACAAACAGGGAGCGAGACCCAAAGGCACTCGAGACATCAGATTGTCACGAGCCCCACATATTACCGCAGTAGCATCCTCTACCCCAGATACAGCTCTGACAAAGATTGCAAACACTGGTCTCCAACCAACACCTATACATCTTGAGAACAGATTTGAAGTACTAATGAATGTAAATGAGGAATCCCCAAACATGATGAATATGATCGAACACAGACTGTATCAGCCAGTGGCTAACACTGATGCTAACTGGCGCTCAAGGTCGAGCAGACAGCGGCACTCAGCTCAGAGCGCAGCCGAGCCCAGGACTCTGATAGTGGGGGACTCCATAATCAGAAACATTAGCAGCAGGGATACAACTACATGCTGCCTTCCACAAGCTACAACTTCTGATATAAACAGGGAACTTCAGAACATTCTAATGAAACATAAGACTGCAAATCGACTCATAATTCATGTGGGGAAGAATGATATTCATAAAGAGCAGTCAGAACTCCTTAAGAAGGATTTCAATGAACTTTTTGAAACACTTAAAAGACTGAAAGTTCAAACATTCATCAGTGGACCACTCCCAGCAAGAGGAACAAACAGGTTTTCACGGCTGCTTGGGATTAATACATGGCTGCAAAAAACCTGCAATATAAAAGGAGTAAACTTCATTGACAACTTCAATCTTTTCTGGAGTCAGAGACAACTATTTCATCGGGATGGCCATCACCCAAACAAACTTGGTTCAAGAGTGTTAAAGGACAATATCGACTTCTCCCTCAATCATCCTTCTGCAGTGTGTGTCAATCTGAACGACACACACACACCTGGAAACAGTATGAATGAACACGGGACTTCACTTCAGCAGCAAAATGGACATGCGGTTGACATATCACACAAGGACAATGATAACACCACTGAGCCACAACAACCTCTGCTCACGGACACAATCTCAGCTGAGCCCTGCCCACAGAGCTCACCACAGACAGACATATTAGAACTGCTCGAAGATTCAACACCCAAGGACGATTTCCTGGAAAACAGCCAGGGAAGCCAGGACAGCATATCCCAGCCTCCGATAACACCTGAGCAACAGCCCCTTTCACCAGATACTTTCTCACTCTCGCCAGCAACTCCACTTTTGTGCTTCTCACAGAAAATGGAAGAATTGGTGCATGCTGGAACCAGACTATCCCACTCTTTTGCTGCAAGCCCCCAGATACCAACCAAAAAACGTCAGGCACCTCAAACACCGAAGCCTGTGCGCCGAGCTCGCCCGCCCCCTCCTTCTGTGAGAGCTCTTCGGCCTCTTCGGCCAAAACGCCAGGGCCCACACCCTCCTCCATCTGCTCGAGGTGAACCAAAAACAACTGATACCAGCTCTCAGTGATATGTGTCGGGTTCCTGCTATGATAACAGTAACTTTCTCAAATGTTTACAGAACAAGCGGGAACCCAGTGTGCCTGTATCTTTCTCTATTGCTGTTCTATTACAAGATAGAAAGTCTAAGGCCTTCAATAGCCGTACAGCAAACCCAACTAATCTGGTGCCTATTACATGTCAAACTAAGATTGCTGTGGGGACAAAATGTAAGACTGTTAAGTTAGCAATTTTAAACATTCGCTCACTCAAAAATAAATCACTTCTAGTCAACGACTTAATAACCACAAACAACCTGGACTTTATGTTTCTAAATGAAACCTGGCTAGAAGACAGCTGCAGTGCAACAATCCTCAATGAAACAGCCCCTCCTAACTTTACTTTTATGAGTGTCTGCAGAGCTGTTAAGAGAGGTGGGGGTCTAGCTGCTCTTTTTAAAGATATCTATCAATGTAAGCAAATATCATTTGGGAATTACCCATCTTTCGAATATCTGGGTATTGTGTTAAAAGGTGCTCCTCGCATTTTACTTATCATTATTTACAGGCCTCCAAAATATTCTCCAGCCTTTGCTGAGGACTTTACAGAACTGTTATCAACAATTACCTCAGAGTTTGACTGTTTTGCCATTGCTGGAGATTTTAACATTCACATAGATAATGCAGAAAACAATATGGCAAAAGAAATCAAAACTGTTTTAAAAACTTTTGATCTGACTCAGCATGTACATGGACCCACACACAATCATGGACACACTCTAGATTTACTTATCAGTAAGGGTCTAAACATTTCATCGATTGTAATTAAGGATGTAGCACTGTCTGATCATTTCTGTATTTTCTTTGATATATTGATCTCTCCTGCCACTGAAGCTAGATCTGTGTCTGTCAAGAAGAGATGCTTAAATGAGAACACTAGTGTACTATTTATGAAGGCTATATCTTTAACACCAAGCATATCTGCTGACTCTGTTGATTTTCTCCTTGATTCTTTTAACTCAAAAGTTAAAGGTGTAATTGATGATATTGCTCCTGTTAAAGTCAGGAAGAAGAGTGGCAGATAGGGCTGTGACGGTATGGGATTTTTTCTTACCGCGGTAAAGAAGCAACAAATCTCGCGGTTTGGCGGTTAACCGACCCCCCACCCACCCCCCCCCCAAAAAAAAAAAAAAAAAAAAATCACCCGCGGCCGCGTCACACACTGCAGACGCGATCAAGAACGCATGTAGCTTGTAAATGACAATGGAAATGAATAACATAAAGCAGTATTCTTTATTAACAAATAAACAAATTAACATTTAATTAAATTGTAAATATTAATAATTAACTATTAATTAAGGCCGGCGACACACTGGCTGCATGGTGTGAGTGTGGCGTTTCTGTTGCGTGTCAGCTGCGTGGCTTTTTTTATGTCTTTGCACACCAGAAACAGCGCTGCTGCTGCTAGGTGACATATAAGCCTCATTGGTGATATATTCGACATATGGGGAGAGAGTTGTGGAAGGCCTATACTTAATGTTAAACATAAATATATAACAGCAAAGACAGCGTCGGCAGTATTGATGGCAAAATAGGCTACAGAATATTTCGTTCTGTATTGACAGGTGCAATATTTGAAAATCGATCATATTTTTTTTAATTACATTTAGGCTAAATCTGCATTTATGTCAAAACCTAAACTTTCAAACATCAAAATGTAATGTATTAATATGTATTCATGTCAAAATGACATACAAACATTTTTTTCCTATTCTATTTTGCCAGGAAACGCTTCCAACAGGCTTGCGTGAAAAATAGGCGTCGGTTCTATTTCTAGCATGCACGCTTTTTTCCGCGCGCCTCGTGCCGCAACTGAGACGCGCGTCTCACGCAGGCAGTGTGCGAGCTCTAACCTGCTAACATGGGAGCCGAAATAAAAACGGACACGCCACGCAGCCAGTGTGTCGCCGACCTAAGGTAGGTGTGCTGCACTTAAGTCCAGCAAACGCCACAGGATGGTTAATTTTTCTAAGATGTGGTCTTAAGTTAGTTGTATTTCCTCGCGAGACGGATACTTTTGTGCGACAAATATGGCATATTGCCTTGTCCAAATTCACCGGGTTCCCCTTAATTGTCACCTGCCTCAAAGGCGACACAGTATTTGGCTTAGACACTATATTCGTGGCTATTTTTTGAATAATGTCATTCGGCTAGCGCCGTCAACTGTTATTGCCTATAACAGTTACCACATAAGAGATCGCTACTTGCAATTAAAATCTAACTCCAACTGTTTACGTTATGCTTGTCTTTTATGCCTGTGTTTGTTTGTATTTAATTGAACATTATCTGTAAACATCACAAGTACTGAAACCTAGCAGTTAATTAATAATAATCAGAAACACACAAAAAAATAAATCCCCCATATGTTTAACGGACTGTCCCTCCCTTGCGCAGGAAGCGTTTTTTTTTCTCCAGAAGCACTTGAACATGGGACTCGCAGAATACAGTAAATTATAAGCAAATATTAATGTGTTTATAGTTCATATCACACACCATATGCACTCCTGTAACTTTCAAAAAAAAAAAAAAAAAAAAAGTGCGGTGATGACCTCACACCGCGGTAGGCATCTCATTAACGCGATATTGCGGTGATGCGGTTATCGTCACACCCCTAGTGGCAGACAAAAAGCACCTTGGAGAAACTCAACAGCAGTGCAAAATATGAAAAGAAAATGCAGAAAAGCAGAGCGCATGTGGCGGAAGACAAAACTTGTAGTCCATTATAACATCTACAAAGACAGCCTTCATGCTTTCAATATGGAACTAGGCAAAGCTAGACAGACTTTCTTCTCAAATGTTATAAACAGCAATTTAAACAACACACGCACTCTTTTTGCTACTGTAGAGAGACTGACAAACCCCCCAAGCCAGATTCCCAGTGAAATGCTCTCAAACAGCAAGTGCAGTGAGTTTGCTTCTTACTTCTCTGAGAAAATCAATAATATTAGAAAGGTGATCAGCACATCCTTGAGTTGCACTGAGGTCAGACAGATCAGACCACCTGAGAAAGTAGTTACTATGTCTGACTTCAAAGAAATTGATGGCAAAATTTTGGAAGAAACCGTACAACACCTCAAAACATCAACATGCGCTCTTGACACACTTCCCACATCTTTTTTCAAAAGTGTGCTAAACAGTTTAGAAGCAGATCTTCTAGAAGTGGTAAATGCCTCACTTCTCTCTGGGAGTTTTCCAAACTGCCTTAAAACTGCAGTTGTCAAGCCCCTCCTGAAAAAGAGCAATCTGGATAAGACCATATTAAGCAACTATAGACCGATCTCAAATCTTCCTTTCATAGGCAAGATCATAGAAAAAGTTGTCTTCAATCAGCTGAACAAATTCTTAAGCTCGAATGGATACTTTGACAATTTTCTATCTGGTTTCCGACCGCACCACAGCACAGAGACAGCGCTCATAAAGATAATAAACGATATCCGCTTAAATACTGATTCAGGCAAATTATCAGTGCTGGTACTACTCGACCTCAGTGCTGCATTTGACACTGTCGATCATAACATACTTCTTGACAGGCTGGAAAACTGGGTGGGGCTTTCTGGGATAGTCCTAAAATGGTTCAGGTCATACTTAGATGGGAGAGGTTATTTTGTTAGTATAGAAGACCATAAGTCTGAGTGGACATCCATGACATGCGGAGTCCCTCAAGGGTCAATCCTTGCACCACTCCTGTTCAACCTGTATATGCTCCCAATGAGCCAAATAATGAGAAATAATCAAATTGCTTACCACAGCTATGCAGACGACACACAGCTGTACTTAGCCCTATCGCCTAATGATTACAGCCCCATTGACTCCTTGTGCCAATGCATTGATGAAGTCAACAGTTGGATGTGTCAAAACTTTCTTCAATTAAACAAAGACAAAACTGAAGTTATTGCGTTTGGAAACAAAGATGAAGTTCTCAAAGTGAACGCATACCTTCACTCCAGGGGTCAAACAACTAAACATCAAGTCAGGAATCTTGGTGTGACACTAGAGTCAGACCTTAGTTTCAGTAGTCATGTCAAAGCAATAACTAAATCAGCATACTATCATCTGAAAAATATTGCAAGAATTAGATGCTTTGTTTCCAGACAAGACTTAGAGAAACTTGTGCATGCTTTCATCACCAGCAGGGTGGATTATTGTAATGGACTCCTCACTGGCCTTCCCAAAAAGACCATAAGACAGTTGCAGCTCATACAGAACGCTGCCGCTAGGATTCTGAGCAGAACCAGAAAATATGAACATATCACACCAGTCCTCAGGTCTTTACACTGGCTCCCAGTTAGATTTAGGATTGATTTTAAAGTATTATTACTGGTATATAAATCATTCAATGGCCTAGGACCTCAATACATTGCAGATATGCTCACTGAATATAAACCCAACAGATCACTCAGATCATTAGGATCATATCAGCTAGAAATACCAAGGGTTCACTCTAAACATGGTGAGTCTGCTTTTAGCTATTATGCCAGCCACAGCTGGAACCAGCTTCCAGAAGAGATCAGATGTGCTCCTACAGTGGTCACATTCAAATCCAGACTCAAAACACTTTTGTTTAGCTATGCATTTACTGAATGAGCACTGTGCCGCTGTTCGTCCGACTGTTTTTACTGTACTGTATTTTATTCTATTTTTCTAAACTGTTTTAATTATTCTTATTTCTTTTAATTATTTTAATTTCTCCTATGTCAGCAGGGCATTTAGCCCGCAACTGTAAATGCCCACTCAGAAGGTGATAATGTGAAAGTGACGTGTATTAATGTGGGTCTGAAAGTAGAACAGTATTTAAATGACGATATTAAAGTTTTCGTCTGAGAAAGAATGTGAACGCAGTGCTAAAGTGCTAAAGAAAGTGGAAAGAACGTGTGAGTAAATGAGGGAGAAAAGAAAGTTAAAGGAAAGTTGATAGATGGAAGTCGTAAGAAGATTGAAGGTTAAAAGAAGGTTGAAAGATTTAAGTCTTAAGGGATTCCTTTGAAGGAAAGATTTATAATAATATTCTTTTTTTTTTTGAATTTTTGAATGAACACGGAATTTTTTGATTCCTTATCTCACATAAAACAAATTAATAATGAAGATTGTAGTCTGTGTGATGCACCCATTAGTCTTTCAGAAATTCTTGATTCTATAAATAATTTAAAAAGTAACAAATCCCCAGGTACTGATGGGCTATCTGCAGAGTTTTATAAAGCATTTAGTAAAAAATTAGCACCTTTTTTTACATAAAATGTTTTTAGAGAGTATTGAGAAAACAACGCTTCCTTCCTCTTTATGTCAAGGGCTAATAACTTTGATTCCCAAGCCCAATAGAGATCCCCTTCTATTAGAAAATTGGCGCCCGATTTCCTTATTGAATACCGATTATAAAATGATTGCCTTAGTTTTAGCAAAAAGGCTAAAACTTATTCTTAATAATATAATAGATGAGTGCCAATCAGGTTTTATACATCAGAGACATATTTCTAATAATATACGCTTGATTTTTGACTTGTTGGATTATTCAGATCTTATTTCTACTGATAGTTTTATCCTCTTTCTTGACTATTATAAAGCCTTTGATTGCTCAGAACACGAATTTATGTTACAAGCCCTGCACAGATTGTGTTTCGGTCATTTTTTTTGCAAATGTATTAAAATGCTTTACTGTAATGGTAATAGCTCTATCCGACTCAATAATGGCACTTCTCCTAGATTTTCTTTAAAGCGTGGTGTAAGACAAGGTTGCCCCATTTCCCCATATCTTTTTCTAATAGCTACACAATTTTTTAATTTACATATTAAAGAGAGCCCTGTGAAGGGAATTTCTATTGCTGGTACGGAATTGTTTATTAGCCAACTGGCAGATGATACAGCATTGTTTCTAAGAGATGTCTCTCAGATCCCAATTGCTTTAACCTCTCTTCAGTCTTTCTCTAATGCATCTGGCCTTTTGCTTAATGTTAATAAATTACTCCCGATAAAAAAATGTGCTGAAACTTCTATCTCAAACATTCCCATCAAAGAAAGTGTCACCTATTTAGGAATAAAAATAATAAAAGATACTAAACTAAGATGTAAGATGAATTTTAGTTCAGTTGTGGAGAAAACACAAAAAAAATTTAACCTTTGGTTGTTAAGAGATCTATCTTTGAAAGGCAGAACTCTGCTTACTAAAGCAGAAGGGATTTCCCGCTTATCCTACGCTGCTCAGTCTTTATTTGTGGATAAATCTACTTGCAAGTTGATTGATGTAATGTTGCTCAAATTTCTTTGGAAAAATAAAACTCATTATATTAGAAAATCAGTTATTTTGAATTCTTATAATAAAGGTGGCTTAAATTTCATTGATTTTGATTCTCTTAACAATACTTTAAAAATCAATTGGCTTAAACGTTTCCTTCACAATCAATCTTCTATTTGGAGTATAATCCCAAGATATATATTTTCTCAATTAGGAGGTATACATTTCCTTTTAATGTGCAATTATTCAGTCAGTAAACTTCCTGTCAAACTTTCCAATTATCACCAGCAGATGCTTATGGCTTGGAGATTTATTTACAAGCATAATTTCTCGCCACACAATTTTTTAATTTGGAACAACTGTAATATTCTACATAAGAGGAAATCTTTATTTCTTGAAAACTGGTTCAATAATGGAGTGATGTTAGTAAACCAGCTATTTGATAGCGAAGGTAATTTATTGAATTATTCCGATTTTGTTTCAGGATACCAATTTCCAGTATCTAGTAAAGAATTTAATATAGTTTTCAAGGCCATCTCTTTGGAAATCTGTATGCTGTTTAGAAACAACAATAGTGCTACAGTGACTTCTGTTGATCCCCCTAGCCCTGAATCCACTGTGGTTGGTTCTATTTGTTTTTCAATACATAAATCCAACTATAAAATCAGGTCATTATTTTTGGACCCTGTTACTTCAATTCCTTCCTCCATTTCTTATTGGAATAACCTTTTTGATGTTATTAAATGGTCATATGTTTGGTCACTTCCTCAGAAATTCTTTCTAACAAATAAAGTTAAAGAAATATCCTATAAAATTATTCAAAGATTTTATCCAGTTAAATACTTTTTAAAGAAATTTAGAAATGATATTGATACTTCCTGCTCTTTTTGTGAAGCCTCTTCTGAAACTGTTGATCATTTGTTTTGGGAATGTCCTTTTGCTCGGTCTTTCTGGAATAATATTGATGCTCTGATTGTCCAAAAGGTTTTTTGTAACTTTTCTTTATCATTTAGACACATTCTTTTTGGGTTTTATGTCAAAGACAAGAATCTAATTAATGCAAGTTTTTGTATAAACCTTCTTTTATATATTGGAAAGTTTCATATCCATAAATGTAAATATATGAAAAGTAAACCCCACTTTAGCTTTTTCAAAGAAGAATTGAAGATGTATTTAAATACAATTTCAACTTCTGTTAACAAGAAAGCAATGAAAACATCCAAAATTTGTGCCATGTTTAATATTCTCCCTTAATATGTTTTTCTTTTTTGTGCCCTCTTCTTTCTTTTTCTTCTCTTCTCTCTTTTTCCTTTTTAAGACTATTGTTGAATAGATTTAAATGTCTTTCACATTTCCTCTTTTAATGTATACTGAATCATAATTTCTCTTTTGTTTTGAAAGATTGTTTATATTTCTTGTATGTATCGACTTGTTCTGTTTGTTAAAATTGCAATAAAAAATAAATAAAAATAAAATATAGACGTCCTTCGCGATGGCTGATTCCGGAGAAACATACGATGTAAACTTTCGTTCCTACCAAAACATTAGTTCCGAGAAAATGGAGGAGAAGTTGATCATCGCCGTTGCTGGGTTTCTTATCATTATCGGATTAATTGCACAGTTTAACCATAGAGTGAAAGTTTATCATTTGCATGTGTTTTTAAGTCCTGTCAGTTTAACAGGGCGCGCTTGACAGGACATATATACGAACGAGCAGAGAGAGAGAGCCCCGGCCGCGCGCGCGCACTCACTGTTAATGATAATAATAATAGCTAATTATAATTTTTTCCCGACCAAATGTGACCAAAACGGTTATAAAAATGCTGTCGTTATAACATTTCATGGTGTGACACAGACTTCAGAGCGGCCAAAGCGTCAACAAGCTTCCCCGTACTTTTTGACAAGCGTCCTTGACAGGGCGGCCAGAGCTTCTTTGCAGCTCAAGTCGGCGGCGATGTGAACGTACAGTTAGCTCTCCAGTTAGAATATTGGCTTCTTACTGACCCTTTAAAGGGATACTCCACCGAAAAATGAAAATTCTGTCATCATATACTCACCCTCATGTTGTTTCAAACCTGTATGAATTTCTTTCTTTTGCTGAACAGAAAGGAAGATATCTAGAAGAATGTCAGTAACCAGACAGTTTTAGATACCATTGACTTCCGTTCCATAGTATATATTTTTTTCCTACTATGGAAGTCAATGGTATCTAAAACTGTCTGGTGGAGTATACCTTTAAGAAACACAGAACTCACTCTTGCACTCACACTTACAATCTCACACACACACACACACACACACACACACACAACTCACTCACTCAGATATGTGGTTTATGAGGACTCTCCATAGGCGTAATGGTTTTTCTAATGTACAAACTGTATAATCTATCCCCCTACACTAACCCTACCCCTAAACCTACCAATCACAGATTTAGTATGTTTTTTATGCCGTTTGGTTTAGAAGGACACATATGTCCTCATAAACCATGTTTACGTTGTAATACCCATGTCATTATACACATTTGTGTCCTCATAAACCATATACAAGAACACACACACACACACACACACACACACACACACACACACACACACACACAATAACAATATGCTCTGACAGGAGGAGGAGGACAGAGTAAAGGTACACAGGACCTACAATTTCCACACTTTTATTAGCCCCGGGTTTAGCCGGACAGCCTGTGTGGGTGTGGGTGTGGGTGTGGGTGTGTGTGTGTGGTGTGGTCATTGAAAATGTGTTCAGATATATATTCTTCACAGAAAATGAGAAAATGAGAATTAATCGTATAATTTTTCTTTTGATAAAAAATGAAACCGGGTCCTACAGACCCGAACACCATACAAGGGTTAAAACGACACTAACGAGACGCTTAACAACACAGCGTACAAAACAAACATTTTATATAGATATCATATTCTAATTAAATTAATACTTACAATCACAGAAATAATGTCCTTGGCGATGGTCAATTTGCTGCTGCTCGTGTCCGAAAGCTGAATCATACGTGTAACAGCTGTTCTAAATAAGCTACATCTGATTGGTTAATAATAATCCTATTTCAGTATCTTGCCGCACTATTGGCTCGACTGATATAGTAGGCAACCGCGTTTGCCTGCATATTTACGGGTCGTGCAATATAATTTCGGGGGAACGTGCAATAAATGGGAGTGGCAACACTTTTCATATCGTTGAGAATAAAACAACCGTCCCAACTTTACAAATCCAGGTTCTCTCTCCATGGGGATCATCCATTTCGAAAAGTAAAGCAGATACGGAACCTCGGCCCACGCGAGATGCAATGCGATTGGTTGCTGGACCAGCCAATGGAATTAATATGTGTAATATTAATATTTAAAATTGCCTAGTCATTAGATTTGTGAATTCTTTTTCTGAAAAACAAAATTATATCATTAATCTTTTAATTATTTTGGCGAAGTTTTATATCCATAAGACAAAAATAACTCAAAAGAAACCCTCCTATATTACCTTTTATAACACTGATCTCACAATATACTTAGAATATCTTTTAAACATGAGATCACAAAACAAAAAGCTTATAAAAACAATACAAATTTTAAAGCTTTTCAAATACATATAACTGCCCTGATATTATAAACTTTAATTTCTGTATTTATTATTAATTTTTTATTTTATTATTATTATGTACATTTATACTTTAGTTGTTCTTTGGTTTATACATTTTGAATTGTATTTACAGTGTCTTGTATTCATTTAGTTTTTTGTTGCATTGTAGGCTACTTGAAATGTTTGTAATTTAACTAAATAAATAAAAAGCACAATATGTTATGTATACCATACGTAATAAGATGTATTTCTAAAATCAATACTTTCAATATTATAATATTATATATTATATGACGTTACTGTCACAAAAATAGCTTTAATGGTTCTGTTTTTTTGTTTTTTTTTAAGCAAGTCTGGAGGCTAATGAAATGAAACAAATGAGAATCATTTTCCCATCTAAATACAGTTGATTTTATTGTAATGTGATGATTCTGATGAATCAGAAAAATAAACATATATATAAACATTCGCTTAGGCTGTTTTTTAAATGGACCAAAACAAAGTGAAACCAACGTAACAATTTGAAGTGACCAGACCACTGACATTGATAATAAATATTATTAAAAAAATATATAAGATGGCACCACAAGACGACGTTCACTTGCAGAGCAAATTTAGCACGTTTATAGTTAACTCAACTGGGTAGCAATTGTGAACAATTTTAATAGAGAATTCAAAAATAATGTGGATTTCTTCACCACTACTACTAACCGGTTGGATGGTGTATTAGTGATATTGAAAGCTGATTGGCCTTGATATATATGCGTAAAAGGGCCAATTTAATTATGAATTTATATGATGTCCGATTTATTCTCTCTTGTGCCTTTTTGCGCGCATTTTCCACGGGTTTTAATAATAAAACTGGTCTGAAAGAATGAAAATCATATTAAAGAAAACGTCAACATTAAGGTTGCAATTATTTAATAAATCAGAGTCGATGTGCGTGTGCATGCGTGGTTCGAATTTTAGTTGCTATGTAGGTTATGAATTCTGACTGCATATATATTTACACTCGAACCGGTCGCTGTCTGGGCGTGCGTGCATGTTATGATTCGAATGTTAGTTGCTATGGCGACGCGTTTTATGAATTCTGCGATCTGCATGTATCTCTCTGCTCGACGATCGACCGCTGTCTGTTGATTGAGAGACGAGGCGAATTAACAGACTGACTTTTGCGGAGAATTTTCTGGCCGAAACTTGCTACTTTGAAGCTTTTCCGGATTGCTGAGAGGAGACTTATATTCTTGAAGGACATCGGAGGATATATACTTTTTGAAAAACGATATATAATTTAATTATATTATATAATTCATATAATTTCTGATAATACTTTTGTTTGATATTTTTTTTCAGGGGAGTAACGTTATTTCTGAGGAGATTTCTATTGTATTGTATTGTATTGTCTTGTATTTTGTTTGTACCGATTTTATTGCAGTTTGGAGGAGGTTGGAGGAGGTTATGGCTCGTAATTTCATGATGGGCGAAAGAGGAAGTGAGTGCTTTAATTTTTTATTTATTTGTTATGGTGTGTTGTACAATGACTGACTGATCCCATTTGATCCCATTTATTTGATTCATTGCATGTGAAATAAACTTGAATTGAATTTGAGTAACTTAACTGAAGTAAAAATCTGTAATTGACCACAGACATTGATTATTGATTATTATGATTAAACTAACGTTATGTGATATGTGAAATATTCCATCCTTAGAGCACTCCAGATCCAGGAGAGCTGCTTTCGGTCAGACGGCTGGTCGGGAGGTTTGGACGTCCGATTCTGATGACCGTGATCAGGATCCGCTGCCCCGAGATGGACAAAGTAAGTTACACAATTTCCTTACTTGAGTGAAAGTAAGTTACAGATACTTCTGGTCAAATATTACTCAGTTACAAGTAAAAGTTGAAAAGACTGATTTTTACTTGAGTAAAAGTACAGAAGTACTTGTTTTTAAAAGTACTTAAGTATGAAAAATTAAAAGTAAATGTCAATGCATTGTTTTATTATTGTTTGTAATACTTACAGTACCTTATGCCTCTGAATCTATGCCTGCATGCCTACCCACCCTCATATCAATATATAATTTATTTCTAGAACACAGTTCCTGTAGTGGGATTGAATGTGAGATTGAATAAGTGCTCTCAATAACGTCCACAATAGTTTCGGGCTGTTCCCTCAAATAGTGCCCTATTTAAAGATTTTTGGCTTTTAGGATGAATATGTCAGCCACTGTTATAAGCTAGTGTGCTCCAAAACAATGACAAAATGAGCATTTAAAAGACCAAACCCAACATTGAAAATGAAAGTCAGATTGATGTCAGAATCCAACTACTTTCTACTCAAGGACCTTGACATAAATGTAACGTTAGTGGAGTAAAAAGTATGATACTTGTCTTTCAAATGTAGTGAAGTTAAAGTAAAATGTTTCCAGAAAAAATAGTACTCAAGTAAAGTACAGATACTCAAAAAGTGTACTTAAGTACAGTACTCAAATAAATGTACTTTGTTACTGTCCACCTCTGCCGCTGCCAGACCCGACCCAGACACAGAGCCAGGATCGTCCTGGATATTTACCATCTCTGTCTTCTGAGTTTTCTGTTTCTGTGTCCACAGGTCAGGCTCACGGGACGAGGGCGAAGCAGAACCCAGATGTTGGACGTCCGTCCACTTCATCTAACCACTCTCGCAGAGGTCAGAATAGGCTTTTAATAAAGATGTAATGGCTTAGTTTCTATTTCTATTTTCAATGGCTGATTTGTCAACTAAACCAACTAAAGTAACGATAATACTTTATTTTGATGGTCCCTTTTGAACATTCTGTTGACTATACGTAACTTTGCAACTACATGTCGACTAACTCTCATTAGAGTATCAGTAGACTCTCTCCTTAATATCTGCAAACTCTTTATTGTAATGCTCCACCAACAGACACTTGTACTGACAACAAGTAACTTTTCAACTACATGTCAACTTATTTTAACCCTACCATTCTAATACTCTACTAATACAGGGTCCCCGCGGATCCTTAAAAGGTCTTAAATTCGATTTTTTTTATTTAAGGCCATAAAAAGTCTTATTTTTACTTATGAAAGGTCTTACATTTCAGATGACACTTTGACTTAGACTTATCTAAATGCTTTCGAAATTAAAACTATCTAATTAGCGTAGGCCTACGTATTATTATTTTTATTTCTATCTTTGTCATCTTTGTGGATTTGCTTGTTCACGTGACAATTCGCGTCACTTACGGCAGTATATTAGCCTACGTCTGTCTCCTGCACGCGAGAGGAGAGAAGAAAACGAGTAAATGTCAGTTCGATTGTAAGTTCATTCTTTATGTGCTTAGGAGTGTGCAATATTGTCTATGAACTATGATGATATTTTAATCATTGTTTTAACTATGTACGAGGCACTGCGAGTGCGAGCTGACATCACGTTTGTCTGTCAGGCTTGCTTTCACTGCGTGATGTGTCAGTGCAGTTATAGATGTCCCCAAATTAGTTTTTGTCTTATATTTATATAATATTATGTTGTTATATTAGAATATCACATGATCAAGAGTGCCGTTTTCCTTTGCACAATTGCAAATGTGCTATTTATTTTATACAACAGTTAAATGAACAATAAAGTTAACATTGTGAGTTACTTTTTGGACACAATATTGTCAATTTTCACTTTATATCGCCGACGAGAATTTCATAATGAAGCCGTAGTCCAACAGACAGATTTGTTTTTTACTGAAATCCGCGTTTTGAACGAATCATTTTAACGATTCAATGAACAATCACTTGTTTTCTGAATGAATCAGCCGTTTGAACCATAGACATCATATAGATAGACGCCCTATCGACCGCTACTGCCTACTGGCGCGGGCGAGCCGTGGGGCCGCCATCTTAGACCGGTCACCCGCTCCACTCAGTGTAATCTGTATGGCAGGTGCAATGAGCTGTCAGCGCATTTAATTAATCATACCTCACTGAATACCGAACTGATTTTCACGCGGGTTTGTTTGCTGCAAAGGTCATTCATGTAGCTATTATACAGGACACATGGTTCGGCGTATTTTAATATTCATAGTAGGCTTAACAGTAATATAATATTCTGATATAAGATATAAAGTGACCAGACGTCCAAAATCAAAATATGTGATGTAGGATATAAGCTATTTTATAAATCACACACTATAAATATGATAAAGAAGCAGAAACAGATAGTTGCAGTAAAGTAAGATATTTTAATAAGTTGAAGAAACGTGTGTGTTTTACATTTACATTGCTTCCTGATATCACGTGCGCAAACACAAATAACCTATATTTATATATATATAAAACAGTTATGTCCGGTCGAACAATGTATGAATTAACTTAAGATTGGATTGCGGTAAAAGTAAGTTTCGTGCCTCTTACAAGTGCTTTCGAACTTCTTTCTGATCTGAATGGTATGTGGAAAACACTTGAGTTGAGGGAGGGAGAAAACACGCAACTGAATGCCTTTTCAAGCGTCTCAATACTTGAAAAACCACAGGAAACTACTTTTAAACACGAAATTACTTGATTTACAGAGGGTCTATTCGCACGTTTATAAACGTTAACGTTACCTGAGGTAATTTTCCTGGACCTTTTTACAGAAGGTAAAAGTCGCCGTAATCTTTACTGACATTGTCCGAAATGATTACTGAGATGGCACATTCGGACGGGACTAAAATAACCGAGAAGCTCTTGTAATTATTACTTTACCCCACCTCTCCATGTCAGGTGAACACCGGCTGGTGCAGTAAACATTGCCTAGCTAACGTTAGCTGGCTACGATATCAGTACAGTAATATCAAAGATCCTTGCTCCTTCTCAATTATCTGGTTATATTCTATTCACAAAATACAACCAATAGTACGGTAATGTTAAAAGTAATCCCCCGGGCCCTATTTGCGATGGTCCGCCGATTAGAACAGGAAAATACTCCACAGTGCTCTAGCATCTTCACTGCTGCCACGCAACGAAACTAGGAACACGACCGGTTTAAGATGGCGGCCGCATTTCTCAGTGCCCAGCGGCCAATAGGGCATCTAGTCTCTATATAATATCTATGGTTTGAACAAATCGGTTGAATAAATGACTCCAACAACTCGCTTATTAAGACAGTGACTTGCCGCCACCTACTGGTGGTTTTAGTTTCATATTTAAAGTATTCTTTAATTAAAACATAAAAAAACTGTACAGTAAATCATTAAATAATTAAAAAATATCATCTAATTATTATCGACAAAACGTTGAAAATATCGAGACATATTTTTGTCAATATTGCGCACCCCTAATGTACGGTATTCATTTTGATTTCTTCAGGTCTTAAAAAGGTCTTAAAAAGCCTTAAATTTGACTTTAAAAATTGTGCAGGTACCCTGTAATACTCTAATGAGAGTTAGTAGACATGTAGGTGCAATTTTACTTGTAGACAACTGAATGTCTGTTGGGAGGAGCATTTTACTATTAAGATTTGAATAGTAAAATGTAAGTTATATCATTATGTCATTGCTTAATTTGATGTCAGAGATGGGTCTAATAGTTGTTTTCATTAGTTTTTTCTTCATTTCAGAAAAAGCTCCAGAACGTCTTAGCCTCAGGATCTGGAAGGCTACGAAGGGACTTTTCAGCTGCTGTTCCGGTAGTGCTGTGACTGTTGTGGAGCGTTTTATTCCAGAACCATCGTCACCTTCTCCAGATCACTCCGGCGTCAAGCCAAATAATGGTAAATCATTATTTCTCCAACATTAACATCTAACCCTAACGGTCAACTAATACTCTACTAATACTCTAATGAGAGTTAGTAGACATGTGCAGTGTTACTTATAGACCAATTATAGGTTTGTAAACATCCGGGATGCGTGCGCATCGTGGTTGCAGAAAGACCCGTTTAACAGCTGATCCTTACACGGATACGGATAAGAATAATACTAATAGCTCGATTTAAAACATTTTATATTTAATTTTCGTAATGTTCTCCGCATATTTTTTTGACCACTTTTGGTCCCGACATGCGCAGTAGAACCTGCGTGACGCCGTGTGACGTAGGGTGATAATTCCCCTATAGACTTATAGAATGTCTTAAAGGGACCAAAATAAAGTGAAACCAATTTTTTCCAACATTCATCTGACATTTTCGGAACATTCCGAGAACATTCAAAAGTAACGTTCCCATAATGAAAAATTATAAAATAGAATGTTCCTTTAACCAAGATAAAACATTTTTGAAACGTTGAAAAAACTGGACGTTTTGAACGTTCAGGGAACATTTAGAAATAATGTTTTCTTAATTGAATGGGAATGTTAGCAAAACGTTCTCAATAAGGCATGAGCTCGATGGCTGTCTGACACACACCAGAAACACACGCACAGAAAGCCGCTTCACAGACAGCATACGATCCAGAAAAGAATTCAATTTCACCACTTATTGCTCTTGAATTGTCAAAAACATGCAAAATTGTCAAAATGGCTGTCGTGCCGAGTATTACAGAGTCAGTTATGTCATAAATAAGACATTGCTATGCATTTAATAAATGTGTTTAATAAAATATATCTATATTTAGATATGGCCCATATGATCTTTACCATTACAAGAACTGAGCCACATGTGCCAGAGTTGGCCAAATGAAGCCTGGAAATGTATGTTTTCTTTTTAATTAAAGATCAGATAAAATAAGAAAAATAACTTTAGCGTTGAATCGGAATCACCTCGTAATCGTGATAATAGTGAAATAAAATTACTGTTAATATTGTGAAATAATATGTTGGGACATTTATGCAGGCATTAGGGATGTCAATTTTCACAAATTCCCATGATCGATCGTCGTTTAAATTAACGATCAATTAATCGATTAATCGTTAGCCTTAATACTGCGATATGCGTCTACTGCAGTGGCTATGACAGCATGACAGGGTCTGCAAATGCTGCTCAAAACGCTGTTCCTCACCAAATCAATTAGAATGGTTTTAAATATAAATAAAGGGCTAGTAGGATTGTAAAATGTTTCGATGTGATTGATAATTAAATGAATTATTTAATAATCAAATATAACTACTAATACAACGTGTCACCAACGCCGCCTCATATGCGCTTAGAATGTGTGACTGTTGTGGACGCGCTCTTCCTGGGACAACTGCACGCGCTGAATGAATCTGCTACCGTTAAACTGGATAACTTTGCTAGCACGTTATTTATCTAAAAGAAACGCATCCTATATGAGATTAATCAGATATATTCAAAATAAACATAATATTACAAATTATATCTGCACAAAATGACGCAAATTCATGCTCAAGTGAACTTGAACTAAGTTACGTGCCATATTCATTCAGAACTACTCATGTTGTGGACGCGGTCTTCCTGGAGCAACGTGACACAGCAACTAAACCCAAATAATTCACAATGTTTTATTACAATATTGTAATCTTTATAATGTTATGTAATATTACAGTCCCAATAGTCATTATTAGTCGTGCACTGCCGTTTGAGCTGCGCGCGCTTAAGCTGACGCTTTACTACAGAGTTCATTCTTAACCAAATGCATCCAATATGAGATCAATCAGATATAGATAGGCCTACAGACAATAAACTGTATTACAACTTACATTTGCACAAAACAAAAGCCTGCGAATGCACACGCAAACTTATAGTCATGATGAAGGTGAAAAATGGTCCCAAACATAACTCCAGCGCGCTCGCTTACATGTTTCGCGGTTGAGCAGCGCGCACGCGCATGAAGACCTGCTTAATCGATGATCGATAAGTTGTATCGATTAAATGTATTATCGACAATTAATCGATCGTCGATTAATCGTTGACATCCCTAGCAGGCATTAAGCAGAAGTCAGGTGGATAGCGTGAACAATTCCCATTACTTTAGATTTGTAACTTTACAGATAAGATTTGAATAGTAAAATGTAAGTTATATCATTATGTCATTGCTTAATTTGACGTCAGAGATGGGTTTAATAGTTGTTTTCATTTGTTTTTTCTTCATTTCAGAAAAAGCTCCAGAACGAATGAAGAAACCTGGTCGTTTCCGTAAGCGCTGGAGGGGTTTTTTCAGCAGAAATGTTGTGGAGCCTTTTATTCCTCCAGCAGATCCTGTTTCTGAACCATCATCGTCACCTTCTCCAGATCACTCCGGCGTCAAGCCAAATCATGGTAAATCATTATTTCTCCATCATTATTTTAAACAGTATTATCTTGTTTTCCACTCAAAATAAGGCTTGTTTTTACAGAATATTAAAATGATTTCCCCCATTATAAAATAATTTTCTCGACCAGCGCTGACATTTTTTAAATAAAACAATGGATCTAGCAACAGACACTCTACTAACTATAAGTCTACTAATACTCTACTAATACTCTAATGAGAGTTAGTAGACATGTAGGTGCAATGTTACTGATAGACTTATAGAATGTTTTAAAGGGACCAAAATAAAGTGAAACCAAAGTAACAATTTGATGTGACCACTGACATTGATAATTAATATAATAAAAATAAAAAAATAATAAAAACAGTTTTTGATATCTGAAATGTTCCATCCTCAGGTCGCTCTGGATCCCGGAGAACTGTTTCCACAGATTCCTCTCCGGGCATCACGCCATCCTCAGCTTGGTCCTCACCCTGGTCCTCACCCCCCCCTGAGGCCCATGTCGAGAGAGGAAGTAGAGAGTTGTTGAGTCTGAGCAGCCGAGGCTCGGACAGCGTCGAGGGGAGCTGGAGTGGCGATGGATCGGAGAGCCCAAGCGACAAGGGTTTGTCCAGGTCCAACAGCTTCGAAGGGTTTCTGTGTCCTCCGCTGCCGGGTCAAGTACCTGTCGAGCCAACAGAGACATCAACTGGCCGAACTGCTCGGCGTGCCGTGGACGCTTCTCCTGTGAACGAGAGCTCAACAGGTGAGACTGAAATAAGGCTTGGCAGTGCAAAGTCTACAGATAGAGATTTAGCTATTTCATGCATAACTGAGTCAAGTTTTTAACACGTCCGATCACATTTACTGTTGCTCGACCAGCACTGATATTTTTAAAATAAAACAATGGATCTAGCAAGCTAATAATTGTCTCATATTTTTCTGTTTGTTTTTCAGAGTCCTTTGAGTCTCTCTATAACGTGGAAAAGTTAATTGGATCCGGAGTATTTGGCAGGGTTTTCCTGGGAACACGCAAATTTGATGGCAAAAAGGTAAATCTTACTGAATTGTACAAACATTTTGCTCTTGCATGCATCAAAACACATTTAAAACAATTTACAGATGGTTTAATACTTAATACAAAGCCAGGTGCTTGAAAACTGTTACTGTTATTGAAACTGTTTTTTTGTTTTTTTTTGTGCAGGTTGCCATCAAGCGGATACGCAAGATTGACAATGATCGTTATCTTTATATTGTAAGTTGGCCAAAACCTGAATGTGTATTGAGTTGTTTAAGTGCAGATTACTTTAGTTAATACACCCGTAGGAAGCATTAGGTATAAATGTGATCAACAAATAAGCCTAGAGGCACCAAATAACTTTGAGCTGAAAAGGCTCTTTTGAACGCATCTAAAAAGATCAAAGAATAGTACATTTCAAAATGATGTTTTCTTCAGATTTTTACCCAGCTAACCTTCTGTCTGCTTCTTCTCTCTAGCCTGGGAATCGCGAACCTCTCGTTACAGAAGTGGCGCTGCTGATGATGATGAGGCGAGAACCCATAAGCCCCTTCGTCATACAACTGTACGAGTGGTTTGAACATCCTAAAGAATTCTCTCTGGTTATGGAGTATCCGGAGGCCTACGAGACCTTGTATGACATAATCACTCGTCAACCTTGGAGTGACTGCTTCTCACGGGTCGTCATGAGACAGGCTGTGCGGGCAGTGCTACACTGCATCCATCATGGTGTTTTCCATAATGACATTCATGCTGAGAATTTCCTGTTTGAGAAAGACACGCTAGATCTCAAGCTGATAGACTTTGGCTGCGGTCAGCTATTTAGTAGTGAAGGCTACGAGAGCAACAGATACAGGGGTGAGCGTTTTGGGAGTGTGGAAACCTGAAGCTAGTGACTTACAAATTTTTTGATGATGCTTTAAAAAAAAAAAGCTCAACAATGTGCAAATGTCTTCCTTACAGGATTTCGGGAATACTGCCCACCTGAAGTCATTACAGAACCTCGATTCCACGCCGTCCCAGCAAACGTCTGGTCTCTAGGAGTGTTGCTGTACGAGTTGTCGAACTTTTGTCTTCCTTTTCGTAATAGAACGGAAATCACACAAGCCGAAGTTACATTTCAGAACCCCAACTTATCCAAACGTGAGTGAATAATGATGATAACATTGATAAACACACATAAAGCAAACGAGTTGTACAGAAAGTTAAAGGTTATAGTGTGTCAGAATTTTTATATATACTGTAGCTCAACGTACACCGAGAGCATCGCTGTTTTCAAAAATGCCAGGTCACATGGTCATGACTAACCAGCTCTCTCCTTATTAAAATGTGTACAGACTGCAGGGATTTGATTGGACAGTGTCTTGCTCTGGATCCAGCTGAACGCCCCAGCTTGGAGCAGATGTTACAACATCCATGGTTTGTTCGTACACTACGCTAGATTGGAGAAGCTGAGGAGATTCACTCGATCAGTTTCAGGTGTGTGGAAGTGTAACAAGCAGAGTAGGATTATTATCTTTTGTCTTAAATTCTGGATTATTTGTAGTGAGATTTTCAAATTTGTGTTCATTGTAATGTTCTTGTTATAGTCAAATCACCTTCATTTATATAGCGCTTGATACTATATGATAATGGTAAATCATTATTTCTCCAACATTATTTAAAAAGTATTATCTTGTTTTCCACAAAAAAATAAGGCTTGTTTTTACAGAATATTAAAATTATTTCCCCCATTATAATATTATTTTCTCGACCAGCGCTGACATTTTTTAAATAAAACAATGGATCTAGATAAAGTGAAACCAAAGTAACAATTTGATGTGACCACTGACATTGATCATTAATATTATAAAAAAATAAATAAAACAAAAACAGTTTTTGATATCTGAAATGTTCCATTCTCAGGCCACTCCAGATCCTGGAAAACTGCTTCCACAGATTTTTCTCCGGGCATCACATCCGCCATCGCTGCACTGACGAGAATGTCTCCCAAGCGTTGGGCTGGATGTAATAATCCACATAGCCTCTCTCTATTTACTCCCGAAATCTGAACCGCTGAAGACGAGGTGGATTAAGTTTGTTTTTGAAGAAAATGCTCCCTCAACTCTACCAAAATTCGTTTATGTCTGCTCGAATCATTTTACACCGGACAGCTTTTTGAATGAGGCTCAGTATAAAGCAGGTTTTGCAAAAAAATGGCTCCTGAAGGATGTAGCAGTGCCAACTGTTCGTGATCCAGCTACACATCTAGAAGTATGTATTACGCGTTGGTTTTCCAAATTGCCTTTGAATTTGTCAAGTTCATAATAACATGTTAGACTTAGAAAGTTTGAACGCATCTAAAAAGATCAAAGAATAGTACATTTCAAAATGATGTTTTCTTCAGATTTTTACCCAGCTAACCTTCTGTCTGCTTCTTCTCTCTAGCCTGGGAATCCCGAACTTCTCGTTACAGAAGTGGCGCTGCTGATGATGATGAGGCGAGAACCCATAAGCCCCTTCGTCATACAACTGTACGAGTGGTTTGAACATCCTAAAGAATTCTCTCTGGTTATGGAGTATCCGGAGGCCTACGAGACCTTGTATGACATAATCACTCGTCAACCTTGGAGTGACTGCTTCTCACGGGTCGTCATGAGACAGGCTGTGCGGGCAGTGCTACACTGCATCCATCAACTCTTCCAAAATTCGTTTATGTCTGCTCGAATCATTTTACACCGGACAGCTTTTTGAATGAGGCTCAGTATAAAGCAGGTTTTGCAAAAAAATGGCTCCTGAAGGATGTAGCAGTGCCAACTGTTCGTGATCCAGCTACACATCTAGAAGTATGTATTACGCGTTGGTTTTCCAAATTGCCTTTGAATTTGTCAAGTTCATAATAATATGTTAGACTTATAAAGTTTGTGATAGCATGTGATAGCACCATGAGTCCAGCTATGTTGTTATTTTTTTATCGCGCTGATAGTGGAATCTTGATTTGTTAAGGACAGCACATCAGAACAGAGCAGCCAAACCAGAGATGTTGCTTGCCAGACAGACGCAAAACCGCTGACCAAGTCTGTTGGTACTCAGTCATCAATGAAGACGTTTCATGTTCGCTACAGGAGTTCAGGTATGTTTATGTATTACATGATACTGCTTATACAGAGGACCTATAACTAGTCTTGTTACACAATAAGTGTCACATAACAGTAACACACAACTACTTTGTATATTACAGGTGTCCAGACGACAGATACAGTTTCGGACATTGACAGTTTGTCACCAGCAGCTGGTTTAATATTTAGGACCTCTACACCTATAAAGTGGCCATCAAAGAGACCTCGTGTGGAACTGGAGGAAGAGGATGACGAAGAAACCCTAATGGACACATCATCTGTAGTAGCACCTGAAGAGCAAGATTATACATTTGATCCAGCAGAGACGGACACAACTTTAACGGAGACAGCAGAGCAGACATGTCGTAAGTTTCAAAACTGTGCATTTGTTTTAGAACAGGGGTGTCAAACTGAGTTCCTTGTTGGCCACAGCACTGCAGAGTTTACCTCTAATCATTATTAAACACACCTGAGGCAGCTAATCAACTCTCTAAGGCTCATTAAAAAAGTTGATCCTTCTGGAACTGAGTTTAACACCCCTGGTTCAGAATTGTATTATTTTTATTATTATTATATTTTGTTACTTTTGTATTTAATATTTGTTAACCAGTACGAGTTTTTGTTTCTTAGTGCTCAAGCAAAATGGCAAAATGAGACGCTAGATCGCCTGAGTGAAAGGGAAAGGGTCATCGTTGGAGGTGACATGAGGGCTGACTCACCAGGTACATAGTTGTAAATAAGAAGGATGCATGGATGCTCGGGTATTTTCCGGATCATGAAGCATAACATGCATAGGTAGTATCTAACTGAATTCAATGCACTCGTGGTAATAATGCTTTGTGTAATATTACTTTCAAAGGCCACTCTGCAAAGTTTGGAAGCTATACATTGATGGACCTTCAGACCAACACCGTTGTGGACACACCAGAGCTGGTTCAGGTGGGAGAGAAGAAATATCAGTATTTTAAAAAAGTACATTTTGAGAAGTTTAAAACTTCTGGTTTGTCTAAGATGATTGTTTCGTTCCCTATTCTTGTCTATTTCAGAGTAACGAAGTGGGAGGAAGCTACCACATGGAAAAAGGATTACAGAGGAGCCTTGCCCTGTTGGAAGCTCGTGGTGTTACTCTGGAGTGTATTGTAACTGACCGCCACCCACAAATACAAAAGTACCTCAGAGCATAGTTCGAATTACAGGGGGTACTGGGGGGTACTATACCCCCCAATGAAGACCCAGTAGGGGACAGAAATATCAGTTTTGGGGGGGTCAGATAATTTTTCTGATATTGTGAAAAAAATATAATTACAGTTACAATACAAGTCAACTCCTATTTTCACTGTAGGAACATTTTAATGTAAAGCGATTTCAGACACCCCTATTGTGGACCGTACCATTTTTAACCACCGTGGCTAGAAGGAGATAGAGAACGACTTCACCTTCTCAAGCAAGTGTCAACGTTGAATGACAAAACGCTAGTTTCATAAAGTATCATTCTTTTCAACATTCCTTATTTGTATATTCAAAAATATTTAAAATAATCTAATTTAATAGTTATCATTTTTCAATGTAAATGATTTAATTTTATTGGTAACAGCCTAGTTGTTACGGCATCCAGTCTCCGTGATTCTCCCTGTACTCAATCTCGAGCGCCCTCTCCAGAATACTAAGAGCATTGCATACTTCTCCTAGTATGGATCATTTATGATTACGCTGCACCTGTTCTGAATGATCACTGATTACTCATACTATATCTTACTCACTCACTCAGCGTCCTGTGCGAAGTATTGTTTCACCCTGTGTTGCATGTCTGAGCGTTTTCCTGAATTATCCTTGCCTTACTTGTTTCCTCGATTGTCTGCAGCCTGACTTCTGACCCAAGCCTGTTCCCCGGACTCTGATTCTCGCTGCCTGCCCTGAACTTCTGCCCGTCTCTTCATTCCGTCGTCTGCCGCCTGCCCCGACCCCTGCCCGTTCCTGGATTCTGGCCATTCGGCTTATTCGTTTTGCCTGGCTTAACTGGTCAATAAACATTGTTGCATATGGATCTGTCTCTGCCTCCTGAATCGCAACACTAGTGTCTAATTATTTTAATTGAATATATTTATCAAATTTAAGAATTTGAAATGAAAGATGGAGCATACATTTAATAAAATTAGGGGAAAATGCCCTTTATAAAGGTACAAAAAATGATTCTGAGTGTTTTCAAACAGTGATGTAATGAAACATTGACAATTTAAGCTTGAAGGGAGTAAAGCCTCTGTTTAGGCTATTAAGGAAATGTAATTTTGCCAAAAGAAGAACTTTTATTTTAAATAAATGTTCATTTTAAATCAGCCTACTTCAGTGTGATGTTACCAGATTATCATGCTTAACACTAAGAATTTGAATAATTGTAATGTGATGATCAGATGCAGATATCTAAATCAAAGAATATAGGCGGTTTGCGGGTGGATTTTTTTATTTTTAATAGTGGATTCGGGCGACTCAAAGTGCACCAGATTAATGAATTTATCTTTAAAATGTACAAAATTTTCTTCCGGGGGGGCATGCCCCCGGACCCCCCTAGAGGTACCAATCTCCACCAACAGAAAAAATTGTGGAAAACACATTAGGCTATATGATGATCTACAAAAAAATACACATTTTTATTATCTTATTATTAAAATAAATTATTATGATTTTACCACCTGCGCCACATTTTGAGGCAGGAAAACCCTGAAATAGGCAATAGGCTTCTTGTAAAGGTATTACTATTTACTAGTAATTAGAATGGTATTTCAGTGCACTTAACTTCTAACTTTTGGGAGTTGATCAAAACAGTTCTCTTTTGGATATATAATAACAATGAGATATTCTGTAGCCTATACTGATTATCAGTTTGTCGCATGTTTAGACCTTGTATGTGTGTTGCACAACACATGTTGCACTTGGCGATCACGGTGGGGATTGATATGGTAGTGGACCATGATGGTCATAGAAGAAGTGAAGGAGCAGTACCCCCCCCCCCCCCAATTATGGTGGGGTAATTCACACTCTGCCTCAGAGAACATAACATCAACCAGTTTTATGATGTGTGGCACATCGAAAAAGGTTTTATTCAATAACATAGATTTATAAGTGGGTATAATATGAAAATTAAGAAATTGTGACAGTTTATAGGCATATCACAAATATTTAGTAGTGGCAAACTGTGAACATCACTGTTTTTATTCTCAGCAGTAAAATGCTTGTCTATATTTTTATTTACAGGGATTGTGAGGAAACTTGAAAACATTTCCAAGATGAAAAATTACGGAACTGGCAGAGAAGCATTAAAAACCACATTTACTGGACTGCATCATCTTCAACCACTGGACCAGAAAGAGTGGCAAAATGGAAATCGATTCTGAACCATGTCAGGAACGTACACAGAGGATCCAAACTTTCCTGCTCGTCTACATCATCTAAAGGGAAGCAGAGATAGAAACAAGTGGCTTGTTGCCAGTATGATACTGTAAACAAATATTATTTTTATGCAACACGACAAAATGTAAAAAAGGGACTGTTAGTCGAAGTGTAAATAACCTAAAATTAAAGTTATTAGTTGTAATTAATGCAATTTTTGTATCATTTCTCATAGGAACTCAGGCATTCTACAAGCTGGAGAAAGTGATGACAAACACGCGGATTTTGAGGGACATCACCAAACTAAGTCCACATCACCAGACTTCATCTTTGGAGTCATTTCATAGTGACATTCTACGGTTTTCCCCCAAAAATGTGGTGTTCCCATTTCTTGGAATGTTGTGCAGGTAATTGAACTGCTGTTAAAATAACTTTACATCACTATAGGTTATTTTCCTGAATTGTGTCTGTGCACTTGCAGACTAAACCTGGCTGAACCTTTCATTACAATGAAAATGCTGGTCGTGCACAAGCAACATCATCAACAGGATATACATTTATAAATACATTTTGTTTTATTGCACAGAGTACCTAGATGACCTGCAGGACCTAATATTTGAGCATGTTTTTGTGGACCCTGCTCCATACATGGATGAGGTACTTAAGATACCCATACTATCAGACCTTTGTGCGGAGTATGAGCGGCCAGACAAGGAGGAGGTCATCTCCACCATGGTGTCCAGATTCAATCATCAGCTGGTAGGAAACCAACATATCTGCCCTGATCATCTGGAAACTCACGGCGAACCCTCATCACCACACAGGCTGGAATCACGACACGTACCCGACGGCCAAGGAAACCCCAGCACCAGCTCACAAAGGAGCGATATGCCAGAAACCTGTAACGACTAAAACACAGGCACATGTACAGATAGTACTTTATTTTTCAGCAATGTCTTTGTTTTGTTTTGTTATAGCACAGCCTATGCTTCATTTTGTGCTTTCTTATAATTCTATGAAGACTCCTGAAGTTATTTCTTACTATTGTATATAAAATGTCAAATATTCACTAGTTTGTTTACAGTATGTATTGGTTTTGTAGAATCGGCAATGTTTATTTAATTACAAGAATAAAGTAAGATCCATCCACTAATTATTTATACAAATTGTGAAATAATTTTCTTGTATTTGCAGAGTGTATTGTGATATTAATAAATATTAAGTTTGTTCTGCCATATGTGTTGTCAATTTCATGGTTGCAATTCAGAATATAGCTAAGTTTTTACTTTTGTGCAGTCAGTATTTATTTAATTTTATTTATTTAATTTTATTTAATAGGGACACGTGTGAACAATAAACCTGTACCACACTACAACATTTATAGCCAAGGCTAATTTGCAATGTCCGTCCCTAGAAGGGCTTTTCACATACATACAAAAAGTACAAAAAATTCATTTACATGTACAGTAACATTACATAATTACATAATTCTGTATGTGTAGGTTGATTGTAGATGTAAATATATTATTATATTATATAGCCCTGCATTAAAATTTTCAAACTTTAATCAAATATAAAAACTTGACATAACATTTAAAAACACTATCGACACTTACTGTACAATTCCACGTAGACGCAAGGTTCCATTAGCCTGGAAATCCAGACCTAAATCTAACTCGCTGAGCAAACTCAACTTGTGCTCTCGTGAGAACTCTGGAATACCAGGGTAAGGTTCCACAGTCGGCTCGATAAATGTATGCATTCTGAAGAGAATACACGTTTAAACAAACAGGATTCAATCCAGGATGCTCAGTCATTATATATATATATATATATATATAAAGATATTGGGAAGAATGTTGATAAAGCAAACCGGTTTGGTTACCATTGACTTCTACTACATGAAGGGGAAAAAACGGATTAATTTCTCAATATTATTATTTTATTTGTATTTTTTTTGTGTTTGACAGAATAAAGAAAGTAATTGAGGTCTGGAACAACATGAGTGTTTGAGTGAATGATGATGAACTATCTCTTCAAGAGGGAAAAACTTTTTGTTTGCCTTGTCAGTTTATTTATTTGTATTTCAACCCTTAAAGAAATAAGCTACACATGTCAACAACAGCAATAGGAATAAAAATGATCAATAAATTATTTTTATTAATAATATTCAAAAAGAATAATTCCACCAAGTAATATTTCATTATGTAACTGTAGACTGTTTGCTGTTGCCAGCAATTAAGCCACTATCAGTATAAACAGGCTTTTTTAATAAAGTTATCAACACTAAATTAATAAAACATCTGAGAGATTATGATAAAGTACAATTAATGAATGAATTCATTCATTCATTCATTCATACAATCAGAGCCGGCTTCAGACTGCGCTCAGCAGGGGGGCATTTATTTTCAATGGGTGGGCACTAGGTATGGGGACTTTTTTTCGGATATCAGATATCCTATATTTATTATTGCTACTGCCTTTTCTGTTAGCTATTACCATGAAGTGATGCAACCCATACAATAAACACATAAACCATTACACATTGTTGCAAGACGTGCAACTCTTAAGAAATTTGATTAAATAAGGGTTAAATAGGCCTATACAAAAAAATTACAAGACCGACTCTGACCACAGCTTTATTATAAACAAAGCTAACGAACATGCTCACAGTCTCTCACTGACAGGTCAGGATAGTAGTTTAACTGCTATCTCACTGGCGGAAGAGAGAAAAAAAGCTACACATCTTTATTCTGCTTTGCTCTAACATAAGCGTTCACAGTAGCCTACTATTAAAAAAGCATCATGTAACGTTAGTTACCTTCATCAAAACAAATTAAAAACACCAACAACATACACAGAGATTATTCTACAATTTCCATTTACAAGAAAATATAGGCTAAAACAACTGTTTCTCCACGGCGGGAGTGACATTTCAGGACAATGGTCAGCGCAAAACTGAACTAAATAGGCCTACTAAACTATTATTAGTCTCATCATCACAACATAACGTGACAACACACACAATATAGTGAACTTTGACAGTACATAATGCCAGTTAGATAAATACACTAACAACCGGCCAGCATGAAACTTTACATTTAATTTGCAGTTAGAAGAGCTGAAGACGCCGCTTGTGAGCTGATTGGAACTTCCTGAGAACAGCGTCCTTCCATTCACGGCCGCCGGCCACTCGGCCACGGAGTCACAAATGTTAGCCGGGCTGTTGTCGTTGTCTTGTTGTATGGGGTCAGCAGAATCGTTAATCGACGTGGAAGGAGAAACTGTGGTTTTGAACCATTTTCTAATGTCCATTTTTGGACAGTTTTCATCTGTTTGCTTTGTTTTGAATGCAGCCAGGAATATTGCGCCAACTGAAATTCATTTCATTCATGTATTAACGTGCAAGTGATTGGGGGGGCGGCAGGGGGGTTTCCTCACTGTGGTTTTATGTTGGCTAAGCTTTATTATATTTTCAGCTAATGAGCAGTTTGTAGACATATTTTTATTATTTCTCACTAAAATGTAAATTAAACTGATATTATTTTGTAAATTATATCATAATTCAATTTGGGGGGGCATAAAAGACATTTGGGGGGGCATTGCCCCCTAATGCCCCCCCATACCGCCGGCGCTGCATACAATTAAGACTAGTTTATGGACTTACATGAAAAGCATTTGAACTATATCTCATGACTTTAGATTTGATGGAAGTATAATGTTTGGGGTTTCTTGACAGACTTTGCCATCAAGTGGACATGTGCAGGTACTGCAGGTTTCACTGGACTCTCAGAAATGAGTCTTGTATCATAGTTTCTACTTCATCTGTGAGCTTGTTATAGTCAGCCTGACATACTTTATG
Organism: Leuciscus leuciscus; assembly: GCF_965113295.1. Lineage (NCBI taxonomy): Eukaryota > Metazoa > Chordata > Actinopteri > Cypriniformes > Leuciscidae > Leuciscus > Leuciscus leuciscus. Next base: position 7,378,020 of record NC_138734.1, on the reverse strand, counting down.
TGGATGATGTCCACTGTTTCCCATGCACTTCAGCAGAGCGTCATGCATCTGCTCTCGGCCTCCAATGCTGCAGAGTTTATCCAACTGCTCAACAGGATCCGGTGGGATATCTTGACACTGAAGGGCTTTTAAGACAGCCGGAGCAAACTTCCCGTGGTGTGCAGTGGAGCATATCACAAGGTGCAGTGGAGCATATCGCAGGTTTTGTCATGTATACGATCGGCGACTACTTTCCCAACCGCTGTGTGAGTGTCCATTATGAAGCCTGTTGTAGTGTGCACCTCCTGTATGGCCCTCAAACAGTCTTCTTCAGAGCACCAACCAGCTTGAAGTTCCAGATTTATCTTCTGCCGTAAAGTCTCCGACACTTTAAAGATGCGCTCTCTTTCTAGATTCAAACACAGATCTCTGACAAGACTTCCATCCCCACCGGAAGCGTGATGGATGAACCTCTCAAGGTTGGAAGACTTCAGGATATCAATGGCAGGAGAGTTTGAAACCTGCAGCTTCCGGTTGCGGAGATCATACTTGCCACTAGCGATGAAGTCGGATATGATGCAGTTATGATTGGATGCACAGATCACCTTCCGTATGGGTATATCCCCATTTGTTTGGCATACAGGGCTGACATGGCATTGCCAAAGTTTCCGGTAGGGATGCACACGTCAATGGGGTCTCCGAAAGTCAGCGTGCGATTTCTAAGCAGGTCCATGTACGCCGAGCAGTGATAGACCACCTGAGGGAGCAGTCGGGCCCAGTTTATCGAGTTTGCGGTGCTGAGAACCGTGGCATATTCCACAGCTAAATGTCCGATCAAGCTCGAGTCCCCAAACATTCGTTTAATGCTCCTCTGGCAGAAGTCAAAATTGGACAGGACGCTGATGGACTTGGCATTGCCCTCCTGAAATCCTGTCATCTGTAGCTTCTGAATCTCACTCACTCCGTTCTCAGGGAAAACCACAAGCACGCCGATCCTCTCCCGGTCACTGTCTTTAAGATTTCTGAAGCCGTTCAGCACCGCGCTTCCGGTATCTCCAGATGTGGCCACTAGAATCAGGTAGTTGCACATCTGTGGCAGGCAGTGGGCAAACAGCTGAGGCATCAACTGCAGTGCCAGGTCTTTAAACGAGGCAGTTGGGCCGTGAAAGAGTTCTAGAAGATACTGATGATCAGTGAGGTGCTTTAGAGGCACAACCGACTGATCGGCGAAGTTCTGGCCGTAAGCACGACACACCATTGTGCTCAATTCTACAGGGGACACATCCATAGGATGGATACAGTTTTCCAGTATGGCCACAGCTCTCGTGGCATGGCTGGATATTCTCAACCATTCTGAAGGTTCCAGTTTGGGGAAACCTTTTTTTTGGTACGTAAAGCATACCTGTCAAGTTTTGGATTTGAAAATAAGGGAAATTTTCCGGCGCCCACCGCGAGCAGTCCCACCACCCCAACCAAGCTCCAGTATCCCTTACATTTTAAGACAGGTGTACAAGAAAGCTAAAATCACCACTTGTCAACCACTTTTAAACTACAATTGGCTTTATGCACAGCTGCACTACTTCCTGAACTTCAGCCAGCTCCTTTGTTTCCTGTCTGCCATTATTGGACAAACTGATTAATCCAGGTGTGCCTGACCTCAGTAGTCACAACAACAATAATCAGACACACCTGGATTAATCAGTTTGTCCAATAATGGCAGACAGGAAACAAAGGAGCTGGCTGAAGTTCAGGAAGTAGTGCCGTTGTGCATGAAGCCAATGATAGGCCTACCTTTGTAGACATTGACATGCTGTGAACATTCATTATATCCTAAATGAAAACACAAAAGGGTATATATGAAGAGCATTTATTGAAAGGCTTATTTGCATATTTTCTGTTCATTTAACATTGCTTGTCTTTACATTTACATTTTATTTTCATTCCACACATTCTTTTCATTTCATATTGTTTTTGTTTTACAGTTTTTCCTTTTCATTTCACATAACTTTTCTTTACTCTTTTAGTGAGTTGTTGTACAAATTTGTAGCAGACTTTGCATTCTTTAAGACTGTTTTGGAAGGAGTGTATTTGTGGGCTGGGCCAGAGTGGTTAATTTTACATGAGAGTAGAGCGCAAACAGTTCTGTTGTCTAACGTCATCCTATTCTCTGTAACAATCTTTCGTACCATGCTAAACACCCTTTCTGAACTTGCATTGCTATGGGGAATGCATAGTAAAGCCTTCATAAGTTTTGGCAGCTCACTGAACCTCATGTCCTTTCCTACCAGGCCCCAGAATCTGTCGATTCTTTCTTCTTGGGGGAGTTGCTTACTATCTGTCACCTGATAGTCTGTGAATTCCTCTCTCATCTTATCCTCTTTCAACCTCAACTGAGGGAACAGGGCCCCTAGCCTTTCCACTGTAAAGTAAAACAAGTGTTTGACTGAACATTGCAGATCTAAACAAGTATCAAGTATACTGTGCCAATTAATTGTTTGGTTATCAATGGGGAACTGTCCCCAGAGGATGTTGTTATGATGCGATGTAAAGCCTTTTGAGACAAATTGTTTGAAAAAAATGGGCTTTACAGATAAATTTGCCTTGCCTTGCCTAATATCAATAGGCTTTATGCACAACTGCATTACTTCCTGAACTTAAGCCAGCTCCTTTATTTCCTGTCTTACATTATTGGACAAACTGATTAATCCAGGTGTGTCTGACCATTGCTAGGGTGGTTGCTAGGGTAAGTAGTGGAGCTGGGCATAAAGCCTATTGGAAACTGTTTTTATTATCTACCTGTCCCTGGAGTTATGTTAAGACGAGCTGCAGGGTCCAGCACTTTCAGGTCCCTCAGGAGTGGATGGTCGAGGGGAAAGGAGGAGAACATCTTCTTAAGCACTGCCTCATAGAAGCTTCTCACAGTTCTACAACAGCATAAGAGTGAAAAAAATGCATTAGTGGTAATATTTTAGGCACACTACAGCCTATACTCTCATACTGTTAAAAGATGATATCATAATATAACTACTGGGTAATATACTCACTGAAAGATTTTCTTCTCGGCTGACACAGGGAGCTCAGCGCTTCTCATGAATGCCTTTGTGTCTGCTCCGATAAAAAGATCTTCATCAGCCAACTGATGTCCATCTCCATACTCCACCTCCCTGAGAGGTACAGCCACGATTGCCCTGGCTGGTATGAGGTAGCCCATGATCCTCTTCATCAGCCTGCACATCTCCTCTTCAAGTCTGTGAATTTGTATTCCCTCTGACTGCAGATAATATCAATGGTCACAACAAAATAACAGTGAAATAAGAATGCTACAATAAGCACAAACATTTAGTTATATCCTATTATTCACTCATTCACTCAATATCATTGACACCCACCTGGAAGGCAATGTTAAATTCAGATAAAGGCTTAAGGGCAGCACTCAGGAACAGGAAGTAGGTCTTCACGATTGGATCACGCAGATGGCTTGCCAGATCACGCACTTTAACACTCCTCTCCACCTCTTCATGACTGTTAAAGTAGGCCTACAGTACATAGAGATACAGGGTGGCAATACATGGTTAAAATTGAAATATAGCATGGTAAACTGTGTAGATATCTGCTGAGTGGAGTTACCATCCTACCTGTAGTGCATCCCACTGGTTCAGCACCCTCTGGATGCAGGTTAACAGACTCAGCCATCTGGTGCTGCAGTACCTGAGGAGCTTCAGGTGATCTGAATCAGTGAAGTCTACAAACTCTTTGTAGACTTCACATCTTTTTGCACTGAGAGATAGAAAATTACTCTGTTAGTGGTTGGAATTGTGAGTGTGTGTGTGTGTGAAGAATATGAACTGCAGGCCTACAAGGCTACCTTGTGCATGAGTTAGCCACATGCAATGTTGTTACATTGTAACACACAACATTAGGTGAGAGAAATAGCAGGCCTATATGTATGCATTTACCTTCTATCAAAGTGGGTGTATATCCCCACCAGGATGTCTTCCACTGGTACCTGGGCTGCTCTGATGCCACAGCCAGTGGCCAGCTGTACCAGGTGACAGATGCAGCCAAGGTCCTGGACGTGGGGCTGGCTGGTCTTCAGTCTGCTGATGACCGAGTTATGGCGGCCTTTCATAACACTCGCATTATCAGAGTTAAAGGCAATCAGGAGGTTATCCCATGGGATGCCTCTTTTTCTATTGGAAACAGGAAAAAAATGCCACAAAACGTCTCAGACAAAATGTAAGGTTGTAATTAAATACAATCTACTAAACATGTCAACAACACAGAGCAGTTCCCCTTACCTTAATGCTTCACTAAGCTTTTCATACAGATTTTCTGCATTTCCTACATTGCATGTAGGCATCTCCAGGAATCTTGTAGAGACCTGCAGAGTGGCCTCATCGTAGAGTCTAGTCAGGATGACGAATTCTTTTTCTGTTTTTCTATTGTTCGATTCGTCGCACATCAGTGAAAAGGGCTGAGATCGGCATGTTTTGGCCAACTCGTCCTCTAGTTCTGCTGCTATGGCACCTGTTGAGTGTCCAGTAATTAGCTAGTAAGTTAGCCTACAACACATGCCATGGGTTAATGCTCAAATGCATGGGCGTCAGTTTGGTTTGAAATGTGCTGGGTACAGAGACGCATTCGGAAGCGCATTTTCAGAAGTGCTGGGTACAATGACGCATTCATTTTTTTCTCTCTTTCGCGCAGGGTCGCTCGCTCAACACAGAAAATATGTGGAATAAGGGCTGCTTCCGACTAAAAGTTTTTTTTCTAGTCGACTAGTAGGCTAGTTGTTCATTTAAGTCATTCATAAGACGTCTAAATGTGTCTAAATACGCTGTGAATGGGAATGTGCATTATACGCTGAGTTTCGGTTCATTTATGAGACAAACTCCAGTTCACTCGCCGGCGCCTCCATGTCCCCACCGAAATCAAGGCCTATGCTCAAATGTTAGAATATTCAAACACATTTCAAACCCATTTGATACCGTTTTAGCAAACGTACAGTAGCCCAGCAGTAAGAAAGATAGGTATGTTAGCTAACTTACCTTTGATGATTTGAGTAGCCTTAGTTTTTCCCGTTGAGTATTTTCGTGCAATAGCAGAGTCCGGGAACATGTCAGCTACACACTTGTTGAAGTCGTCGTGGAAGGAGAAAGGAATGTTGTTTTTGGCACACAGCATTGCCATTTTTACCTCTGCACGTATGACCTGGTCTGCATCGGTGGCATTTCTCGTCACGAATGCTGACATCGCCTGGGCATGTTTTTGTCCCTCTAGCCCGCGCTTGTGCTTGGCGGATTTCTCGTGCTGAGAAACATCATTCCTTCCCCCGTGTGAGATGCTAAAATCACAGTTACAAAACTTGCAAAACGCGTGACTGTCCCCCACCCTGCTCCTCTTCAGAAAATTAAATTCGCCGTCCCATTGATCACAGTATTTACATGCGATTTTAGATTTTTTGGCAGGAGTGCCTTCCGAGAAGGTCGTAGCGTCCATCATTCGTCTCAGTTGTATTTTTTTTTCTGTTTTTTCCCGCGTTGTCACTCATCATCTGACCTCACACACTAACCTCGCGACAACTGCCACCTACAGTAGGCTACTGCAGGTGGCAGTTATCGCGAGACTAGTGACAGAGCTCAGATTGGTAATGTTTTTTTGTTTTTTTTTTACTCCGCCCGGGCCCGGGGGATTATTATTTTTTAATAATTATTAAAAAATTATTTTTTAAAAAACGTAAACAATTTTTTTTTAATAACGCAGGTTAAAATATGGGAGATTTACGGGTAAATACTAATACGGGAGGACGGCGGGAAAGAAGGGTAAAATACGGGACTTTCCCAGCCAAAACGGGATACTTGACAGGTATGACATAAAGCCCTCCATCTGGTGCAAGACCCTCTATGACGACATCACTGAAGAACTTGGGGTCACTTGACATTTGGCTCCTCGTTGAAACAAACACCTCTGATTCTGAATCCTCATATCTGAGCAGAGTCCTTAGGACTTTATCAGCCACGTCCTCCACGGAGTCTCCCGTCCCACAAAGGACTCTCGCATCTAGCCATTTCTCATAAAACTGCTTCCTGTAATGTAATATCTCTCTCATAGAAACACCAGCATCCTGACCCACAATCCTGTTCACCTTCATTCGAGAGAGTCTCTGCATGATATCTTCTGTGTCCACATCCAGGTACACGGCCAGTCCAGAGCGCTTCAGGTGCCGCATGGCGTCCGAATGCAGGGGATTGGAGCCGGTCAGAGAGATGACACTTCCTGTGGCTGCAAACCTGCACACTGCTTTACCTTCTTCTTCAATAAAACCATCACCACCAATTTCAGAGAGCTTGTCTGCCACACTCATTCCCCACGTCCTTTCGAGAACATCGTCATCTATATCAATAACAGGCATACCTAGTCTGTGTCCCAGAATCCGCCCTACACAGGTCTTCCCTGCTCCAGGAGGACCCATCAGGAGAATGTTTCTTTCATGCGGTTTAGAGTTTTGATTTGATAGCCGTGCTGTAGTGAAGTATGAAGGAGCAAATAGCAGGTGGGTCCTCAGCTTGCTCACTTTAGCCAACAGCTGGCCGAAACTTGCAGGGATCATCTTGGAAAAAAGATCAAATAATCTAGGAAGCAGAAATATGTTTCAGAATTAAAATCATGTCAGTAGATTACAGATAATTTGCTAAAATACAAAATGTAATGTTTAGGCCTGGTTTCACAGACAGGGCTTAGAGTAAGCCAGGATTAGGCCTTAGTTAAATTAGAGCATTTGAGTAGCTTTAATAAACGTGTCTTAGAAAAAACATGACTGGTGTGCATCTTGAAACAAAACAATGGCACTGACATATTTTAAGATATGTCAGTGCAAGATGCTTTTAGTTAAAACAGCTCAAACATACATTTTAGTCTGGGACTATCTTAAGACTTGTCTGTGAAACTGAGGGATATTGTATAGGCCTTTATCGCAACACAATAGAACGCTGGAAGTAGCCGTGAAGCAGTGTACGGCGTCTTCCGGTTATTGCACTGGACTACTTCGCTCTCGCATCTGCCAAAAGTTTCTTTTTTTGTTTTGTTTTCTTGATTCCATTTTAATGGTTTGATTAAATTGCTTTTCATCTAAAGGTGTAACTACTTAACCACCGGAAGTGCGAGTACACTGCTTGGTGATTTCGAACGTTCCAAAACCAGGAAATGAGATAAAGGCCTATTGGTTTAATCTATGTAAAGATTTGTTTTAATAAAGACACAGCCCGTCCCAATGGAACCCTAGGCCTTCGACGTCTTTCTCCAGTTCCACGCTTTCATGACATAACGCTGCTTTGTCTGTCGGGTGTAAGTCTGCTTCCTTCTGAAACCTAAAATGACAAATGGGACACCCTGCAGTCTTGTGGTACACCACAGATGCACATGAAGTGTGCCGTTTAGAACAGGGCCTTAAAAGTCACAATGAAACGGAAGTATAGACAGATCTTTTCTTCTGCATTGTGATATCTTAATGTAACAAATTATTGAAAGGAATAATAGTAGGACTTTCTTCACGCCCAGACGAAACTTACCAATTCACAAAATTAACGGAATGCATACCTGATATAAAAAATTGGATGACTAGTAATTTCCTACTACTTAATTCTGAAAAAACAGAGATTCTAATTATTGGACAAAAAACTCCCTCACGTAATAACCTAGAATACTGTCTAACACTTGATGGCTGCTCTGTTAAGTCTTCATCGTTGGTTAGGAACCTGGGTGTGCTCTTTGATACCAATCTTTCATTTGAAAGTCACGTGTCTAGTATCTGTAAAACAGCATTTTTCCATCTTAAAAATATATCTAAATTACGTCATATGCTCTCAATGACAAATGCGGAACAATTAGTTCATGCGTTCATGACATCAAGGCTAGATTATTGTAATGCTCTACTGGGTGGTTGCCCTGCACGCTTAATAAACAAATTACAGCTGGTCCAAAACGCAGCAGCTCGAGTTCTTACCAGAACCAGGAAGTATGACCATATTAGCCCGGTTCTGTCAACACTGCACTGGCTTCCTATTAAACATTGTATACATTTTAAAATACTGCTGATTACTTACAAAGCACTAAATGGTTTAGCTCCGCAGTACTTGAGCGAGCTCTTAACGCATTATAGTCCTTCACGTCTATTGCGATCTCAAAATTCCGGCCAGTTAATACAGGGTGTCTACAGATAACAAGTTAAATTTAAGACTTTTTAAGACCTTTTTAATGCCACTTTGAATTAAATTTAAGACCAAACCTGTGATGGAAATACACATTATATTGCATACGTATATGTAATATTTAACCTAAGTAATTGAAATAATTTAATATTAACTACTTGTTTATTGAACTAAAATCAATGTAACATTTGCAATCGTGAGAATATTCAGCAACATAGCTCCCGTCATGTTATGTTACTTAACTATATCACATGTTATAAATAAATAAAAAAACAACATTTAGAATTTTTACCTCAGTATGTTTCTTCTGTGAGTTTTTTTATGTGTGCCGTTATGCTCATTTGTTTTGATTTCTTACTATAAAATCTATCACAGAGACAAGCAGAGCGAGCCTCAACAGCGTTACCAGAAAAAGCCTACATTATCATTATCAATAGCAGTTTAAGTAATAAAATCTGTGACCAGAAATATGTAAGACCTATCGAATCTGAATTTAGGACATTTTAATACTTTAAGGCCTTTTATTAGGAACATTTTATTTAAGACTTTTTAAGGACCCGCGGCCACCCTGAATAACCAAAATACAATTAAATATATCTAATAAAATATATATTTTAAAGTTAAATAACCAAAATACTATGTTTGATAGTTATACTTATAATTTTGTTTCTATTACATGCAGTTCTAACTTGAGCTCTTAGCTCTCCGGTTAGAATATTGGCTTCTTACTGACCCTTTAAAGGGATACTCCACCGAAAAATGAAAATTCTGTCATCATATACTCACCCTCATGTTGTTTCAAACCTGTATGAATTTCTTTCTTTTGCTGAACAGAAAGGAAGATATCTAGAAGAATGTCAGTAACCAGACAGTTTTAGATACCATTGACTTCCATAGTATATATTTTTTTCCTACTATGGAAGTCAATGGTATCTAAAACTGTCTGGTGGAGTATACCTTTAAGAAACACAGAACTCACTCTTGCACTCACACTTACAATCTCACACACACACACACACACACACACACACACACACACACACACACACACACACAACTCACTCACTCAGATATGTGGTTTATGAGGACTCTCCATAGGCGTAATGGTTTTTCTAATGTACAAACTGTATAATCTATCCCCCTACACTAACCCTACCCCTAAACCTACCAATCACAGATTTAGTATGTTTTTTAAGCCGTTTGGTTTAGAAGGACACATATGTCCTCATAAACCATGTTTACGTTGTAATACCCATGTCATTATACACATTTGTGTCCTCATAAACCATATACAAGAACACACACACATACACACACACACACACACATACACATACACATACACATACACATACACACACACACACACACACACACAATAACACACTATATTTTTTTATTAGCCCCGGGTCTAGCCGGACAGCCTGTGTGGGTGTGGGGGTGTGGTGTGGTCATTGAAAATGTGTTCAGATATATATTCTTCACAGAAAATGAGCCAAGGCCAATGAGTCTGAGTTTGAAAAAATAATTAATCGTATAATTTTTCTCTTGATAAAAAATGAAACCGGGTCCTACAGACCCGAACACCATACAAGGGTTAAAACGACACTAACGAGACGCTTAACAACACAGCGTACAAAACAAACATTTTATATAGATATCATATTCTAATTAAATGAATACTTACAATCACAGAAATAATGTCCTTGGCGATGGTCAATTTGCTGCTGCTCGTATCCGAAAGCTGAATCACAGCTGTTCTAAATAAGCTACATATGATTGGTTAATAATAATCCTATTTCAGTATCTTGCCGCACTATTGGCTCGACTGATATAGTAGGCAACCGCGTTTGCCTGCATATTTACGGGTCGTGCAATATCATTTCGGGGGAACATGTGCAATAAATGGGAGTGGCAACACTTTTCATATCGTTGAGAATAAAACAACCGTCCCAACTTTACAAATCCAGGTTCTCTCTCCATGGGGATCATCCATTTCGAAAAGTAAAGCAGATACGGAACCTCGGCCCACGCGAGATGCAATGCGATTGGTTGCTGGACCAGCCAATGGAATTAATATGTGTAATATTAATATTTAAAATTGCCTAGTCATTAGATTTGTGAATTCTTTTTCTGAAAAACAAAATTATATCATTAATCTTTTAATTATTTTGGCAAAGTTTTAAATCCATAAGACAAAAATAACTCAAAAGAAACCCTCCTATATTACCTTTTATAACACTGATCTCACAATATACTTAGAATATCTTTTAAACATGAGATCACAAAACAAAAAGCTTATAAAAACAATACAAATTTTAAAGCTTTTCAAATACATATAACTGCCCTGATATTATAAACTTTAATTTCTGCATTTATTATTTATTTTATTATTATTATGTACATTTATACTTTAGTTGTTGTTGTTATTCTTTGGTTTATACATTTTGAATTGTATTTACAGTGCCTTGTATTCATTTAGTTTTTTTGTTGCATTGTAGGCTACTTGAAATGTTTGTAATTTAACTAAATAAATAAAAAGCACAATATGTTATGTATACCATACGTAATAAGATGTATTTCTAAAATCAATACTTTCAATATTATAATATTATATATTATATGACGTTACTGTCACAAAAATAGCTTTAATGGTTCTGTTTTTTTGTTTTTTTTTAAGCAAGTCTGGAGGCTAATGAAATGAAACAGTAACGCTATTTCTGAGGATATTTCTATTGTATTGTATTGTATTGTCTTGTATTTTGTACTGATTTTCTTGCAGGTTGGCGATGGCGCGTAATTTCATGATGGGCGGAAGAGGAAGTGAGTGCTTTAATTTTTAATTTATTTGTTATGGTGTGTTGTACAATGACTGACTGATCCCATTTGATCCCATTTATTTGATTCATTGCATGTGAAATAAACTTGAATTGAATTTGAGTAACTTAACTGAAGTAAAAATCTGTAATTGACCACAGACATTGATTATTGATTATTATGATTAAACTAACGTTATGTGATATGTGAAATATTCCATCCTTAGAGCACTCCAGATCCAGGAGAGCTGCTTTCGGTCAGACGGCTGGTCGGGAGGTTTGGACGTCCGATTCTGATGACCGTGATCAGGATCCGCTGCCCCGAGATGGACAAAGTAAGTTACACAATTTCCTTACTTGAGTGAAAGTAAGTTACAGATACTTCTGGTTAAATATTACTCAGTTACAAGTAAAAGTTGAAAAGACTGATTTTTACTTGAGTAAAAGTACAGAAGTACTTGTTTTTAAAAGTACTTAAGTATCAAAAGTAAAAAGTAAATGTCATTGCACTGTTTTATTATTGTTTGTAATACTTACAGTACCTTATGCCTCTGAATCTATGCCTGCCTACCTACCCACCCTCATATCAATATATAATTTATTTCTAGAACACAGTTCCTGTAGTGGGATTGAATGTGAGATTGAATAAGTGCTCTCAATAACGTCCACAATAGTTTCGGGCTGTTCCCTCAAATAGTGCCCTATTTAAAGATTTTTGGCTTTTAGGATGAATATGTCAGCCACTGTTATAAGCTAGTGTGCTCCAAAACAATGACAAAATGAGCATTTAAAAGACCAAACCCAACATTGAAAATGAAAGTCAGATTGATGTCAGAATCCAACTACTTTCTACTCAAGGACCTTGACATAAATGTAACGTTAGTGGAGTAAAAAGTATGATACTTGTCTTTCAAATGTAGTGAAGTTAAAGTAAAATGTTTCCAGAAAAAATAGTACTCAAGTAAAGTACAGATACTCAAAAAGTGTACTTAAGTACAGTACTCAAATAAATGTACTTTGTTACTGTCCACCTCTGCCGCTGCCAGACCCGACCCAGACACAGAGCCAGGATCGTCCTGGATATTTACCATCTCTGTCTTCTGAGTTTTCTGTTTCTGTGTCCACAGGTCAGGCTCACGGGACGAGGGCGAAGCAGAACCCAGATGTTGGACGTCCGTCCACTTCATCTAACCACTCTCGCAGAGGTCAGAACAGGGCAGGATATAGGCATGGGCAAGGAGGGGCAATGCCCTCCCAAATGCCGTGACTGCCCCCCAAACGTGATGGCATGTAAAGATCCCAAATTTAAAAAAATATTTCAAGAAAAATGGTCAGAGTGAGCGCTCTCTGCTCTCTATCCCTCATTCAAAGTAGCTACTGATTGGTAGATGCATAGGGAGGGCGTGGCCAGTCGCTTCACCGGCTTGTGGTGAACCTGCTGAGCTTCACGTCTCAGTCAGTCACTGCAGAGCGGAGTACGCAGACACACTGTCGTCAGCTGAGCTCAGCCCCTGTTTTGAGTTTCCTTCGCCGTCAGTCACTGAAATTATTTGGTTACTCTTTCTGTAAGCGTTCTCATTCCCTCCATATCTCTCTATCGCTTTCTCTTGTAATTTGCACCGAGTGACGAGTCGAGTATGCGCCGATTTCTGGTTGCTAAAGCTAGCACTGGCAGCAGCAACGAGGCTGCTAGGGCATTAGCTGCAGCAGAGACCGAATCACCCGGCTCGTCGGGTGATACTGCTCCTCGACTCGCTACAATTTCTAACCCCCGTGCCCAGTCCAGTACCAGTACACCTAGTTCTAGTTGCACAAGACCCGCAGCCCCCGTCGTTCCCAGCCCATCCGTGGCTGTTGCGGATAAAAAAAATAAAAAATAAAACCCAAAAGAAATAAAAAAGATTGAAATAAAAAACGAAAGGACAGACAGACAAGACAGACAGGAAGACAGACAGATAAAAAAAAAAAAAGAGATAAATGCAGCCTCAATTCTGGCTCACGAGAAGGCCATAACAACAGGTCTAGATATGGACGCATTTGTTAGGACTTTTGCACAGAAAAGCAGACGACTGATGCTATAATGACTGATATAAGCCATGCTGTGTACAGAGCTAAAGAAATGAAAACAAAACCCCCCCAAAAAAGAAATAAAAAAGATTGAAATAAAAAACGAAAGGACAGACAAAGACAGACAGACAGGAAGACAAACAGACAGACAAAAAAAAAAAAAGATAAATGCAGCCTCAACAGGGCACAAGCCAGTGTCCTATTTGTGCCGGTCCCAAGCCCGGGTAAATGCAGAGGGTAGTGTCAGGAAGGGCATCCAACATAAAACCTGATAAGACAAATCAAATGGATCAAAGGAGCTGATAGATTAGAGCTGGGCGATATAGGATTTTTTCAGTTCACAATATATTTTTTCATTTCTGGCCATATCGATATATATCACAATATAAAATCAAATCACTATATTTGTCAAATTTAAATGTTCCGTTAAATGACTTGCCCCCCCTGATATTCTACCTGCACCCCCTAGTGGGGCTGGCTGAATCCGGCCCTGTTAGTTATGATATGAAAAAAAATCTCAGCTCTCAGATTCTGTCAATTTTATTACGAAATTCAAACAATAAATACCGTTTTGGTGCTTGTAATTGTGACGCGACAGATCCCTAGCGGCACGTGACCCGATCATCTCTACTAGCTATAGTAAATAAACACGAATGAACAATGTTGAAAGAAACAGTACAGCTTACCAAAATGTAGCCTATATTCTTCATACATAATATCGATCAATCAATCAAACAAAGGGGTCAATAAAACAGCTGGAAACAATTATGTCACATAACATTTACCTCAGGAAAGCCATTTAATGACCATAATATAGGCACGTTAGTTGGCTAGAAAAAGAGCTATAGAGAGTATTTTGCTAAATATGTGTACTATATTACATATTTATTATATTTGTACTTATATCATTAAATAAAGTTGTTATTATAATAAAAACGCATTATATTTAATTTGAGTTATTTTTAACCTTAAATAATAGGCCTACTACCAGCTGATAGGGCTGTCTAGCCTATGTATTTTTTTTTCTTGAGAAAAATGAACGCCTATCTTGTGTACCTAACATTTATCCAAATGAGTCAATATTAAATCAAATCGCAAGAATTGAATTGAAATCGTGACATTTGTTTCAAGAAATTTGTTTAAAAAAAAAAAAGTAGCTTTCCAGAAATTGTACCATATAAACATTGTAACATGTTGTCACTAAACCTAATAAAATTCAGTTTAGTTACTAAAATGTTTTGACAATCACAATACACTTATTGTGATGCAAGTTTTTTTTGCAAATAAAAATAAAACGTTTTTTTTGTCTATAAAACGCAGATAGCAGGCCGGGTGAAACCCGTAGTTGTTGGGACATCAGAGACCGGTTTGTCCAGGAGGGAAACATGTTTATTAGCAATAGCTGAAGTGTCCGACGTTTTGAGCCATTCCTACGCACATTGCTTGATTTTTTTCCCCATCGGACTTCAGTAAAGGGCTGCGGACCTTTCCCACCATCTTTTCCGACATGAAGAATACACTTTACGGGTGTTAATCGAGCTTGATCGCCGCTATCAGATGAAGATGCGCTGCTTACGTCCTCCTCCATGTTTACATGTGATATTGGCTTGATTTCGGCTGGGACCTACTTACATTTTCTATGCTGATTGGTTGAAAATCAATCTCAACAGTTTTATATGTCTCAATACGCAGTCAATATAGTGCGCCAATAAATTACAATTTCTCATTAACTGCAGGATAATGCGTGGAGAACTTTTTGCTTGGATACCTTTTATTTACGTTGAACATATTGAGCAAAAGAAAAAGTAGTGCCCCGTTTGTCGGAACGAAACTGAACGATACAGCTCACGTACAGCGGCCTAAGAGTCAGACAATAATGGAGAGACTCAAGAAGTGACAACATGTAGAATGCAACAGTACATTTCTGAATGGTTAGTTGATGAATTTAGGTAGCTTATGTGTCATCTTCTATTCATTGATTAGCATTTTTTAAGGACTTCAACATTACACACTAACTAAAGTTAAAAAAGTGAAATCATAATCAACCACCCCTTCAAGCGTGTGACGGAAATGTCTCGCCCCTTACCATATTTGGAACTTCAGCTCCAGAAGCAATAATGGCAGGTGATCATGTCAGAACTACCTTATCAATTCAAGCTCGATTCTGATCCGGAAAATGCAGATGTCCAAGATGAGCGATCATCTTTGCATGGCGGCGCTGGCGGCAACAATAATACAGCGAGAACAAAAGTTACGACATTGTTTCTACTCAGACAATTCATGGGACCATATCATCTGAACATATTTCCAAATGAAATAACCCTTTAAAGGCCCATAATAAAAGAGATGTCTGTTTTAAATGAATTTCTTGAAAACAATGTCTAAACCCTCCTCAAGTGCTTTTCATCCAAACAGTATGAAGATCTTACATATGATGATTATCATCAAAAACTAATTAAATCTGTTCTGTTATAGTTCAGTTCAGCAGGAGAGATCAGAACCAGCGCCCAGCTGTGTGTCTTTGAGGAGTGACTGGTCTATGGGTCTTCCAATACATTTTAAGAATGACGATACACAGACTGATCTCAGGTAGGCTATAACATTTCTTAAAGACATTTAAATATTTTAATGAAAGAGATTTTTGAATAGTCAGTAGCAAATTCTTAAAATATGAAAACATACTTACAGGCTGTGTGTGAGTCAGAAGCGCCAGAATGTACATGCAAATATGGAATTGCCCCACTTTTTAGAATCAGCTTTGTGCACAGCCTGCCTTGTACTCTCGCAGGGTCTGGAAACAGTCCTCCGAAAATTGTGCAGCACACAGTCGAATATTTTAGTTGTACTGTTCTGGAACAGTTGTAAATAAAGTTTAAGCATTGTTTTCTAATTGTGTCCTCTTTTGGAAGGCCAAACTCATTTCGTTTGGCTTTCACAGCGAAAAACACAGTGTCTCTACGACATGGCGGCGCTGGCGGCAACAATAATACAGCGAGAACAAAAGTTACGCCTTCTTTCTTTGCGTATAAATTTATTTATGAAACTCTGCCCCCACTCTCTGACCTAGATTTGTTGGGGCGTGTTTGAAAGAAGAGTTTTAGGAAGGCGTGGCTGACCTGCTCTGTCTAGTCTATCGGTCTCCGTGTCCTCTTTGCTTCGCGATTTTTCTGTGCGTGAGAAAATGGATGTGTGGCGTGAGAGCGTGTGAAAAGTGTCAATTGCGTGAGTCTCACGGTGAATGCATGAGAGTTGGCAGCTTATAGCTTACAGCTTATAGTCTGTTATTATATTTTGGCTTAATTCTATTTGTTATTCAGATTTTACCTCAAATATTACCTTTGAATTGGAACAACATAATGAGAAGTAATTAGAATGTTAATGCTACACTAGAAATTTTCTTGATAATCTTATCATGTTTACTGTCCCTAGATAGCAACTTCAGGTATATCACACATTTCAAACTGGTTTATTTTGTATTTCAAGTGGTAATTCGGCATTTTTGGGTTTATATGATAAACAGGTTTGAAAGTGCAAAATTCCCTATGGTTTCCCTTTTTTTTTAAATGGGCACCTTTAGCATAATTTTTCTCAAAAACTGCAAGGTTGTGTGTGGAGAACTTTTTCCTAAGGAATCTCTATATATTTCTGATGTTAAATATAAAAAAAAGTAGGTAGTGCCCCACTTGGTGGAACGAAACCCTATTTCTAGGCCTCTTTTAGGCTACCGACAGCGGCCTACTGCCATTATTGCTTCTGGAGCTGATGTTCCAAACATGGTAAGGGGCGAGACATTTCCGTCACACGCTTGAAGGGGTGGTTGATTATGATTTCACTTTTTTAACTTTAGTTAGTGTGTAATGTTGAAGTCCTTAAAAAATGCTAATCAATGAATAGAAGATAACACATAAGCTACCTAAATTCATCAACTAACCATTCAGAAATGTACTGTTGCATTCTACATGTTGTCACTTCTTGAGTCTCTCCATTATTGTCTGACTCTGGTTTGAACATAAACATTGACATTTTCAGTGCATGTCTGTGTGAGGTAAAAGGATAAAATATCTGTGGGGTATTTTGAGCTAAAACTTCACATACACACACTGGGGACATCAAAGATTTATTTTACATCTTGTGAAAAGAGCATTATACCACCCCTTTAAGGTTATTGCGCCAATCACAATGTACTGGCTAGCTGGCCAATCAGAGCACGCCGCGCTTTTCAGAACGATGAGCTTTGTAAAAATCAACGCATTTCAGAAAGGCGGGGCATAGAGAAGCAACAATAATGTACAGTATGTGTAGAATAATGAGTTTGTTTGTTTTTTAACCTAAAACCGCATAAACACATTGCATTACACCAAATACACAAAATAATGTTCTTTTTAGAACCGTCATATGACCCCTTTAATTGTATTACATTGATACCATCTGTTGGTCATTTTTGGAGGAGTCATTTTGGAGGAGGTTATAATGGGTTTGAGGTCAGAATATAGAATAGGGTATTTTTTTGAGCTCTGAATATACATGTAAGGCCACAGCAGCACTGCTGCACATTACCTGCAATTCCACAACGCCCAGGTACAAACAAAAAGGACTGCAGTCCATTTAAAATGACCACAAAAGCTGGGTGTTTCAAATATTATAAGCATCTCTTTCAATAAAATGCTATTTATCTGATTCCAAGCCATGAAATTGGAACACTCATAGATATGTCTCTCTTGCATCAGGTGAAGACAATGTCTATTATGAATATCATAAATACAAAATACAAAACACCATAATATTAAAATGTTAATCATGTCTTTAAGAAATGTTGTAGCCTACCTGAGATCAGTCTGTGTATTGTCATTCTTAAAATGTATTGGATAATCCATAGACCCGTCACTCCTCAAAGACACACAGCTGGGCGCTGGTTCTGATCTCTCCTGCTGAACTGAACTATAACAGAACAGATTTAATTAGTTTTTGATGATAATCATCATATGTAAGATCTTCATACTGTTTGGATGAAAAGCACTTGAGGAGGGTTTAGACATTGTTTTCAAGAAATTCATTTAAAACAGACATCTCTTTTATTATGGGTCTATAAAGGGTTATTTAATGTATTCATTTAAAGTACCTGCAAACTGGAGAAAAATCTTCATCTCTGGATGTTTGTCTGTCATCCATGATGAAGCTGAACAGTTGAAACAGTCTGATCTCCACTGACACTGGATGTAAATGACGAACAAACACAAAACTAAAGTAATTAAACTTAATTAAACATCTTTATCAATGATCTGATCATGAGAGTTGGAGGTAAATAGATAATGACATCGATGCGTTCACTCAAAAAAGTAATTTGAAAAATCATCACATAGCCTAACTTACAGCACGATACACAAAAGAAACCCCGTTCCTTTACTACAGGATGAAAAATGTCAAACACGTCCTTTCAGAAAAAAAGTATTAATGTGGACGTCACCTGTAAAGGGCCTCAAGACATAAAAAGTCCCCTTGATCCAAATTTAGTCTAGATATCCAACCGATTCACAAACTCCTCCATCTTTTCCATCAAGTAGCTAGTACACACATTCCTGTCTACGGTTTTATAAAAGTTTCCTTTGAAATACTTACTAATATTTTGTATCGGAACTTAGGAATCGACTGTCTGATTACATGGCGAAACATCAGCTTCCCTTTCAAGGGAACTCGAGCTGCGTCGAGACGCGGTGGGAACGCCCTGCGTGATTGCATCGTGAAGCACGTGTATAACCAGTCCAATGGAAAGACGAGACGTAATAGGCGGGTGACGTCATTGACCAATGCTCGATGCAGAGTCAAATGGGAGGAGCTAGAGTTCTAGCTCACCCTTGCTGGATCTAGTGCGAGTTCAACCGTGATGGAGGAAGGACAAGTTTGTTTTGATGCGCAAGATGCTGGCATACATCATATTGTATTTTTCTCTAATATTTGTCGTGATTATGATTAAATATTTATCGTTTCTGTGACAAACGCGTAAACACCTAATAAGAACATTGCTCACACTGTGTGTGTGTTTCTAAAAACGGTTGAAACGTATCTATGTAGCCTATTATTTTATCTTTATAACGGTTTCGTTGTTTTCCTCACTTTTAAAGGTGAACTCGGCAACTCTAGCGAACTCTAGTCACTTCTTCGCTGATTTTTCCTTTTGTTGTCGCATGTTTTCCCCACGAGCTCCCCCTACAGCTGTGGGGGGGCGTATATTTCACAACACGGTCGTAAAAAACTCACTTGCGGCGGCCTCCTCCCCCTCTCTACCGCTGCTCATGTGCATTTGTTTTGATCGGAGCAAGCCAACTGTATCGTGTGGAGCTATGTCTACCGAGGTGGGTCATCTGGTAATACATCATACATGCGTGTGTGTTTATGTCGAATTGCCGTAAAGCAATTCGTGTTTCGCGCTCGTTCTCGTTCTCGCTTCTCACGAGACTTCCAATTTCTATCTTGCCGGGACGGTAGTCCCCAAGTTGCAAGGTTGGTTTTCCAGCGGGGAAAGTCACCAATATCACCAGAACAGGTTGTTTAACCATCCAAATGAATTCTAGACAGTTTTATTAAGTTAAAAAAGTTACCAAGTTCTCCTTTAAAGCTGCTTTGGACAAAAGCATCTGCTATGATTATGTAAATTACTAGACTTAAAAGGCAATGTGAAAGCTTAGATAGTGCACCCCTATTTATTTTTTGTCCACCGCATTTACGTGTGTGTTATTTGTGAATTAATCTAAATCATCTGATTAATTTATGCAATAAAAAATAAGACTAGGTACCTAATCTGCCCTTTTTGTAGAAGTAAAAGCATACTCCAACAGGCCAGTTATTTAATTATTATTATTTTTAATTATATGTAGTTATTTAGAAGTTATTAATTATATGTAGTTATTTTAAACTAATTAAACTAAAGAAATAAGAAATTAAAATTTCTCAAATTAAAATTTATATTTACTGTACCAAACACCACTTTCAATACACAATAGTCACCATACTTTATTAAACAACACTTTATTGGAGGACAAAGCATAAAGTTGATAAAGTAGCATAAAGAAAAATGAGATTCAAGATAAATAAAAATGTGTCTTCAAAAATACGTCAACATCATATGAATCCATTCACAGCTGCTGAAGCCACAAAACGAGTGCCAGAGAATCATATTCAGTCACCTACAGAAAACAGATTTGATATTGTGTTGGAAAATAATGATTCATTATCACAGCTAAACTGGTTTCTTGCTCTTCCCTGTACGTCCCTATCAGGTTCGTGTTCTTCTTCCTCGTCTAAACAGTTTGTTCAGTT
The DNA here is from genome assembly GCF_965113295.1 of Leuciscus leuciscus. Taxonomy (NCBI): domain Eukaryota; kingdom Metazoa; phylum Chordata; class Actinopteri; order Cypriniformes; family Leuciscidae; genus Leuciscus; species Leuciscus leuciscus. The sequence continues at coordinate 7,357,637 of NC_138734.1, read as the reverse complement.
GAAGAACAGAAGATGTGATCACTGATGTGGTGGAGCTTTTTCTCAACCAGAGGAAGAAGTCTCAACATCCCATTGTCAGGCGTTCTCCAGTGCTGGTCTGAAAGTAAAACAAAAAACACAAACCATTCAAATGAAGTTGTTTAATGGACAGTCAGGTCAGCTTATGTTCTGCGTTATTTAAAGCAGTGATGGTTTACTCTGGCCCTCAGCGTTGTAACGTAAACGACTCTGGGTCAATGCGAATTAGCTCAAGAATATAGGGAATTTGGGAAATATTACTAATCATAACTCATGGTCATAATTCATAAATCGCATATACATTAGGGGAGAACCGGGGCGAAAGTAACGCGGGACGAAAGTAACAAAGCGATTTTCTCAGAGCCCTGACTATATTAGCATTTCAAGCTATGACAGCACGTTCAGTACGCAACCCTTGACGGAGCTGCCAAATATCACGTGATTTCGTCATCGTTTCCCGCAGTTAGGTCCAGTAAGCAGTTTTCGAGTTCGATAAGTAAATTACTGAAGCGGTACTTTTTTTTCTAATTACAAGATGTGTTTTTCGTTTCATGTCAAACAGTAATGATCAATCTACATGTTATTGAGTGCTGTAACACATCCTGAAGTTTGCCTTGTTAGAGTTTTTCATTATAAAAGTAAATCGGGTTTAAACGTCAGGAGTTCCTGTCGGGACGAAAGTAACACTTGTTACTTTTGTCCCGCTATAGTGAAAACAAGTGTTTCTTTTGTCGCGCTGCTAATGTGGTGACTTTCTCTGTGTTGCAGCATTTATTAAAACATGTTTATGTCATGTTATACCAACAGAACATGGCAAGAGTGAGGGTCAGTAAGACAGATAGAGGTCTGATTCAGCCAGATGTTTAAGAGAGTGCATTCACATTTAAATCAGCTGATTTCTGTCACCATTCCATTTACCTTAGTCACATTTAGGTTTTAGCCATACCTTATAGCTTTTCCACCTCCACCTATGTATTTGCAGGGTTTCCATCCTGATGTTTTAATGCAGATTTTAAATTTATGCATAAAAAATTGATGGAAACATGACTATTGTTACATTATGTTGAGAATTTATATTATGGTAATTTAATTTAATTTTCATATTGTTCATGTTGAAAACACATTTTATAAAATAGATTGACATTGCCAATAAAAAAAAATATTCTAAAGAATTCAAGTTTGTACTGTTGGGTTATTTGAAACATTGATGAAACTGAAATTTAAAATGAAAATGTAAATTAATTTTTTTTTTGCAAATATAAAGGCCAAAATATGTTTGCAGTTACATGTTAACAAGGTCATATACTCAGGTATATTTAGGCTAATAAAAAAAAACAAGAGTAACACAAACAATCTAGCTTGTATATTGTTGTGTTACTTTTGACCCACCTGTGTGTTACTTTCGTCCCAACTGACGGGGTCGAAAGTAACATGAGCAGTCTTAAGTTCAAAGTGAAATTATACTGAAGTCCTTCTACATTTTTACAAAATACCACCTGGTATTGATAGACCACACTTGTGAGTGACTGACCACAGCAAAAATATATCTCTGTCTAAAACATCATCTTTTCAAATTATGTTTTTCTGAAAAATGGTACTTTCGCCCCTGCTCTCCCCTACTTTATTAATTTTCGGAAATACCTCGTTCTGTAACTGATCTCGACATCAGTCATTCGTCCAGCGAATAAATGTAAGATTATCAGTTAAGAAGGAGTTTTCCTGTTTACAAACTCCAAGAAAGTTTATCTTCTGGCCACGAACATAACTTCCTGAGTTTATGAATTAAAACTACTCAAGGTAGTCGATATCGAGCTTGTAGCTTAGATCTTTTAGTTTCATTGACTTACAAGGTGGGTTTTCAAACACAGAGACAGTTAAAGTATAAATGAATTTTTAATAAATGTACACTAGAGAGATTATATGAGCTACAATATAAACGTACGTAAAAATGCAAACAGTAAAACAGACAACATTTAACCAAACAAAACATCGCATGGTCAGAATAAATGAAAGAAAGAAAGAAAGAAAGAAAGAAAGAAAGACAGAAAGACAGAGAGAAGAGATAGAGGGTAACTTAATTCACAGACCTAAGAACTGGACACCTGAAATCAGCGTTTAGAGAGTTACGTTACTTGCAAGATTCTGTGCTCTTTCAGTGCGGTGCTGAAGAGGCGTGTGTGCGCGTGTCCGGCTGGTTTGGGTCTAGCTTCGTCTTTTGGGTCGTTTCGCAAGACGATGTAAAGGCTCACTTGAATTTAACGTTACCGAGAAAGTTCAGATCATTTCCCTTGTGGAAGGGAAAGGCGTGTAGGAACTTAGTTGCAAAAAGAACGGCAGCTTCTACATGACGCGGGCATGCGTCCAGAGGAGAAGCCAAGGCCTGTCCCGCTGGTTGCGTTGGGAAGCGCTGCGCGTGGAGGAGAAGGTCAGAAGAGGGTTGAGTTGCGTTGAGAGTTGAGAGAGAGTTTAAACTGAAGGTTCGGACTTTTAACAGTGTCTCGTGTACGCCTCCTTTTGCGTGAAGGGCAAATCATCTGTCGAGATTTTTCGAGCGGGAAGATTCCTTTGTCCGGTTAGACACGCCCACTCGAATGAGTCATGATTGACTTTAACTTGAGAGGGTTTTTCTCCAGGCATATGAACTGTATAAAACAATGCGCATCACTGAATTCTGCTATCGGAATTCAACTCCGTTAGCTGGAGAGGATTACAGAGATATCAAAAATAGAATATAGACGTTGTAGCAATGCAAAGATACATTATTATGCATTAGTATAGGCATTTGCAGTTCTATTAATGTTACAAATAGGACATATGCTTTCCTATGGTTTACACACACCTCTTAACACACAAATATATATATTTAGTACATTTAAGAGTGACTTTATGGGTAAAAGTCCTTTTCTGTAGGGGGTTTCTGTTTCAAAGTCCAGAGTGTGTTTGTGTGTGTGTGTTGGAATGTTGCGCACCCGTGGTCTCCTTTGCATAGGGCTGAATGAGCTTGGTGGTCAACTTTTATGACCTGCCAATGAGATCGGGTTACGGGATGCGATTCTACTGGGAGAACATTCTTCAAAAATACATTTCAGAGCCAAACACTCGAAGATCATAACTATATGATCAAAACAACATTAATCACATATGCATACAGGAAGTTCAGATACAAGTCTGAGTTACATACATTAAAGGATGTTAAGTTAAACACAAAGGATGTTTGTGTGTGTGTGTGTGTGTGTGTGTGTGTGTGTGTGTGTGTGTGTGTGTGTGGAGTATCTGGAATGTCACGAGTCTATAAAAGTCACAGGGAGTCCATGCTGAAATGGGGGTTTTAGAGGGGATTCTCCAAAACAGGGTTCCCTATGTGACTCAAATATCCCTCTGGGGAGCCACAAAGATGCAATTTTGACCGTTCAAGCAGACTGAGGCACCATGAATAAACTCGTTGTCTAAGGAGACAACGAAGGATGTGTTTGGAGATCAGGATTTACTAATTTGAACAGCATGTGACCGCATGTCATAGTCATTGTCATTACAAGGTAATAGTGTATATCCGGCTTTACGCTTGGCAGAGATAGATTTTTTAGATCGAAAATGCAACAACAGACATATTCGCTCAATTTTTCAAATGAAGAGAAAGGTTACTCCAAGGGGTAAATTCTATTGGGGATCCCTTGTAACAAATGTAATTTGGAGAAAGGCCTGGCTTTTGCCTAGTAAATTTTGTGTATCCAACAAAGTTAAGGAAATTCATTATAAAATCCTTCATAAAATCTATCCTGTTAACTCTTCCATTTCTAAATATTCTGATATTGATGAGACTTGCTCTTTTTGTGGTTTTGTTGAGGAAACTGTCCCCCATTTATTTTGTGAGTGTAATGTAACCAATCGATTTTGGGCTAATTTAAGTGCTTTTGTTTTTGGCCCTACAAATGTGACCCACACCTTCATTCTTAAAGAGATTATCTTTTATTATGAAAACCCAAAGCGGATGTCCCTTGAACATGTTGTTAATTTCCTTATCTTATATGCAAAATTCTTCATCCACAAGCAAAAATGGCTTAAGTCTCCTTTGAGCTTCCCTCTTTTTCTTGCTGACCTTAATTATTTTATTTCTTCCCTTAGACTTATAAATAACAAAAAAAGTGCAACATTTTTGATGCATTATGATGATTTATTCAAAGATATGACTTAAAGCTGCCGTCGGCAACATTTTTCTGATCATATTCAGTGAAATTGACACTATAATCCGACAGAACAACATAAATAAGGTGGTTTTAGAAAAAAACCCGAGCTTCTAACTCCACCTGGAGCGTGTTATTTGTTTTGCAAAAATCCAGCGCTCCCGCTTCATCAGGTCCAATCAGCGCAGGGGGGTGTGAGATCTGACTGTCAATCACAGGTCGTGCACACGCCGCAGATCCCCCCTCACTCGCGCACGTTAATATCACATGCACACGCCACGCCTGAAGTTCGCCTGGAGATTGCATGAAGTGTGATGGCGGAGAGAAAATCTACTAACAAGCTTCCAATTCCTCGGTTATTGCTATCTATGGATAGATTAGCCAGGGCAGCCTACCTCCGAGTCCATGGTGTTGATAGATGCTGAAGAGACGGACGCGTTCACAGAAAATCAGGTACACACGCACAGTGACGCACTGACGAGCACGACCTCGATGGGAGGGTGCTCGCTGGTAGTGGGGAGGGGCATGAGAGTTGTAAACATTCAAAATTTTGGCTAATCGACCCAATCTGCCCAATCTGCCAGACTTGCCGACGGCAGCTTTAACCTTGTTGTTATGCTTTTCTTTTCTTTTTCTTTTTTTGTATGTATAATTACATAATGTGCTTCATGCAAATCCAGGATATTTATGTATTTTTATTTTTTTCTCCTCGTTTCATTGTTTGTTCATTGTAAGAGATACAACCTTGCTTCACTTCCCTGAGCTTGTAATTATGTGTAAGTTCTGCAAAAAAAAAAAAAAAAAAAAAAGAGTCGACGGACAAAAAAAAAAAAAAAAAAAAAGATTTGTTCACATGCAGCTGATTTATTTTTGTTTATTTGTACATTTTACTCATATTTAATGGAGCAAAGTCAGACGTGGACAGTAGTCAATCGATATATTGATCTCGTAATGTGCGTAAGACGTCGGTTACACAAATTTGCGTTTACATGGAGAAAATGAAAATGGCATCTTTGATGTTTTGATATTTTGAAATGTAATTTATTTTATCACTTAAAAAAAAAAAATATGGTTTCATATTGAATCAAATTTTCTTTATAGCAAGTTAGCAACCCAGTAAGATGTTTATTCCTCTCCCACAGGAGTTCAGAGGTAAAATCACTATGATAGTCAAAGCACAATTTAGACATCAGAAGAAGTTCATAAAAATCCCAGAGGCTTGCTTTGATATATTTATAGCAGAAGGTAAGTAATGAAGTCGTTATTAATAATTATGTGTATATATTCATTACCGGTCAAAAGTTTTAGATCGGTACGATTTTTAATGTTTTTAAAAGAAGTCTCTTCTGCTCACCAAGGCTGCATTTATTTGATAAAAAAATAAATAAAAAACATTAATATTGTGAAATTATATGACAATGTAAAATTATTGTTTTCTATGTAATATATAGTAAAGTGTAATTCATTCCTGTGATCAAAGCTGAATTTTCAGCATCATTACTCCAGTCTTCAGTGTCTGATCCTTCAGAAATCATTCTAATATGATGATTTGATGCTCAAACATTCATTACCTATTATTTTCAATGTTGAAAACAGTTGTGTACACTTTTTTCTCAGAATTATTTGATGAATAGAAAGTTCAAAAGAACAGTATTTATTTAAAATAGAATATTTTCTAATATTATAAATGTCTTTACTGTAACGTTTGATCAATTTAACTCACCCTTGATGAATAAAATTATTGATTTGTTATTTATTTTCCCCCAAAAAATACAATTTAAATTATTACTGACCCCAAACTTTTGAACGGTAGTGTTTAATGTTACAAAAGCTTTCCATTTCAGATAAATGCTGTTCTTTTGAACTTTCTTTTCAAAAAAATCCTGAAATAAAAATGTAAAAAACTGTTTTCAACACTGATAATAACCAGAAATGTTTGGTGTGCATCAAATCATCATATTAGAATGTTTTCTGAAGGATCATGTGACACTGAAGACTGGAGTAATGATGCTGAAAATTCAGCGATCACAGGAATAAATTACACTATTACTGTATATTACACAGAAAATAACTGTTTTAAATTGTAATAATATTTCACAATATTATTATTATTTTTTTAATCAAATAAATGCAGCCTTGATTAGCAAAAGAGACTTAAAAAAAAAAAACATTAAAAATCTTGCTATCCTTATGTGTCAAATTGTGAATAAAGCATTGCCTAAATTTGATCAAACTTTTGTTGTGCAGTGAAAGAGAAGTTCTCAATTTTGGAAGATCTTGCAGTTACAGTTACAGATGACACTGGCACAGAGGTGGATACAGATGTGTTTCCTGATCTAATGACCACTAGTGGGTTGGTTTTTGTCATAAATTAATTGAATGACATTGGTGAGTGATAACAGGAGCTATTGAATGATATCAAATCCCAATATCTGAATGAATGCTGGTAGTGTTTAATATGTACAGTATTTTAAATGTTGTAGCTAGTGTTGATGATGTGTGGATAAATGTATTCCAAATATGTCTATTAACCCTAGTTTGAACATTAACAGGACCTTCCACACCTCAATCTTCAGTCAGCTTGGATACAGATACACTGTCTCTAACTTCAAAAAGCAGTGAGGACAGTGACTGGTTTAGTCCAAAACGATTCAGGAAGGATGATAATGTGAGAGGCCAGAGATGTGAGTCCCAGTAGCCTTACACAGACATTGGGGGATTTACTTATCATAACCTTGAGCTTTACATGCTAAAAGTTTAATTCAGATCTTTTTTTTTTTTTTTTTATACACAATAGTAATTTTCCAGTTCAGGACCATCGTTCAGGGCATTTAAATATTCCTGCATTTTCTACTCTCTTATTACATGGCTCTGTGGAACATTTGATTCTGATTGGTCAATTGACCCTATTTACTTCGTTAGCGCACATTACTAGTCTTTTGGTGAACAGTTAATCTGTGCAAATATATATATATATATATATATATATATATATATATATATATATATATATTATTTATTTTTTTGTCATGGTAATTGAGAGATGGAGGGCAGGTGAGCTAAAGTAAAACACCTTCATATTTTACATTTTCAAGAACCCACCGCTTCATGTCCTGATCAGCCTGTCGGAGTTTATTCTGCTATAACAACTGGCTGGATGTATTTCATCCCTTACATAATTGGTTAATGTTCCTCTTTTTATAGTTGATAAAAGAAATTCTACACACAAGACCAGGTGGAGCAAATGTGCTGAAGGAGTGTGAAGATACAGGGACAATTAGCGATGACATGAGAAAACTGATGGTGAACATCTTGGTTGCACACATGATTGGGACAGAAGGGTAATTATCAAAATGTAATAGTCTTGGGTTATTTAATTTGTTAGTGATTATGATAGTATATAAATTGTGAACTATATTAGTTGGGTGCTACAAATTTTAAGTAATAAGCTGTTGATTGTTCTGAAAATAAGAGTAGTTTAGTTATATATTTTTAAACAATTCTCATCATTGTGAAGTAACATTGAGTGTTTCCATTTTTCAGGAGAGTCCCACATCGACTTACCAAACAGAACTATGGTTTGGGAATTATCACCTTGTTTCCCTCACTCAGAGATCCCCAAGGGAGGACTGGATAAATAAGTCATTATGTGAGATTAGAACATTCAGTATTTTTGTGATCATTTAGAAATGTCTTTCTAAGAAGTTGTCATTTTCGATGGAGGGTTACAATTTTGAGTTTTAATTTGTGTCATTTCATTAGGAAAATTTTTATGATGGCCAAAAAAACACTGGGTTCTTGTCATGGCGCCTCAAAACAGTACAACGGGGGACAAAACCTTCTGCAAATAAGGATGATCCAAAAACAGAGGAAAAGGGAGGCCCTTTGCTTGACAGACAGCCGTGTCACCGTGAAGATCAGCTAGATAATGACCAAAGTTTAGAGGCTATCTCCTTGATGAATCATACAAGTGACCGTGAGGTCATCATGCAGAAGATGAGGACCACGTTTGAATACAGACAGCACCTTATCCATGATCCAGAGAAATCCACCACCATTCTCTCAGTTTTTCCTCCATTCCTGGATACTAAAGGATTGGTATGGATTTTGTCTTTCCTTTTTTTTGACCAAATTGAAATGCTAGTTTCAGAGAATTGTCAAATAGTCTGCTTTGTTGAAAACACATTTAGCTTGTTAAGAAATGTAATATTTTATGGTAATTTCTTTACATGTTTTCTGCAAACTGCTTCAGATTCTTCAGGACTTCACGCTCCTCTTTGGGTCAGAATCTAATTTTCAGAAAAAAATCAATAAAAAATGTCATGCTTAAAAATCACCTTTAACAGCTAGTTGGTGCATATACTGTTTTCTTCTGGAGTGTCTCTTGTTCTGTACAATGTTCAATCAAGCTAAAAAGACTAAAATTGATGCTAACTGATAAACCTGCACTTGTTTGTCATTACTATTAATCAAATTTGTGTTTTTGTTTGTTTGTTTTCTTCATTCAGGCATGCCGGAGTATACAGGAACATCTTGAGGCGGAAGAGAATCGTCAACCATACATTCCTGCCACAGGGAGCAGCAAGGAAGCTATCAGTCAGTTCTTCATTGTGGTTGATAAAAAGCTCATCCCCTGTCAAGAATCCTCTTTACTTGCAGCAATTGATGAACTCTTCAAGGTCCATTTTGTTTTCAGCATCAGTTATGATCTTCCACTCAAAAATATGTACACTTTTCTCCAGACTACAATCTACGGAATTGATGTTGGCACCACAAGTGAGAGCCCAAGGGTAAAGGAGCTCAGAGCTAAGTTATTGAATGATGTTTAGATGCTACATCTGTAAAACGCTGCTTGCTACAACAGTAAAATTAATTCGGCACCTTAAACTTGTACATGGTTTGTATCCTGGCAAGAAATTTGAGCTGGTTTGTGCTCAGGATGGTTGTTGCTTGCAATTTAAAAGTTATGCAGGTTTTAAAAAACATTTAACTAGATTTCATTTTAGTGGTGTAGCATCAAGCAGTGAGAATATATCACTACAAAATCAACAAGCTCCAAATCCCGGTGAAGCAGCATCACTTGTTGTGTCTAACACAGAGCAAAGGTCAGATAATGATGCAAGTTTGCATGAATGTTCTTCTGTTTCAAGGGATTGTTCCAAAGAAATGTGTGCATCCATAATAGCTAAATTGTAGGGTAACGGTGTTGCAAACAGTGTTATATTATGTCAGTTGTTGAAAGCATGGAGGATTTGGTCACTGATTTCCATACAAGTTTAAGGGAAAACATTTTAAATGTTGTGCCTGTTGACAGCACAAGTAGAAGTTCAGTTGAAGATGTTTTTAATAGTTTTCATAATCCGTTCTCCGATTTTAATACCGATACAAAATGGAGAAAATATTTCAGTGAGAAATGGGGGGTTGTTGAACCTACTGAAATACACTTAGGTGTCAGATACGATACAAGAAAGAATAAGATCTCTGGAATGTATGAACAGATTCCAGTTAATGACACTTTCATATATATCCCTCTTCTGAAGACTCTTGAATTCATTTTTAGGAATAATGAGGTGTGTAATCTTATTCAAGAGAAACGGCAAAGTGACACGTATCGAGATTTGTGTGACGGACAGTATTACAAAAACCATCCTTTGTACTCCATCCATAGCAATGCCCTTCAGATCCAAATTTACTACGATGATTTCGAAACGGCAAACCCATTAGGATCTCAACATGGGATTCATAAACTTGGCTGTTTATATTTTGTGCTTCGTAACCTGCCAGCACACATAAATTCTTCCTTAATGAACATACATCTAATTTCTTTGTTCCATTCTGAGGATGGAAAAAAGTATGGCATGGACAAAATACTTGGCCCATTGGTTGATGATGTGAAAATACTTGAGCAGGAGGGAATGAAGGTGTCATTTTCTGAGGAGCCCATCTTTGGTACTATTGCGCAATTTACCAGCGATAACCTTGGTCTAAATGGTATTCTTGGTTACGTTGAATCTTTTTCTGCGAAACATTACTGCAGACTGTGCCTCACTGACAAGGTGTTAGCACAGGAAGTATTTAGTGAGGATGATCCGCGGGTGATATTGCGTAGCAGAAACCTAAATGAGGAACATTATAAGTATCTAGCTGACAACCCTAATGAAAACTCCTGTTATGGTATTAAAAGAAATTCTGTACTCAATACCTTGACTTACTTTAATGTATCAGAGAACTTTGTGCTGGATATTATGCATGATATCCTGGAGGGAGTTGCACAGTATGAAGTGAAACTGCTTTTTGAATACATGAGTTGCAATCTAATTTCTTGCGATTCCATTCCTCAAAGATTGTATGCCTTCAACTATGGCTATTTGGACAAAAATAAATCGCCCAACCAAGGTTAACCTTCAACAAGCTGGAAACAGCATTGGACTCAACGCAAGTCAGACATTGTGTCTCATTAGGAACATCCCTCTCATATTTGGAGATGTAGTCCCAGAAGGGGATAAGCACTGGCATTTGATGTTGCTCCTCTTACATATTGTTAACATTATATTTTCTCCTTGCATCTCTGAAGGAATGACAATATTTTTGAAGCATCTGATAGTGGAGCATCATCGATTGTTCAAGGAGTTGTACCCTTCTAGGAATCTGATTCCAAAGCACCACCTTATGATTCACTACCCTGAATGCATCAGGCAAATTGGCCCATTAATTCATGTATGGACTATGAGGTATGAAGCAAAACACAGGTTTTTTAAGAAAAATCTAAAAAAAAAATCAAAAACCTGACCAAATCACTTGCCAAAAAACACCAGCTAGCCATTGCCTATCACTGGGAGCACTGTACTATCAAAGGTATTGAGTCTGGCCCTGTTTCAAAAGAATTGTTGTCCGACCTTGAAAACGGTGATTTTATTTCTGAGCAGCTCCACATTGATCTCTCAAGTGAATTAACGGTCACACCGTGGGTTAAGTGTCATGGTACGGAGTATCGTAGTGGTCTTGTTGTGTGCTTAGACTTGGTTGATGATGCACCTGTCTTTGGAAAAATTGTTAACATTTTTATTATGGATGGATTTTTTTTTTTTGGCATCATGTATGGAATCAGAGTTTGTTGAACATCTTCATGCTTTCAGTGTTTTTGCACAAGAGAACAGTCTTGTGCTCAAAAAACCTGACGAATTGTTTTACCACAAGCCGTTTGATTTACAAATGTCCTATGGAAATGACAGTCTATTTTACATCGTTTTGGACTGTTATTTGTAAAAAAAATTAATAAAATAAAATGTATTCATGTAATTTAAAGTACTGGCTAGATGTATTGGTGCTCTGTGCTGGAATAAAGTTTTGAAAGAGTAATACAGACTGATGTGTTTATTTCAAAGTGAATTTATTCTTTTCAGATTAAATAATTGTTAAGTTTATTTTACAGTTCTTTAAAGTAGGTAATGCAAAACCCTAATAAGAAAAACTGGTAACTCCTTTAGTGTTGTTTTTTATTTGTAAATAGGTGTTCCATCAACACCAGGATGGTGTCAAATTTGACTCCTATAAGGTTGAGAAGATTGTCATTTCCATTTTTTTAAAGTGTTAGGTCAACACCAGAACAGTGTAGAATTTTAACTCCGCCAGTGTTTGCTACAAAGCTGCACCCAGCTCTGTAACAGTGTTGTTGTTATCTGCATTGGTGTTAAAATTTTACTCTCTTAGTGTTCATATTGTTACACTGTGTCGGTGTTGCGAGAGGCAACACTTTTGAAAGTGTTGAACTAACACTTTGTGGGTGGTTCCCATATATACACTTTCAAAGTGTTGAAATTAACTCTATTGGTGTTGATTTCCGGATTTCAAATTTACTGTGATCAAATTATGTACTACATATTACAGCATTGTTTCAATACAAGACATACCAATGGACTCGCGCACCTTTCTGTCTTCTTTGGGCACCAGATGTTCCTTCCTCACCCGAAACAAAGGACTTATTCGATTAGCTTGCGTTGATATAGGACTGGTCTTCCTTCTCTGCTGTAAAATAAGAAAGTCTCGACTTACTCTATGTGCAATAACTATTGTTCTTGAAACATAAATTAAGGCAGTTATAAATAAGTTCATTTACCATACAATTCAGGAGAGAACATTTGATGAGTAAATACTGATTGCAATATTCTAAAAAATAAATAAGCAAACTTAAGAACAATTCAAATTCCCTAACATAGGGGTTTATATAAACTGATATTCTAATATAAGTAAGAAGAATTTAATAGCAGGGACTGTATCAATTTTCTTTAAGGATTTACAAAATCAAATAAAAGTCATTTTTTAATGCATTCACATTTGGAAGAGATTTTGTGAAACGACATTTCTGGATATAGAATTTAACAAACAGTATAATATTATTTATCAAATATTCTACTTTTTTATTTTTCATTAAAAGTCCATATTTGATCCCATTCCAGGAAAAAAAATCCGATCGTGACGTAACTCTTTGATAGCGAGAAAGTTAACCTGCGCATGCGCGGCCCCGCCCACTAAATCCAGCGTGGTGAAGCTGGAGCTCCAGCGAGGGGAGGAGCTGGAGCTCTAGCTCCTCCCATTTGGCGCTGCATCGAGTACCAATATTCATGAATTTCATCCGGTCCCTTTCCACAGGTGTATTAATCAAGCACAATGCAGTCTGCATTCATAATCTAGGTGCTTGATTTTATACACCTGTGGAAAGGGACCGGATGAAACCCATGAAAAAAAAAAATATATATATATATATATATATATATTTTTATTTATTTTTTTCATGGGTTTCATCCTGCTGCCGAGGCACGGCGTCGACGCGCATCTTGGGGATCGCAAATGGATCGAACAGCGGGGTTTGAGACGGGCCCCGCCCCCTACAGAAAGGAAGATATCTAGAAGAATGTCAGTAACCAGACAGTTTTAGATACCATTGACTTCCATAGTAAATATTTTTTCCTACTATGGAAGTCAATGGTATCTAAAACTGTCTGGTTACTCACATTCTTCTAGATATCTTCCTTTCTGTTCAGCAAAAGAAAGAAAATCATACAGGTTTGAAACAACATGAGGGTGAGTATATGATGACAGAATTTTCATTTTTCGGTGGAGAATCCCTTTAAGAAACACAGAACTCACTCTTGCACTCACACTTACAATCTCACACACACACACACACACACACACACACACAGATATGTGGTTTATGAGGACTCTCCATAGGCGTAATGGTTTTTCTAAATGTACAAACTGTATAATCTATCCCCCTACACTAACCCTACCCCTAAACCTACCAATCACAGATTTAGTATGTTTTTAAAGCCGTTTGGTTTAGAAGGACACATATGTCCTCATAAACCATGTTTACGTTGTAATACCCATGTCATTATACACATTTGTGTCCTCATAAACCATATACAAGAACACACACACACACACACACACACACACACACACACACACACACACACACAATAACACACTATATTTTTGTATTAGCCCCGGGTCTAGCCGGACAGCCTGTGTGGGTGTGGGTGTGGGTGTGTGTGTGGTCATTGAAAATGTGTTCAGATATATATTCTTCACAGAAAATGAGCCAAGGCCAATGAGTCTGAGTTTGAAAAAATAATTAATCGTATAATTTTTCTTTTGATAAAAAATGAAACCGGGTCCTACAGACCCGAACACCATACAAGGGTTAAAACGACACTAACGAGACGCTTAACAACACAGCGTACAAAACAAACATTTTATATAGATATCATATTCTAATTAAATTAATACTTACAATCACAGAAATAATGTCCTTGGCGATGGTCAATTTGCTGCCGCCGCAGCTGCTGCTCGTGTCCGAAAGCTGAATCATACGTGGTGTAACAGCTGTTCTAAATAAGCTACATCTGATTGGTTAATAATAATCCTATTTCAGTATCTTGCCGCACTATTGGCTCGACTGATATAGTAGGCAACCGCGTTTGCCTGCATATTTACGGGTCGTGCAATATCATTTCGGGGGAACATGTGCAATAAATGGGAGTGGCAACACTTTTCATATCGTTGAGAATAAAACAACCGTCCCAACTTTACAAATCCAGGTTCTCTCTCCATGGGGATCATCCATTTCGAAAAGTAAAGCAGATACGGAACCTCGGCCCACGCGAGATGCAATGCGATTGGTTGCTGGACCAGCCAATGGAATTAATATGTGCAATATTAATATTTAAAATTGCCTAGTCATTAGATTTGTGAATTCTTTTTCTGAAAAACAAAATTATATCATTAATCTTTTAATTATTTTGGCGAAGTTTTATATCCATAAGACAAAAATAACTCAAAAGAAACCCTCCTATATTACCTTTTATAACACTGATCTCACAATATACTTAGAATATCTTTTAAACATGAGATCACAAAACAAAAAGCTTATAAAAACAATACAAATTTTAAAGCTTTTCAAATACATATAACTGCCCTGATATTATAAACTTTAATTTCTGTATTTATTATTAATTTTTTATTTTATTATTATTATGTACATTTACACTTTAGTTGTTGTTGTTATTCTTTGGTTTATACATTTTGAATTGTATTTACAGTGTCTTGTATTCATTTAGTTTTTTGTTGCATTGTAGGCTACTTGAAATGTTTGTAATTTAAATAAATAAATAAAAAGCACAATATGTTATGTATACCATGCGTAATAAGATGTATTTCTAAAATCAATACTTTCAATATTATAATATTATATATTATATGACGTTACTGTCACAAAAATAGCTTTAATGGTTCTGTTTTTTTGTTTTTTTTTAAGCAAGTCTGGAGGCTAATGAAATGAAACAGATGAGAATCATTTTCCCATCTAAATACAGTTGATTTTATTGTAATGTGATGATTCTGATGAATCAGAAAAATAAACATATATATAAACATTCGCTTAGGCTGTTTTTAAAATGGACCAAAACAAAGTGAAACCAACGTAACAATTTGAAGTGACCAGACCACTGACATTGATAATAAATATTATTTAAAAAATATATAAGATGGCACCACAAGACGACGTTCACTTGCAGAGCAAATTTAGCACGTTTATAGTTAACTCAACTGGGTAGCAATTGCGAACAATTTTAATAGAGAATTCAAAAATAATTTGGATTTCTTCACCACTACTACTAACCGGTTGGATGGTGTATTAGTGATATTGAAAGCTGATTGGCCTTGATATATATGCAGAAAAGGGCCAATTTAATTATTAATTTATATGATGTCCGATTTATTCTCTCTTGTGCCTTTTTGCGCGCATTTTCCACGGGTTTTAATAATAAAACTGGTCTGAAAGAATAAAAATCATATTAAAGAAAACGTCAACATTAAGGTTGCAATTATTTAATAAATCAGAGTCGATGTGCGCGTGCATGCGTGGTTCGAATTTTAGTTGCTATGTAGGTTATGAATTCTGACTGCATATATATTTACACTCGAACCGGTCGCTGTCTGGGCGTGCGTGCATGTTATGATTCGAATGTTAGTTGCTATGGCGACGCGTTTTATGAATTCTGCGATCTGCATGTATCTCTCTGCTCGACGATCGACCGCTGTCTGTTGATTGAGAGACGAGGCGAATTAACAGACTGACTTTTGCGGAGAATTTTCTGGCCGAAACTTGCTACTTTGAAGCTTTTCCGGATTGCTGAGAGGAGACTTATATTCTTGAAGGACATCGGAGGATATATACTTTTTGAAAAAGGATATATAATTTAATTATATTATATAATTCATATAATTTCTGATAATACTTTTGTTTGATATTTTTTTTCAGGGGAGTAACGTTATTTCTGAGGAGATTTCTATTGTATTGTATTGTATTGTCTTGTATTTTGTTTGTACCGATTTTATTGCAGTTTGGAGGAGGTTGGAGGAGGTTATGGCTCGTAATTTCATGATGGGCGAAAGAGGAAGTGAGTGCTTTAATTTTTTATTTATTTGTTATGGTGTGTTGTACGATGACTGACTGATCCCATTTGATCCCATTTATTTGATTCATTGCATGTGGAATAAACTTGAATTGAATTTGAGTAACTTAACTGAAGTAAAAATCTGTAATTGACCACAGACATTGATTATTGATTATGATTAAACTAACGTTATGTGATATGTGAAATATTCCATCCTTAGAGCACTCCAGATCCAGGAGAGCTGCTTTCGGTCAGACGGCTGGTCGGGAGGTTTGGACGTCCGATTCTGATGACCGTGATCAGGATCCGCTGCCCAGAGATGGACAAAGTAAGTTACACAATTTCCTTACTTGAGTGAAAGTAAGTTACAGATACTTCTGGTTAAATATTACTCAGTTACAAGTAAAAGTTGAAAAGACTGATTTTTACTTGAGTAAAAGTACAGAAGTACTTGTTTTTAAAAGTACTTAAGTATGAAAAATTTAAAGTAAATGTCAATGCATTGTTTTATTATTGTTTGTAATACTTACAGTACCTTATGCCTCTGAATCTATGCCTGCCTACCTACCCACCCTCATATCAATATATAATTTATTTCTAGAACACAGTTCCTGTAGTGGGATTGAATGTGAGATTGAATAAGTGCTCTCAATAACGTCCACAATAGTTTCGGGCTGTTCCCTCAAATAGTGCCCTATTTAAAGATTTTTGGCTTTTAGGATGAATATGTCAGCCACTGTTATAAGCTAGTGTGCTCCAAAACAATGACAAAATGAGCATTTAAAAGACCAAACCCAACATTGAAAATGAAAGTCAGATTGATGTCAGAATCCAACTACTTTCTACTCAAGGACCTTGACATAAATGTAACGTTAGTGGAGTAAAAAGTATGATACTTGTCTTTCAAATGTAGTGAAGTTAAAGTAAAATGTTTCCAGAAAAAATAGTACTCAAGTAAAGTACAGATACTCAAAAAGTGTACTTAAGTACAGTACTCAAATAAATGTACTTTGTTACTGTCCACCTCTGCCGCTGCCAGACCCGACCCAGACACAGAGCCAGGATCGTCCTGGATATTTACCATCTCTGTCTTCTGAGTTTTCTGTTTCTGTGTCCACAGGTCAGGCTCACGGGACGAGGGCGAAGCAGAACCCATGTGTTGGACGTCCGTCCACTTCATCTAACCACTCTCGCAGAGGTCAGAATAGGCTTTTAATAAAGATGTAATGGCTTAGTTTCTATTTCTATTTACAATGGCTGATTTGTCAACTAAACCAACTAAAGTAACGATAACACTTTATTTTGATGGTCCCTTTTGAACATTCTGTTGACTATACGTAACTTTGCAACTACATGTCGACTAACTCTCATTAGAGTATCAGTTGACTCTCTCCTTAATATCTGCAAACTCTTTATTGTAATGCTCCACCAACAGACACTTGTACTGACAACAAGTAACTTTTCAACTACATGTCAACTTATTCTAACCCTACCAGTCTAATACTCTACTAATACAGGGTCCCCGCGGATCCTTAAAAAGTCTTAAAAGGTCTTAAATTCGATTTTTTTTATTTAAGGCCATAAAAAGTCTTAAAAAGTCTTATTTTTACTTATGAAAGGTCTTACATTTCAGATGACACTTTGACTTAGACTTATCTAAATGCTTTCGAAATTAAACCTATCTAATTAGCGTAGGCCTACGTATTATTATTTTTATTTCTATCTTTGTCATCTTTGTGGATTTGCTTGTTCACGTGACAATTCGCGTCACTTACGGCAGTATATTAGCCTACGTCTGTCTCCTGCACGCGAGAGGAGAGAAGAAAACGAGTAAATGTCAGTTCGATTGTAAGTTCATTCTTTATGTGCTTAGGAGTGTGCAATATTGTCTATGAACTATGATGATATTTTAATCATTGTTTTAACTATGTACGAGGCACTGCGAGTGCGAGCTGACATCACGTTTGTCTCTCAGGCTTGCTTTCACTGCGTGATGTGTCAGTGCAGTTATAGATGTCCCCAAATTAGTTTTTGTCTTATATTTATATCATATTATGTTGTTATATTAGAATATCACATGATCAAGAGTGCCGTTTTCCTTTGCACAATTGCAAATGTGCTATTTATTTTATACAACAGTTAAATGAACAATAAAGTTAACATTGTGAGTTACTTTTTGGACACAATATTGTCAATTTTCACTTTATATCGCCGACGAGAATTTCATAATGAAGCCGTAGTCCAACAGACAGATTTGTTTTTTACTGAAATCCGCGTTTTGAACGAATCATTTTAACGATTCAATGAACAAACAATCACTTGTTTTCTGAATGAATCAGCCGTTTGAACCATAGACATCATATAGATAGACGCCCTATCGACCGCTACTGCCTACTGGCGCGGGCGAGCCGTGGGGCCGCCATCTTAGACCGGTCACCCGCTCCACTCAGTGTAATCTGTATGGCAGGTGCAATGAGCTGTCAGCGCATTTAATTAATCATACCTCACTGAATACCGAACTGATTTTCACGCGGGTTTGTTTGCTGCAAAGGTCATTCATGTAGCTATTATACAGGACACATGGTTCGGCGTATTTTAATATTCATAGTAGGCTTAACAGTAATATAATATTCTGATATAAGATATAAAGTGACCAGACGTCCAAAATCAAAATATGTGATGTAGGATATAAGCTATTTTATAAATCACACACTATAAATATGATAAAGAAGCAGAAACAGATAGTTGCAGTAAAGTAAGATATTTTAATAAGTTGAAGAAACGTGTGTGTTTTACATTTACATTGCTTCCTGATATCACGTGCGCAAACACAAATAACCTATATTTATATATATATAAAACAGTTATGTCCGGTCGAACAATGTATGAATTAACTTAAGATTGGATTGCGGTAAAAGTAAGTTTCGTGCCTCTTACAAGTGCTTTCGAACTTCTTTCTGATCTGAATGGTATGTGGAAAACACTTGAGTTGAGGGAGGGAGAAAACACGCAACTGAATGCCTTTTCAAGCGTCTCAATACTTGAAAAACCACAGGAAACTACTTTTAAACACGAAATTACTTGATTTACAGAGGGTCTATTCGCACGTTTATAAACGTTAACGTTACCTGAGGTAATTTTCCTGGACCTTTTTACAGAAGGTAAAAGTCGCCGTAATCTTTACTGACATTGTCCGAAATGATTACTGAGATGGCACATTCGGACGGGACTAAAATAACCGAGAAGCTCTTGTAATTATTACTTTACCCCACCTCTCCATGTCAGGTGAACACCGGCTGGTGCAGTAAACATTGCCTAGCTAACGTTAGCTGGCTACGATATCAGTACAGTAATATCAAAGATCCTTGCTCCTTCTCAATTATCTGGTAATATTCTATTCACAAAATACAACCAATAGTACGGTAATGTTAAAAGTAATCCCCCGGGCCCTATTTGCGATGGTCCGCCGATTAGAACAGGAAAATACTCCACAGTGCTCTAGCATCTTCACTGCTGCCACGCAACGAAACTAGGAACACGACCGGTTTAAGATGGCGGCCGCATTTCTCAGTGCCCAGCGGCCAATAGGGCATCTAGTCTCTATATAATATCTATGGTTTGAACAAATCAGTTGAATAAATGACTCCAACAACTCGCTTATTAAGACAGTGACTTGCCGCCACCTACTGGTGGTTTTAGTTTCATATTTAAAGTATTCTTTAATTAAAACATAAAAAAACTGTACAGTAAATCATTAAATAATTTAAAAATATCATCTAATTATTATCGACAAAACGTTGAAAATATCGAGACATATTTTTGTCAATATTGCGCACCCCTAATGTACGGTATTCATTTTGATTTCTTCAGGTCTTAAAAAGGTCTTAAAAAGCCTCAAATTTGACTTTAAAAATTGTGCAGGTACCCTGTAATACTCTAATGAGAGTTAGTAGACATGTAGGTGCAATTTTACTTGTAGACAACTGAATGTCTGTTGGGAGGAGCATTTTACTATTAAGATTTGAATAGTAAAATGTAAGTTATATCATTATGTCATTGCTTAATTTGATGTCAGAGATGGGTCTAATAGTTGTTTTCATTAGTTTTTTCTTCATTTCAGAAAAAGCTCCAGAACGTCTTAGCCTCAGGATCTGGAAGGCTACGAAGGGACTTTTCAGCTGCTGTTCCGGTAGTGCTGTGACTGTTGTGGAGCGTTTTATTCCAGAACCATCGTCACCTTCTCCAGATCACTCCGGCGTCAAGCCAAATAATGGTAAATCATTATTTCTCCAACATTATTTTAAACAGTATTATCTTGTTTTCCACTCAAAATAAGGCTTGTTTTTACAGAATATTAAAATTATTTCCCCCATTATAATATTATTTTCTCGACCAGCGCTGACATTTTTTAAATAAAACAATGGATCTAGCAACAGACACTCTACTAACTATAAGTAACTTTTCAACTACATGTCAACTTATTCTAACCCTAACGGTCAACTAATACTCTACTAATACTCTAATGAGAGTTAGTAGACATGTGCAGTGTTACTTATAGACCAATTATAGGTTTGTAAACATCCGGGATGCGTGCGCATCGTGGTTGCAGAAAGACCCGTTTAACAGCTGATCCTTACACGGATACGGATAAGAATAATACTAATAGCTCGATTTAAAACATTTTATATTTAATTTTCGTAATGTTCTCCGCATATTTTTTTGACCACTTTTGGTCCCGACATGCGCAGTAGAACCTGCGTGACGCCGTGTGACGTAGGGTGATAATTCCCCTATAGACTTATAGAATGTCTTAAAGGGACCAAAATAAAGTGAAACCAATTTTTTCCAACATTCATCTGACATTTTCGGAACATTCCGAGAACATTCAAAAGTAACGTTCCCATAATGACAAATTATAAAATAGAATGTTCCTTTAACCAAGATAAAACATTTTTGAAACGTTGAAAAAACTGGACGTTTTGAACGTTCAGGGAACATTTAGAAATAATGTTTTCTTAATTGAATGGGAATGTTAGCAAAACGTTCTCAATAAGGCATGAGCTCGATGGCTGTCTGACACACACCAGAAACACACGCACAGAAAGCCGCTTCACAGACAGCATACGATCCAGAAAAGAATTCAATTTCACCACTTATTGCTCTTGAATTGTCAAAAACATGCAAAATTGTCAAAATGGCTGTCGTGCCGAGTATTACAGAGTCAGTTATGTCATAAATAAGACATTGCTATGCATTTAATAAATGTGTTTAATAAAATATATCTATATTTAGATATGGCCCATATGATCTTTACCATTACAAGAACTGAGCCACATGTGCCAGAGTTGACCAAATGAAGCCTGGAAATGTATGTTTTCTTTTTAATTAAAGATCAGATAAAATAAGAAAAATAACTTTAGCGTTGAATCGGAATCACCTCGTAATCGTGATAATAGTGAAATAAAATTACTATTAATATTGTGAAATAATATGTTGGGACATTTATGCAGGCATTAAGCAGAAGTCAGGTGGATAGCGTGAACAATTCCCATTACTTTAGATTTGTAACTTTACAGATAAGATTTGAATAGTAAAATGTAAGTTATATCATTATGTCATTGCTTAATTTGACGTCAGAGATGGGTTTAATAGTTGTTTTCATTTGTTTTTTCTTCATTTCAGAAAAAGCTCCAGAACGAATGAAGAAACCTGGTCGTTTCCGTAAGCGCTGGAGGGGTTTTTTCAGCAGAAATGTTGTGGAGCCTTTTATTCCTCCAGCAGATCCTGTTTCTGAACCATCATCGTCACCTTCTCCAGATCACTCCGGCGTCAAGCCAAATCATGGTAAATCATTATTTCTCCATCATTATTTTAAACAGTATTATCTTGTTTTCCACTCAAAATAAGGCTTGTTTTTACAGAATATTAAAATGATTTCCCCCATTATAAAATAATTTTCTCGACCAGCGCTGACATTTTTTAAATAAAACAATGGATCTAGCAACAGACACTCTACTAACTATAAGTCTACTAATACTCTACTAATACTCTAATGAGAGTTAGTAGACATGTAGGTGCAATGTTACTGATAGACTTATAGAATGTTTTAAAGGGACCAAAATAAAGTGAAACCAAAGTAACAATTTGATGTGACCACTGACATTGATAATTAATATAATAAAAATAAAAAAATAATAAAAACAGTTTTTGATATCTGAAATGTTCCATCCTCAGGTCGCTCTGGATCCCGGAGAACTGTTTCCACAGATTCCTCTCCGGGCATCACGCCATCCTCAGCTTGGTCCTCACCCTGGTCCTCACCCCCCCCTGAGGCCCATGTCGAGAGAGGAAGTAGAGAGTCGTTGAGTCTGAGCAGCCGAGGCTCGGACAGCGTCGAGGGGAGCTGGAGTGGCAATGGATCGGAGAGCCCAAGCGACAAGGGTTTGTCCAGGTCCAACAGCTTCGAAGGGTTTCTGTGTCCTCCGCTGCCGGGTCAAGTACCTGTCGAGCCAACAGAGACATCAACTGGCCGAACTGCTCGGCGTGCCGTGGACGCTTCTCCTGTGAACGAGAGCTCAACAGGTGAGACTGAAATAAGGCTTGGCAGTGCAAAGTCTACAGATAGAGATTTAGCTATTTCATGCATAACTGAGTCAAGTTTTTAACACGTCCGATCACATTTACTGTTGCTCGACCAGCACTGATATTTTTAAAATAAAACAATGGATCTAGCAAGCTAATAATTGTCTCATATTTTTCTGTTTGTTTTTCAGAGTCCTTTGAGTCTCTCTATAACGTGGAAAAGTTAATTGGATCCGGAGTATTTGGCAGGGTTTTCCTGGGAACACGCAAATTTGATGGCAAAAAGGTAAATCTTACTGAATTGTACAAACATTTTGCTCTTGCATGCATCAAAACACATTTAAAACAATTTACAGATGGTTTAATACTTAATACAAAGCCAGGTGCTTGAAAACTGTTACTGTTATTGAAACTGTTTTTTTGTTTTTTTTTGTGCAGGTTGCCATCAAGCGGATACGCAAGATTGACAATGATCGTTATCTTTATATTGTAAGTTGGCCAAAACCTGAATGTGTATTGAGTTGTTTAAGTGCAGATTACTTTAGTTAATACACCCGTAGGAAGCATTAGGTATAAATGTGATCAACAAATAAGCCTAGAGGCACCAAATAACTTTGAGCTGAAAAGGCTCTTTTGAACGCATCTAAAAAGATCAAAGAATAGTACATTTCAAAATGATGTTTTCTTCAGATTTTTACCCAGCTAACCTTCTGTCTGCTTCTTCTCTCTAGCCTGGGAATCGCGAACCTCTCGTTACAGAAGTGGCGCTGCTGATGATGATGAGGCGAGAACCCATAAGCCCCTTCGTCATACAACTGTACGAGTGGTTTGAACATCCTAAAGAATTCTCTCTGGTTATGGAGTATCCGGAGGCCTACGAGACCTTGTATGACATAATCACTCGTCAACCTTGGAGTGACTGCTTCTCACGGGTCGTCATGAGACAGGCTGTGCGGGCAGTGCTACACTGCATCCATCATGGTGTTTTCCATAATGACATTCATG
Source organism: Leuciscus leuciscus (assembly GCF_965113295.1). Classification (NCBI taxonomy): domain Eukaryota; kingdom Metazoa; phylum Chordata; class Actinopteri; order Cypriniformes; family Leuciscidae; genus Leuciscus; species Leuciscus leuciscus. Next base: position 7,333,891 of record NC_138734.1, on the reverse strand, counting down.
CTGAGAATTTCCTGTTTGAGAAAGACACGCTAGATCTCAAGCTGATAGACTTTGGCTGCGGTCAGCTATTTAGTAGTGAAGGCTACGAGAGCAACAGATACAGGGGTGAGCATTTTGGGAGTGTGGAAACCTGAAGCTAGTGACTTACAAATTTTTTGATGATGCTTTAAAAAAAAAAAGCTCAACAATGTGCAAATGTCTTCCTTACAGGATTTCGGGAATACTGCCCACCTGAAGTCATTACAGAACCTCGATTCCACGCCGTCCCAGCAAACGTCTGGTCTCTAGGAGTGTTGCTGTACGAGTTGTCGAACTTTTGTCTTCCTTTTCGTAATAGAACGGAAATCACACAAGCCGAAGTTACATTTCAGAACCCCAACTTATCCAAACGTGAGTGAATAATGATGATAACATTGATAAACACACATAAAGCAAACGAGTTGTACAGAAAGTTAAAGGTTATAGTGTGTCAGAATTTGTATATATACTGTAGCTCAACGTACACCGAGAGCATCGCTGTTTTCAAAAATGCCAGGTCACATGGTCATGACTAACCAGCTCTCTCCTTATTAAAATGTGTACAGACTGCAGGGATTTGATTGGACAGTGTCTTGCTCTGGATCCAGCTGAACGCCCCAGCTTGGAGCAGATGTTACAACATCCATGGTTTGTTCGTACACTACGCTAGATTGGAGAAGCTGAGGAGATTCACTCGATCAGTTTCAGGTGTGTGGAAGTGTAACAAGCAGAGTAGGATTATTATCTTTTGTCTTAAATTCTGGATTATTTGTAGTGAGATTTTCAAATTTGTGTTCATTGTAATGTTCTTGTTATAGTCAAATCACCTTCATTTATATAGCGCTTGATACTATATGATAATGGTAAATCATTATTTCTCCAACATTATTTTAAAAAGTATTATCTTGTTTTCCACAAAAAAATAAGGCTTGTTTTTACAGAATATTAAAATTATTTCCCCCATTATAATATTATTTTCTCGACCAGCGCTGACATTTTTTAAATAAAACAATGGATCTAGATAAAGTGAAACCAAAGTAACAATTTGATGTGACCACTGACATTGATCATTAATATTATAAAAAAATAAATAAAACAAAAACTGTTTTTGATATCTGAAATGTTCCATCCTCAGGCCACTCCAGATCCTGGAAAACTGCTTCCACAGATTTTTCTCCGGGCATCACATCCGCCATCGCTGCACTGACGAGAATGTCTCCCAAGCGTTGGGCTGGATGTAATAATCCACATAGCCTCTCTCTATTTACTCCCGAAATCTGAACCGCTGAAGACGAGGTGGATTAAGTTTGTTTTTGAAGAAAATGCTCCCTCAACTCTACCAAAATTCGTTTATGTCTGCTCGAATCATTTTACACCGGACAGCTTTTTGAATGAGGCTCAGTATAAAGCAGGTTTTGCAAAAAAATGGCTCCTGAAGGATGTAGCAGTGCCAACTGTTCGTGATCCAGCTACACATCTAGAAGTATGTATTACGCGTTGGTTTTCCAAATTGCCTTTGAATTTGTCAAGTTCATAATAACATGTTAGACTTATAAAGTTTGTGATAGCATGTGATAGCACCATGAGTCCAGCTATGTTGTTATTTTTTTATCGCGCTGATAGTGGAATCTTGATTTGTTAAGGACAGCACATCAGAACAGAGCAGCCAAACCAGAGATGTTGCTTGCCAGACAGACGCAAAACCGCTGACCAAGTCTGTTGGTACTCAGTCATCAATGAAGACGTTTCATGTTCGCTACAGGAGTTCAGGTATGTTTATGTATTACATGATACTGCTTATACAGAGGACCTATAACTAGTCTTGTTACACAATAAGTGTCACATAACAGTAACACACAACTACTTTGTATATTACAGGTGTCCAGACGACAGATACAGTTTCAGACATTGACAGTTTGTCACCAGCAGCTGGTTTAATATTTAGGACCTCTACACCTATAAAGTGGCCATCAAAGAGACCTCGTGTGGAACTGGAGGAAGAGGATGACGAAGAAACCCTAATGGACACATCATCTGTAGTAGCACCTGAAGAGCAAGATTATACATTTGATCCAGCAGAGACGGACACAACTTTAACGGAGACAGCAGAGCAGACATGTCGTAAGTTTCAAAACTGTGCATTTGTTTTAGAACAGGGGTGTCAAACTGAGTTCCTTGTTGGCCACAGCACTGCAGAGTTTACCTCTAATCATTATTAAACACACCTGAGGCAGCTAATCAACTCTCTAAGGCTCATTAAAAAAGTTGATCCTTCTGGAACTGAGTTTAACACCCCTGGTTCAGAATTGTATTATTTTTATTATTATTATATTTTGTTACTTTTGTATTTAATATTTGTTAACCAGTACGAGTTTTTGTTTCTTAGTGCTCAAGCAAAATGGCAAAATGAGACGCTAGATCGCCTGAGTGAAAGGGAAAGGGTCATCGTTGGAGGTGACATGAGGGCTGACTCACCAGGTACATAGTTGTAAATAAGAAGGATGCATGGATGCTCGGGTATTTTCCGGATCATGAAGCATAACATGCATAGGTAGTATCTAACTGAATTCAATGCACTCGTGGTAATAATGCTTTGTGTAATATTACTTTCAAAGGCCACTCTGCAAAGTTTGGAAGCTATACATTGATGGACCTTCAGACCAACACCGTTGTGGACACACCAGAGCTGGTTCAGGTGGGAGAGAAGAAATATCAGTATTTAAAAAAAGTACATTTTTGAGAAGTTTAAAACTTCTGGTTTGTCTAAGATGATTGTTTCGTTCCCTATTCTTGTCTATTTCAGAGTAACGAAGTGGGAGGAAGCTACCACATGGAAAAAGGATTACAGAGGAGCCTTGCCCTGTTGGAAGCTCGTGGTGTTACTCTGGAGTGTATTGTAACTGACCGCCACCCACAAATACAAAAGTACCTCAGAGCATAGTTCGAATTACAGGGGGTACTGGGGGGTACTATACCCCCCAATGAAGACCCAGTAGGGGACAGAAATATCAGTTTTGGGGGGGTCAGATAATTTTTCTGATATTGTGAAAAAAATATAATTACAGTTACAATACAAGTCAACTCCTATTTTCACTGTAGGAACATTTTAATGTAAAGCGATTTCAGACACCCCTATTGTGGACCGTACCATTTTTAACCACCGTGGCTAGAAGGAGATAGAGAACGACTTCACCTTCTCAAGCAAGTGTCAACGTTGAATGACAAAACGCTAGTTTCATAAAGTATCATTCTTTTCAACATTCCTTATTTGTATATTCAAAAATATTTAAAATAATCTAATTTAATAGTTATCATTTTTCAATGTAAATGATTTAATTTTATTGGTAACAGCCTAGTTGTTACGGCATCCAGTCTCCGTGATTCTCCCTGTACTCAATCTCGAGCGCCCTCTCCAGAATACTAAGAGCATTGCATACTTCTCCTAGTATGGATCATTTATGATTACGCTGCACCTGTTCTGAATGATCACTGATTACTCATACTATATCTTACTCACTCACTCAGCGTCCTGTGCGAAGTATTGTTTCACCCTGTGTTGCATGTCTGAGCGTTTTCCTGAATTATCCTTGCCTTACTTGTTTCCTCGATTGTCTGCAGCCTGACTTCTGACCCAAGCCTGTTCCCCGGACTCTGATTCTCGCTGCCTGCCCTGAACTTCTGCCCGTCTCTTCATTCCGTCGTCTGCCGCCTGCCCCGACCCCTGCCCGTTCCTGGATTCTGGCCATTCGGCTTATTCGTTTTGCCTGGCTTAACTGGTCAATAAACATTGTTGCATATGGATCTGTCTCTGCCTCCTGAATCGCAACACTAGTGTCTAATTATTTTAATTGAATATATTTATCAAATTTAAGAATTTGAAATGAAAGATGGAGCATACATTTAATAAAATTAGGGGAAAATGCCCTTTATAAAGGTACAAAAAATGATTCTGAGTGTTTTCAAACAGTGATGTAATGAAACATTGACAATTTAAGCTTGAAGGGAGTAAAGCCTCTGTTTAGGCTATTAAGGAAATGTAATTTTGCCAAAAGAAGAACTTTTATTTTAAATAAATGTTCATTTTAAATCAGCCTACTTCAGTGTGATGTTACCAGATTATCATGCTTAACACTAAGAATTTGAATAATTGTAATGTGATGATCAGATGCAGATATCTAAATCAAAGAATATAGGCGGTTTGCGGGTGGATTTTTTTATTTTTAATAGTGGATTCGGGCGACTCAAAGTGCACCAGATTAATGAATTTATCTTTAAAATGTACAAAATTTTCTTCCGGGGGGGCATGCCCCCGGACCCCCCTAGAGGTACCAATCTCCACCAACAGAAAAAATTGTGGAAAACACATTAGGCTATATGATGATCTACAAAAAAATACACATTTTTATTATCTTATTATTAAAATAAATTATTATGATTTTACCACCTGCGCCACATTTTGAGGCAGGAAAACCCTGAAATAGGCAATAGGCTTCTTGTAAAGGTATTACTATTTACTAGTAATTAGAATGGTATTTCAGTGCACTTAACTTCTAACTTTTGGGAGTTGATCAAAACAGTTCTCTTTTGGATATATAATAACAATGAGATATTCTGTAGCCTATACTGATTATCAGTTTGTCGCATGTTTAGACCTTGTATGTGTGTTGCACAACACATGTTGCACTTGGCGATCACGGTGGGGATTGATATGGTAGTGGACCATGATGGTCATAGAAGAAGTGAAGGAGCAGTACCCCCCCCAATTATGGTGGGGTAATTCACACTCTGCCTCAGAGAACATAACATCAACCAGTTTTATGATGTGTGGCACATCGAAAAAGGTTTTATTCAATAACATAGATTTATAAGTGGGTATAATATGAAAATTAAGAAATTGTGACAGTTTATAGGCATATCACAAATATTTAGTAGTGGCAAACTGTGAACATCACTGTTTTTATTCTCAGCAGTAAAATGCTTGTCTATATTTTTATTTACAGGGATTGTGAGGAAACTTGAAAACATTTCCAAGATGAAAAATTACGGAACTGGCAGAGAAGCATTAAAAACCACATTTACTGGACTGCATCATCTTCAACCACTGGACCAGAAAGAGTGGCAAAATGGAAATCGATTCTGAACCATGTCAGGAACGTACACAGAGGATCCAAACTTTCCTGCTCGTCTACATCATCTAAAGGGAAGCAGAGATAGAAACAAGTGGCTTGTTGCCAGTATGATACTGTAAACGAATATTATTTTTATGCAACACGACAAAATGTAAAAAAGGGACTGTTAGTCGAAGTGTAAATAACCTAAAATTAAAGTTATTAGTTGTAATTAATGCAATTTTTGTATCATTTCTCATAGGAACTCAGGCATTCTACAAGCTGGAGAAAGTGATGACAAACACGCGGATTTTGAGGGACATCACCAAACTAAGTCCACATCACCAGACTTCATCTTTGGAGTCATTTCATAGTGACATTCTACGGTTTTCCCCAAAAAATGTGGTGTTCCCATTTCTTGGAATGTTGTGCAGGTAATTGAACTGCTGTTAAAATAACTTTACATCACTATAGGCTATTTTCCTGAATTGTGTCTGTGCACTTGCAGACTAAACCTGGCTGAACCTTTCATTACAATGAAAATGCTGGTCGTGCACAAGCAACATCATCAACAGGATATACATTTATAAATACATTTTGTTTTATTGCACAGAGTACCTAGATGACCTGCAGGACCTAATATTTGAGCATGTTTTTGTGGACCCTGCTCCATACATGGATGAGGTACTTAAGATACCCATACTATCAGACCTTTGTGCGGAGTATGAGCGGCCAGACAAGGAGGAGGTCATCTCCACCATGGTGTCCAGATTCAATCATCAGCTGGTAGGAAACCAACATATCTGCCCTGATCATCTGGAAACTCACGGCGAACCCTCATCACCACACAGGCTGGAATCACGACACGTACCCGACGGCCAAGGAAACCCCAGCACCAGCTCACAAAGGAGCGATGTGCCAGAAACCTGTAACGACTAAAACACAGGCACATGTACAGATAGTACTTTATTTTTCAGCAATGTCTTTGTTTTGTTTTGTTATAGCACAGCCTATGCTTCATTTTGTGCTTTCTTATAATTCTATGAAGACTCCTGAAGTTATTTCTTACTATTGTATATAAAATGTCAAATATTCACTAGTTTGTTTACAGTATGTATTGGTTTTGTAGAATCGGCAATGTTTATTTAATTACAAGAATAAAGTAAGATCCATCCACTAATTATTTATACAAATTGTGAAATAATTTTCTTGTATTTGCAGAGTGTATTGTGATATTAATAAATATTAAGTTTGTTCTGCCATATGTGTTGTCAATTTCATGGTTGCAATTCAGAATATAGCTAAGTTTTTACTTTTGTGCAGTCAGTATTTATTTAATTTTATTTATTTAATTTTATTTAATAGGGACACATGTGAACAATAAACCTGTACCACACTACAACATTTATAGCCAAGGCTAATTTGCAATGTCCGTCCCTAGAAGGGCTTTTCACATACATACAAAAAGTACAAAAAATTCATTTACATGTACAGTAACATTACATAATTACATAATTCTGTATGTGTAGGTTGATTGTAGATGTAAATATATTATTATATTATATAGCCCTGCATTAAAATTTTCAAACTTTAATCAAATATAAAAACTTGACATAACATTTAAAAACACTATCGACACTTACTGTACAATTCCACGTAGACGCAAGGTTCCATTAGCCTGGAAATCCAGACCTAAATCTAACTCGCTGAGCAAACTCAACTTGTGCTCTCGTGAGAACTCTGGAATACCAGGGTAAGGTTCCACAGTCGGCTCGATAAATGTATGCATTCTGAAGAGAATACACGTTTAAACAAACAGGATTCAATCCAGGATGCTCAGTCATTATATATATATATAAAGATATTGGGAAGAATGTTGATAAAGCAAACCGGTTTGGTTACCATTGACTTCTACTACATGAAGGGGAAAAAACGGATTCATTTCTCAATATTATTATTTTATTTGTATTTTTTTTGTGTTTGACAGAATAAAGAAAGTAATTGAGGTCTGGAACAACATGAGTGTTTGAGTGAATGATGATGAACTATCTCTTCAAGAGGGAAAAACTTTTTGTTTGCCTTGTCAGTTTATTTATTTGTATTTCAACCCTTAAAGAAATAAGCTACACATGTCAACAACAGCAATAGGAATAAAAATGATCAATAAATTATTTTTATTAATAATATTCAAAAAGAATAATTCCACCAAGTAATATTTCATTATGTAACTGTAGACTGTTTGCTGTTGCCAGCAATTAAGCCACTATCAGTATAAACAGGCTTTTTTAATAAAGTTATCAACACTAAATTAATAAAACATCTGAGAGATTATGATAAAGTACAATTAATGAATGAATTCATTCATTCATTCATTCATACAATCAGAGCCGGCTTCAGACTGCGCTCAGCAGGGGGGCATTTATTTTCAATGGGTGGGCACTAGGTATGGGGACTTTTTTTCGGATATCAGATATCCTATATTTATTATTGCTACTGCCTTTTCTGTTAGCTATTACCATGAAGTGATGCAACCCATACAATAAACACATAAACCATTACACATTGTTGCAAGACGTGCAACTCTTAAGAAATTTGATTAAATAAGGGTTAAATAGGCCTATACAAAAAAATTACAAGACCGACTCTGACCACAGCTTTATTATAAACAAAGCTAACGAACATGCTCACAGTCTCTCACTGACAGGTCAGGATAGTAGTTTAACTGCTATCTCACTGGCGGAAGAGAGAAAAAAAGCTACACATCTTTATTCTGCTTTGCTCTAACATAAGCGTTCACAGTAGCCTACTATTAAAAAAGCATCATGTAACGTTAGTTACCTTCATCAAAACAAATTAAAAACACCAACAACATACACAGAGATTATTCTACAATTTCCATTTACAAGAAAATATAGGCTAAAACAACTGTTTCTCCACGGCGGGAGTGACATTTCAGGACAATGGTCAGCGCAAAACTGAACTAAATAGGCCTACTAAACTATTATTAGTCTCATCATCACAACATAACGTGACAACACACACAATATAGTGAACTTTGACAGTACATAATGCCAGTTAGATAAATACACTAACAACCGGCCAGCATGAAACTTTACATTTAATTTGCAGTTAGAAGAGCTGAAGACGCCGCTTGTGAGCTGATTGGAACTTCCTGAGAACAGCGTCCTTCCATTCACGGCCGCCGGCCACTCGGCCACGGAGTCACAAATGTTAGCCGGGCTGTTGTCGTTGTCTTGTTGTATGGGGTCAGCAGAATCGTTAATCGACGTGGAAGGAGAAACTGTGGTTTTGAACCATTTTCTAATGTCCATTTTTGGACAGTTTTCATCTGTTTGCTTTGTTTTGAATGCAGCCAGGAATATTGCGCCAACTGAAATTCATTTCATTCATGTATTAACGTGCAAGTGATTGGGGGGGCGGCAGGGGGGTTTCCTCACTGTGGTTTTATGTTGGCTAAGCTTTATTATATTTTCAGCTAATGAGCAGTTTGTAGACATATTTTTATTATTTCTCACTAAAATGTAAATTAAACTGATATTATTTTGTAAATTATATCATAATTCAATTTGGGGGGGCATAAAAGACATTTGGGGGGGCATTGCCCCCTAATGCCCCCCCATACCGCCGGCGCTGCATACAATTAAGACTAGTTTATGGACTTACATGAAAAGCATTTGAACTATATCTCATGACTTTAGATTTGATGGAAGTATAATGTTTGGGGTTTCTTGACAGACTTTGCCATCAAGTGGACATGTGCAGGTACTGCAGGTTTCACTGGACTCTCAGAAATGAGTCTTGTATCATAGTTTCTACTTCATCTGTGAGCTTGTTATAGTCAGCCTGACATACTTTATGTGGATGATGTCCACTGTTTCCCATGCACTTCAGCAGAGCGTCATGCATCTGCTCTCGGCCTCCAATGCTGCAGAGTTTATCCAACTGCTCAACAGGATCCGGTGGGATATCTTGACACTGAAGGGCTTTTAAGACAGCCGGAGCAAACTTCCCGTGGTGTGCAGTGGAGCATATCACAAGGTGCAGTGGAGCATATCGCAGGTTTTGTCATGTATACGATCGACAACTACTTTCCCAACCGCTGTGTGAGTGTCCATTATGAAGCCTGTTGTAGTGTGCACCTCCTGTATGGCCCTCAAACAGTCTTCTTCAGAGCACCAACCAGCTTGAAGTTCCAGATTTATCTTCTGCCGTAAAGTCTCCGACACTTTAAAGATGCGCTCTCTTTCTAGATTCAAACACAGATCTCTGACAAGACTTCCATCCCCACCGGAAGCGTGATGGATGAACCTCTGAAGGTTGGAAGACTTCAGGATATCAATGGCAGGAGAGTTTGAAACCTGCAGCTTCCGGTTGCGGAGATCATACTTGCCACTAGCGATGAAGTCGGATATGATGCAGTTATGATTGGATGCACAGATCACCTTCCGTATGGGTATTCCCATTTGTTTGGCATACAGGGCTGACATGGCATTGCCAAAGTTTCCGGTAGGGATGCACACGTCAATGGGGTCTCCGAAAGTCAGCGTGCGATTTCTAAGCAGGTCCATGTACGCCGAGCAGTGATAGACCACCTGAGGGAGCAGTCGGGCCCAGTTTATCGAGTTTGCGGTGCTGAGAACCGTGGCATATTCCACAGCTAAATGTCCGATCAAGCTCGAGTCCCCAAACATTCGTTTAATGCTCCTCTGGCAGAAGTCAAAATTGGACAGGACGCTGATGGACTTGGCATTGCCCTCCTGAAATCCTGTCATCTGTAGCTTCTGAATCTCACTCACTCCGTTCTCAGGGAAAACCACAAGCACGCCGATCCTCTCCCGGTCACTGTCTTTAAGATTTCTGAAGCCGTTCAGCACCGCGCTTCCGGTATCTCCAGATGTGGCCACTAGAATCAGGTAGTTGCACATCTGTGGCAGGCAGTGGGCAAACAGCTGAGGCATCAACTGCAGTGCCAGGTCTTTAAACGAGGCAGTTGGGCCGTGAAAGAGTTCTAGAAGATACTGATGATCAGTGAGGTGCTTTAGAGGCACAACCGACTGATCGGCGAAGTTCTGGCCGTAAGCACGACACACCATTGTGCTCAATTCTACAGGGGACACATCCATAGGATGGATACAGTTTTCCAGTATGGCCACAGCTCTCGTGGCATGGCTGGATATTCTCAACCATTCTGAAGGTTCCAGTTTGGGGAAACCTTTTTTTGGTACGTAAAGCCCTCCATCTGGTGCAAGACCCTCTATGACGACATCACTGAAGAACTTGGGGTCACTTGACATTTGGCTCCTCGTTGAAACAAACACCTCTGATTCTGAATCCTCATATCTGAGCAGAGTCCTCAGGACTTTATCAGCCACGTCCTCCACGGAGTCTCCCGTCCCACAAAGGACTCTCGCATCTAGCCATTTCTCATAAAACTGCTTCCTGTAATGTAATATCTCTCTCGTAGAAACACCAGCATCCTGACCCACAATCCTGTTCACCTTCATTCGAGAGAGTCTCTGCATGATATCTTCTGTGTCCACATCCAGGTACACGGCCAGTCCAGAGCGCTTCAGGTGCCGCATGGCGTCCGAATGCAGGGGATTGGAGCCGGTCAGAGAGATGACACTTCCTGTGGCTGCAAACCTGCACACTGCTTTACCTTCTTCTTCAATAAAACCATCACCACCAATTTCAGAGAGCTTGTCTGCCACACTCATTCCCCACGTCCTTTCGAGAACATCGTCATCTATATCAATAACAGGCATACCTAGTCTGTGAGATACGTTTTCTCTTGTTTGGTGGGTGTGTCATAACTGCAGTCCAATCAGCAGCAACATGTATATAAAGCACGCGGTATTAAAGTGAACTCGCACAATGGGTTCAAGGACAGTAATTTACGAATGTGTTCGATGCAGCTCGGTATACGCAACAATTGAGGATGTTAGAAGGCATGTTTGTCGTAAGTTTTATTGTAAAAATATAGGATATCAACATAATGATGTAGTTGTTTATATTTTTTAGCTTCATTGCAAGTGTATGACATTTGGTATAGAAATAAACAATGGTAATTAAGTGCTTTTCCTAAAAATGAGAAAGAAAATACAGGGTATTAAAACAGTATGAACTACAAATAAAGTCAGTATTTGAGGCTAAATAGATGTGTTTTAGTCTGAATTAGGTAAGATGTGTGCTTCCATTTCAGTTTCAGCAATCCCTTCACTCGATTGGGATGTTCTCTTTTGTTCTGGGCGGCAAGTGCAGTAACTGTAACATCGGGCATATTTTGTAGTATTAAACACATATTTATACCGACTTCATCAGGCTCCGAAAATTCTTCACAAAGAATCGCCTTCTCAGCTGCCATAGTTGCAACTCTTGCGTCATCAGAACAGTGTGTTCAACGCATCACCGTTTCTGTTTAAAAAACGTTGTGCAACGTTTTGTCGGGGCTGAACGCAGCCCAGGTCAGAAATCAGATTGGATTGGACCAATCAGAATATTTCCAGTTTCATTTGGTTTAAGATCAGAGTCATCACGCTGGTATGGAGACGGGTTTGTTGAGGATCAGTGCCGATGGCTGTCGTGTTGATGAGGCCTTCACAGGGGAGAGTCTAGTTGACACAATCTCTGCTGACACTTCAGGGATGCATTGGGGTGGTGTCTAGGCGCAGGTCCTCTATCTGATCTGGATACGGCCCGCATCAAGCTGACTACATCATGCATTGGGGTCGTGTCTAGACGCAGGTCCTCTATCTGATCTGGATATGTATGAATAATGTTTAATAATGAATAATGTTTTGCTTCAAGAAACTTATAGAAATAGAAAAGATCATAATGAATGGGATGTGGTTGGAAGATTGGAGAGAGAGGTCGGAGAGACAATTTGCTCTTATAATCATGGAACAAGTGGCAGTTTTATTACATTTACATTTACATTTAGTCATTTAGCAGACGCCTTTATCCAAAGCGACTTACAAATTAGGACAAAAATTCAGCGAGTCATCATAAAGAGGCAAAAACAACAACAACGCAAGAAGTGCTCAAAATACGAAGTTCAGGTATTATTCAGAGTAGCATAAGCCTGATAAGTGATGTTTCAAAGGGAAAGGATTTTTTTTTTTTTTTTTTTTTTTTTAATAAGGTTAAGTGCTCACGGAAGAGATGGGTTTTCAGCTGTCTTTTGAATGTTGTCAGGGATTCTGCATTCCGGATGAGGGTGGGGAGAGCGTTCCACCAGCAAATTATTAAAAAAAAAATTTATTTTTTTATGTTGAAGAAATTTAATAAGGTTTTAAATTGATTGCTAAAAGAGTTTGGGGAAACATGTAGGTCCTACTTGAAACAATACACAAAACATAGTATAGGAGAAGACTTGAACTAAACTTAAGGAAAGGTGAAGAACCTCGTAATTAAATTGAATTAAAACACCTTAATTCAATGTATTTAGTGGATGTGAAGAGGAGGAGGAATGTAGGAGTGGTTCAGAGCCTATTGAATTGCAGGGGAAGCAGGACTAGATAGATTCTATTTAGGTGAGATGGTGAAGTGGAGCAATATGCTGATGAACGCTTATATTTCGTATGACTGATATAGACAGATGATCGTGCATGCACGTCTGTCTCGCACACCCGCTTTCACTACACAGCGCACACCGCCCTCTACTGGCGAACACAGGTATGAATCTGCTGTGGCTCCTACAAATGCATAAATCCGTGTCAATCTGACCTCTGCGAGAGTGGTTAGATGAAGTGGACGGACGTCCAACATCTGGGTTCTGCTTCGCCCTCGTCCCGTGAGCCTGACCTGTGGACACAGAAACAGAAAACTCAGAAGACAGAGATGGTAAATATCCAGGACGATCCTGGCTCTGTGTCTGGGTCGGGTCTGGCAGCGGCAGAGGTGGACAGTAACAAAGTACATTTATTTGAGTACTGTACTTAAGTACACTTTTTGAGTATCTGTACTTTACTTGAGTACTATTTTTTCTGGAAACATTTTACTTTAACTTCACTACATTTGAAAGACAAGTATCATACTTTTTACTCCACTAACGTTACATTTATGTCAAGGTCCTTGAGTAGAAAGTAGTTGGATTCTGACATCAATCTGACTTTCATTTTCAATGTTGGGTTTGGTCTTTTAAATGCTCATTTTGTCATTGTTTTGGAGCACACTAGCTTATAACAGTGGCTGACATATTCATCCTAAAAGCCAAAAATCTTTAAATAGGGCACTATTTGAGGGAACAGCCCGAAACTATTGTGGACGTTATTGAGAGCACTTATTCAATCTCACATTCAATCCCACTACAGGAACTGTGTTCTAGAAATAAATTATATATTGATATGAGGGTGGGTAGGTAGGCAGGCATAGATTCAGAGGCATAAGGTACTGTAAGTATTATAAACAATAATAAAACAATGCATTGACATTTACTTTAAATTTTTCATACTTAAGTAGGCTACTTTTAAAAACAAGTACTTCTGTACTTTTACTCAAGTAAAAATCAGTCTTTTCAACTTTTACTTGTAACTGAGTAATATTTGACCAGAAGTATCTGTAACTTACTTTCACTCAAGTAAGGAAATTGTGTAACTTACTTTGTCCATCTCTGGGCAGCGGATCCTGATCACGGTCATCAGAATCGGACGTCCAAACCTCCCGACCAGCCGTCTGACCGAAAGCAGCTCTCCTGGATCTGGAGTGCTCTAAGGATGGAATATTTCACATATCACATAACGTTAGTTTAATCATAATCAATAATCAATGTCTGTGGTCAATTACCGATTTTTACTTCAGTTAAGTTACTCAAATTCAATTCAAGTTTATTTCACATGCAATGAATCAAATAAATGGGATCAAATGGGATCAGTCAGTCATTGTACAACACACCATAAAAAATTAATTACAAATTAAAGCACTCACTTCCTCTTCCACCCGTAATCCACTTCATGCGATTACGAACCATCGACAACCTGCAAGAAAATCAGTACAAAATACAAGACAAGACAATAGAAATCTCCTCAGAAATAGCGTTACTGTTTCATTTCATTAGCCTCCAGACTTGCTTAAAAAAAAACAAAAAAACAGAACCATTAAAGCTATTTTTGTGACAGTAACGTCATATAATATATAATATTATAATATTGAAAGTATTGATTTTAGAAATACATCTTATTACGTATGGTATACATAACATATTGTGCTTTTTATTTATTTAGTTAAATTACAAACATTTCAAGTAGCCTACAATGCAACAAAAAAACTAAATGAATACAAGGCACTGTAAATACAATTCAAAATGTATAAACCAAAGAATAACAACAACAACTAAAGTATAAATGTACATAATAATAATAAAATAAATAATAAATAATAAATGCAGAAATTAAAGTTTATAATATCAGGGCAGTTATATGTATTTGAAAAGCTTTAAAATTTGTATTGTTTTTATAAGCTTTTTGTTTTGTGATCTCATGTTTAAAAGATATTCTAAGTATATTGTGAGATCAGTGTTATAAAAGGTAATATAGGAGGGTTTCTTTTGAGTTATTTTTGTCTTATGGATTTAAAACTTTGCCAAAATAATTAAAAGATTAATGATATAATTTTGTTTTTCAGAAAAAGAATTCACAAATCTAATGACTAGGCAATTTTAAATATTAATATTACACATATTAATTCCATTGGCTGGTCCAGCAACCAATCGCATTGCATCTCGCGTGGGCCGAGGTTCCGTATCTGCTTTACTTTTCGAAATGGATGATACCCATGGAGAGAGAACCTGGATTTGTAAAGTTGGGACGGTTGTTTTATTCTCAACGATATGAAAAGTGTTGCCACTCCCATTTATTGCACATGTTCCCCCGAAATGATATTGCACGACCCGTAAATATGCAGGCAAACGCGGTTGCCTACTATATCAGTCGAGCCAATAGTGCGGCAAGATACTGAAATAGGATTATTATTAACCAATCATATGTAGCTTATTTAGAACAGCTGTGATTCAGCTTTCGGATACGAGCAGCAGCAAATTGACAATTGAAATTGTCTGTAGGACCCGGTTTCATTTTTTATCAAGAGAAAAATTATACGATTAATTTTTTTTTCAAACTCAGACTCATTGGCCTTGGCTCATTTTCTGTGAAGAATATATATCTGAACACATTTTCAATGACCACACCACACACCCACACCCACACAGGCTGTCCGGCTAGACCCGGGGCTAATAAAAAAATATAGTGTGTTATTGTGTGTGTGTGTGTGTGTGTGTGTGTGTGTGTGTGTGTTCTTGTATATGGTTTATGAGGACACAAATGTGTATAATGACATGGGTATTACAACGTAAACATGGTTTATGAGGACATATGTGTCCTTCTAAACCAAACGGCTTAAAAAACATACTAAATCTGTGATTGGTAGGTTTAGGGGTAGGGTTAGTGTAGGGGGATAGATTATACAGTTTGTACATTAGAAAAACCATTACGCCTATGGAGAGTCCTCATAAACCACATATCTGAGTGAGTGAGTTGTGTGTGTGTGTGTGTGTGTGAGATTGTAAGTGTGAGTGCAAGAGTGAGTTCTGTGTTTCTTAAAGGTATACTCCACCAGACAGTTTTAGATACCATTGACTTCCATAGTAGGAAAAAAATATATACTATGGAAGTCAATGGTATCTAAAACTGTCTGGTTACTGACATTCTTCTAGATATCTTCCTTTCTGTTCAGCAAAAGAAAGAAATTCATACAGGTTTGAAACAACATGAGGGTGAGTATATGATGACAGAATTTTCATTTTTCGGTGGAGTATCCCTTTAAAGGGTCAGTAAGAAGCCAATATTCTAACCGGAGAGCTAAGAGCTCAAGTTAGAACTGCATGTAATAGAAACAAAATTATAAGTATAACTATCAAACATAGTATTTTGGTTATTTAACTTTAAAATATATATATTATTAGATATATTTTATTGTATTTTGGTTATTCAGGGTGGCCGCGGGTCCTTAAAAAGTCTTAAATAAAATGTTCCTAATAAAAGGCCTTAAAGTATTAAAATGTCCTAAATTCAGATTCGATAGGTCTTAAATATTTCTGGTCACATTACCGCTAAAATTTCTCCAGTCTGACGGACCTAATGTCCGTCAAATAACCAGTGAAGCATCGAATCGCGAGAATGATTCAGATTTTATTACTTAAACTGCTATTGATAATGATAATGTAGGCTTTTTCTGGTAACGCTGTTGAGGCTCGCTCTGCTTGTCTCTGTGATAGATTTTATAGTAAGAAATCAAAACAAATGAGCATAACGGCACACATAAAAAAACTCACAGAAGAAACATACTGAGGTAGAAATTCTAAATGTTGTTTTTTTATTTATTTATAACGTGATATAGTTAAGTAACATAACATGACGGGAGCTATTTTGCTGAATATTCTCACGATTGCAAATGTTACATTGATTTTAGTTCAATAAACAAGTAGTTAATATTAAATTATTTCAATTATTTAGGTTAAATATTACATATACGTATGCAATATAATGTGTATTTCCATCACAGGTTTGGTCTTAAATTTAATTCAAAGTGGCATTAAAAAGGTCTTAAAAAGTCTTAAATTTAACTTGTTATCTGTAGACACCCTGTATTAACTGGCCGGAATTTTGAGATCGCAATAGACGTGAAGGACTATAATGCGTTAAGAGCTCGCTCAAGTACTGCGGAGCTAAACCATTTAGTGCTTTGTAAGTAATCAGCAGTATTTTAAAATGTATACAATGTTTAATAGGAAGCCAGTGCAGTGTTGACAGAACCGGGCTAATATGGTCATACTTCCTGGTTCTGGTAAGAACTCGAGCTGCTGCGTTTTGGACCAGCTCTAATTTGTTTATTAAGCGTGCAGGGCAACCACCCAGTAGAGCATTACAATAATCTAGCCTTGATGTCATGAACGCATGAACTAATTGTTCCGCATTTGTCATTGAGAGCATATGACGTAATTTAGATATATTTTTAAGATGGAAAAATGCTGTTTTACAGATACTAGACACGTGACTTTCAAATGAAAGATTGGTATCAAAGAGCACACCCAGGTTCCTAACCAACGATGAAGACTTAACAGAGCAGCCATCAAGTGTTAGACAGTATTCTAGGTTATTACGTGAGGGAGTTTTTTGTCCAATAATTAGAATCTCTGTTTTTTTCAGAATTAAGTAGTAGGAAATTACTAGTCATCCAATTTTTTATATCAGGTATGCATTCCGTTAATTTTGTGAATTGGTAAGTTTCGTCTGGGCGTGAAGAAAGTCCTACTATTATTCCTTTCAATAATTTGTTACATTAAGATATCACAATGCAGAAGAAAAGATCTGTCTATACTTCCGTTTCATTGTGACTTTTAAGGCCCTGTTCTAAACGGCACACTTCATGTGCATCTGTGGTGTACCACAAGACTGCAGGGTGTCCCATTTGTAATTTTAGGTTTCAGAAGGAAGCAGACTTACACCCGACAGACAAAGCAGCGTTATGTCATGAAAGCGTGGAACTGGAGAAAGACGTCGAAGGCCTAGGGTTCCATTGGGACGGGCTGTGTCTTTATTAAAACAAATCTTTACATAGATTAAACCAATAGGCCTTTATCTCATTTCCTGGTTTTGGAACGTTCGAAATCACCAAGCAGTGTACTCGCACTTCCGGTGGTTAAGTAGTTACACCTTTAGATGAAAAGCAATTTAATCAAACCATTAAAATGGAATCAAGAAAACAAAACAAAAAAAGAAACTTTTGGCAGATGCGAGAGCGAAGTAGTCCAGTGCAATAACCGGAAGACGCCGTACACTGCTTCACGGCTACTTCCAGCGTTCTATTGTGTTGCGATAAAGGCCTATACAATATCCCTCAGTTTCACAGACAAGTCTTAAGATAGTCCCAGACTAAAATGTATGTTTGAGCTGTTTTAACTAAAAGCATCTTGCACTGACATATCTTAAAATATGTCAGTGCCATTGTTTTGTTTCAAGATGCACACCAGTCATGTTTTTTCTAAGACACGTTTATTAAAGCTACTCAAATGCTCTAATTTAACTAAGGCCTAATCCTGGCTTACTCTAAGCCCTGTCTGTGAAACCAGGCCTAAACATTACATTTTGTATTTTAGCAAATTATCTGTAATCTACTGACATGATTTTAATTCTGAAACATATTTCTGCTTCCTAGATTATTTGATCTTTTTTCCAAGATGATCCCTGCAAGTTTCGGCCAGCTGTTGGCTAAAGTGAGCAAGCTGAGGACCCACCTGCTATTTGCTCCTTCATACTTCACTACAGCACGGCTATCAAATCAAAACTCTAAACCGCATGAAAGAAACATTCTCCTGATGGGTCCTCCTGGAGCAGGGAAGACCTGTGTAGGGCGGATTCTGGGACACAGACTAGGTATGCCTGTTATTGATATAGATGACGATGTTCTCGAAAGGACGTGGGGAATGAGTGTGGCAGACAAGCTCTCTGAAATTGGTGGTGATGGTTTTATTGAAGAAGAAGGTAAAGCAGTGTGCAGGTTTGCAGCCACAGGAAGTGTCATCTCTCTGACCGGCTCCAATCCCCTGCATTCGGACGCCATGCGGCACCTGAAGCGCTCTGGACTGGCCGTGTACCTGGATGTGGACACAGAAGATATCATGCAGAGACTCTCTCGAATGAAGGTGAACAGGATTGTGGGTCAGGATGCTGGTGTTTCTATGAGAGAGATATTACATTACAGGAAGCAGTTTTATGAGAAATGGCTAGATGCGAGAGTCCTTTGTGGGACGGGAGACTCCGTGGAGGACGTGGCTGATAAAGTCCTAAGGACTCTGCTCAGATATGAGGATTCAGAATCAGAGGTGTTTGTTTCAACGAGGAGCCAAATGTCAAGTGACCCCAAGTTCTTCAGTGATGTCGTCATAGAGGGTCTTGCACCAAATGGAGGGCTTTATGTCATACCTGTCAAGTATCCCGTTTTGGCCGGGAAAGTCCCGTATTTTACCCTTCTTTCCCGCCGTCCTCCCGTATTAGTATTTACCCGTAAATCTCCCGTATTTTAACCTGCGTTATTAAAAAAAATTTGTTTACGTTTTTTAAAAAATAATTTTTTAATAATTATTAAAAAATAATAATACCCCGGGCCCGGGCGGAGTAAAAAAAAACTAAAAAACATTACCAATCTGAGCTCTGTCACTAGTCTCGCGATAACTGCCACCTGCAGTAGCCTACTGTAGGTGGCAGTTGTCGCGAGGTTAGTGTGTGAGGTCAGATGATGAGTGACAACGCGGGAAAAAACAGAAAAAAAAATACAACTGAGACGAATGATGGACGCTACGACCTTCTCGGAAGGCACTCCTGCCAAAAAATCTAAAATCGCATGTAAATACTGTGATCAATGGGACGGCGAATTTAATTTTCTGAAGAGGAGCAGGGTGGGGGACAGTCACGCGTTTTGCAAGTTTTGTAACTGTGATTTTAGCATCTCACACGGGGGAAGGAATGATGTTTCTCAGCACGAGAAATCCGCCAAGCACAAGCGCGGGCTAGAGGGACAAAAACATGCCCAGGCGATGTCAGCATTCGTGACGAGAAATGCCACCGATGCAGACCAGGTCATACGTGCAGAGGTAAAAATGGCAATGCTGTGTGCCAAAAACAACATTCCTTTCTCCTTCCACGACGACTTCAACAAGTGTGTAGCTGACATGTTCCCGGACTCTGCTATTGCACGAAAATACTCAACGGGAAAAACTAAGGCTACTCAAATCATCAAAGGTAAGTTAGCTAACATACCTATCTTTCTTACTGCTGGGCTACTGTACGTTTGCTAAAACGGTATCAAATGGGTTTGAAATGTGTTTGAATATTCTAACATTTGAGCATAGGCGTTGAGTTCGGTGGGGACATGGAGGCGCCGGCGAGTGAACTGGAGTTTGTCTCATAAATGAACCGAAACTCAGCGTATAATGCACATTCCCATTCACAGCGTATTTAGACACATTTAGACGTCTTATGAATGACTTAAATGAACAACTAGCCTACTAGTCGACTAGAAAAAAAACTTTTAGTCGGAAGCAGCCCTTATTCCACATATTTTCTGTGTTGAGCGAGCGACCCTGCGCGAAAGAGAGAAAAAAATGAATGCGTCATTGTACCCAGCACTTCTGAAAATGCACTTCCGAATGCGTCTCTGTACCCAGCACATTTCAAACCAAACTGACGCCCATGCATTTGAGCATTAACCCATGGCATGCGTGTTGTAGGCTAACTTACTAGCTAATTACTGGACACTCAACAGGTGCCATAGCAGCAGAACTAGAGGACGAGTTGGCCAAAACATGCCGATCTCAGCCCTTTTCACTGATGTGCGACGAATCGAACAATAGAAAAACAGAAAAAGAATTCGTCATCCTGACTAGACTCTACGATGAGGCCACTCTGCAGGTCTCTACAAGATTCCTGGAGATGCCTACATGCAATGTAGGAAATGCAGAAAATCTGTATGAAAAGCTTAGTGAAGCATTAAGGTAAGGGGAACTGCACTGTGTTGTTGACATGTTTAGTAGATTGTATTTAATTACAACCTTACATTTTGTCTGAGACGTTTTGTGGCATTTTTTTCCTGTTTCCAATAGAAAAAGAGGCATCCCATGGGATAACCACCTGATTGCCTTTAACTCTGATAATGCGAGTGTTATGAAAGGCCGCCATAACTCGGTCATCAGCAGACTGAAGACCAGCCAGCCCCACGTCCAGGACCTTGGCTGCATCTGTCACCTGGTACAGCTGGCCACTGGCTGTGGCATCAGAGCAGCCCAGGTACCAGTGGAAGACATCCTGGTGGGGATATACACCCACTTTGATAGAAGGTAAATGCATACATATAGGCCTGCTATTTCTCTCACCTAATGTTGTGTGTTACAATGTAACAACATTGCATGTGGCTAACTCATGCACAAGGTAGCCTTGTAGGCCTGCAGTTCATATTCTTTACACACACACACACACACACACACACACACACACACACACACACACACACACACACACACACACACACACACACACACTCACAATTCCAACCACTAACAGAGTAATTTTCTATCTCTCAGTGCAAAAAGATGTGAAGTCTACAAAGAGTTTGTAGACTTCACTGATTCAGACCACCTGAAGCTCCTCAGGTACTGCAGCACCAGATGGCTGAGTCTGTTAACCTGCATCCAGAGGGTGCTGAACCAGTGGGATGCACTACAGGTAGGATGGTAACTCCACTCAGCAGATATCTACACAGTTTACCATGCTATATTTCAATTTTAACCATGTATTGCCACCCTGTATCTCTATGTACTGTAGGCCTACTTTAACAGTCATGAAGAGGTGGAGAGGAGTGTTAAAGTGCGTGATCTGGCAAGCCATCTGCGTGATCCAATCGTGAAGACCTACTTCCTGTTCCTGAGTGCTGCCCTTAAGCCTTTATCTGAATTTAACATTGCCTTCCAGGTGGGTGTCAATGATATTGAGTGAATGAGTGAATAATAGGATATAACTAAATGTTTGTGCTTATTGTAGCATTCTTATTTCACTGTTATTTTGTTGTGACCATTGATATTATCTGCAGTCAGAGGGAATACAAATTCACAGACTTGAAGAGGAGATGTGCAGGCTGATGAAGAGGATCATGGGCTACCTCATACCAGCCAGGGCAATCGTGGCTGTACCTCTCAGGGAGGTGGAGTATGGAGATGGACATCAGTTGGCTGATGAAGATCTTTTTATCGGAGCAGACACAAAGGCATTCATGAGAAGCGCTGAGCTCCCTGTGTCAGCCGAGAAGAAAATCTTTCAGTGAGTATATTACCCAGTAGTTATATTATGATATCATCTTTTAACAGTATGAGAGTATAGGCTGTAGTGTGCCTAAAATATTACCACTAATGCATTTTTTTCACTCTTATGCTGTTGTAGAACTGTGAGAAGCTTCTATGAGGCAGTGCTTAAGAAGATGTTCTCCTCCTTTCCCCTCGACCATCCACTCTTGAGGGACCTGAAAGTGCTGGACCCTGCAGCTCGTCTTAACATAACTCCAGGGACAGGTAGATAATAAAAACAGTTTCCAATAGGCTTTATGCCCAACTCCACTACTTACCCTAGCAACCACCCTAGCAATGGTCAGACACACCTGGATTAATCAGTTTGTTCAATAATGTAAGACAGGAAATAAAGGAGCTGGCTTAAGTTCAGGAAGTAATGCAGTTGTGCATAAAGCCTATTGATATTAGGCAAGGCAAGGCAAATTTATCTGTAAAGCCCATTTTTTCAAACAATTTGTCTCAAAAGGCTTTACATCGCATCATAACAACATCCTCTGGGGACAGTTCCCCATTGATAACCAAACAATTAATTGGCACAGTATACTTGATACTTGTTTAGATCTGCAATGTTCAGTCAAACACTTGTTTTACTTTACAGTGGAAAGGCTAGGGGCCCTGTTCCCTCAGTTGAGGTTGAAAGAGGATAAGATGAGAGAGGAATTCACAGACTATCAGGTGACAGATAGTAAGCAACTCCCCCAAGAAGAAAGAATCGACAGATTCTGGGGCCTGGTAGGAAAGGACATGAGGTTCAGTGAGCTGCCAAAACTTATGAAGGCTTTACTATGCATTCCCCATAGCAATGCAAGTTCAGAAAGGGTGTTTAGCATGGTACGAAAGATTGTTACAGAGAATAGGATGACGTTAGACAACAGAACTGCAGTGTTTCCCCTATAAATTTTTCCAGCAGCGGTGCTGTTACGTGCCGGAGGTTGTTACCAAGCCACTCGCGGGGGGTCCGGGGGCATGCACCCCCGGAAGATTTTTTTTTTTTAATAACCCCTTAAACCATGACTTCTGGCAAGTTTTGTGGATAGAAATGGACATTGAGACATACAAATTTATATATATATTACGGCTGGGAATCGATTAAAAAAATGTAAATAATTAAAAACGCACAATTTGCTGTGATTAATCACATTTCCCCCAAACTTGTAATCATCAATATTTAAATGTAGAATCACTAATTAAATTAAACAACACACAAAAAAGGGGAAAAAAAGAAAAATGTCCACACAAATTGGACATAAAATAGCCCTATATTAAAATATAAAACATCAATATATTATTCTTCATTCAGTTCTATGCAACATACTCAGATTTAACAGATTTATTTTTTGACTAATTATCAAAATAAAGTAACGTTACAGTCATACAAAGCTATTATTACCAGAGCATGTGACCAGAGCAGGTCATTTTACCATTGTTGCCCAGCATTGCTATTCCAGCTCAGCAAACAGAAGTCTACTACTGAGAAATTTCACGTTATTTGAGCGGACTTTGCTTTTCCAGTGCGTGATCGGTACATGACTGGAGCGTTTAGGCCGTGAACCACAGAGCAGAACCCGCAGCAAAAACAAGGAGCGGAACATTGAGCAGAGAGCGCAGTGCGCCGACACACACACACACACACACACACACACACACACACACACACACACAACGGAGAGCGCGGCGCAAACACGGAGCAGAAAAGACCCGCACGTAAAGTTACTAAACAAGCTGCGCGAGAATGAAACCTGATCGCCGAACACGGAGGGGCGGGACGGCATATTTTCCATAGACAGTAAAAAAATGGACACAGCGACCCCATAGACTTCAACGTAGAAAAGTTCGTACCGCTTTCTCCTTTCCACAGGCTTGCTCGCTCTCCCGTGGCGTCTGTCATTGCTATGCAACCATGAACAGAGGCGCGCAGAGAAAACGAGCGCGCCGCGTCGCTTCTATTATGAGCGCGCTTGCCGCGCGCCCACATTTGAAATATTTGCATGTGAACGGCCCCTTATGGCAACGTGACATTAGCCTAATCAAAATATTTCCATTTGTGGCTCTTTCCTCCTTTCTTGTCAACAAGTGGATTCAGAGCCATCGCATTAGCAGTGCCGCCGGTCGCCATGTTTCAGTGTTTTTAAGTGAATGTCGTGATATTACTGATCATGTGAAGATTTTTGCAGCGGCGCTGAAAATCCAGCGGCGGCGCTGCGCCGCTGCTTAATACATTGTAGGGGAAACACTGAACTGTTTGCGCTCTACTCTCATGTAAAATTAACCACTCTGGCCCAGCCCACAAATACACTCCTTCCAAAACAGTCTTAAAGAATGCAAAGTCTGCTACAAATTTGTACAACAACTCACTAAAAGAGTAAAGAAAAGTTATGTGAAATGAAAAGGAAAAACTGTAAAACAAAAACAATATGAAATGAAAAGAATGTGTGGAATGAAAATAAAATGTAAATGTAAAGACAAGCAATGTTAAATGAACAGAAAATATGCAAATAAGCCTTTCAATAAATGCTCTTCATATATACCCTTTTGTGTTTTCATTTAGGATATAATGAATGTTCACAGCATGTCAATGTCTACAAAGGTAGGCCTATCATTGGCTTCATGCACAACTGCACTACTTCCTGAACTTCAGCCAGCTCCTTTGTTTCCTGTCTGCCATTATTGGACAAACTGATTAATCCAGGTGTGCCTGACCTCAGTAGTCACAACAACAATAATCAGACACACCTGGATTAATCAGTTTGTCCAATAATGGCAGACAGGAAACAAAGGAGCTGGCTGAAGTTCAGGAAGTAGTGCAGCTGTGCATAAAGCCAATTGTAGTTTAAAAGTGGTGATTTTAGCTTTCTTGTACACCTGTCTTAAAATGTAAGGGATACTGGAGCTTGGTTGGGGTGGTGGGACTGCTCGCGGTGGGCGCCGGAAAATTTCCCTTATTTTCAAATCCAAAACTTGACAGGTATGCTTTATGTACCAAAAAAAGGTTTCCCCAAACTGGAACCTTCAGAATGGTTGAGAATATCCAGCCATGCCACGAGAGCTGTGGCCATACTGGAAAACTGTATCCATCCTATGGATGTGTCCCCTGTAGAATTGAGCACAATGGTGTGTCGTGCTTACGGCCAGAACTTCGCCGATCAGTCGGTTGTGCCTCTAAAGCACCTCACTGATCATCAGTATCTTCTAGAACTCTTTCACGGCCCAACTGCCTCGTTTAAAGACCTGGCACTGCAGTTGATGCCTCAGCTGTTTGCCCACTGCCTGCCACAGATGTGCAACTACCTGATTCTAGTGGCCACATCTGGAGATACCGGAAGCGCGGTGCTGAACGGCTTCAGAAATCTTAAAGACAGTGACCGGGAGAGGATCGGCGTGCTTGTGGTTTTCCCTGAGAACGGAGTGAGTGAGATTCAGAAGCTACAGATGACAGGATTTCAGGAGGGCAATGCCAAGTCCATCAGCGTCCTGTCCAATTTTGACTTCTGCCAGAGGAGCATTAAACGAATGTTTGGGGACTCGAGCTTGATCGGACATTTAGCTGTGGAATATGCCACGGTTCTCAGCACCGCAAACTCGATAAACTGGGCCCGACTGCTCCCTCAGGTGGTCTATCACTGCTCGGCGTACATGGACCTGCTTAGAAATCGCACGCTGACTTTCGGAGACCCCATTGACGTGTGCATCCCTACCGGAAACTTTGGCAATGCCATGTCAGCCCTGTATGCCAAACAAATGGGAATACCCATACGGAAGGTGATCTGTGCATCCAATCATAACTGCATCATATCCGACTTCATCGCTAGTGGCATGTATGATCTCCGCAACCGGAAGCTGCAGGTTTCAAACTCTCCTGCCATTGATATCCTGAAGTCTTCCAACCTTGAGAGGTTCATCCATCACGCTTCCGGTGGGGATGGAAGTATTGTCAGAGATCTGTGTTTGAATCTAGAAAGAGAGCGCATCTTTAAAGTGTCGGAGACTTTACGGCAGAAGATAAATCTGGAACTTCAAGCTGGTTGGTGCTCTGAAGAAGACTGTTTGAGGGCCATACAGGAGGTGCACACTACAACAGGCTTCATAATGGACACTCACACAGCGGTTGGGAAAGTAGTCGCCGATCGTATACATGACAAAACCTGCGATATGCTCCACTGCACCTTGTGATATGCTCCACTGCACACCACGGGAAGTTTGCTCCGGCTGTCTTAAAAGCCCTTCAGTGTCAAGATATCCCACCGGATCCTGTTGAGCAGTTGGATAAACTCTGCAGCATTGGAGGCCGAGAGCAGATGCATGACGCTCTGCTGAAGTGCATGGGAAACAGTGGACATCATCCACATAAAGTATGTCAGGCTGACTATAACAAGCTCACAAATGAAGTAGAAACTATGATACAAGACTCATTTCTGAGAGTCCAGTGAAACCTGCAGTACCTGCACATGTCCACTTGATGGCAAAGTCTGTCAAGAAACCCCAAACATTATACTTCCATCAAATCTAAAGTCATGAGATATAGTTCAAATGCTTTTCATGTAAGTCCATAAACTAGTCTTAATTGTACTTTATCATAATCTCTCAGATGTTTTATTAATTTAGTGTTGATAACTTTATTAAAAAGCCTGTTTATACTGATAGTTGCTTAATTGCTGGCAACAGCAAACCGTCTACAGTTACATAATGAAATATTACTTGGTGGAATTATTCTTTTTGAATATTATTAATAAAAATAATTTATTGATCATTTTTATTCCTATTGCTGTTGTTGACATGTGTAGCTTATTTCTTTAAGGGTTGAAATACAAATAAATAAACTGACAAGGCAAACAAAAAGTTTTTCCCTCTTGAAGAGATAGTTCATCATCATTCACTCAAACACTCATGTTGTTCCAGACCTCAATTACTTTCTTTATTCTGTCAAACACAAAAAAATACAAATAAAATAATAATATTGAGAAATTAATCCGTTTTTTCCCCTTCATGTAGTAGAAGTCAATGGTAACCAAACCGGTTTGCTTTATCAACATTCTTCCCAATATCTTTATATATATATATATATAATGACTGAGCATCCTGGATTGAATCCTGTTTGTTTAAACGTGTATTCTCTTCAGAATGCATACATTTATCGAGCCGACTGTGGAACCTTACCCTGGTATTCCAGAGTTCTCACGAGAGCACAAGTTGAGTTTGCTCAGCGAGTTAGATTTAGGTCTGGATTTCCAGGCTAATGGAACCTTGCGTCTACGTGGAATTGTACAGTAAGTGTCGATAGTGTTTTTAAATGTTATGTCAACAGGGTTCCCACGGGTCCTTGAAATCCTTGAAAGTTTGTGAATCTGAAAAAATGTTTTCAAGGCCCTGGAAAGTTTTTGAAAATAAACATACATAGAGACAGGTCCTTGAAAGTGCTTGAATTTATTTTGTGCAATACGTTTTCTGGAAAAAATTCCATATTCACTCCGGTCCCCTAATGTGTTATTTCGCCAACACTCCATGGCCTATGCATACTAGCTTGCTTGATTTACACTAGTGAAGCGCATTTACGCGTTACGTTATCAGGTTTTTTCCTGCATAGAGAATTATGAGGCGGCCGCCTCCGTCAAATTTCGTGCCGCCTCCGGCTCTCGACAATCAAAAATAACTAGAGAATCACCGAAAACGTGAGGATGATTCTGTTTTATTTCATTTAATGTAAGTGGTGATTGATAGCCTATAGTTGATAATAATATAGGCCTACCTAATGTAGGGGAGCGCGGGGCACAACGTAACACGGGGCTAGTTGTAACACGCTTGTTTTAAATACTTCCGCACATGCTTGGATGATGAAACTTTGTGTATTTACTAGTTGCCATATCAACACTATATAGAAAAAAAAATTCCGCCAAATTTTAATTTTTTGGGAAGATATCCATAGACATTTATTAAACCATCGCAAAAGTAAATTTCTTAAGTTAAAGGAGAACTTGGTAACTTTTTTCACTTAATAAAACTGTCTAGAAATCATTTGGATGGGTAAACAACCTGTTCTGGTGATATTGGTGACTTTCCCCGCTCCCCCCAGCGTTCCCAGGCGGAAAACCAACCTTGCAACTTGCAACACTACCGTCCCGGCAAGTTAGAAATTGGAAGTCTCGTGATAACGAGAACTAGAACGAGAACGAGCGCGAAACACGAATTGCTTTACGGCAATTCGACATAAACACACACGCATGTATGATGTATTACCAGATGACCCACCTCGGTAGACATAGCTCCACACGATACAGTTGGCTTGCTCCGATCAAAACAAATGCACATGAGCAGCGGTAGAGAGGGGGAGGAGGCCGCCGCAAGTGAGTTTTTTACGACTGTGTTGTGAAATATACGCCCCCCCACAGCTGTAGGGGGAGCTCGTGGGGAAAACATGCGACAACAAAAGGGAAAATCAGCGAAGAAGTGACTAGAGTTCGCTAGAGTTACCGAGTTCTCCTTTAATTTTTCATCTCTATTTTTTGTGTTTATTTAAAATAAGACAAATCTGATATTATTTTAATCTCCAAGATGTTATTTAACAGTTGAGATAGTTATTTAATGCTTCGCTAACTAGCAGAAGACACTAGCAGGGTTTAAACCCCAGTTGTGCAGGCGGGGGCATGTTGTAACACTGCGTTACAATGTGCCCCTATTAGAAATATGCTATTATATTCTATACTTTTATTAATTTTATTGAGAAAACGTGAGAAAAAGGTGAATAAAGACTGAGAGTCAATGTTCAGAAATTACTAATTATTTATTTGTTTTTGAACTATGTTGTATAGCTGTGTTTTCATGTGTTCGTAGTCAAAACTCAAAAATGAGTTTATATTTAATTATTAAAAACTGCCATTATTTTATATGAAAAAGTTTTTTAATTGTATTTTATTTAGAAAATATTTTAGTTTTTCTATATTTTTTTTATTAGATCAGATAACATTTTAAGCTGTCATATGTTATGTTACAATGTGCCCCAAACATGTTACAATGTACCCCACCTATGGGGCATGTTGTCACATTTCACTTCCATTCTTTCGGGGTATATCAAGAAAAAAGTATATACTGTATTAATAAAACAAAAACACATAATTGTACTAGACATGTGGGAAAAAATAAATACTCTGAACCATAAGTAGATTTACACAAACTGAGAAAGTCAAAAAGCGTTACTTTGTGCCCCGCTCTCCCCTACTGATGGTAACAATGTTGCGCTGTTGAGGCTTGCGCAGTTATTTATAACATAAAATAGTTAAGAACAATATATAGCCTTGGCTACACACGACCAGAGAGCTGTTTTCCTGAATGGCATCAAGATTGAAACCGAGACTGATTTCATAACAGTTCAATAAACAAATAGTTAAAATTAAGTAACTTACATTTTAGACTGTTTTTGTTCTGTTTCAGCAGCGAAAATAGTTCCAAACAAAGATCACAGCAGAACCATAGCACATCTCACAGCAACACTTGTTGCATTACTGAATGATTCAGCGTTTTGAACGAATCGGTTGAGTCAAAGATTCAATTACCCATTCTTAAAGTGCCTCATTCTGAATAAATCAGCCGTTTGAATGAATCGTTTGAATGAATGACTCAATGACTCGCTCATTAAGACGGTCACCCGCCGCCTCCTACTGGGGGATAGTTATTTATTTATTTATTTAAAATTATTTATTTTTAACAGTGGATTCGGGTGACTCAAAGTGCACCAGATGAATGAATTTATCTTTAAAATGTACAAAATTTTCTTACGGGGGAGCATGCCCCCGGACCCCCCTAGATGTACCAAGCTCCACCCACAAAAACAATGTGGGAAACACATAAGGATATATGATGATCTACAAAAAATACAAATTTAATTATCTTAATATTAAAATACATTATTAGGATTTTACCACATCCGCCTCATTTTGAGCCAGGAAAAACCCTGGTTACGTTAAGTGTTTCCCGCATGAGGTACTTTGTGTTGTACGTTGCCATGACGTTCACGTGCGCATGAAACTACCATTGTACCTCATCGTTTGTTGTTGGCCACAACAAATGTGTCCCCACATTAAGTCCTTGAATTTGACGGTATTGGACCTGGAAAGTCCTTGAAAGGTCCTTGAATTTGAAGTTAACCAAGGTGTGGGAACCCTGTGTCAAGTTTTTATATTTTATTAAAATGTTAATGCAGGGCTATATAATATAATAATATATTTACATCTACAATCAACCTACACATACTGACTGCACAAAAGTAAAAACTTAGCTATATTCTGAATTGCAACCATGAAATTGACAACACATATGGCAGAACAAACTTAATATTTATTAATATCACAATACACTCTGCAAATACAAGAAAATTATTTCACAATTTGTATAAATAATTAGTGGATGGATCTTACTTTATTCTTGTAATTAAATAAACATTGCCGATTCTACAAAACCAATACATACTGTAAACAAACTAGTGAATATTTGACATTTTATATACAATAGTAAGAAATAACTTCAGGAGTCTTCATAGAATTATAAGAAAGCACAAAATGAAGCATAGGCTGTGCTATAACAAAACAAAGACATTGCTGAAAAATAAAGTACTATCTGTACATGTGCCTGTGTTTTAGTCGTTACAGGTTTCTGGCATATCGCTCCTTTGTGAGCTGGTGCTGGGGTTTCCTTGGCCGTCGGGTACGTGTAGTGATTCCAGCCTGTGTGGTGATGAGGGTTCGCCGTGAGTTTCCAGATGATCAGGGCAGATATGTTGGTTTCCTACCAGCTGATGATTGAATCTGGACACCATGGTGGAGATGACCTCCTCCTTGTCTGGCCGCTCATACTCCGCACAAAGGTCTGATAGTATGGGTATCTTAAGTACCTCATCCATGTATGGAGCAGGGTCCACAAAAACATGCTCAAATATTAGGTCCTGCAGGTCATCTAGGTACTCTGTGCAATAAAACAAAATGTATTTATAAATGTATATCCTGTTGATGATGTTGCTTGTGCACGACCAGCATTTTCATTGTAATGAAAGGTTCAGCCAGGTTTAGTCTGCAAGTGCACAGACACAATTCAGGAAAATAACCTATAGTGATGTAAAGTTATTTTAACAGCAGTTCAATTACCTGCACAACATTCCAAGAAATGGGAACACCACATTTTTTGGGGCAAACCGTAGAATGTCACTATGAAATGACTCCAAAGATGAAGTCTGGTGATGTGGACTTAGTTTGGTGATGTCCCTCAAAATCCGCGTGTTTGTCATCACTTTCTCCAGCTTGTAGAATGCCTGAGTTCCTATGAGAAATGATACAAAAATTGCATTAATTACAACTAATAACTTTAATTTTAGGTTATTTACACTTCGACTAATAGTCCCTTTTTAAAAAAAAAAAATTTACATGTCGTGTTGCATAAAAATAATATTCGTTTACAGTATCATACTGGCAACAAGCCACTTGTTTCTATCTCTGCTTCCCTTTAGATGATGTAGACGAGCAGGAAAGTTTGGATCCTCTGTGTACGTTCCTGACATGGTTCAGAATCGATTTCC
Organism: Leuciscus leuciscus; assembly: GCF_965113295.1. NCBI lineage: Eukaryota > Metazoa > Chordata > Actinopteri > Cypriniformes > Leuciscidae > Leuciscus > Leuciscus leuciscus. The sequence continues at coordinate 7,302,300 of NC_138734.1, read as the reverse complement.
ATTTTGCCACTCTTTCTGGTCCAGTGGTTGAAGATGATGCAGTCCAGTAAATGTGGTTTTTTATGCTTCTCTGCCAGTTCCGTAATTTTTCATCTTGGAAATGTTTTCAAGTTTCCTCACAATCCCTGTAAATAAAAATATAGACAAGCATTTTACTGCTGAGAATAAAAACAGTGATGTTCACAGTTTGCCACTACTATATATTTGTGATATGCCTATAAACTGTCACAATTTCTTAATTTTCATATTATACCCACTTATAAATCTATGTTATTGAATAAAACCTTTTTCGATGTGCCACACATCATAAAACTGGTTGATGTTATGTTCTCTGAGGCAGAGTGTGAATTACCCCACCATCATGGTCCACTACCATATCAATCCCCACCGTGATCGCCAAGTGCAACATGTGTTGTGCAACACACATACAAGGTCTAAACATGCGACAAACTGATAATCAGTATAGGCTACAGAATATCTCATTGTTATTATATATCCAAAAGAGAACTGTTTTGATCAACTCCCAAAAGTTAGAAGTTAAGTGCACTGAAATACCATTCTAATTACTAGTAAATAGTAATACCTTTACAAGAAGCCTATTGCCTATTTCAGGGTTTTCCTGCCTCAAAATGTGGCGCAGGTGGTAAAATCATAATAATTGATTTTAATAATAAAATAATAAAAATGTGTATTTTTTTGTAGATCATCATATAGCCTAATGTGTTTTCCACAATTCTTTCTGTTGGTGGAGATTGGTACCTCTAGGGGGGTCCGGGGGCATGCCCCCCCGGAAGAAAATTTTGTACATTTTAAAGATCTTTTAATCTGGTGCACTTTGAGTCGCCCGAATCCACTATTAAAAATAAAAAAATCCACCCACAAACCGCCTATATTCTTTGATTTAGATATCTGCATCTGATCATCACATTACAATTATTCAAATTCTTAGTGTTAAGCATGATAATATGGTAACATCACACTGAAGTAGGCTGATTTAAAATGAACATTTATTTAAAATAAAAGTTCCTCTTTTGGCAAAATTACATTTCCTTAATAGCCTGAACAGAGGCTTTACTCCCTTCAAGCTTAAATTGTCAATGTTTCATTACATCACTGTTTGAAAACACTCAGAATCATTTTTTGTACCTTTATAAAGGGCATTTTCCCCTAATTTTATTAAATGTATGCTCCATAAATTTGATAAATATATTCAATTAAAATAATTAGACACTAGTGTTGCGATTCAGGAGGCAGAGACAGATCCATATGCAACAATGTTTATTGACCAGTTAAGCCAGGCAAAACGAATAAGCCGAATGGCCAGAATCCAGGAACGGGCAGGGGTCGGGGCAGGCGGCAGACGACGGAATGAAGAGACGGGCAGAAGTTCAGGGCAGGCAGCGAGAATCAGAGTCCGGGGAACAGGCTTGGGTCAGAAGTCAGGCTGCAGACAATCGAGGAAACAAGTAAGGCAAGGATAATTCAGGAAAACGCTCAGACATGCAACACAGGGTGAAACAATACTTCGCACAGGACGCTGAGTGAGTGAGTAAGATATAGTATGAGTAATCAGTGATCATTCAGAACAGGTGCAGCGTAATCATAAATGATCCATACTAGGAGAAGTATGCAATGCTCTTAGTATTCTGGAGAGGGCGCTCGAGATTGAGTACAGGGAGAATCACGGAGACTGGATGCCGTAACAACTAGGCTGTTACCAATAAAATTAAATCATTTACATTGAAAAATGATAACTATTAAATTAGATTATTTTAAATATTTTTGAATATACAAATAAGGAATGTTGAAAAGAATGATACTTTATGAAACTAGCGTTTTGTCATTCAACGTTGACACTTGCTTGAGAAGGTGAAGTCGTTCTCTATCTCCTTCTAGCCACGGTGGTTAAAAATGGTACGGTCCACAATAGGGGTGTCTGAAATCGCTTTACATTAAAATGTTCCTACAGTGAAAATAGGAGTTGACTTGTATTGTAACTGTAATTATATTTTTTCACAATATCAGAAAAATGATCTGACCCCCCCCAAAACTGATATTTCTGTCCCCTACTGGGTCTTAATTGGGGGGTATAGTACCCCCCAGTACCCCCTGTAATTCGAACTATGCTCTGAGGTACTTTTGTATTTGTGGGTGGCGGTCAGTTACAATACACTCCAGAGTAACACCACGAGCTTCCAACAGGGCAAGGCTCCTCTGTAATCCTTTTTCCATGTGGTAGCTTCCTCCCACTTCGTTACTCTGAAATAGACAAGAATAGGGAACGAAACAATCATCTTAGACAAACCAGAAGTTTTAAACTTCTCAAAAATGTACTTTTTTTAAATACTGATATTTCTTCTCTCCCACCTGAACCAGCTCTGGTGTGTCCACAACGGTGTTGGTCTGAAGGTCCATCAATGTATAGCTTCCAAACTTTGCAGAGTGGCCTTTGAAAGTAATATTACACAAAGCATTATTACCACGAGTGCATTGAATTCAGTTAGATACTACCTATGCATGTTATGCTTCATGATCCGGAAAATACCCGAGCATCCATGCATCCTTCTTATTTACAACTATGTACCTGGTGAGTCAGCCCTCATGTCACCTCCAACGATGACCCTTTCCCTTTCACTCAGGCGATCTAGCGTCTCATTTTGCCATTTTGCTTGAGCACTAAGAAACAAAAACTCGTACTGGTTAACAAATATTAAATACAAAAGTAACAAAATATAATAATAATAAAAATAATACAATTCTGAACCAGGGGTGTTAAACTCAGTTCCAGAAGGATCAACTTTTTTAATGAGCCTTAGAGAGTTGATTAGCTGCCTCAGGTGTGTTTAATAATGATTAGAGGTAAACTCTGCAGTGCTGTGGCCAACAAGGAACTCAGTTTGACACCCCTGTTCTAAAACAAATGCACAGTTTTGAAACTTACGACATGTCTGCTCTGCTGTCTCCGTTAAAGTTGTGTCCGTCTCTGCTGGATCAAATGTATAATCTTGCTCTTCAGGTGCTACTACAGATGATGTGTCCATTAGGGTTTCTTCGTCATCCTCTTCCTCCAGTTCCACACGAGGTCTCTTTGATGGCCACTTTATAGGTGTAGAGGTCCTAAATATTAAACCAGCTGCTGGTGACAAACTGTCAATGTCTGAAACTGTATCTGTCGTCTGGACACCTGTAATATACAAAGTAGTTGTGTGTTACTGTTATGTGACACTTATTGTGTAACAAGACTAGTTATAGGTCCTCTGTATAAGCAGTATCATGTAATACATAAACATACCTGAACTCCTGTAGCGAACATGAAACGTCTTCATTGATGACTGAGTACCAACAGACTTGGTCAGCGGTTTTGCGTCTGTCTGGCAAGCAACATCTCTGGTTTGGCTGCTCTGTTCTGATGTGCTGTCCTTAACAAATCAAGATTCCACTATCAGCGCGATAAAAAAATAACAACATAGCTGGACTCATGGTGCTATCACATGCTATCACAAACTTTATAAGTCTAACATGTTATTATGAACTTGACAAATTCAAAGGCAATTTGGAAAACCAACGCGTAATACATACTTCTAGATGTGTAGCTGGATCACGAACAGTTGGCACTGCTACATCCTTCAGGAGCCATTTTTTTGCAAAACCTGCTTTATACTGAGCCTCATTCAAAAAGCTGTCCGGTGTAAAATGATTCGAGCAGACATAAACGAATTTTGGTAGAGTTGAGGGAGCATTTTCTTCAAAAACAAACTTAATCCACCTCGTCTTCAGCGGTTCAGATTTCGGGAGTAAATAGAGAGAGGCTATGTGGATTATTACATCCAGCCCAACGCTTGGGAGACATTCTCGTCAGTGCAGCGATGGCGGATGTGATGACCGGAGAAAAATCTGTGGAAGCAGTTTTCCAGGATCTGGAGTGGCCTGAGGATGGAACATTTCAGATATCAAAAACTGTTTTTGTTTTATTTATTTTTTTATAATATTAATGATCAATGTCAGTGGTCACATCAAATTGTTACTTTGGTTTCACTTTATCTAGATCCATTGTTTTATTTAAAAAATGTCAGCGCTGGTCGAGAAAATAATATTATAATGGGGGAAATAATTTTTATATTCTGTAAAAACAAGCCTTATTTTTTTGTGGAAAACAAGATAATACTTTTTAAAATAATGTTGGAGAAATAATGATTTACCATTATCATATAGTATCAAGCGCTATATAAATGAAGGTGATTTGACTATAACAAGAACATTACAATGAACACAAATTTGAAAATCTCACTACAAATAATCCAGAATTTAAGACAAAAGATAATAATCCTACTCTGCTTGTTACACTTCCACACACCTGAAACTGATCGAGTGAATCTCCTCAGCTTCTCCAATCTAGCGTAGTGTACGAACAAACCATGGATGTTGTAACATCTGCTCCAAGCTGGGGCGTTCAGCTGGATCCAGAGCAAGACACTGTCCAATCAAATCCCTGCAGTCTGTACACATTTTAATAAGGAGAGAGCTGGTTAGTCATGACCATGTGACCTGGCATTTTTGAAAACAGCGATGCTCTCGGTGTACGTTGAGCTACAGTATATATAAAAATTCTGACACACTATAACCTTTAACTTTCTGTACAACTCGTTTGCTTTATGTGTGTTTATCAATGTTATCATCATTATTCACTCACGTTTGGATAAGTTGGGGTTCTGAAATGTAACTTCGGCTTGTGTGATTTCCGTTCTATTACGAAAAGGAAGACAAAAGTTCGACAACTCGTACAGCAACACTCCTAGAGACCAGACGTTTGCTGGGACGGCGTGGAATCGAGGTTCTGTAATGACTTCAGGTGGGCAGTATTCCCGAAATCCTGTAAGGAAGACATTTGCACATTGTTGAGCTTTTTTTTTTAAAGCATCATCAAAAAATTTGTAAGTCACTAGCTTCAGGTTTCCACACTCCCAAAATGCTCACCCCTGTATCTGTTGCTCTCGTAGCCTTCACTACTAAATAGCTGACCGCAGCCAAAGTCTATCAGCTTGAGATCTAGCGTGTCTTTCTCAAACAGGAAATTCTCAGCATGAATGTCATTATGGAAAACACCATGATGGATGCAGTGTAGCACTGCCCGCACAGCCTGTCTCATGACGACCCGTGAGAAGCAGTCACTCCAAGGTTGACGAGTGATTATGTCATACAAGGTCTCGTAGGCCTCCGGATACTCCATAACCAGAGAGAATTCTTTAGGATGTTCAAACCACTCGTACAGTTGTATGACGAAGGGGCTTATGGGTTCTCGCCTCATCATCATCAGCAGCGCCACTTCTGTAACGAGAGGTTCGCGATTCCCAGGCTAGAGAGAAGAAGCAGACAGAAGGTTAGCTGGGTAAAAATCTGAAGAAAACATCATTTTGAAATGTACTATTCTTTGATCTTTTTAGATGCGTTCAAAAGAGCCTTTTCAGCTCAAAGTTATTTGGTGCCTCTAGGCTTATTTGTTGATCACATTTATACCTAATGCTTCCTACGGGTGTATTAACTAAAGTAATCTGCACTTAAACAACTCAATACACATTCAGGTTTTGGCCAACTTACAATATAAAGATAACGATCATTGTCAATCTTGCGTATCCGCTTGATGGCAACCTGCACAAAAAAAAACAAAAAAACAGTTTCAATAACAGTAACAGTTTTCAAGCACCTGGCTTTGTATTAAGTATTAAACCATCTGTAAATTGTTTTAAATGTGTTTTGATGCATGCAAGAGCAAAATGTTTGTACAATTCAGTAAGATTTACCTTTTTGCCATCAAATTTGCGTGTTCCCAGGAAAACCCTGCCAAATACTCCGGATCCAATTAACTTTTCCACGTTATAGAGAGACTCAAAGGACTCTGAAAAACAAACAGAAAAATATGAGACAATTATTAGCTTGCTAGATCCATTGTTTTATTTTAAAAATATCAGTGCTGGTCGAGCAACAGTAAATGTGATCGGACGTGTTAAAAACTTGACTCAGTTATGCATGAAATAGCTAAATCTCTATCTGTAGACTTTGCACTGCCAAGCCTTATTTCAGTCTCACCTGTTGAGCTCTCGTTCACAGGAGAAGCGTCCACGGCACGCCGAGCAGTTCGGCCAGTTGATGTCTCTGTTGGCTCGACAGGTACTTGACCCGGCAGCGGAGGACACAGAAACCCTTCGAAGCTGTTGGACCTGGACAAACCCTTGTCGCTTGGGCTCTCCGATCCATTGCCACTCCAGCTCCCCTCGACGCTGTCCGAGCCTCGGCTGCTCAGACTCAACGACTCTCTACTTCCTCTCTCGACATGGGCCTCAGGGGGGGGTGAGGACCAGGGTGAGGACCAAGCTGAGGATGGCGTGATGCCCGGAGAGGAATCTGTGGAAACAGTTCTCCGGGATCCAGAGCGACCTGAGGATGGAACATTTCAGATATCAAAAACTGTTTTTATTATTTTTTTATTTTTATTATATTAATTATCAATGTCAGTGGTCACATCAAATTGTTACTTTGGTTTCACTTTATTTTGGTCCCTTTAAAACATTCTATAAGTCTATCAGTAACATTGCACCTACATGTCTACTAACTCTCATTAGAGTATTAGTAGAGTATTAGTAGACTTATAGTTAGTAGAGTGTCTGTTGCTAGATCCATTGTTTTATTTAAAAAATGTCAGCGCTGGTCGAGAAAATTATTTTATAATGGGGGAAATCATTTTAATATTCTGTAAAAACAAGCCTTATTTTGAGTGGAAAACAAGATAATACTGTTTAAAATAATGATGGAGAAATAATGATTTACCATGATTTGGCTTGACGCCGGAGTGATCTGGAGAAGGTGACGATGATGGTTCAGAAACAGGATCTGCTGGAGGAATAAAAGGCTCCACAACATTTCTGCTGAAAAAACCCCTCCAGCGCTTACGGAAACGACCAGGTTTCTTCATTCGTTCTGGAGCTTTTTCTGAAATGAAGAAAAAACAAATGAAAACAACTATTAAACCCATCTCTGACGTCAAATTAAGCAATGACATAATGATATAACTTACATTTTACTATTCAAATCTTATCTGTAAAGTTACAAATCTAAAGTAATGGGAATTGTTCACGCTATCCACCTGACTTCTGCTTAATGCCTGCTAGGGATGTCAACGATTAATCGACGATCGATTAATTGTCGATAATACATTTAATCGATACAACTTATCGATCATCGATTAAGCAGGTCTTCATGCGCGTGCGCGCTGCTCAACCGCGAAACATGTAAGCGAGCGCGCTGGAGTTATGTTTGGGACCATTTTTCACCTTCATCATGACTATAAGTTTGCGTGTGCATTCGCAGGCTTTTGTTTTGTGCAAATGTAAGTTGTAATACAGTTTATTGTCTGTAGGCCTATCTATATCTGATTGATCTCATATTGGATGCATTTGGTTAAGAATGAACTCTGTAGTAAAGCGTCAGCTTAAGCGCGCGCAGCTCAAACGGCAGTGCACGACTAATAATGACTATTGGGACTGTAATATTACATAACATTATAAAGATTACAATATTGTAATAAAACATTGTGAATTATTTGGGTTTAGTTGCTGTGTCGCGTTGCTCCAGGAAGACCGCGTCCACAACATGAGTAGTTCTGAATGAATATGGCACGTAACTTAGTTCAAGTTCACTTGAGCATGAATTTGCGTCATTTTGTGCAGATATAATTTGTAATATTATGTTTATTTTGAATATATCTGATTAATCTCATATAGGATGCGTTTCTTTTAGATAAATAACGTGCTAGCAAAGTTATCCAGTTTAACGGTAGCAGATTCATTCAGCGCGTGCAGTTGTCCCAGGAAGAGCGCGTCCACAACAGTCACACATTCTAAGCGCATATGAGGCGGCGTTGGTGACACGTTGTATTAGTAGTTATATTTGATTATTAAATAATTCATTTAATTATCAATCACATCGAAACATTTTACAATCCTACTAGCCCTTTATTTATATTTAAAACCATTCTAATTGATTTGGTGAGGAACAGCGTTTTGAGCAGCATTTGCAGACCCTGTCATGCTGTCATAGCCACTGCAGTAGACGCATATCGCAGTATTAAGGCTAACGATTAATCGATTAATTGATCGTTAATTTAAACGACGATCGATCATGGGAATTTGTGAAAATTGACATCCCTAATGCCTGCATAAATGTCCCAACATATTATTTCACAATATTAATAGTAATTTTATTTCACTATTATCACGATTACGAGGTGATTCCGATTCAACGCTAAAGTTATTTTTCTTATTTTATCTGATCTTTAATTAAAAAGAAAACATACATTTCCAGGCTTCATTTGGCCAACTCTGGCACATGTGGCTCAGTTCTTGTAATGGTAAAGATCATATGGGCCATATCTAAATATAGATATATTTTATTAAACACATTTATTAAATGCATAGCAATGTCTTATTTATGACATAACTGACTCTGTAATACTCGGCACGACAGCCATTTTGACAATTTTGCATGTTTTTGACAATTCAAGAGCAATAAGTGGTGAAATTGAATTCTTTTCTGGATCGTATGCTGTCTGTGAAGCGGCTTTCTGTGCGTGTGTTTCTGGTGTGTGTCAGACAGCCATCGAGCTCATGCCTTATTGAGAACGTTTTGCTAACATTCCCATTCAATTAAGAAAACATTATTTCTAAATGTTCCCTGAACGTTCAAAACGTCCAGTTTTTTCAACGTTTCAAAAATGTTTTATCTTGGTTAAAGGAACATTCTATTTTATAATTTTTCATTATGGGAACGTTACTTTTGAATGTTCTCGGAATGTTCCGAAAATGTCAGATGAATGTTGGAAAAAATTGGTTTCACTTTATTTTGGTCCCTTTAAGACATTCTATAAGTCTATAGGGGAATTATCACCCTACGTCACACGGCGTCACGCAGGTTCTACTGCGCATGTCGGGACCAAAAGTGGTCAAAAAAATATGCGGAGAACATTACGAAAATTAAATATAAAATGTTTTAAATCGAGCTATTAGTATTATTCTTATCCGTATCCGTGTAAGGATCAGCTGTTAAACGGGTCTTTCTGCAACCACGATGCGCACGCATCCCGGATGTTTACAAACCTATAATTGGTCTATAAGTAACACTGCACATGTCTACTAACTCTCATTAGAGTATTAGTAGAGTATTAGTTGACCGTTAGGGTTAGATGTTAATGTTGGAGAAATAATGATTTACCATTATTTGGCTTGACGCCGGAGTGATCTGGAGAAGGTGACGATGGTTCTGGAATAAAACGCTCCACAACAGTCACAGCACTACCGGAACAGCAGCTGAAAAGTCCCTTCGTAGCCTTCCAGATCCTGAGGCTAAGACGTTCTGGAGCTTTTTCTGAAATGAAGAAAAAACTAATGAAAACAACTATTAGACCCATCTCTGACATCAAATTAAGCAATGACATAATGATATAACTTACATTTTACTATTCAAATCTTAATAGTAAAATGCTCCTCCCAACAGACATTCAGTTGTCTACAAGTAAAATTGCACCTACATGTCTACTAACTCTCATTAGAGTATTACAGGGTACCTGCACAATTTTTAAAGTCAAATTTAAGGCTTTTTAAGACCTTTTTAAGACCTGAAGAAATCAAAATGAATACCGTACATTAGGGGTGCGCAATATTGACAAAAATATGTCTCGATATTTTCAACGTTTTGTCGATAATAATTAGATGATATTTTTAAATTATTTAATGATTTACTGTACAGTTTTTTTATGTTTTAATTAAAGAATACTTTAAATATGAAACTAAAACCACCAGTAGGTGGCGGCAAGTCACTGTCTTAATAAGCGAGTTGTTGGAGTCATTTATTCAACCGATTTGTTCAAACCATAGATATTATATAGAGACTAGATGCCCTATTGGCCGCTGGGCACTGAGAAATGCGGCCGCCATCTTAAACCGGTCGTGTTCCTAGTTTCGTTGCGTGGCAGCAGTGAAGATGCTAGAGCACTGTGGAGTATTTTCCTGTTCTAATCGGCGGACCATCGCAAATAGGGCCCGGGGGATTACTTTTAACATTACCGTACTATTGGTTGTATTTTGTGAATAGAATATTACCAGATAATTGAGAAGGAGCAAGGATCTTTGATATTACTGTACTGATATCGTAGCCAGCTAACGTTAGCTAGGCAATGTTTACTGCACCAGCCGGTGTTCACCTGACATGGAGAGGTGGGGTAAAGTAATAATTACAAGAGCTTCTCGGTTATTTTAGTCCCGTCCGAATGTGCCATCTCAGTAATCATTTCGGACAATGTCAGTAAAGATTACGGCGACTTTTACCTTCTGTAAAAAGGTCCAGGAAAATTACCTCAGGTAACGTTAACGTTTATAAACGTGCGAATAGACCCTCTGTAAATCAAGTAATTTCGTGTTTAAAAGTAGTTTCCTGTGGTTTTTCAAGTATTGAGACGCTTGAAAAGGCATTCAGTTGCGTGTTTTCTCCCTCCCTCAACTCAAGTGTTTTCCACATACCATTCAGATCAGAAAGAAGTTCGAAAGCACTTGTAAGAGGCACGAAACTTACTTTTACCGCAATCCAATCTTAAGTTAATTCATACATTGTTCGACCGGACATAACTGTTTTATATATATATAAATATAGGTTATTTGTGTTTGCGCACGTGATATCAGGAAGCAATGTAAATGTAAAACACACACGTTTCTTCAACTTATTAAAATATCTTACTTTACTGCAACTATCTGTTTCTGCTTCTTTATCATATTTATAGTGTGTGATTTATAAAATAGCTTATATCCTACATCACATATTTTGATTTTGGACGTCTGGTCACTTTATATCTTATATCAGAATATTATATTACTGTTAAGCCTACTATGAATATTAAAATACGCCGAACCATGTGTCCTGTATAATAGCTACATGAATGACCTTTGCAGCAAACAAACCCGCGTGAAAATCAGTTCGGTATTCAGTGAGGTATGATTAATTAAATGCGCTGACAGCTCATTGCACCTGCCATACAGATTACACTGAGTGGAGCGGGTGACCGGTCTAAGATGGCGGCCCCACGGCTCGCCCGCGCCAGTAGGCAGTAGCGGTCGATAGGGCGTCTATCTATATGATGTCTATGGTTCAAACGGCTGATTCATTCAGAAAACAAGTGATTGTTCATTGAATCGTTAAAATGATTCGTTCAAAACGCGGATTTCAGTAAAAAACAAATCTGTCTGTTGGACTACGGCTTCATTATGAAATTCTCGTCGGCGATATAAAGTGAAAATTGACAATATTGTGTCCAAAAAGTAACTCACAATGTTAACTTTATTGTTCATTTAACTGTTGTATAAAATAAATAGCACATTTGCAATTGTGCAAAGGAAAATGGCACTCTTGATCATGTGATATTCTAATATAACAACATAATATGATATAAATATAAGACAAAAACTAATTTGGGGACATCTATAACTGCACTGACACATCACGCAGTGAAAGCAAGCCTGAGAGACAAACGTGATGTCAGCTCGCACTCGCAGTGCCTCGTACATAGTTAAAACAATGATTAAAATATCATCATAGTTCATAGACAATATTGCACACTCCTAAGCACATAAAGAATGAACTTACAATCGAACTGACATTTACTCGTTTTCTTCTCTCCTCTCGCGTGCAGGAGACAGACGTAGGCTAATATACTGCCGTAAGTGACGCGAATTGTCACGTGAACAAGCAAATCCACAAAGATGACAAAGATAGAAATAAAAATAATAATACGTAGGCCTACGCTAATTAGATAGTTTTAATTTCGAAAGCATTTAGATAAGTCTAAGTCAAAGTGTCATCTGAAATGTAAGACCTTTCATAAGTAAAAATAAGACTTTTTATGGCCTTAAATAAAAAAAATCGAATTTAAGACCTTTTAAGACTTTTTAAGGATCCGCGGGGACCCTGTATTAGTAGAGTATTAGACTGGTAGGGTTAAAATAAGTTGACATGTAGTTGAAAAGTTACTTGTTGTCAGTACAAGTGTCTGTTGGTGGAGCATTACAATAAAGAGTTTGCAGATATTAAGGAGAGAGTCTACTGATACTCTAATGAGAGTTAGTCGACATGTAGTTGCAAAGTTACGTATAGTCAACAGAATGTTCAAAAGGGACCATCAAAATAAAGTGTTATCGTTACTTTAGTTGGTTTAGTTGACAAATCAGCCATTGTAAATAGAAATAGAAACTAAGCCATTACATCTTTATTAAAAGCCTATTCTGACCTCTGCGAGAGTGGTTAGATGAAGTGGACGGACGTCCAACATCTGGGTTCTGCTTCGCCCTCGTCCCGTGAGCCTGACCTGTGGACACAGAAACAGAAAACTCAGAAGACAGAGATGGTAAATATCCAGGACGATCCTGGCTCTGTGTCTGGGTCGGGTCTGGCAGCGGCAGAGGTGGACAGTAACAAAGTACATTTATTTGAGTACTGTACTTAAGTACACTTTTTGAGTATCTGTACTTTACTTGAGTACTATTTTTTCTGGAAACATTTTACTTTAACTTCACTACATTTGAAAGACAAGTATCATACTTTTTACTCCACTAACGTTACATTTATGTCAAGGTCCTTGAGTAGAAAGTAGTTGGATTCTGACATCAATCTGACTTTCATTTTCAATGTTGGGTTTGGTCTTTTAAATGCTCATTTTGTCATTGTTTTGGAGCACACTAGCTTATAACAGTGGCTGACATATTCATCCTAAAAGCCAAAAATCTTTAAATAGGGCACTATTTGAGGGAAATAGCCCGAAACTATTGTGGACGTTATTGAGAGCACTTATTCAATCTCACATTCAATCCCACTACAGGAACTGTGTTCTAGAAATAAATTATTGATATGAGGGTGGGTAGGCATGCAGGCATAGATTCAGAGGCATAAGGTACTGTAAGTATTACAAACAATAATAAAACAATGCATTGACATTTACTTTTCATACTTAAGTACTTTTAAAAACAAGTACTTCTGTACTTTTACTCAAGTAAAAATCAGTCTTTTCAACTTTTACTTGTAACTGAGTAATATTTAACCAGAAGTATCTGTAACTTACTTTCACTCAAGTAAGGAAATTGTGTAACTTACTTTGTCCATCTCGGGGCAGCGGATCCTGATCACGGTCATCAGAATCGGACGTCCAAACCTCCCGACCAGCCGTCTGACCGAAAGCAGCTCTCCTGGATCTGGAGTGCTCTAAGGATGGAATATTTCACATATCACATAACGTTAGTTTAATCATAATAATCAATAATCAATGTCTGTGGTCAATTACAGATTTTTACTTCAGTTAAGTTACTCAAATTCAATTCAAGTTTATTTCACATGCAATGAATCAAATAAATGGGATCAAATGGGATCAGTCAGTCATCGTACAACACACCATAACAAATAAATTAAAAATTAAAGCACTCACTTCCTCTTTCGCCCATCATGAAATTACGAGCCATAACCTCCTCCAACCTCCTCCAAACTGCAATAAAATCGGTACAAACAAAATACAAGACAATACAATACAATACAATAGAAATCTCCTCAGAAATAACGTTACTCCCCTGAAAAAAAAATATCAAACAAAAGTATTATCAGAAATTATATGAATTATATAATATAATTAAATTATATATCGTTTTTCAAAAAGTATATATCCTCCGATGTCCTTCAAGAATATAAGTCTCCTCTCAGCAATCCGGAAAAGCTTCAAAGTAGCAAGTTTCGGCCAGAAAATTCTCCGCAAAAGTCAGTCTGTTAATTCGCCTCGTCTCTCAATCAACAGACAGCGGTCGATCGTCGAGCAGAGAGATACATGCAGATCGCAGAATTCATAAAACGCGTCGCCATAGCAACTAACATTCGAATCATAACATGCACGCACGCCCAGACAGCGACCGGTTCGAGTGTAAATATATATGCAGTCAGAATTCATAACCTACATAGCAACTAAAATTCGAACCACGCATGCACGCGCACATCGACTCTGATTTATTAAATAATTGCAACCTTAATGTTGACGTTTTCTTTAATATGATTTTTATTCTTTCAGACCAGTTTTATTATTAAAACCCGTGGAAAATGCGCGCAAAAAGGCACAAGAGAGAATAAATCGGACATCATATAAATTAATAATTAAATTGGCCCTTTTCCGCATATATATCAAGGCCAATCAGCTTTCAATATCACTAATACACCATCCAACCGGTTAGTAGTAGTGGTGAAGAAATCCAAATTATTTTTGAATTCTCTATTAAAATTGTTCACAATTGCTACCCAGTTGAGTTAACTATAAACGTGCTAAATTTGCTCTGCAAGTGAACGTCGTCTTGTGGTGCCATCTTATATATTTTTTTAATAATATTTATTATCAATGTCAGTGGTCTGGTCACTTCAAATTGTTACGTTGGTTTCACTTTGTTTTGGTCCATTTAAAAAACAGCCTAAGCGAATGTTATATTTGTTTATTTTTCTGATTCATCAGAATCATCACATTACAATAAAATCAACTGTATTTAGATGGGGAAATGATTCTCATTTGTTTCATTTCATTAGCCTCCAGACTTGCTTAAAAAAAACAAAAAAACAGAACAATTAAAGCTATTTTTGTGACAGTAACGTCATATAATATATAATATTGAAAGTATTGATTTTAGAAATACATCTTATTACGTATGGTATACATAACATATTGTGCTTTTTATTTATTTAGTTAAATTACAAACATTTCAAGTAGCCTACAATGCAACAAAAAACGAAATGAATACAAGGCACTGTAAATACAATTCAAAATGTATAAACCAAAGAACAACTAAAGTATAAATGTACATAATAATAATAAAATAAAAAATTAATAATAAATACAGAAATTAAAGTTTATAATATCAGGGCAGTTATATGTATTTGAAAAGCTTTAAAATTTGTATTGTTTTTATAAGCTTTTTGTTTTGTGATCTCATGTTTAAAAGATATTCTAAGTATATTGTGAGATCAGTGTTATAAAAGGTAATATAGGAGGGTTTCTTTTGAGTTATTTTTGTCTTATGGATATAAAACTTCGGCAAAATAATTAAAAGATTAATGATATAATTTTGTTTTTCAGAAAAAGAATTCACAAATCTAATGACTAGGCAATTTTAAATATTAATATTACACATATTAATTCCATTGGCTGGTCCAGCAACCAATCGCATTGCATCTCGCGTGGGCCGAGGTTCCGTATCTGCTTTACTTTTCGAAATGGATGATCCCCATGGAGGGAGAACCTGGATTTGTAAAGTTGGGACGGTTGTTTTATTCTCAACGATATGAAAAGTGTTGCCACTCCCATTTATTGCACATGTTCCCCCGAAATGATATTGGCACGACCCGTAAATATGCAGGCAAACGCGGTTGCCTACTATATCAGTCGAGCCAATAGTGCGGCAAGATACTGAAATAGGATTATTATTAACCAATCAGATGTAGCTTATTTACAACCGCTGTTACACGTATGATTCAGCTTTCGGACACGAGCAGCAGCAAATTGACCATCGCCAAGGACATTATTTATGTGATTGTAAGTATTCATTTAATTAGAATATGATATCTATATAAAATGTTTGTTTTGTACGCTGTGTTGTTAAGCGTCTCGTTAGTGTCGTTTTAACCCTTGTATGGTGTTCGGGTCTGTAGGACCCGGTTTCATTTTTATCAAGAGAAAAATTATACGATTAATTCGTTTTTCAAACACAGACTCATTGGCCTTGGCTCATTTTCTGTGAAGAATATATATCTGAACACATTTTCAATGACCACACCACACACACACACCCACACCCACACCCACACCCACACAGGCTGTCCGGCTAGACCCGGGGCTAATAAAAGTGTGGAAATTGTAGGTCCTCTGTACCTTTACTCTGTCCTCCTCCTGTCAGAGCATATTGTTATTGTGTGTGTGTGTGTGTGTGTGTGTGTGTGTGTGTGTGTGTGTGTGTGTGTTCTTGTATATGGTTTATGAGGACACAAATGTGTATAATGACATGGGTATTACAACGTAAACATGGTTTATGAGGACATATGTGTCCTTCTAAACCAAACGGCTTAAAAAACATACTAAATCTGTGATTGGTAGGTTTAGGGGTAGGGTTAGTGTAGGGGGATAGATTATACAGTTTGTACATTAGAAAAACCATTACGCCTATGGAGAGTCCTCATAAACCACATATCTGAGAGTGTGTGTGTGTGTGTGTGTGTGTGTGTGTGTGTGTGTGTGTGTGTGTGTGTGTGTGTGAGAGATTGTAAGTGTGAGTGCAAGAGTGAGTTCTGTGTTTCTTAAAGGGATACTCCACCGAAAAATGAAAATTCTGTCATCATATACTCACCCTCATGTTGTTTCAAACCTGTATGAATTTCTTTCTTTTGCTGAACAGAAAGGAAGATATCTAGAAGAATGTGAGTAACCAGACAGTTTTAGATACCATTGACTTCCATAGTAGGAAAAAAATATATACTATGGAAGTCAATGGTATCTAAAACTGTCTGGTTACTGACATTCTTCTAGATATCTTCCTTTCTGTTCAGCAAAAGAAAGAAATTCATACAGGTTTGAAACAACATGAGGGTGAGTATATGATGACAGAATTTTCATTTTTCGGTGGAGTATCCCTAAAGGGTCAGTAAGAAGCCAATATTCTAACTGGAGAGCTAACTGTTCGTTCACACCGCCGCCGACTTGAGCTGCAAAGAAGCTCTGGCCGCCCTGTCAAGGACGCTTGTCAAAAAGTACGGGGAAGCTTGTTGACGCTTTGGCCGCTCTGAAGTCTGTGTCACACCATAAAATGTTATAACGACAGCATTTTTATAACCGTTTTGGTCACATTTGGTCGGGAAAAAATAATAATTAGCTATTACTATTATCATTAATAGTGAGTGCGCGCGCGCGGCTGGGGCTCTCTCTCTCTGCTCGTTCTTATATATGCCCTGTCAAGCGCGCCCTGTTAAACTGACAGGACTTAAAAACACATGCAAATGATAAACTTTCACTCTATGGTTAAACTGTGCAATTAATCCGATAATGATAAGAAACCCAGCAACGGCGATGATCAACTTCTCCTCCATTTTCTCGGAACTAATGTTTTGGTAGGAACGAAAGTTTACATCGTATGTTTCTCCGGAATCAGCCAGCGCGAAGGACGTCTAATTCTGATTGGTTTCTGGCGTTTTGCCGCTGCTTGCCGCTGAACCGCGTCATAGCTCATTACCATAAAGTTGAGCTACTTTCAACTTTCTGATTGACGCTCAAAACGCGACGCCAATGGATTTGCCGCTCCTTGCAGCTGAGAGAAGAGAGAAGCCAGCTTCCATTGAAAATGAATGACTTCCGGTAACTTTGGAAGCTCAAGTCGGCGGCGGTGTGAACGTACAGTAACTGTGCGTTCACACCGCCGGCGGGCGAGAGCGTCAAAGTGGCCGGAAGCCATTCATTTTCAATGAGAGCCGGCGGCGAGCTCCGGCGAGGGCGGCGCGGCGCGTCTTGGACGGCGAGAGGAGTTGAAATCAAATCAACTTTATGGTAATAAGCTATGACGCGGTTCGGCGGCAACCAGCGGCAACCAATCGGAATGTAGAAGTCCTCCGCCTGAGAGGAAAAAAATCACGCATTCTAATCTACGTCAGAGCGTCCCCGAATCTTTCTACGGCGTCGGTGGCAGGGCGGCGAGAGCGAATTTTGCCGCTCTCGCCGGCGGCGGTGTGAACTGTGAACGTAAGAGCTCAAGTTAGAACTGCATGTAATAGAAACAAAATGATAAGTATAACTATCAAACATAGTATTTTGGTTATTTAACTTTAAAATGTATATTTTATTGGATATATTTTATTGTATTTTGGTTAACTGGCCGGTATTTTGAGATCGCAATAGACGTGAAGGACTATAATGCGTTAAGAGCTCGCTCAAGTACTGGGGAGCTAAACCATTTAGTGCTTAACATAACCCATAACATTACTATAGTAGAAGTTTGGGGACTAAACACATAAATAGAAACCGGTTTATTCCACGATCTCGACACCTCAGTGTGGAGATAGGGAAAAAACGGCATTGCCCGACGAGGAGGCTGAGATATAGAGTTTTACTTATATTTTCACTCTCATAATAACCGGCTGGCCAGTAATATTTAACTTAGCAACAGCACTAGATAAAACCTCCTTTTAAAAGCTCCTCTTTATTCAACAGAGTTATGAGCTGACTTGTTTATTTATTTATTGAAAATTCATAAACATCTGCTTCATTCTTTATATTTTTAATTGTTTTGTTCTCTTAACAAAAACACTAACGATACCAATTCCTCGGAACTGGAAATCGCAGCATGAGTGCCTCATCCCGGGGAGGAGAAACCGCAGAGCGTTTAAAGGCAGAGATAGGGCGGGGCCCGTCTCAAACCCCGCTGTTCGATCCATTTGCGATCCCCAAGATGCGCGTCGACGCCGTGCCTCGGCAGCAGCGGGACCCGCGCCTCGGGGAGCGTGCACCGAACCGTCCTCCTCGAAGAATGGCCGGCGGGAGCGGAGCGTCCTCACGGACAGCTTCTCGCAATGCTCACAGTCAGCCCCCTCGAGAACTGACTGTTGGCATGCTCCACTCCCAAACAAGCAACACAAAGCTGAAGTGTGTGTCCTCCCCACCCGTGATATAACGTGGGCAGGGAAGAACACAAGGCTTGCTTGCTCTCTTTTGCCATTATATATATATATATATATATATATATATATATAGGTACTCGATGCAGCGCCAAATGGGAGGAGCTAGAGCTCCAGCTCCTCCCCTCGCTGGAGCTCCAGCTTTACCCCGCTGGATTTAGTGGGCGGGGCCGCGCATGCGCAGGTTAACTTTCTCGCTATCAAAGAGTTACGTCACGATCGGATTTTTTTTCCTGGAATGGGATCAAATATGGACTTTTAATGAAAAATAAAAAAGTTGAATATTTGATAAATAATATTATACTGTTTGTTGAATTCTATATCCACAAATGTCGTTTCACAAAATCTCTTCCAAATGTGAATGCATTAAAAAATGACTTTTCTTTATTTTGTAAATCCTTAAAGAAAATTGATACAGTCCCTGCTATTAAATTCTTCTTACTTATATTAGAATATCAGTTTATATAAACCCCTATGTTAGGGAATTTGAATTGTTCTTAAGTTTGCTTATTTATTTTTTTGAATATTGCAATCAGTATTTACTCATCAAATGTTCTCTCCTGAATCGTATGGTAAATTAACTTATTTATAACTGTCTTAATTTATGTTTCAAGAACAATAGTTATTGCACATAGAGTAAGTCGAGACTTTCTTATTTTACAGCAGAGAAGGAAGACCAGTCCTATATCAACGCAAGCTAATCGAATAAGTCCTTTGTTTCGGGTGAGGAAGGAACATCTGGTGCCCAAAGAAGACAGAAAGGTGCGCGAGTCCATTGGTATGTCTTGTATTGAAACAATGCTGTAATATGTAGTACATAATTTGATCACAGTAAATTTGAAATCCGGAAATCAACACCAATAGAGTTTGAAAGTGTATATATGGGAACTAAGGTTGGGCGGTATTACGGTAATATCGGATACCGCGGGATCTTAAAATAGCACCGGTATCAGTTTCAATACCGTCATTACCGGCACTTATATAGCCTATAATATATATAATTTATTTATTGCCTAAAAACTGCTTATGTGTGGTTGCAGTTTGGCAATATTTCTGGTTCCAACCGCATGAGAAGGGAGAGGCGGTAAATACAAGAGATGTAAACACCTCTAACCTAATGTCGCATCTCCGAAACAACCGCCCACTCACTGCTGCCAGGATGCATTTTGTTCTCGAGTTCATTAAATAAGCGCATTAAGTTTCGTATTTGTTAAAATATTATAATGTTATTTTTTCCATCTTTGTTGATTATGAAAAGTGAACGGCACAAATAAGATGGGATGCATCGGGAGTCAGACGATTTGACCACTTCAATAAATTTCGTTTTGTAAAAGGCCTCTTTAAAACGAATTTCGTTTTGTATATATTGTTTCTTAATTTTAATAAATTTTTCATCAACCAATTTCCTGGATAATCATGACATGATGGGCATGCCGCGGTCACTTGCATTGAAATCTCATAAATTAACCGAAACTCAGTGTAGGCTATGCCTCACAGACATGGCAAATATATATAAATAAAGCTTGAAATTTATTTAAACGAAACAATTCAAAACGAAAGAAATAGGCTACTCACTGATTAGGCTAAGTAATCCATGATGTGCATTTCTCTCTAGGCGCGTTCATACGGAGATGCGATCGTCAATTTCATTAAACGAAACCATTCAAAACGAAAATAAATAGACTAGCCTAACGTACTCTCTGTAATCCATGATGTGCATGTCTCTCTATAGCGTTCAGATGCCGATCGTCAATTTCTTTAAACGAAACAATTCAAAACGAAAAAAAAAAAAAAGGCCTCTCTCTGATTGTGTAATGATGTGCATTTCTCTCTATAGGCGCGTTCACTACAGAGATGGCGATCGTCAACTTCCATCTTTGCAGAAAAGTTGTATTAATAAAAATCAATGGACACGTGTCACCGGATTACAGAGGCACTTTTTGCTTGTTGCACGCACACAGATATTATGTTGAATAATGGTGGGCTCCGGCTCATAATAACAGTTAATGCCGTCGGCCTGACTCAGACACAACGTGCAGGGGTTGGGCTTGATTTTTTTATTTATTTTTTGCCCGATCTGGCATTCAGTTTCTGAACGGTGTAGGCACAAGCCAACAGTTTGGTGACGCCGTCTGAGCCCATTATGTCATAATTTTTAATTAGTCACGGTAATACCGTATGCCCCGGTAAAATAGGGAGGAGGTTTGACGGTATCAAAATTAGAATACCGCCCAAGCCTAATGGGAACCACCCACAAAGTGTTAGTTCAACACTTTCAAAAGTGTTGCCTCTCGCAACACCGACACACAGTGTAACAATATGAACACTAAGAGAGTAAAATTTTAACACCAATGCAGATAACAACAACACTGTTACAGAGCTGGGTGCAGCTTTGTAGCAAACACTGGCAGAGTTAAACTTCTACACTGTTCTGGTGTTGACCTAACACTTTAAAAAAATGGAAATGACAATCTTCTCAACCTTATAGGAGTCAAATTTTACACCATCCTGGTGTTGATGGAACACCTATTTGTGGTCAGCTGTGGTCAGGACCAGCGACAAGCATACTAGAGGCACAGCAAGAACGCGCAAGTGTTTTTGCCAGAATACTCTGTTCACCCTGTTATTTCATTGTTGTATTTTAGTCAAGGTAAGCCTATCTTCGATCCTCTTGTTATTCTGTATTTTTAACTTCACATAATTCTGTATTTTAGAGAGACGCGTTGGCACAATTAACAACAGCCGCGAGTGAAAATTAAAATTATTGTTACATTTGCACTTAAGCCTTTGCTCCTAGCAGTTTGGAATTGCCACATTTTCGCGTTATTTACACTTAATTGCCCGACCGAAACAGCTGTACTCACTCAAGCGGTGAAAGCATTATCCGTATATCTGTGTAATTTGCGCGCTGTCGCGGAAGCGTCAGCGGAAGCGTTCAGCTCTCGTGTTCAGCCTCCTCGTGTGAAGACCGACTCGGGAAAAGACCAGCGACTCTACCTGCGCGACTCCACCGAGCAAGGACACCAGAAAGGCACTTAAGTATCTCCTCTTCCCTTTCTCTTCCCTCTACTTACCTTATTGTTCACCTTAATCAACATGTGCTTTCAATACATTCCTGTTATCTCTCGGCACCGTCCTTTCATCACGCGCAATAGGCAGCGCAATACTGCCAATCTGCGTCCCATCCTCACATACTCCTCTCTCTCTTTCCGTGGGTCTATGGAATTGTCAGTCAGCAGTCAATAAAGCTGACTTCATTCCAGCCTTTGCATCTCATTCTACTCTTAGTATCTTGGGGCTGACTGAGACCTGGATTCGTCCAGAAGACTCAGCAACCCCTGCTGCTCTCTCTAGCAATTTCTCCTTCTCCCACTCCCCTCGCCAGTCTGGGAGAGGTGGGGGTACAGGGCTTCTCGTTTCTAACAATTCCAAATACTCCACGCTCTCTTCTCTATGCAACAACAACTCATTTGAATATCATGCTATTACACTTACAACTCCCATTAAAATCCATATTGTAGTCATTTATCGCCCCCCAGGTCAGCTGGGTAACTTTGTAGATGAGCTGGATGTGCTGCTGTCCACTTTCCCTGAGGACGGCACCCCACTTCTAGTCTTCGGTGACTTCAACATTCATCTCGAAAAGCCACATGCAACAGACTTCACCTCTCTCCTAGCCTCTTTCGATCTCAAACGACTCATCACCACAGCTACTCACAAATCAGGCAACCAACTGGACCTGGTTTACACACGCAACTGCACCACAGAAAACATCCTGGTGACACCTCTCCACGTTTCAGATCATTTCCTCATTACTTTCAGTCTACAACTCTCTACCCCTGCACCACCACCCCCACCACCAGTCACTTTCAGACGAAACCTGCGCTCACTTTCCCCCTCCCATCTCTCCTCTGCCGTGTCATCCTCTCTTCCCCCACCCTCACAATTCTCATCTCTGGATGTGAATACCGCAACGGACACCTTATGCTCCACTCTAATCTCTTCTCTAGACATTATCTGCCCTCTCTCCTCCAGGCCAGCACGCGCTACTCCCTCTAACCCCTGGTTATCTGAGGTTCTTCGGGAACACCGGACCGAACTCAGGGCAGCGGAGAGGAAATGGCACAAATCAAAAGACGCATCTGACCTGAGTATGTATCAATCTCTCCTCTCCTCCTTTTCTATTGATGTTCATGCTGCAAAATCTTCATACTTCCACAACAAGATCAACAGCTCCTCCAACACACGATTACTCTTCAAGACATTCAACTCTCTCCTCTGTCCACCTCCACCACCTCCCGCCTCCTCCTTAACTGCTAACGATTTTGCGACCTTCTTCACCAACAAAACAACAGCTATCAGCAGTCAGTTCTCAGCTCCACACACACAGGAACCCAGACCGACCCCTTCCACAGCCAATACCCCTCTGTCCTCCTTTTCTTCGCTAACCGAGGAAGAAGTATCTACACTTCTCCTCTCCAGTCACCCTACCACCTGCCCGCTTGACCCCATCCCCTCACACCTTCTACAAGCCATCTCTCCCACACTTCTACCATCACTCACACACATCATCAACTCATCCCTCCACACTGGCACCTTCCCTACCGCATTCAAGCAGGCTCGGGTTACTCCATTGCTCAAAAAACCAACGCTAAACACATCATTTGTAGAGAATTACAGACCTATCTCTCTACTACCATTCATTGCGAAGACACTTGAAAGAGCTGTCTTCAACCAACTAACATCCTTCTTGTCTCTAAACAACCAGCTGGATGTCAACCAATCTGGCTTCAAGAAAGGACATTCAACTGAGACTGCATTACTGTCAGTCACAGAAGCCCTACGGATCGCAAAAGCTGCTTCCAAATCTTCAGTCCTCATTCTCCTGGATCTGTCTGCTGCCTTCGACACGGTGAATCATCAGATCCTTCTGTCCACCCTCTCATCACTGGGCATCACAGGAACTTCACTCCACTGGTTTGAGTCCTATCTCACAGGTAGGTCCTTCAAGGTCGCATGGAGAGGTGAGGTATCCAGAGCACATCAGCTGACCACAGGGGTTCCCCAGGGTTCAGTTCTTGGTCCCCTCCTCTTCTCCATCTACACCACATCACTGGGACACATCATACAGGCACACGGTTTTTCCTACCACTGCTATGCTGATGACACACAGCTCTTCCTCTCCTTTCAACCAGATGATCCCACAGTAGCTGCACGGGTCTCAAGCTGTCTGGCGGACATCTCCACATGGATGAAGGAACATCACCTGCAGCTCAACCTGGCAAAGACTGAGCTTCTCGTCCTCCCTGCCAATCCATCTCTACAGCACGACTTCACCATCCAGCTAGAGTCATCATTAATCACCCCATCAAGATCGGTCAGAAATCTTGGAGTAACGTTTGATGACCAGCTGACCTTCACAGATCACATTTCAAAGACAGCTCGATCATGCAGGTTTGCACTGCACAACATCAGGAAGATCAGGCCTTTCCTAACTGAGCATGCAACACAACTTATCGTCCAGGCCCTGGTCATCTCTAGGCTTGACTACTGCAATGCCCTTCTGGCTGGACTCCCAGCATGTGCGACCAAACCCCTACAGATGATCCAGAATGCTGCAGCTCGTCTTGTCTTCAACGAGCCCAAGAGGGCCCACGTCACTCCTCTGTTCATCTCTCTGCAGTGGCTACCTCTAGCTGCTCGCATCAAGTTCAAGGCACTGACGCTTGCTTACAGAACTATCACAGGCTCAGCTCCCTCCTACTTTCACTCACTCCTACGAGTCTACATCCCTACCAGACACCTACGATCGGTCAACGAGCGACGTCTCGTGGTTCCATCACAGAAAGCCACAAAATCACTTTCCAGAACATTCTCATTCACAGTTCCATGCTGGTGGAACGCTCTCCCCACCCTCATCCGGAATGCAGAATCCCTGACAACATTCAAAAAACAGCTGAAAACCAATCTCTTCCGTGAGCACTTAACCTTATAGAAAAAAAAAGAAAAAAAAATTCCTTTCCCTTCGAAACACCACTTATCAGGCTTATGCTACTCTGAATAATACCTGAACTTCGTATTTTGAGCACTTCCTGCGTTGTTGTTGCTCTTGCCTCTTTATGATGACTCGCTGAATTTAGTCCTAATTTGTAAGTCGCCTTGGATAAAGGCGTCTGCTAAATGACTAAATGTAAATGTATTTACAAATAAAAAAACAACACTAAAGGAGTTACCAGTTTTTCTTATTAGGGTTTTGCATTATCTACTTTAAAGAACTGTAAAATAAACTAACAATTAATTAATGTGAAAAGAATAAATTCACTTTGAAATAAACACATCACTCTGTATTACTCTTTCAAAACTTTATTCCAGCACAGAGCACCAATACATCTAGCCAGTACTTTAAATTACATGAATACATTTAAAAAAAATTTTTTTTTTTACAAATAACAGTCCAAAACGATGTAAAATAGACTGTCATTTCCATAGGACATTTGTAAATCAAACGGCTTGTGGTAAAACAATTCGTCAGGTTTTTTTGAGCACAAGACTGTTCTCTTGTGCAAAAACACTGAAAGCATGAAGATGTTCAACAAACTCTGATTCCATACATGATGCCAAAAAAAAAAAAAAATCCATCCATAATAAAAATGTTAACAATTTTTCCAAAGACAGGTGCATCATCAACCAAGTCTAAGCACACAACAAGACCACTACGATACTCCGTACCATGACACTTAACCCACGGTGTGACCGTTAATTCACTTGAGAGATCAATGTGGAGCTGCTCAGAAATAAAATCACCGTTTTCAAGGTCGGACAACAATTCTTTTGAAACAGGGCCAGACTCAATACCTTTGATAGTACAGTGCTCCCAGTGATAGGCAATGGCTAGCTGGTGTTTTTTGGCAAGTGATTTGGTCAGGTTTTTGATTTTTTTTTTTTGATTTTTCTTAAAAAACCTGTGTTTTGCTTCATACCTCATAGTCCATACATGAATTAATGGGCCAATTTGCCTGATGCATTCAGGGTAGTGAATCATAAGGTGGTGCTTTGGAATCAGGGCCTGTATCCCTAAAGAATTTTTGTGCAAAAAGTGGCTCCTAGCGGCCAAATTCTAAGAAAATTCTCAGAGTCATGACGTTTTCTTAGAATTTCCCCTAAAAGTGACACGAAAATCCCAGTTAATAAAAAAGCTATTCCTCAAGATTCCTAGCGCTTAAAAGGGCTCCTAAGGCGAGATCTGCTAAGAGCAGGGAAGAGGACTTTTAGTGGCTTAGGAGTTCCCCTAAGCAGCTGCACAAAACCTTTTTTTCTCCATTTTCTGTTTGTAGGATATTTGTTAACAAGCCTTCATAAATAGACCAGCCAGCAATCACAGACATTGATAAAAGCTGAGCCGTGTTACCCTCGTTAAGACCACACTGAGTTGTAACGTTGCAATTTCTACTTCATTAAGGACAGCCCCTTGAGATAGGCCATCTTGTTTTCAATGGGGTCCATATGGGAGTGAAAGTACAAAATATGCCAGCTAGGATATTAATATGAGCAAATAAGACATGAATCATTATTTGAACAGGGTGTAATGAGCTTAAGTTTTCACATATTTTTGATTCTAATGTTAGGCTATAACCCCTACAGCACATGTGTCAAACTCAAGGCCCGCGGGCCAAATCCGGCCCGCCACATTATTTTATGTGGCCCGCGAGATCATATGGGTGTCTTAAAATTAGGAATGCAATCAAATTTAGGCTGCCGAAAATTTTCGGCCGAAAATAACATTTTCGTTTTTTGGCCGAAATATACTAAAAAGCCGCCGCGCCCCTCCGTGTTCGGCGATGGTTTGACTCTGGCTCAGCGTGTTTTATGACTTTGCGTGCGAGTCCGCTTCCGAACATGCATAACTTCGTTCCGTTCCCCTCGGTTCCGCTGTGTGTGTGCGCTGTGCTCTCCGCGCCGTGTCCACAGCGCGTTCTGCTCAATGTTCCGCAAGCAACGTCCGTGCGTGTGTGTGTGTGTGAGTGTTGCGACTTGCGAGTTCTGCTCACGCTCATTGGAAAGGCAAAGTCCGCTTAAAAAACCTGCCGACATGAAATTTCTCTGGACTTGTTTCTTTTTGCAATAGTAGGCCTACTACTCTGCTGTAACATGGTGTATAGCCGTGCTGGGCAACACTGGTAAAATTACACGAATCACGATCCTCTCGTTCACTGGTCCTCTCCCTGATCTGCTCCTGCTCTGACAAAAATAGCTTTGTAGTACTATAGGCCTACTTTATTTCGACAATTGGTAAAAAAAAAATTCTGTTAAATCTGATTCTGCTGCATAGAACTGATTAAAGAATAATATATTGATATTTTATATTATTTTAAAATAGGTACCAGTATTAGCCTTTTCACCATTTGTATCACCCCGCTTGTCTGTGTTTGCACCACTTGCATCATTAAGCCAGTAGGTGGCGACAAGTGACTGTCTTTAGGAGTGAACAATTGAACTTTAAACTGATTAGTTTTAAAAAGATTGCACTGGTTTTTGATTGAAATGTAACATCTATGCAAAATAATCCTTGAAAGATTTCTCATTTAAGGCCATTCCCGTTTGGAATATGTGTATTGTCAACAATAAGCAGAAACATTCTGCATTTCCATTTTGTAGTGTGGATCATTCATTGCAACATTTATCCTCATTCTCATTTTTAAGAATCTGTTATCTTGACAAATAATTTATGCTACTGCCCACTGACATGCTTTTAAAGCTATTGTTATCCCCCCAAAAATTTGGCCTTTAAACACCTTAAAATGCACATATGTAGGTCAGAGAAATCCAAATTTTATCAGGGGAGCATGCCCCCGAACCCCCCTAACAACCTCACATTTGAATACGCATGACTGTGTGGTAATGTGTGCTGGTGTGGCTAGTACAGTGCCAGAGCTGAATTTTGAGCCAGTTTGCCCCTGCATATATACAATAATACAATATTATCTGTATCAAATCATTATTACCCAGCTCCTGATGTTTCGGGCTCATCCCCTGATGTTTTTAAAACCTAGAAACACCCCTGCAAATGCATATACAATATTTGTAACTTAAATAAGTAATAATCAAATAAAGAGACAATATATTAACATTTTAAAAGTCTTACAGTTACAACCGGCCCTTTGAGGGCAGCCATAATGCTGAAGTGGCCCTCAGTGAAAATGAGTTTGACACCCCTGCCCTACAGCTTACTATTCATTTTCCAGATATTTTCTTGAATGTGAAATATTATTTACAATTACAGTCTGCATAAGATTAGAGTGTATAATTATGTTTATTGATTTGAGGGTACATCCTTTGCTCATTATCACCAAAAGTTCATTTTCATCAAACTTGTAGGATCAACCAATCACGGCTTTTGAAATGATGACTCATACCTAGCAACGGGGTCAACCACACCTCCTCACTAAGATAGGATTTTTCATCCATTCCTTGCTCAGAGTTCACTGAAAATGTTCTGGAATCACTTCTAAGCTAAAACTCCTGGCAAGGAATTTTTAGGTTAAGTTAGGAGCTCTCTGAGAGGATTCTCAGAATCTTTAGGGATACGGGCCCAGATTCCTAGAAGGGTACAACTCCTTGAACAATCGATGATGCTCCACTATCAGATGCTTCAAAAATATTGTCATTCCTTCAGAGATGCAAGGAGAAAATATAATGTTAACAATATGTAAGAGGAGCAACATCAAATGCCAGTGCTTATCCCCTTCTGGGACTACATCTCCAAATATGAGAGTGATGTTCCTAATGAGACACAATGTCTGACTTGCGTTGAGTCCAATGCTGTTTCCAGCTTGTTGAAGGTTAACCTTGGTTGGGCGATTATTTTTGTCCAAATAGCCATAGTTGAAGGCATACAATCTTTGAGGATTAGATTGCAACTCATGTATTCAAAAAGCAGTTTCACTTCATACTGTGCAACTCCCTCCAGGATATCATGCATAATATCCAGCACAAAGTTCTCTGATACATTAAAGTAAGTCAAGGTATTGAGTACAGAATTTCTTTTAATACCATAACAGGAGTTTTCATTAGGGTTGTCAGCTAGATACTTATAATGTTCCTCATTTAGGTTTCTGCTACGCAATATCACCCGCGGATCATCCTCACTAAATACTTCCTGAGCTAACACCTTGTCAGTGAGGCACAGTCTGCAGTAATGTTTCGCAGAAAAAGATTCAACGTAACCAAGAATATACCATTTAGACCAAGGTTATCGCCGGTAAATTGCGCAATAGTACCAAAGATGGGCTCCTCAGAAAATGACACCTTCATTCCCTCCTGCTCAAGTATTTTCACATCATCAACCAATGGGCCAAGTATTTTGTCCATGCCATACTTTTTTCCATCCTCCGAATGGAACAAAGAAATTAGATGTATGTTCATTAAGGAAGAATTTATGTGTGCTGGCAGGTTACGAAGCACAAAATATAAACAGCCAAGTTTATGAATCCCATGTTGAGATCCTAATGGGTTTGCCGTTTCGAAATCATCGTAGTAAATTTGGATCTGAAGGGCATTGCTATGGATGGAGTACAAAGGATGGTTTTTGTAATACTGTCCGTCACACAAATCTCGATACGTGTCACTTTGCCGTTTCTCTTGAATAAGATTACACACCTCATTATTCCTAAAAATGAATTCAAGAGTCTTCAGAAGAGGGATATATATGAAAGTGTCATTAACTGGAATCTCTTCATACATTCCAGAGATCTTATTCTTTCTTGTATCGTATCTGACACCTAAGTGTATTTCAGTAGGTTCAACAACCCCCCATTTCTCACTGAAATATTTTCTCCATTTTGTATCGGTATTAAAATCGGAGAATGGATTATGAAAACTATTAAAAACATCTTCAACTGAACTTCTACTTGTGCTGTCAACAGGCACAACATTTAAAATGTTTTCCCTTAAACTTGTATGGAAATCAGTGACAAAATCCTCCATGCTTTCAACAACTGACATAATATAACACTGTTTGCAACACCGTTACCCTGCAATTTAGCTATTATGGATGCACACATTTCTTTGGAACAATCCCTTGAAACAGAAGAACATTCATGCAAACTTGCATCATTATCTGAACTTTGCTCTGTGTTAGACACAACAAGTGATGCTGCTTCACCGGGATTTGGAGCTTGTTGATTTTGTAGTGATACATTCTCACTGCTTGATGCTACACCACTAAAATGAAATCTAGTTCAATGTTTTTTAAAACCTGCATAACTTTTAAATTGCAAGCAACAACCATCCTGAGCACAAACCAGCTCAAATTTCTTGCCAGGATACAAACCATGTACAAGTTTAAGGTGCCGAATTAATTTTACTGTTGTAGCAAGCAGCGTTTTACAGATGTAGCATCTAAACATCATTCAATAACTTAGCTCTGAGCTCCTTTACCCTTGGGCTCTCACTTGTGGTGCCAACATCAATTCCGTAGATTGTAGTCTGGAGAAAAGTGTACATATTTTTGAGTGGAAGATCATAACTGATGCTGAAAACAAAATGGACCTTGAAGAGTTCATCAATTGCTGCAAGTGAAGAGGATTCTTGACAGGGGATGAGCTTTTTATCAACCACAATGAAGAACTGACTGATAGCTTCCTTGCTGCTCCCTGTGGCAAGAATGTATGGTTGACGATTCTCTTCCGCCTCAAGATGTTCCTGTATACTCCGGCATGCCTGAATGAAGAAAACAAACAAACAAAAACAAAAATTTGATTAATAGTAATGACAAACAAGTGCAGGTTTATCAGTTAGCATCAATTTTAGTCTTTTTAGCTTGATTGAACATTGTACAGAACAAGAGACACTCCAGAAGAAAACAGTATATGCACCAACTAGCTGTTAAAGGTGATTTTTAAGCATGACATTTTTTATTTATTTTTTGTAAGCCATGAAATGACTTGAGACGAGACTCGGACTTCAGCTTAAAGACTTGTGAACATCTCTGGTTTAGATCATTTACATTTAGATAACTTACTATATTTACCCCCATTTACAGTTCATCTAATAGTGAATTATAAGATGGAGAAATTAACGGAGCAAATCTAAGTATAACGCTTATAGCCCTTGTATTTTGTCACCAATAACCTACTTTTTGAAATACCACCACGTGGTCAACAGCCTGAGAAATACTGATCTTGTGGGTTTTTTTTCTTCCTGAAGCCTGGGGTGACAAGAGATGCAGAAGTAGAAGGAAGGATGATAGGTCACTGTCCCATTCTGAAAAACACAAAACATATGTTAAATGTCTACACTACAATAACTAAGTTAAGCAGATTTTAAACCATTGCAAGTTAGTTCTGTACAACTCTACCTGGGGAATCCTGTTCCTCCCTTTTCTCTTTGGCAGATGACAGTAATCTTTTCAGCAGTGGAGTGGAAGTCAAGGTTTCTGCTAGCCTGATAACCTTTGCTTTGAAGACAGTTGGCCACCTTTCAAGAAGTCTGGAAGCAGATTCTGACCCAAAGAGGAGCGTGAAGTCCTGAAGAATCTGAAGCAGTTTGCAGAAAACATGTAAAGAAATTACCATAAAATATTACATTTCTTAAAGGGTTAGTTCACCCAAAAATGAAAATTCTGTCAGTAATTACTCACCCTCATGTTGTTCCAACCGCGTAAGACCTTCGTTCATCTTCAGAACACAAATTAAGATATTTTTTGATGAAATCTGAGAGCTGATCACTTCTCCATAGACTGCTAGGTGGCCCAAACTTGCTGGCCCAGAAAAGTTATTAAAGAGATCGTTAATATAGTCCAAGTGACTACAGTGGCTCAATCTTAAGTATATCAAGCGACGAGAATACTTTTTGTGCGCAAAAACAAACAAAAATAACAACTAGGGTTGGGTCATTTTTACTAGGGTCATTTTTAGCGATTCCGATTCTGCTTATCGAATCCGGTTCTTATCGATTCTTGTTTCCGATTCCAATATTTTTTGGAGGGAGAAAAAAGGGCAGTAATTGAAGAATAAATATTTCTACCTTTTATTCTTGCCAATTTTAAGTAATAACCAATAAAATGGCTAAAGTGAAAGGAGTCTCTTCATATAAAGGTGTTGATTACATTATTACTCCAGCAGTAGGTGGCAAAAATCGACAGTTTTTTTTATTTATTTTTTTATTATTTATTGAAGAAGACTCGTGTTTGAATTAATTATTCAAACTAGTTAAAAAAAAAAAAGACTATTATACTAAACATGTTATTCTGAGTAGTTGTCTGATGTATGTAATCGTGATCTCCATTTTAAACAAAACAAAAATGATTTTAAGCCACATAGAGATTCCTGAATTAGGGACCGTTCACATATCGCGACTAAAAATGCATGGAAAAGCACGGCCGCGCCGTTTTCTCCTTTCCACAAGCACTTGCGCTCCCGTGGCGTCTGTCGTTGCTATGCAACCAACCATTTACTCGGCTACTAGATATATTTATGGAGATGAGAAATAAAAACCCGCCCTATTCAGCTATGATCAGCTGTTCAGCCGAGCTTTTGATGTTACAAAAAGGTCGGTTGTTTTTTGTCACTTGACCTGCGCACCGCTTGCACCATTCTGAAAAGTTGAGATGTTTTCATCTCGCCGAGGCATAGGCGCCGCTTCGTGCTTGCCGCGCGCCTACATTTGAAATAACGGATAGTCAGGAATCGATAAGAGGAATCGTAATGCGTGCGTCTTATCGAATACCCGGTTTTTGGAAATTTGTTACCGGTTCTAAAATGGAACCGGTTCTCGATACCCAACCCTAATAACAACTTTATTCCACTATTAATTTCCTTCTCTCTGGGCCTCGTAGTGTTTTTGCGCAGCGCGTCTGTGTTATACGTCATCACGCATCACACACGAGACCAGCGTCGGCCAATAGTGAGCCTACGTGGTGACGTGTAACAGACGCGCTGCGCAAAAACACTACGCGAACCAACTAGAGGTCCAGAGAGAAGGAAATGAATAGTGGAATAAAGTCGTTATTTTTGTTCGTTTTTGCGCACAAAAAGTATTCTCGTCGCTTGATATACTTAAGATTGAGCCACTGTAGTCACTTGGACTATATTAAAGCTGCCGTCGGCAGGTCTGGCAGATTGGGTCGATTAGCCAAAATTTTGAATGTTTACAACTCTCATGCCCCTCCCCACTACCAGCGAGCACCCTCCCATCGAGGTCGTGCTCGTCAGTGCGTCACTGTGCGTGTGTACCTGATTTTCTGTGAACGCGTCCGTCTCTTCAGCATCTATCAACACCATGGACTCGGAGGTAGGCTGCCCTGGCTAATCTATCCATAGATAGCAATAACCGAGGAATTGGAAGCTTGTTAGTAGATTTTCTCTCCGCCATCACGCTTCATGCAATCTCCAGGCGAACTTCAGGCGTGGCGTGTGCATGTGATATTAACGTGCGCGAGTGAGGGGGGATCTGTGGCGTGTGCACGACCTGTGATTGACAGTCAGATCTCACACCCCCCTGCGCTGATTGGACCTGATGAAGCGGGAGCGCTGTATTTTTGCAAAACAAATAACACGCTCCAGGTGGAGTTAGAAGCTCGGGTTTTTTTCTAAAACCACCTTATTTATGTTGTTCTGTCGGATTATAGTGTCGATTACACTGAATATGATCAAAAAAATGTTGCCGACGGCAGCTTTAACGATCTCTTTAATAACTTTTCTGGGCCAGCAAGTTTGGGCCACCTAGCAGCCTATGGAGAAGTGATCAGCTCTCAGATTTCATCAAAAAATATCTTAATTTGTGTTCCGAAGATGAACGAAGGTCTTACGGGGTTGGAACAACATGAGGGTGAGCATGGGCGTGGTAGTGGGGGGAAAAGTGGACCTGACTACCCAGGGCCCCGTCTAGCCCCGAAGTTTACCGGAAATGTTCCTACCCTTTGCAACCCTACCAATTAATAGTTATGTTATCTTTGTACTTGTTCGTAATGGTAGATTTCAAGCTCTGTTAAGCGCCCTATTGTGGGTACTTGGACACTTGGTTGACAGCCTAAAGCTTAGTCCAAACTGTCAACATAATACGCAATGCTTGATCACATGTTTAATTATTTTTAGTGCTTTATCTTGCACTGAAATGGCTCTTGGAATACAAAGTGAGCTTGCTTTAACAAGTAAGTTGGTTTTTTTGTACGTTAAGAGGCTAATACCTATTTTTTGTGCTTGTTGATGTAGATAGTTCTGCACTTGACGCAGAAGACAAGGCAGGGTGCGAGTCTGATGATGTGAGAGAAGGTGAGCTCATAGAGGCAACTTTAAGTTACAATGGCATGTGTAGGGGGCCCACTGACATTGAGAGTATACAGGGCCCAGAATTTGGTGCTACGCCCCTGAGGGTGAGTAATTACTGACAGAATTTTCATTTTTGGGTGAACTAACCCTTTAACAAGCTAAATGTGTTTTCAACAAAGCAGACTATTTGACAATTCTCTGAAACTAGCATTTCAATTTGGTCAAAAAAAAGGAAAGACAAAATCCATACCAATCCTTTAGTATCCAGGAATGGAGGAAAAACTGAGAGAATGGTGGTGGATTTCTCTGGATCATGGATAAGGTGCTGTCTGTATTCAAACGTGGTCCTCATCTTCTGCATGATGACCTCACGGTCACTTGTATGATTCATCAAGGAGATAGCCTCTAAACTTTGGTCATTATCTAGCTGATCTTCACGGTGACACGGCTGTCTGTCAAGCAAAGGGCCTCCCTTTTCCTCTGTTTTTGGATCATCCTTATTTGCAGAAGGTTCTGTCCCCCGTTGTACTGTTTTGAGGCGCCATGACAAGAACCCAGTGTTTTTTTGGCCATCATAAAAATGTTCCTAATGAAATGACACAAATTAAAACTCAAAATTGTAACCCTCCATCGAAAATGACAACTTCTTAGAAAGACTTACATATCCAGTCCTCCCTTGGGATCTCTGAGTGAGGGAAACAAGGTGATAATTCCCAAACCATAGTTCTGTTTGGTAAGTCGATGTGGGACTCTCCTGAAAAATGGAAACACTCAATGTTAGAGAATTGTTTAAAAATATATAACTAAACTACTCTTATTTTCAGAACAATCAACAGCTTATTACTTAAAATTTGTAGCACCAAACTAATATAGTTCACAATTTATATACTATCATAATCACTAACAAATTAAATAACCCAAGACTATTACATTTTGATAATTACCCTTCTGTCTCAATCATGTGTGCAACCAAGATGTTCACCATCAGTTTTCTCATGTCATCGCTAATTGTCCCTGTATCTTCACACTCCTTCAGCACATTTGCTCCACCTGGTCTTGTGTGTAGAATTTCTTTTATCAACTATAAAAAGAGGAACATTAACCAATTATGTAAGGGATGAAATACATCCAGCCAGTTGTTATAGCAGAATAAACTCCGACAGGCTGATCAGGACATGAAGCGGTGGGTTCTTGAAAATTTTAAATATGAAGGGGTTTTACTTTAGCTCACCTGCCCTCCATCTCTCAATTACCATGACAAATATATATATATATATATATATATATATATATATATATATATATATATATATATATATATATATATTTGCACAGATTAACTGTTCACCAAAAGACTAGTAATGTGCGCTAACGAAGTAAATAGGGTCAATT
This sequence comes from Leuciscus leuciscus, assembly GCF_965113295.1. Taxonomy (NCBI): domain Eukaryota; kingdom Metazoa; phylum Chordata; class Actinopteri; order Cypriniformes; family Leuciscidae; genus Leuciscus; species Leuciscus leuciscus. Next base: position 7,266,877 of record NC_138734.1, on the reverse strand, counting down.
GACCAATCAGAATCAAATGTTCCACAGAGCCATGTAATAAGAGAGTAGAAAATGCAGGAATATTTAAATGCCCTGAACGATGGTCCTGAACTGGAAAATTACTATTGTGTATAAAAAATAATAAAAAAGATCTGAATTAAACTTTTAGCATGTAAAGCTCAAGGTTATGATAAGTAAATCCCCCAATGTCTGTGTAAGGCTACTGGGACTCACATCTCTGGCCTGTAAGCTTTGAGAAGCCTCATTATCATCCTTCCTGAATCGTTTTGGACTAAACCAGTCACTGTCCTCACTGCTTTTTGAAGTTAGAGACAGTGTATCTGTATCCAAGCTGACTGAAGATTGAGGTGTGGAAGGTCCTGTTAATGTTCAAACTAGGGTTAATAGACATATTTGGAATACATTTATCCACACATCATCAACACTAGCTACAACATTTAAAATACTGTACATATTAAACACTACCAGCATTCATTCAGATATTGGGATTTGATATCATTCAATAGCTCCTGTTATCACTCACCAATGTCATTCAATTAATTTATGACAAAAACCAACCCACTGGTGGTCATTAGATCAGCAAACACATCTTTATCCACCTCTGTGCCAGTGTCATCTGTAACTGTAACTGCAAGATCTTCCAAAATTGAGAACTTCTCTTTCACTGCACAACAAAAGTTTGATCAAATTTAGGCAATGCTTTATTCACAATTTGACACATAAGGATAGCAATATATATATATATATATATAGTTTTAGGTTGGTAAGATTTTTAATGTTTTTTTTTTTAAGTCTCTTTTGCTAATCAAGGCTGCATTTATTTGATTAAAAAATTAAAAAAGAATAATAATAATATTGTGAAATATTATTACAATTTAAAACAGTTATTTTCTGTGTAATATACAGTAATAGTGTAATTTATTCCTGTGATCGCTGAATTTTCAGCATCATTACTCCAGTCTTCAGTGTCACATGATCCTTCAGAAAACATTCTAATATGATGATTTGATGCACACCAAACATTTCTGGTTATTATCAGTGTTGAAAACAGTTTTTTAATACAAGAAGATATTATATGAATGAAGAAGAAGAAGAAGGACGACAAAACGTGAGGGATTCTCCTTATTCATTTATGTTTAGGCTTGTTCTGAATGTTTACAGTGTAGGCTATTATTCATATTTTTGTTATCCTCAATGCCATAACAAATATGTAACCGTAGGCTAAGTTGACGGTTTAAAAACAAAATGTGAATAATTCAAAATCCTAATTTTAATAAAACACTTATATAAAAAATAAATTTAAAAGAAAAACAATCCATATAGTTGCACAAACTAGGCGGATGAACTTGCGCATTTCTGACGTAATTCCCGCGTCTTGTGAAGTGGGTGGAGTTTTGCTTAATAAAAAATGCACGACATGACGTCTTTTTTGGCATTCGCGGTGTCATGCGTAAATAGGATTACATTTATGGGCTTGATATTGAGTCAAAACATTAGATTATACTTGAAATTATGCTGTCGATAGATTTTACTATTGTATTTATTCCAGAACCTTTCTTTAAAAAGGCAGTCATACACAATAAAGATGAGGGATTTGAGGACTGACACTCAGGAAAGACATCAAGTGTACAAAAACACATTTATTTCCCATCACTAGGAGATAACGGTAGACACCAACTCAGAGACACGGAGGCGCATTACTGTACATTAACCGTCAATAATTACAACAATACTTATCATAGAACAGATACTTTTTCTTTCTTTTTTTTTACATTGTACAAGTCTCAGTATAAATAGTGGATATTGTATATATTTCCCTTTTTCAGGTTATAAAGATGCAGCAGTGCTCCACTGACAGATGTGCAAAACCCAAATAAATACTACTATGTCCATAAGCACAAGTTACATGAAATACACAAGTTCTCAAAATTCTCCAGTCATTTTATGATACACAGAATAATATGAGGAATCAGATTGAGGGGGGGTGGGGGAATTATTTGTTTAACCTTCACCTGAACCTCATTCTGCCTGGTGACTCCTTCCATGGACCAAATATATTGTAAGTAAAAGTTGATTTGGGTTTTGCTTTCGATCACATGTCTGAAGTAAGGGGATGTGAGCATGGATGATATGATCTTGGATGTTTGATGTTTAACTTATCAATGCTTGAATTATAATAGAAATCTTGAGATGTAAGCTAGACTGAATCTCAAAGAAATGACAAGATCATATTTCACCCCAAAACCAAAGGAAAATTACATTCTATTTTGTATCAAGAAACAGAAGTTTGTTTTCCTGACATTATGATCTATGCATATAATCATTTCTTTGTTTTTTGGGGTAAAATGGGATGTTTCATGAGATTCACCTGCTAATTCAAGCAAGTTTTCTTTTAGAAGGTTCATGAAAACTGAGCCTGATTGAAATTATTTAAAGGTGATTTACAGGCTTTGTAGCGACACTAAATTTTACTTTAAGAATTCCAAATATATTCAAACAAAATCCAGTGAAAATCCACATCATTTGACCCCTTTATTGTGGGAAACATGAAATTACTTTATAAATAAAAAAAAATATTTTAAAGGTCTCTCCTCAGTCTCAGTCAGGTATGAAAAAAAAAACTCTCTCTCAATACTTAAGGGAAAATGTACTGAATAAAAAAAAAGAATACTAGGAACAACAATCAAATTAGGCCAAAATGAATATCATAAAAGAGGCAGGATGGCACAGGTTAAAAGTCACGATAGTTCCTGAAATCACACATGGATGGGTCTTTTTGGGTCTCTAGAAACACAGTTAAATCACTCCAGTGTTCTGAATATATTTTATAAAAAACCATCTTCACTAGTTAAGTTTATTTTTTACTCTTTAAGGAAATAAAAATAAATCTGTTTGCTCGTTTAGAGTTATTGATCTGTCCCCCTTCAGTAAACAACGGAGCGCTTCTTCACATGTGATTCAGTGTCAGGGTTTGGTGATGTGAACTTCACTGGCCCCCGTCCCATTGGTGGTGGTGGTGATGATGTACTGCGTGGTGGTCTGCTGACTGACGGCGGGCTGCTCCAGCGGGTCGGTGTGAACCTGTGCTACGGTGGACGGGACGCTCACCTGCTTCCCATCCAGCTCCGACTGTCCGTCTGAGATGACGTAGTGTGTCTGCAATGCACGAGAAACAAAACAACAATTGTAGGACACCATCTGAAAGTGGAAGCCAGGTTGTTCTTCTAGTGAACGTCAGACTCACCGTTTTGACCTGACTGTTGTTGACGGCAGAGGTGACGGGCGTGCTGGCCTCTGCGATCACATACTGAGTGTGAGGAAGAGCCATCATCTGGATCTCAGATGCTTATAGCAGCAAAGGAGGGAAACACAATGCTGTCATCATATTCACAGGTTAATATAACTTTAAAAACAGGCGCTTTTGCTAAAGGTACTTACGATAACCCCTGTAGTTCCAGTTGCTGGGAAGGTACGCGTGCTGTGCACCACCTTGAGTCTGATTAGTGGACGTCTGTAGAGTCTGGCTCTGAGCCAGGGTCACAGGGGTCAGCTGGGCAGTGCTTAGCTCCTGGGCAGCTTGCTGAGAGGAGGGACTTAGAGGCTGACCTGACACCTGATTGGATGGTAGGAAGTGTCAAAAGTAGTGACAGTGAGTCTGATGCCACTAAACATGCATATTATTTTCCTACCAAGATTATTTACATATTTTACATTTGTTGAAATGTCAAATACTCGTCATCCACTGATGATCCAAAATTATTTAATTTCTCATCATAGTACAACATTATGGACTAAAAACATTTTTATGGACATTATAACACTTTTTGATTTTCTGTGATATGAAAAAATACAGGAATTTTCGCAACAAAATCATTCCGAAGTGTTTTTATTGGGGATTGCATTTGCATAAATAAAAAAAAAACTGACTTTTTTTAAAGCGCATACCATTGTTTTATCTAAATGCAATACTACTGTTATACTGTCAAATAAATCAAGCACTTAAATATAGTTTTATTTTACAGTACAATCTTAATTTCCTCATTTTCAAATGTCAAACCATCAAACTTTCATTGTGGCAATTTGCCAGAAATTTTTCAGAAAACTTCAGACATTCAGAAACCCGCGGTGCATATATTTATTTAAAAAGGGGAATTCACCACTGGCAAGATGGGCTTTTAATAATACTTGGCTGTGCAAATAATTGGTGCTACATGACTAGAGAAAACAGAAAAACAACTTGCATGTTATTAGCCATTTAAAATAAAAGTTTGGTTTAACCTTTGAATAAAGTTTTGCTTAAAGGTACAATATGCAAGAATTTTTGCCGCTAGAGGGCGCTACATTCCAAACAACAACAACGGCGTAGCTTGATGACGATGTGAAGGAGCGTGGAATGATGGGAACTGTCGTTTTAAACTCCACCGTGGATGTAAATCAGTCAGACGGGAATCGAAAAATCATGTTCATGGATGAGGCTAAGTTCTATTTTTATAAATGTTGCGTTTAATGACATGCTTTTTGTGGCGAGGGGGGCGTGGTTCAGCGCGGTCTGTGATGGGAGAGAGAAGAGACGAGCAAGTAGGTCAAGTGCAAATGCACCTGTGTCTTATTGCTGTGATCCGCGTGGAGAGACCGCTTATAAGCCGCGCTGGAACGAGAGAGAGACTGGGAGAAAATTGGACGCAGAGGAAGAGAACCGGTGGATCCGAGCTCTCATTTTTGAACTGTTTTGTGCCGTCGCGGTTGCCACGGTGAATGCACGTTGTGCGCGGCTTTTGTTTGTTTTGCTTTATTTTAATAAAGTACGAGTCCCAGTCACGACGACGCGTCTTCTTCCTTCCTGACTCTTAAACCTCATCACACTTTTATTTCATTAAAATGAATTAACCGCAAGAAAAGTAAGGTTTAATACTTCATAGATGTTACTGTATTTGTTGAATTCATTGTTGTGATAACGCTGCGCAGTTTTACATGTTCTAAACAATTGTTGTAAAAGTACATTCGAACATGCCCACATCATTTGCCAAAATACTGATTCATCTTTATGTATAACACATGCTATGTTTATTTACATGGCCATAAACACCAGACGTGATAAACAATGTCAATAAACTAAACACAAATCTAAAGCAATAATACTTTCCTTACATAAACATAACTATTACCGAATGCTACATTTGGAAAATATAAAATTAAGCATGCTTTGTCGACAGAACCAGCTGCAATCGGTAAAGAATAATTGTGTCCCATAACGACTGCAAGAAACAAGCTAAAGTTTGTAGCTTGATAGACGCTACAACTACAACTTTCGCATTTGTCCAGGACTCCACGCAGTACGAGCGGAAACCGGGGGTGACGCGGATATGACGCAATTGACTGGCGACTCCCAGCTCCCCCCTGCTCTAACGCCCCGTTTCCTTGGTTAAAATCGCAATTTTCTCACGATTTAAAAATAGTTGGAAACATTTGGGATATTGTAAGTAATCAACTTAACAAAATATATAACACTGGCCTTGAGATTTTGGGATATTTTAATGCAAAATTCTTACATATTGTACCTTTAAATCATTACATTTTAAATAATTGGTTATGACAATTTAATTAAACCATTCAAATGGAATCAAGAAAACTAAAAAGCAGTACACTGCTTCAGCCATTTTAATTAAATCCCTGCCCTTTACAGCCCTAAACAGCCCTCATATGCTGTAAAAGAGCCACTCACCTGTGCATTGGCCTGCACTGTCCCGGTGGGCTCAGACACCTGTATGTGCTGAACCTGAATCGAGTGCTGACTGTAACCGTGAGGGTCGTGTAACTGACTCACATCTACAGTAGAGTGCTGAGAGTGAGGAGAGGACGCCTGCAGAGACAAACAGACACAACACTCACTTATCAAATCACTCCAAAACACATCATGCTGTCGGAAACCTTCAATCTCCAAAAACAGAATAAAACAATTTATTAAACAGCATTGTCAAAGTTTATATTGTGGCTTTATATATGGTCAGGCACTTGAATGTGTCATTTTATTATTAACACTTTACCAAAATCAAGCTCAAATTGAGTTATGACATGTTTTGTCCGTCATTCGAACTGCCGCATCTGAGGCAGTAAACGCATTGCATTATGTTTTAACCAACTTACATGTTATAAAGGAGAAAGAGCGGAAGAAGAGATGATATATGCACATACCCAAAACAAGAGTTCAGATGGCACGCAAGAGCTTGCCAGTTGCCTATAAAATGACCCAAAAATGACATCGTAGGCTACGCACAAGACGTTAATCAAACCAATACATTTGAAAACAGCCGTTGCAATTTAACCGCACAGCATTGGTCAATCTATCAATTAATGTAACAAATCAACAATTCCTTATTTTTTTATTTAAACAAGTTTATGCAATTTTAAGAAAAAGACTACAGGAGTGTTTTTTTATTTTTTTACCATTATAACACACGAGATACTTTTCAGTTCAGAAGCTGATTGTGACCAAATACCTTTTGTTTTTTATCAGCCCTACAAAAAAAATATGACTTATGCATCAGTGCATTCTGTTACTGCTACCCCAGGGGCACTGAATGCCGATAGGTGCAACAAACTGTAATTTGCACTACAGTCTGTTCAAAATAAATGAAAAGTAACCTAGCATTGGGGATTTGTTGCTTTATTCTGTTGTACCGAAACTCGTATCGAACTGTGACCCCAAAACTGAGTTAAATACCAAACCGTGACTTCTGTGTACTGTTACACCCCTAATAAGTATGTAAACAGAGGAAGCACAAAAGCACAAAAAGAAAAAATGAATTCAAAAAACAAAAGCAGGAAGGAGAATCGAAGAAAAGAAAAATGAAAAGCCATAGAAATAAAGAGCATGATGAATGAATGTGTCCGTACCGGGGCGACCTGCACCACCTGCAGCTGTATGTGCTGAGGCTGAGACAGGCCTCCTCCTGCCTGAGACACAGGGATGTACTGGATCCTCTGGAAATCTCCTTGTGCTGTGCGGTAGTCTGTGGTCAGGGTCTGGGAAAGCTCCGTCATGGCCTGTGTCAATAGGTCCGTCGTCTAGGAGAAAGACAGAAATGACAGGGCACCTTTTTTTACCATCTAACCTGTAACACTTTTTTGATGCGTCTTTAAAGACTTCAGTAATATATAGTGCATAATACATTCAGCAAGAAACCCATTTGTTTAGAACAAGGTGATCTAATGATCCCAGTGAGATTTTCTAGAATCCAAACAGGGTATATATTGATTTGATGATGTTCATGTTGCTCACCACCACAGTCTCAGCAGTGGTGCCGTCTGTTGTGATGACAGCAGGAGTGCTGCTGATGACCGTGGTGGACAGAGGTGCCTGGATGCTGTTGCTGTTGTACTGATATTCTGGATGCTTCTTACGAATGTGCTGGACCATCTTCGTCTAAAAAATAAAGATATATTAGCACACATAAATCCATCCAGATTCACACACATACTGACTCAGGAATGACTGTACCTTGCTGCTGTACTGTTTGGCACAGTGCGGGCAGCACACAGGTGCAGTAGCGATAGTGCCCGTCAGCTGGGTGTGTGTGCTCAGCATGGGGTCAGGCTCCCCCGGCCCGGCCGGACGCAGCTTCCGGATGCTGGGAGGCAACTCTGCCCCAGGGTGGTTCTTCAAAATGTGCGCCTTCCTCTTACTGGCACTTTTATAGACCTGATCAGGTAAAGGATGATATAGATTAATGAAAAGAGTAAATATACAGTAGTCAACATTTGAAGTGGATCAAAATCTTTCATCAAAGTTATACATGAATTTTTAATGAACTTTGATGAACTTGTCAAACCAAAAATTATTCAGACACCAGATACAATTTTTATTTATTTTTTCACTAGAGGGTGCAGGACACTATAGTTAATTTATACAAGCGAGGATAGAAAAATAAAGTTAACTGTGACATATTATACCCAAAAATTCTTCATACAGTGGACTACCAGTAAAATGTATACAAACTGGGGACCAAACATTATGTAGACACTTTGACTTGACCATGTTTTTCTTTTCTTTTTTTCTTTAATTGCTAATGTGACCTTTTTACACCACAGACTGAACAAAATTAAGCACTGCTTGGTAATTGGTCGACCTATATTGGTATTATCTAATTGTGTTCTTAAACTGACAACTATCCAACCGAATTCATTTGTGAGACAGTCCAACAGAAGGATGGCCAAAACCAGTGAAATATCAACTGATGTGATAACTCTGAGTTCTTGTAATAATTTATTACCATTTTCGAAACTATATCGAATAAACTGCGATAATGTGAGAAATGTTGAAGAAGGTGTCTGAATACATTCTGGTTTGACTAAAAATGTAAATGTAAAAATGTATGCATGTATGTATGTATGTATGTATATGTATGTATTGGCATGTATGCATATATGCATATGTATATATGTATTGCCATTGGCTGTAATGGCAGTCAACGTAAAGACCGAAAAGTCATTAAACTGTCAGGGGTCAAGCCCGTAAGACAGAAGTGGCAAAGCTGAATGAGTCCAGACCTTATCACAGTACTGGCAGAAGTAATCTCTGTTGGGTTTAATGATGGGCAGCGTCAGCTCAGGAACCTCCTCCAATCGCATCTCAGGATGTCGTTTAGACAGATGATTGACCTGAGGACATGTGCAATTACATCATTAACGTGAGAAAATGAGCCACAAAACACTGATTCTAGGAGGCCTAAGAAACAGCAAAAAGGTGATGGACAAACTGAGGTCAAAGGTCAATACCAGCATCCCTCGTCTCCTGAAGCCCATCATACAGAGTCTGCATTTAAACATGAAGCTCTCAAAGTCAGTGGTGGGCTCCTTCTGTTTCAGAGCTTTGGTGCGGTGGATGCGGTCCGCCTTTTTGGCCTCGCGTTCAGGGTTGTGCATCCTCTGCATGTGTTCCCGTAGTTTATCCTTCCTCTGGCCAAAAAAATTATAATAATGAAATGAATGAGAAGTTATATATATATATATATATATATATAAAAATAAATAAAAACATTATACGGCAAATTTCATGTCTAAACTGTAAATGCAGCAAATGTATTTGGGTTCAAACACCAATGCATTAACATCACAAAGCACAGCATTTATGTGTGTGTGTGTGTGTATGTGACTGCACTTCTACATGCATGTTCCTCATCTGGGCATATGTGAATCACCTTAAACTGTTTTCCACAGGTGGAGCACAGGAAGTCCTTGCGGTCCGAGTGGCGGAGCATGTGGAGTCGTAGTTTGTCAGGTCTGCAGAAAGCTTTATCACACTCCGTACACTGGAAGATCTTCTCTGAGTGGAAACTCCTCACGTGCTTCTTTACCTGCACAACACAGATATATGACTGACCAATGCCACATAATCAGATTCAAAAATCGAGAATATTGCCATGCAACCAGACATTAAAGAGGTCTTATCACTTTTAATGATGTTTTCCCCCTTGAAAGTCCACTTAGCATGTTAGCAAAGGTTTCTGCACTAAAAACAGCCATACTTTAGTTTATATGACCATTTCCTTCAGTTATTTTTCTTACTGTACCTTTAAGCCTCTAAGAGTCTTATATACGTTACTAAACATGAATTATAACTCTTTAACTTCACTTGCTTGCTTAGATAAATTAAATTTTGAATATTACAATATTTACAAACCAGTTGGCACTAAACTTTCAGTAGTGGATTCCAATAGCAGTAAAAGACATCAAGTACCGACATCAATACCACAGTAAAAACTAATAAGATAACACACTTTCTTTTATTAATAAAGTTTAATATTAATATAAATATTAACAAATTAAAGGTGTGTTGCATTTAAGCATTTCTCAATTGAGTAAAAAATGATTGCCTTGTGACATCACAACCACAGATTTCTGAGTGAGCCATTTTTATAGGATTGTTTTAATAAAAATCTGATTTTTGGAATGGTAAAAAATGACTTTAAAAGACAAATAGATATGGCTGGGCGAGGCGGTTCAGAAATGGTATCCACATGTGTCTTATTTGCTAGCACGTCTCACCTGTATGAAGTCTGTGAATGTTTTCTTGCAGGAAGGACAAGAAAAGCAGCCGTTGACCAGGTGAACCCCCACATGCACTTTGAGCAGGTCTAATCTGTCATAGGACTCGGCGCAGAACAGGCAGGAGTATGTGCGCTGGTCGGAGTGCAGCTGCAGGTGATCCTCAAGAGAAGCGTTCGTCAGAAAGCCCTTCCCGCACTGATGGCACATGTGACGGCAGCCGTCCCGCCCGTGGTACCGCATGTGCTGGTCCAGCTTGTCTTTATCTCGGAAGGCTTTCCCGCACTGGGGACATTTAAAGGGTCGAAAGGACTTACGGATGAATAGATGCTGGAGAGCGGCATTCTGGGTAAGAGAAGAGAGAAAACGTGGAGGAATGGACACTTCTGAGAGGAGAAGACAACTAGAAGACAATCCGAGCAGGATGATGAGGAATCACTTTGATTACACTGAATTAATATGGTTTGCAAGCAATGACATAATGCACTTGCTCGAGTCTGTATGTCACAGAGATGGCGGTTAAAACAAGCCCTTGTGTTTACATGCTGAACACAGACAGGATTAAATCTTACTTTTAGTTCACCCAAAAATGTACTTTCTGTCATCATTTACTCACCCTCATGTTCACACTGCTCTTTTTAAATAATAAATTATAATACATTTATTTACAGAACAACATTAACATTACAATACAATTCTTGGCCGTTTTAATTTCTCTGCTTCCAAACGTTAAACCATAGAGCTTTTATTTTGGCTGAGAACTGACACTCTCCTTCCGGTCAAACACGGTGACATGATGACTATTAAATGATGGCAGAATGTTGATTTTCGGGGAAGCTGTCCCTTTAACTCTGTTGGTTGATGAAGCTTGAGGACTGAACTGATACAGACAGATGTAATGGGGATGTAGGGAGTCAACACTGTATTGACTGAAGGAATAAGTTTCCTCTGACTCCACTCTGGCCCGCATTAGACCTACCTGCAAGTCCACCTTAACGTGCAGCACGCAACAAAAGAGAAAGACACACACACCCACACACGCGCTACTGTTATATAACTCTAGCCTGCTTAACACACTACATTGCAGAGAAGTGAGGGTGTGGGTCACTCGTGACGGGCGTATCTTACCCTAATCCTCCTCGCCCTCCTCATGTCCTGAGGTGTGAGGTGGGGGTCTACGGGACTGGTCTGAGACAGGTCCTCTTTGGGAGACCCTGGGACCTCTGTGGCCGGAGGTGGGGAGACAGAATCTCCCTCGACTTGCAGTGACTCGGTGTGAGTTGCTGGGGTATCAAGCCCTTCCTCAGTCTCGGTCTCCATCGATTCGTCTGCCATCTCCACCACCTTCAGTCCATTAAGAGCTCCATCTGTCCTTTCCTCAAATGGTAGTTTATCTACAGATGCCAACAGCTCCTACAGCAGGTGCAGAGACAAAAATTGAGCACAGAATCCATTAAACCAAACCTTGCAAGTTTCAAAAAGGTCATAAAGAGATAGTAAACCTAATCTGATCTGCGTAAAGGGAATACGGTTGAGCTGCCGTTCACTATATTTGATGAGCTCTATGTGTGTGTGTTGATCAATGTTTATATGTTAATAAAAGCCTAAATTAAACCTGTTCATCATATAAAGGGATCGTGTCTTTATGGACTTTAAAGATTGAGTGTGAAAGTTTTGGCTATCTGGACTTACAATTTCTTTATCATCATAGTTATCATCCTTGGTGTGAATGGGCCTCTATGGGTTTAAAACCACAGGATGGTGAGTAAATGATTTTTGGGTGAACTTTCCCTTTAATGGACTGGTCAACAGTACCTGTGTCTTGTCAGCACTCTCAACAGGAGTCTGTGGGCAGATGAATTTGGTACGCCGTCCCGGTCGCCTCGCAGCACAGAATCGTTTCCTGCCCCGTCCTCGGCCACGGCCCTTTGGCCTGGAAGAACAGAATATTAGTCAGACTCAACAATGAACTCAGAGTCAGGAATACAATCATGAACACGGGCGAATAGGAGTCGTTTATGTGCAGTCAAACCTTTGGATGAGGTTCAGCTTGTCATCATGCATGTTTAAGTGCTGCTGAAGCTGCTCCGAGCTCATGAACCGTCTGTTACACTCATAACACGGCCAGTTCTTCTCCTGTTCACGTAAAACTGACCCAGAAACAACAGGTTGGGTTAGAGTTGAACCAGGAACCAAAACAGATTTTTTGTAAAAAAATATTACCACTAACTGTAAAGAGATTGTAATAAAGAGTGCTTTACATTTACAGGAAAACGAAACAATAACATTGTTTCTAGTAGACTGAATGCGTGCATGTTTCTGAATATTCTAATTTGACACTTATTTTGTGCTTTTGTTCCTCTTTATTATCTACAATTGAGTGATTTTAATTATCTTTAAAACTAACTGTGTTCATTTTTAATTATCTTAAAAGTGCCTTTTATAACATTTATATTTTAAACCTTTTTGGCACACAATGCACAACCATACGTTTCAAAATATTTGTTCTTTAATAAGTGTTTATAATTTGAGAGTAGCATACCAAAATCCCCAAAAGCACAATACGAACTTTCGAACTGTTAGAAAGTTAACCATTAAATCCTTAGTAAATGTATAGTTTGTCATGTCAGTGGCTGTGAATGAATAAAAGAGATGATAATTACAGTTTACCTTTTCTCTCTTCATCTGTGACATCATGAACCTTTTGGTTGACAAACTCCGCATATGATGCAGCGTACCACACCTGAAGTGTAAGATAGCATGTGAATTCATCACAAAATAATTGTTTACTATGAAAAACAACCTTAAAAAAAAAAAATGCAATGAAAAAAATATATACACACATTACCATAAACATATTTAATATTATGCTAGCAATATAAAATTAAAATTAAAATATGAATATATTAATATGAAAATTGTTTTCATTTGGCCATTATGTGTGCTAAAATCTTTTGCAATTTTTTATGTTTTAATATCCAATCCCCCCCAAAAAAGAGGAAAAAATTATAATTCATCCTTTCAAGTCATACTGAATATTATTTGAAATGCTGGAGAAATAAAGATATAATAATTATAACTGATGCAAAACCAAATATCAATAAAGATATAATTTTTATCCTTTAGTTTGCAATAGATGCTGACCTTAAGCTCCTGTTTGGGCTGAATGTTCTTAATGGTGGTGTAAAAAATGTCCGAGCCGTACTGATAAGCCACCAGGTTCTGCTCCAGGTGGTTCTGGGCCGGCCGGACAAACATCATCCAGTTACATCGCTCCTCATCGGACAGGTCGAACCAGAGGTCCTCCGCCCTCTCGCCCTCTTTCTCTGGGTCGAGCATGTATAACTACACAGCAGGATTACACATGTGAGACTCTTCAACACTGTACTATGATAAAAGAGAAGGGTTTACTCGTACTTTCAGGTGGATGTGCGTGTCCTGCAGTTCGCTCTGTCGCACTAGCGGCCCCTCTATAGGACCAAACTGTGTGCGTTTGGGGATCCGGCGCTTGGTAAAGACTCCGCCCAGGAAGCGGTCGATATACAGGATGAGAGGAAGACTGGCCCGAGCCTTGGACATCACCGGGCGGTTCAGGATAGGGTGCAGAGGACCGTGCTTTATACATGCTCCAGAATTAGCATTATTACAGTCTTCACACCCTACACACAGACATTCAAAAGTGACTTATGGATGAACCTCGAGAGTTAACTCACATTTTGAGAATCAAGAGAATTAAAACTGATTTCCTCTCACCACAATCTAAACCTGATAGTTCACCAAAAAATGAAAATCAACTGTCATCAATTAATCACTCTTTTATGTCGTTTTTTTTTAGCTAAATCTGGTGAATAGACGGTCAATGGAGGGACAGAAATCTCTTAAATTTAATTTAAAATATCTTCACTTGTGTTCCAAATATAAAGGAAAGGTCTTATGAGTTTGGAATGACATAAAGATGAGTAATTGATGACAAAATGTTCATGTTTGGGTGAAGTAACCCTTTAAGTGTTCAGTGTTGAACATCTACTCACAGAGGTTCTGGGGAGTGAATGGCTGGGGCGTCCTGGGTTCCCAGTCATCCATGTCAGAATCATCGCTATCATTGTCTTCTTCCTCGTCCTCTGAGTCTACAGTGGAATCTGTGGCCCCCAGGGGACTCGACGAGGCCTCCGCCATGTTGGGGAGAGACGCATTAGCCACAGCAAGTTGGCTCTGTCAGGAATATAATCAGTGTAAGGTTAACATTGTATGAAATAAAGCATCTTTTGCATTAGTGAAGCACTGTAGTCTCTCGTGCCTGTGGCAGAACAATGTTAAGAAGTCTTTCAGGTGAACAATTGCATTATGGGACATGTTTAGCAGTGCAGTGTCACCTGTGGCACGGGTTCCAGGATCGCCTGTGGGCCATCAGCGACGTTGCTCAATACATGCAGATTGGCGGTGTTCATATTCTGGCCGCTGGGTAGCAACACAGTCACCTGGGGCAACAGATCATGTCAGTGGTCAACATCAATGGGCAATTGCTAAAATATTACATTTGCAACCAGATAGTATTATGTATATGGTACATGTAAAAATCTAAAAGATCATAGAATGCCACAGTACCTGTTGTGTTGTGCCATCCTGCTGAATGTAAGCCACTTGGGGTTGATCTGTAAACTGAACAGGACCGAAAAAGAGCAGTAAACCTTTAGAGTTGCTGTGTGAAACATGCTGAACAGTATATGTTTGTGATTATCTTTAGTGATTAACACCGATAAATCGCATCTAACATAAAAGTTTTTGTTTTGATAGTATAATATAATACAATACAATACAATACAATACAATACAATATAATATAATATACACACACACGCATATTACTAGGATATTGCACATAATAATGCCTTATTCTGCATGACTACCTTACTAACTATTAATAAGCAGTAATTAGAAGTTTATTGAGGCAAGAGTCGTAGTTAACAGTGAGAATTGACCAAAGATTGACCAAAATTTTGCTCATTGTTAGTTAATTTTTGTTAATGCATTAACTAACATTAGCTACTGGGACCTTATTATATTAGTGTTACCAAAAAAATGTGTACTTAAACAAATATTTAAAATACTGTTTTTCCATAGTCTCTACATTAATTTGGAGGTTCAATGTGAAAATATATTTACTAATTATGTTAGGTGTTATTAATTACAGAAACTTTTAATTACATATTTATTTATTTTTTTTACCAAATCAACAGCCAAAATAATATATAATTAGAGTAACATAATAGCAATAGATAATAGATGAATGAAAATTTGTCAAAATGATCAAAATTGTCTCAACATGCTGTTTGTTTAGCAATCCCCATTCAATCCGTAATGTTAAAGGTGCAGTAAGCGATTTCTGAAAAATGCTGTTGAAAGTGGATTGGAGCGAGCAGCACAACACACTTCTTGTCTCCCATCTGGAGAGACCCAAGCGGGAAGGCCTGAGGTTGCGTTGTTCCTGCTTCACACTTGATTTTGCTGTTTCACAGAAACAAGTTCTGCTGTTGTTGTCATGTTAGGCTCTAATAACAGGACAGTTCTGAGTGTCATTGAAGCATTATTTGGGTTTGCTACAGCTATGACAAAGAGACATCCACTCTTGCATTGCATGTTTGTGCATTTCGAAGGTGGAGCAATGACGGGAAGGCTGTGTTTGTTTGGGTTGATTTCAAATATCAACAGTGTTTCTCAGATATTGCTTACTACACCTTTAATCATGAACTCTAACCTTCTTCACTGGCAGAACCAAGGATCATATCCATTCATCTTCACAGGTAGATGAGCTCACCTGTGTTCCATCGGCAGGGTGTATGTAAACCAGTGTGTGTTCGGCGGACTCAACAGAGGTGTAGGAGCTTCCGTCCGCAGCGTATAAAACCTGCTGCTGCCCGCGGTCTGACTGCTCTCCGCTGTACACGATCTGGGCCACCGCACCGGCCTCGAAGTGCACCTGCACACCCGTAACACACACAAAAACCTCCTCAAAACACGTCAAAGTGGGATTTCACACCCCCATTCAATAGAAATATAAAAAGAAGTGCATGTTTTATTGATTCTACTTTTAAAAAAACGTGAAACTAAGTTAATAGTTTCTTGCTAACTCAATAGTTGTACATGGGTAATAAATCTAAAGAGAAAGGTCTGGCTGTACCTGAGGAGTGTTTCCAGTGTCATTGTTGGGTGCTGGACTCCACACAGGTGACGACTCCTGCTTGGCCTCCATGGCAACCGTATGAGGTGAGAGCGAACACCTCCTTCACCTATCCACCTGTCATCAACCACCTGTGTGTTCATTGCAGAAACTGACATGATTTATCGAGATTTCATTCATTTCCATGACTTGCATCATGAAAACCCCACATGGATTTATTACTTATCTGAATATTGGGGAAACATGTCATAATAAAAGTCTGTAAGTTGGTAATGACCCTGACTAGCATATCCTTGTATAATGTAGTATGCTGACCTCAGTAGGTTTCACTGTTAAAGTCACCCTGAAATCAAAATTGACAATTATTGATTTTATGGAATAGGCCTAAAGCATTAATGATTTTTCTGTGCACATCATTATTATTACTTTTATTATTTTTAAATCATGTGCCCTTGTAATCTTTATAAAAACATAACTTCTCCTCCCTCTTACAGCAACATCTCGGCTGCATCCAAAAATCACTTACTTATGAAGGTAATATGATGCCATAAAGAATCGCATGCGCAGGGTAAGATTTGTGAAAGTGTACAAAAGATTGCAAGCGTAAATAAAATTTGCATGTGCAAGAGAAGATTTGTAAAGGTAATGTTTGCAGTATTTTTCTGTAATTCATGTATTGTGAAACTCCAGCTTTATGCTAACGCAAAATAAATATGATCTGTATTGTTCTGACTTCCATTTTTCCACGCTTACACTTTTGGCACGTTTTTTTTCCACACAAATACGGCCAAAAGCACTGCAAGCCCGTGAACAGCATTTTGCAAGCGAAAACAACAGAGTCAGGAAATGCAAAACAGATTTATCGCGTAAAACCAACCTTTGTGTAAAAAAATTAACTGTTGCAAATGTGTAAATTACTTCTTGTGTGCATGGGGCAAAAAAGTTCCTGAAATAACCTGATTTGTACAGTTGCGTCTTTCTTTTAGCTGCGCTTCCAGTTTTGGCACGATTCTCTCACTCATTGAGTTTTGTAAGCGCGAAGTGGAGGGCGGGTCCACCTTCTTCATGTAGCCAATCAAATGAGCTTCTCGCTGACTCTCGTTTTACTTTTATCTGATTGGTTCAATATCAATAACCAATAAGACATCTTTATCTTCATTTGGCTCAGCATCGTTCTCGTTGCTGTAATGGTACTTTTAATGCACACATAGTACATGTTAAATAAATAAATCATGGTGGTGGTGAAGAGACGTAACTGATGCTGGTAGGTCACAAGACAATGACACCATGGCGAATGTAGTATGTCCACATTACATTCATACTATATAAAACTTCATTTTTTAGTAAGTAACTTAATATTCAAAATAACTACCTACTCAAGAGAGTATGCGATTTTGGACACAGCCCTCTTTTCCTCTCTGATGGCGCGAGGGCGGGATGACCTGTCACTCACTTGAGATCGACCAATAGCAAACAACAACCATCCAATCAATTCCCCACGGACAAAATGAAGTCCCGCCCTACATTTTATCTTGATCAAGAAGCCCTTTGACTTGAGGGTAACGCATTACAAGTTAAAACTCAAGATTACCTTTTTAAGTAACTAGTAAAGTAACGCATTACTTTCAAATTTACAACAAAATATCAGTTACTCTTTCAAATAAGTAATGCAAGTTACTTTGTTTTCCTATTTATTGACAGACAGCTCTCCGGTCCCCATTTTGAGAGAAATCGTGAGTAAGTGCAGAGGCATCGAGTGCGCTGTGTGTGAACATGATGGTTATTGTAGTTCTAAATGTGAGCAATGCATTTATTCATGATCTGACTTGCACAAAAACAGATTCAGTATTCCTCCGAATGAATAAAATCAGTGAAATGAAAAATCTGAATACTACACAAACCTCAAATAATTAAATATGTTAAATAAAACATATTTTATGCATTTAATCTCACTTTTTTGACCAATGTACTTGCTGCTGACCTTCGATGATTCAGTTAAACCATAAGCAAAAATTACTTTAGATTTTTTGTTTTCATTGTTGAAGTGGCTGCGTCCAAAATCACATACTCTCTTGAGTAGGTACTTCTAAAAAAGTATGTTCTATATAGTATAAATGTGTGTAGTATAAATGTAATCTGGACCTACATTCGCCATGTTGTCAGCCAATGTTTTCTCCAGCATTCTAATCTTCTGTAGTCCAGAATAGCTGCACAGCTGAAAGGTTTGTTTGAGCTGTACCCTCTTTACAGGCATTTATTTGCATTTTCTTCTGCCTTATTATTTCAAATCTGGTGTGAAAGGGCCTTTACATTTGTCAAAAAATATAACTTTTTTGTTATAAAAAAACAAGCCCATCCCAGCTGAGAAAAGGTAACGCATCACATTACTTTTCTTAAAAAGTAACTAAGTAACACAATTAGTTACTTTTTAAGGGTGGAACATAAGTAAAAAGAGTAACGGGAGTAAATAGGCCTACTGTAATGCATTACTTTTCAAAAGTAACTTTTTTCTAATTTTTCAATTTCTCCGATTTGTCCAGGGGTTTCCATGATTGTGAATCTTGAACAATGTATCCTCTATATTCCAAAATAATGGAATAACTCCCTTATAAAAAAATAAAAAAATATAAAAAAAAGGTACTGTAGTGGTACTGTGGTACCGTACAGTGATGGCATCACACCATGATGATATAATAAGCCATGAAATATTCATGGTACTCCAATGTTCTTTTAAAAAAAATCATGATTAATCTATATAAATGACGTGCATATAGTTAAATAGGGTTTCTGATGTGAACGGAACAGAGGAAAACTCAAGCTCGACCCATTTCACCTGTTCATTGTGTTATTTGTGATTTATTTAAAGCTCTCCGTTTAACCCAAATACAGGCACCCCGTACTGGCGGTCAGTCTAATCACTACGGGGGTAGAGGAGATACACGGCTGGACTGAAAATCCCTAACAGCCGCGCTGAGAGAAAAAACACACGCAAACGCCTATAACCCCGGCCTTCTTCAAACCCTGAGACTAATTCAGAGATTATAAACGCTGTAATGGTGAATGAAGCAATCAGGGTGTTTGTCAGGCTCTCTCCCCCCCTGTCAAAAGCCTGCAGGTTGGGAGTTCCAGTCGGACTATACCACACAACCCGCAGCGGCACAAAAACATTTTCACTCCGGCATTATCAGACGTTAACCCGCACTGGAAGCCAACAATGATAGTGGGATGAGAGCAGATGCACTGTTTGACCCGGAACGTCACTGCGGTGTCGTTTTAATCGAGCGCATTGGTTTCATGGAGGTTTTTGAATGCGGGACAGGGGCGCTTGGCTCCCCGCTCATAGATGAGCTCGGCCGGCGGGCGCGCTCAGTGAGTGTCTGCAGCAGAATGAGGAAGACACGCCACGACTCCATTTTGGGTGGGACTAAGACAACAACAAAGCACGGCGAAGACACTCAACAAAATATATCTACACCCTAATCGACCGTCCAACGGAAAACAGCCTGTGAATTTTACGTGACACTTACTGAGAGACGATCCTGAATCCGCGCTTAAGCTTCGGATGTGGATTTCCCGAGAGTTTTGAGCATTTTTAGGAAAAGGTTGAAGTGGGTCTTCCCTCTGAATGGTAGCTGCAGAGATGGCTGCCTTGCATATATTAACATAAACTACCTAGCAACAGACGCGCGGCCCCGGGCGGCGATATGCACATTGTTATATATAAATACATCGATGGAGTTTTTCAGGAACGATAGGGCTATGGTAATATATTTGCTGTGGTGGTTACATTACGCGTCGTAGAATTTTGATATCTATAGATTGTTTTTCATTTCGAGATAATTGCCATTTTATGCTCGTACGGCATTTTCCTTTCAGCGCCAATGAGAATTTTCCGCCATTTCTCCCAACCAATGAAAAACAGAAAAACGTGTTCGACTCCGTCCAATGAGAAAAAAGAGAACGTGCCAGACCTACCAATGACATTTCAAGCGCGTCACACAAGCACGCATGGATGTGTACATGTAGGCTATGATGTAGGCACGTATTCATGTATACATTTTATATTTATATATTTATTTATAAATAAATATAAAATGTATACATATAAAATGTGTGTTTTCTCTATAGTCTCTAAAGGTGATGATACACAGTGCAACTTTTTTGAGCAATGTTGTTGCATGGGCACTTTCCCGTTTAGAATGGGCAACAAATTTCTATTTACTAGCACTTACTACTATTTACGATACTTTAGATCGGCCGTGGGCCCTGTGTCTCACCCACAGTCTGGTCTCACCTGGTTGCCTGTTGACGGCAACATTGCTCAAAATGCCACCTTTAGGGTTCATTTGAACAATACATTTAAAATGCAGTTTTTGCGTGTTAAAAACGGAAATCAGATATAATAAGAACATTTTCTTTATCATACATTTCTTATATACTGGTACACAAAGCAGAATAAAGACGACACAATGACACGTCCATGGAAGTAGTGAATTTATTGTTGTTTCCCACCTGTAACCAAGAAGCCATTTTCCACTGGATTCAATCATATTTTACTTCTAATATATGAACTTTGTATTATTTTCCCCTCAACCCTACGACCATTTCCACAATCAAGCAGGCAATGACAAGGTCCAAGATTGGAGCCATTTAGGTGCATAGTGAAAGTCACATACAGAAATACTGTCACAAGAAAAGGGAAAGGAATAGAAAACAAAAGAAGAGAATAAACTTAAAAATATATCATAACATCTCATATAAGAACAATGCACACCACAGGATGTCCCTGATTAAAAGCCATGATTGCAACATCAACTATACAGGCATACAAAGACATTGCTAAGAAGGGGGGGAAGAGAGAGAAAAAATAAATTGATTACAATTTTTCCTTGCCTTCCATATTAGTGGACATGCAAAACATTTTTCACCTGCCTTGGCCTCCAGCTGGGTAACTTTAGTGCATTTTTGCGCTTTATTGTGGTTTATGTCCTTGTGGGTCTAATGCTCTAAACAATAGATATCATCATATTATTACAGTTCAGTACGACTCCAGTAACGGATCTACGCTCTCTTTGATTTAAGCGATGTGTGCAAAGTATTGCCACATGATAAAACTCCCCATGGCAGTTCTCATTAGGCAGCTATGAAATAAAAATGCATGACACGAGCTGAACGCAACATTTTATCAGGCCAGATTTACTCTGTAAAAGGGGAGTGTTGGAGTGTGTGGATGTAACGGCAGGAAAAACAACATTCTTCTTGTAGAATCTGAGTAAAGAGACATTTTAGTGTGATATGGGAGACTGGAGGCCCCGAACCTTGTGGCCCTCTGTGCTTCAAACCAATGCGCAATGACCATCTGCAGGGGCCGCACCGTTTAATGGTCCAAGTATATGACACCATAACCAAGAGATAAAAACAAAAGACGTGGTAATGTTATTGAAATCGGGCACCTCTACATTCACAATCCGCCAAAATATCTGGCAGGCTGTCACGCCATTCTGTTTGAACCATTCATCGTATCTTACACAGGTGATGGTATCAGATGTTTGGACAGCGATAAACATCAGTCCTTTAATCTCAAAGTTTAAACCTGTAACCCAGCCAAGATTTAAGCTCTGGAAAAAAAAAAAATGAATAAATTTACCATCTACTTTTTTTTTTTTTTCTGTTTATGTATATCATGTGTTTTTAATAATTACAAAGTAAATGATTTAATGATTTTCTTCTCATATTTTCTGATTCACTATACATTTAAGTTGTTACAAATAACCTTCATATACAAGCAATCTATTTAAAAGAAGTATATCCGGCGGCCAGCGATGGTGTAGACAAACTGCTGTGTCTTTATATTGATTGTTTCAGCTTTGCTGTACCACTATAGGCTAGATCTTTATAAAATTAACATTTAAAACAACATTATAATACTCTCCAATTTTATTTACGGAAAATCAATTCCAAGCTAAATTTGCAGAATCACGTTCTCCTGATTTAAAACCACTGATAAATTGCCTTTGAAAGAAAAAAACAAAGTTACAAGAGCATAAAATTGCGCTCCATGGTACAACAGTAGCAGTATTAGAAGTAGTAGTAATAAACCGTTGTTTTCTTTAAATGAACCAGAATATGCATTTCAAATGCATGAAATGATTTGAGAGCAGTTTTATATTGGTCAGTAGTATGTTCACCCCTCTCTAGCTCCACAGCCCCCACAATGGCTAAATCTGCATCTGCTCCAGATATTTGTAGGTGGGGTTTTCATAGCCATGGTTCTGCATCTTGCTCAGGTGACGCTCTTCTGGAGATAGCATAGGGTCAACCTGAAACACAAGAGGAAGATTGAACATGTCACTACATCCATAAAAAACACAGACTATGAAATATACACTACCGTTCAAATGTTGTAGAAAAAATACAGTAAAAACTAATATTGTGAAATTATTATTACAATTTAAAATAATGGTTTTCTATTTGAATACATTTCAAAATTTCATTTATTCCTGTGATATCAAAGCTGAATTAGCATCCTTACTCCAGCCTTCAGTGTCACATGAGCTGATTTTGTGATCATGAAACATTTCTTCTTATTATCAATGTTGTAAACAGTTGTGCTGCTTAAAGTTGCAGTAAGCGATTTCTAAGGGTCTGTTTACACCTGGTCATATCATGCGTTTGTACTGATCGGATAGCTATGCAATTTGTTAAAACGGTTCCATTTACACTTGCCCACATAAATGTGTCTCCGCAAAACGGATATAAATCCGATCTTCAGTTTCCGTGCTATATGCAAATTTAAGTTCACGTCAGCGAAAGCAACAGATATGAGCTGCATTTTATCATCAGCTAATTTCAAGATCAAAGACAGCGGCATCAGCACTGGTAAGATCATTTAGTCTCAATACTTTTAATGAAGATGATTGTGTGTTGAGCGTCTGCAACATTTTATTGGCGGCATTTTACGCGTTGGCTTGCTGAAGATATACACAGCAATTTATCTGCGGCGATACGTGTTGCGGTAGCGCTGTCATATCTGGCTATAACATGTCATATAGCCTATAATAACATGCTCTCTCACGTTTATTTGTTAACATTTTGGGAGAAGTAAAATATACATATGTGGTTTCAACAACCAGGTGCATTTAGACTTGTCCAGTTTCGTCTGGAATGAGTCTCCGATCACCTCCTGAAGTGGTTTGAGCGATCGGTTTAAATCCGTTTCGAAACACACCTCTGACCCTCCCTTCATTGCTCCGCCCCCAAAATATTGAACACGCTATGCAACACAGGCATTGACTAACAGCTGGCGCATCAGACAGCTTGTGCAAGTATGGATGAATCAGCTGTGATTCAACAGCATATCTTGGCTCTGTGAAACAGCAAAAAAAAATGATGTTACTGACATATTAAGCAGAAACAAAGTAACCTCGGCGTCCATTATCAGGCCTTCCCACTCTCCAATGTCTCTCCAGGGCTGGAAAGCTTTTCCGATATTAACGCGAGTCCCTCCTTCTTTCAATTAAATTCTTCCGACCTTTTCCTCTTTGGTAATATCTCAGCTATCTCTCTTTCTACAAATGTCCCGCTTGCTCATCACTCTTTCCCCTCCCTCATCATCATGAGTGGACACGTCCCTATTTATTTACTCAGCCAGGACTGTATGAATGAACACAATATTTTTTCAGCACACACAGAACAGACATCTAAGCAAATATTCACAAAATTGTTTGTTTAGAAGTTGATTTAAATTTTCAATAGCGTTTCTCAGAAATCACTGCACCTTTGATATTTTTTACTTTACATTTACATTTACATTTACATTTATTCATTTAGCTGACGCTTATATCCGAAGCGACTTACAATTGCTATATATGTCAGAGGTCGCATGCCTCTGGAGCAACTAGGGGTTAAGTGTCTTGCTCAGGGACACATTGGTGTCTCACAGTGGATTCGAACCCGGGTCTCTCACACCAAAGGCATGTGTCTTATCCATTGCGCCACAACCACCGCCACTTTAATGACTAGAAAGTTCAAAAGAACAGCATTTATTTGAAACAGAAATCTTTTGCAACAGTATAAATGTCTTTACTATCACTTTTGCTCAATTAAATGCATCCTTGCTGAATATTATGATTGTTTTTTTTGGTTTGTTTTTTACTGACCCCAAACCTTTCAATGGGAGTGTATATTCATTCTAATTTTTATATAATGTATGTATCTAAAAGATAAAAGAACAACATTTTCTTTGAACCTGCTTGTCCTTGAGTGCTTCGAGTGAGAGCATTATCCTTCACAGGGATCGAGAGAATATCTCTAGCCGTTTTGTAGTTATCCTCAAGGTTGCGTTGAAAACAACAAGAGTGAATGATGGAGCGTCATGTGTGACCGTTAGCTCACCTCCACAATGCCGTGACTGATGGTGCCGTACTGCCTCTTCCTCAGCAGCACCAGACTGATCACAATCACCGTCGCTATGGCCACCGCAATCACCAGCAGGCCAATCAGAGCGCTGCTCCCGAAGCTGAAGTCATCCACCAGGGGGCGGAACGTCTCCTTCTCTGATCCACGACTGAACTGCAAGGGAAAAATAAACACCAACCGTATTTACACTCCCAGAGCACAAAGAGCTACGACAAACATGGCTAAAGACCTTTCAATGCTGCGACGAGTGCTGCTGAAGCAGGGGACTCGTACTCTAACTTGTGTACAGTAATACAGTTGCCATGCAAAGTCTTGCACGTAAATCAAGCCTGTGTGATTTTTATTTTTTCATTCTGAATTTGTTGCATTTTCTATCACAAAACATCCATCTTAAAGCATCAGTTCCCACCCCCAAAATGAAAATTCTCTCATCATTCACTCACCCTCATGTCATTTCAAACGTGTAGGACTTACTTTCCCTCTGTGTTCTCCACCAAAGAAAGTTATACAGGTTTGAAAAACGACATGAGGGTGAGTGAATGAGTGAATAAAGCCTAATATATATTTGATATACACATTTCAAAGGTCTCTAAATTATCAGCATGATCAAAACTTCACTGAAAAACCTGTACATGAGTATCAAATATGATGCATCAGGCTTGCGAGGAACGCTTATTTGTTCATCATTATTGTATAGCATTGCATTGTATCTTTTGCTCCCCAGCCAACATTAAATATCATCTTACTAAAACATTATTGGGAGATAGTAACAACTGATATTTATATTAATTATGTAAATAGTCCGTTATACAATTATAAAGATCTACATTTACATTACAAGCTATTAGAATTTCATCTTTCTTTTTGGTCATATAAATATCAGTAACTGCAAATTACATTTTTGCTCAGTTTGGGGTTATTGTCCTCCTTGAGTATGAGCTTCATATCCTCACTATATAATACTATAGGAGACAGAAATGCCTGATGTATCGAATACAATACTCAATGCATATGCAAACTGTGTGTTACATGTCACATTTTCAAGATCGAAATTGAGCTTATGGCATGAATGAATGTGTTGGTAGTATTGATCTGCTTCACAAAGTGAAAATCTGAATGTGCACAGACAGCCAATGACAGCCGTGACTGGCAGTTTTCACACACAAATGTTTAGTGCTCAATTCCATTTGTGTGAGAACCTAATGATGGCGAATGACGCGTATCCACCGGACATGCTCATGCGTCTCGCGTTAAAAACATGCACACGTGCTGTGGAGGATTGTGACAAACGATGTAAAACTGTAATTTGCTCACAGGTCGAAGTGAAGCAGCCTACTGTAATCCCCCACCAACCCATTTACAGCCCATAATACGAGACTGCAGCGTTTGACAGTACCATGTATTGGGCACAGGAGGGCGCTGTACTTACCAGAGGATCAACACCCTTCAAAATCACTTCTTTAACATCCAGAGTCTCATCAATCACCTGTCAACACAGACAGGGTAGTCTCAGTTACTTCCTTGGGAACTGAAGATTGAGTCAGTGTGTGAGATGTGCAGTGTCTGTTAGATTACTGAAAGAGTGTGAGGGGAAAATCAAGATTGAGGGGGACCAAATGTTAAAAAATTGGTCATTGAAAAAGGCTAATTGAGCGACACCTATCCTGTATATTAAAGTGGCGTGTCCCCTCAATGTCTGTCATGGTTTTGGTGCTGTTTACAGCAATAGATGGGTATTAAATACTGTGAGCAAATCCAAAATAATTCATGAGCTTTGATACAGTGACTATGTCCTTGTTTGAAGACATGGCCGGTTGCATTTAATGAAGGAAAAACAAGCATTTTCATCTTGGTATTGTGCTATCAAACACAAAAACACCTACACGTGTTTTGAAAAACATTAAATAAAGGGCTAATCAGAGCATATTTAAAGAGATAGTCACCCAAAATGTACATACTTCTGTGAAACGTAAAAGAAAGAAATTTTGAAGAATGTGGGTAACCGAGCAGTTTTGGTTCCCATTGGCTTCCATACTATTTTTTGTTCATACAAAGGAAGTCAATGGGAACTGAAACTGTTTGGTTACCAACATTCTTCAAGATATCTTATGCAAAAGAAAAAAAAAGAAGCAAAATTTTATATGACATTTTCATTTTTAGGTGGACTATGCCTTTTATGTAGCTTA
The DNA here is from genome assembly GCF_965113295.1 of Leuciscus leuciscus. Lineage (NCBI taxonomy): Eukaryota > Metazoa > Chordata > Actinopteri > Cypriniformes > Leuciscidae > Leuciscus > Leuciscus leuciscus. The sequence continues at coordinate 7,240,051 of NC_138734.1, read as the reverse complement.
GATTCTCATAAACCTCTGATAGCACCTCTGTGTGATTTCACAAAGACAAACATGCAGAAATATTGTACAAACAAAACAAGGCGAACATATAATTCACATTCTTCCGAGAGATCATGCATTGCAAGTCTCCAGCGCAGCCCTTCACAACCACACGGGCTCTTGTGTGAGCTGCGAACAGGGGAGACGGGAATGTGTCTGGGAAATATGTGAATGTGGCATGCAAAGAATGCTATGAATGAGATAAAAATAAGATAAACCAGACTTGTATTTCTGGAAGGAGATAGCAGAGCAGCGATTGCAAGGCAGCAAGTGAAGTGCTAAAGTTTAAGGTAAGATTAGATGTCAGGCATTGGTTCAGTGGAGGCTATAGATATTTTAAATAGACCCCAATTCATTGCAAATAAATGCAAGAAAGGAGTCCAATCGGAATTCAACATGCTAACCATATGACGACAACCATTGAATGGCTAACATTTAAGTAAATAAGATATTTATACATTTTGACGATAAATATAAAGTTACAAAAAAATAATAGATCGCACTGACATTAGTACGTTTTCAAAGGGTCAGCAGAAAATTTCAGAGAATGTCAACATTCACTGCATTTGACATTATTACCATCTCAGTTTACTTTCTGAAAAAAGGTAAGAAATCACAAGACTATTCATGATTATTTAATCTTTTGATAGCCATTGTTTTTAAAAAAGTACAAAACTGTCACTTTTAGCTGCTCACTGCAGGTTATACTGTCTTGTAAAGCTGCTTTGAAACCATATTTATTATAAAAAAGAAGGCTAGAAATATGTTTTAAATGTATATAACATTTTAAAATTTAAATCTAACGTTAATAATGGGTAAAACAAAAGATAATCTGTCAACATGATACAGAGAATTTTTTTTTAGTAAAATGACAATATACTAAAATCCCTTTATTTAATTCTGCTAACAACGTAGTCTTCATAATATAACTTTTTTTTTGCAACGCCTTTATATTTTAAAAGGGGGTGATCATTATATTTGGGGGTCCTTGGCATCAAAACATTTGAAAATCCCCCAAAAATGTGGAGAAAGAAAACAAAAGCAATATCAATCCAGTGCTGCCTTGCAAGCGCTGTAAAGACAAACTCACATGGCACAGTTACTACTATGAGACCAACCATTTACACTATAAATAATTAGACTTACAGAGCAAACTGTCTGTATTATTTATCTGTTCATCTAGGTGTATCATGAAAGCCTTTCTATGTTTTATTATTAGCACTTAAACTGAATGTTTATAATAATCCTGAGTTGTTCTTTTTTTGTTAGATTATGTAATGACATGAGAGCTGGCGTCAGCTGTTGGCACAGTGTACACAACAGAGCAGTAAAGCGTGTGGGGTGCTCGAGGCAGGCTGGTGGTCTCACCACTTTTTCGTTGATCTTGCTCTTGCTGTTGATGACTTTTTCCTCTGCTCCAATCAGACCGTCCAGACTGTTCATGCCAGAGCCTGCAGAGGGAACAGCCAATCAGAGTCATTCCTGCATTCAGATCAAACTCAAACGCTTACCAACATCTCTGTGATCAACAGTAAGCTGCCATCAAGACCATAACTTCAATTTTTAGCCGATTCATGGCCAGAAACCTGCTGCCTTGCCAATTTGCACAGTCAGTCAGGGGGCGGCACACCAACGCAGACTCATTCATAAGTCATGCACTTATTACAGTGTATGATGTAGAAGCTCCCACTGAACCCAGAGTCCTCATGGATCAGCCCAGGCAAGCTCAGCGTAAACATTCAGCTCACAGCAAGAGGTGTGATCTACTGTGGTCAAAAGGTCTCTTCCTGGAAGAATTAGTGCCTTGAGACATCCTGTGAGCACTTGTTTCCAGTAACAGCTCTATAAATAGACAATCACCCTACATATTAAACAATTAAAGTCAACATGAACCTGCATTCATAACCCATTCTACTACCCACAATGTGACATTTCTGAACGGAACAACTGACAGGATGGTCCAAAGTGGTCGTTCAATACCAGAACCAGGAATTAGGCCACTTAAACCTCTACCTGCTGGGAACTGACATGGCGATTACGTGGATGCTAATGGTCAAGTTCACTGTCAAGAGAATACTGATGTATTCCAATTGTGACACTTCCTTTCGAACTGTGCTTATTTTTTTTTTTACAATGCAATTTGCTTTAAAACATTAAAGCTGCAGTCTGTTACTTTGTGTAAAAATTTACAAAAAATTATATATTGAGCGAGTGTCATGAATCCATTTTCAAAACCGTGTTTTTGTCTTATCCTGAATCACTACGGTACACCTATAATAAGTGTTTATATTTGGACTATTTTTAGACCGGTCAGGTCGTACCACTGCATCATAGACATAAACAGTGCGAAGTAGCTCCGGCTACAATGTTCTTCGGCAAGACGCACGCAGGTCTGTTTATTAACCGCTAGAGCGCCAAAAGTAACAGACCGAAGCTTTAACATTAAAAGGCCTTAAACTACTGCATTAAATGTTGACAATTTTTTAAAAGACAGCATTTCCTAAAAAAGAATGGGTTAAATATCTGGTTATTCAGATAAAGAACAATTATATTCAATGTGCACATGCAGTGTACCAAATTGTCTCTGAGTGTACTTAAAATTATTGTATATATATATATATATATATATTTTAAACTAATTGCAGATAAAATACTGAAATCAAAGGTGCACTTCAAGAAAGTAGACTTTCATGACTGTTTCTTAACACACTTAAGTAAACTTTTAAAAGGTGCATTTAGTAATATCAATTGATATAAGTAAATTTATTATGATGTGTTGACTAACATATCAAAGCAAGTGTAAAGTACTTGATTATAATTTTAACTGTAGTGCGTTATTTGATATTACACAGATGTTACATCATTATAAATTTGTAATTAGAAGTATATTAAAATACATGACATTCAAGTTTCAGTAGAAATGACGTATATTTTGGTTTACGATGAATGCTTGTCAGCACTTTCAGCAGTACACTAACCATAGGGATAACGTCATTTTCGATTTTCATAACGATTTTCCTATGTATTGTCTAGACCAGGGATGGGCAACTTCGGTCCTGGAGGGCCACTGTCCTACAGAGTTTAGCTTCAACCCTAATCAAACACACCTGAACAAGCTAATCAAGGTTCTCAGGATTACTAGAAAATTAGAGGCAGGGGATTTTTTCAGGGTTGGAGCTAAACTCTGTAGGACAGTGGCCCTCCAGGACCGAAGTTGCCCATCCCTGGTCTAAACACTTATTAGAAACATACGTTTTCAAAAAAATAAACATAACTGTTTCAAAATTTGTGTTTTCGATATGTTTGTTTGTTATTAAACAACGAAGTGTCATCAAGTAATGTTTACCACAGGTTTTATTTTACTCATAAATTGAAAAACCCCATTACAAAATTTAAGGAATCAGTGGCAAATTAGTCTCCTGGGTTTTGACACCACTCTATTTCAAGACAACAGGAGCAATTATGAAATTTCATATAAAAATGTACTTAAGTGGATCTAAAAAAAAAGCAAAGAATTGCATTTAATATAAATTTTAACTATAAATATTTTAATTTAATTGTAAACAACATGCAATTAAGTGGCTAAAACTAAATCCAGCATGCACCGCATATTCTTTTAAAGTATATTATTTTCATAATGACTCTTTTAAAAAGCATGCTAAAGCGTACTTCTCTTTCATAAGGGACATATGATTAGATATGTATGAATTTAAAACATTAAACAGCGTAAACAGCATTTTCTCTGTTGTAACACAATAGTGGAAAACATTCTATGTCAATGCTGGAAGCTTCTAAAGACACCTGGCTAAAATGAGTCCTGGTTGTATAACACCACGTCGGAGAAATCTCATTGGTTGAGAGGAGAACAATACCTTTCGCCCACACTCATTGTGTGACTGTCAAAGCAGCAGGTCACCACCACTAAAAGATTAACTATGTTCAGCGGCAGTCACAAGGTCTGGAGAGAAGCGCTTGCAGCTTAAACATGCACGACTGAACCACAAAATACATACACACACCACTGGCAAAACTTAACACATGGAGGTGAATGTGTGTGACTAAGAAAATTAGACTTAACAAGTGAAATGAGACAACAAAAACAAAAAGACCAATCAGAGATGGACATTTTCAGACAGAAAATGTGGGTAGTGCTTGCCTGTGCTTACTCACCACCACGATGCTAGTGTTTTGTGGGTGGTTGTAAGGTGTTGCTAACAGTTTCTAAGGCATTCTGGGTGTTTTTTTTAGCTAGCTCCTGGGGCCAAGTGATTGCTAGCTAGCTCATGTAAAAGAGCCAATCCTCAAGTCCGTCTGCTAGCTAGTAGCTACAATGCCACTTTCTAAGCAAGTTATGTAATTTAAATCATCCATCAGACGAAAACCATCCGATCACCATTTCAAAAGTAAGAGCACACCACTCTTCAACAAGCTGCATGATTTGAAGTATCATTAATGTCTTTAGTACAAACGATATGGTACAATTTATGCTCTAAAGCTTAATATTCAGGGTTAGGGTGTTGTTTCAGTTCCCAACCCCAAGTATAAGCAATAGTAATGATGTATTGCAAACTTTGTAAGCATCACTAATAATCTAAGAGTAGCTTAAATGTGTATTTATATGAGGTGGGACCACAAGGTTAAATGGTAAACAGGTTCATGTTCCAATTGTACAATCTGGGAACAAAAGCTAGCCGTGGGTCAGTTTAATAAGCAGTCCTGCAATGGAATTACTAAATTAACGAGCTACAGTCATTAAAAGCGCAAGATAACAGGAGAGTGACGAGAGGATGCCCAATAAGTAGCAAATGAGTCCTAAGGATCTGTCCACAGAGAGCTGGGTCTGAATCAGGTTATTTGTATTCCTGACACAGGCAGGTAGTGAGGCAGCCATAACTGCTTTAGCACCACACAGCACATTTACACTGGACTCGTTCTCAGATCCAAATAGCTGATTAGCTTAACAAGCTGCTTGGACTTTTCATTAGGCAAAGCTCTTCCGGCCAGACATTGAGAGATGGGATGTTTGGTCTCTCCATCTGAGGGAGTGACTGAGAGAGGAAATTAAGAACAAGATGGCTAACAGGGCTGAAGGGACAGACAGAGCAAAACTATGGGGTGGAAATACAGTAAAAAAAAAAAAAAAAAAAAAAAAAAGGATAGATGGGCAAATGATTCAAGATGTATGAAAGTAGGGCTGGGTAAAAATTCGGATTAATTTAATTTTCATTTGACCAATAAGATATAGGTTTGTAAAACCCCACAATGACAGAATTATCCTTAATTAATAATAACAACAATAATAGTAGCGATTCTTTTTATAAAATAATAAATTATATAATATATATATTTACTTCAAAAAAATAATATTAATCCAGTACATGGTCACAGAACCTTCTTTTTAAATTTAGCATGGGGTTTAAAAAGTAATAATAGTTTGTATTATGCTCCTTAATCATAACATGGAGTCACAATGCACGTAATGTACTACAAAATGTTTAAAAAAAAATTGTAAAAACAGCCATGACATTACTGAAATATTCCAAACTGATAGAATTAAAATTAAATATAGAAAAAATATGACTCAATACCCAGCCCTATATGCAAAAAATAAAAATGATAATAATAATAAAAAAAGAGCAAACAACATTTAGGAGGCTGAAGAGGGGGAAAAAGAGAAACAGAGAAAAGCAGCAGAAACCCACCTTTCTTGAAGGCACGAGGCGGTTCAGAGAGATCGCCTAGGCATTGCATACAAGCAAAAGACAAAACACGAAAAGATTGAAACAGAAAAAGAGAAAAAAAACAAGTGAGTAAAAGAGAGGTAAGTCAGGGTTATCAAGCTCTGTCTGCAGACGGAGAAGAAAATCCCGCAGGGACAGAATGAAAAAACAAATCATAGAACAGGTGAAAGAAAGAACCAGGATGTGTTTCTGGACAGGCCTGTCATAATGAAAGCCCTCCTGGACTCTGATGTGCTTATTATATTGCTCTTTTTGTATATTTCACCTTAATTTCGCCCATTTTGGCATTTGCTTAAAGGCTTGGCAGGGCAGTGAAAGGGCAGGACTGGGCGCTGAAAGAGAGAGATTTTCAAAGCCCTTGGCCTCAGGCTTTACGATTTTAGCTGAACTTCAAATGTCGTTGTGTTTAAGGCGATGCCAGTGGGGATTCAGGCAAGCTTAGATAAGCAGAAACCTACAGCCCGAGTGCAATATTTGGACTTGAGCGTTTCATTCAGCATTTAGAAAACATTAACACGAATAGGCCTCATGCTGCCAGAGAGCTTCCGCTGACTGGCTTTGAGAGAGAAGCTACAGGCAAAGCTTTAGTACTGACTCAAAACGGACACTTTAAACAAGAGCCAGCCAGAGAAAAAGCCATTTCAGTAATGTGTGAACAAGGTACTGTTGGCTGAGCTTTTCCTGGAAAATTTCCAGGTCACATTTCACCCCAAAAATAAAAATAAATGTTATTTTGAAAGAAGAAAAATATATATTTTTTACAACCATTGAGATTGAAAATTATAACTTTTTTATTTTGGGGTGACGTATGACCCTAACAGACTTTTTTTGCTCATCTTTTTTTCGATCTGTTGGTTCATAACAGTATGAACAGCACAAACCACATGGAATCTGATCTTTTCGGTTCAGATTGGGCCTCTTCCATATGTGGTCCAAAATCAGATACAGGTCTGATGTTTTGCAATGCGACCGCAGTCTGAACAGTCATATCAGAATTCATGCGACTTTTACTTCACTTTAGATTCGTCACAATTCTACAATGAAGTAGCCAATGTAGACCAATGTGCACAAAAAGTATTCTCGTCGCTTCATAACATTAAGGTCGAAACACTGTAGTCACATGGACTATTTCAACGATCTTCACTACCTTTCTGGGCCATGAAAATAGCAATTGCGTTGCAGTCTATGAGGGGGTCAGAAAGCTCTCGGATTTCATCAAAACTATTTTAATTTGTGTTCTGAAGATGAGCGAAGGTCTTACGGGTTTGGAAAAACATGAGGGTGAGAAATAATAAACAGAAATTGAATTTTGGACGAACTAACCCTTTAAATGCAAATACATCAATTAATGTGCGTTACAGTATTAATCTCCTATCACATGATATAAATGAAACAAAAATAATGGTCACATTTAACATTTCTTTGTTTCACTAAGCTAATAGCTAACCATTTAGCCAACTAAGCTAGCATATCCTAGGGTTATTACAGGAAATCCAATCTTCATCGAATGCTCTCAGCATTAGATATGGTTATAACAGTATAGTATCACAAATATGATATTTAATAGAGAGTGGAAATATGATATTCAATATTAGCTTTAGTATTAGTTTCATCTTCATTTTAAGTGCTATAACTGAATGATATGGGGTTCAACCCTGCTGAAAACAACCTAAACTGGCCAAACCCAGTTTGGTTCGCCACTTTTTTCAGATGTTCAAGCTGAAGCTGAATTCAAGTTAAAGACCAACTTGGCCAGGCTGGGAGAACCAGCTTAACCAGCTAATACCTATGGAAACTTGTTTCTGCCATGGAATAAAAAATATATATAATTGCAACCTTTTATCATACAACCAACTTTTTTCTCACAATTCTGTGAGATATAAAGTCAGAATTGTGAGGGAAAAAAAGTCTGATTACAAGTTTATATCTCGCAAGTCTTACTTTTTTCTATTAATTCTAAGACAAACTCGCAATTGTGAGTTAATTCCAAATTGTGAGATAAAAATACACACAAAAATTATTTTAAAAAGCAGTCAGAATTGTGAGATAAAAAGTCGCAATTACCTTTTTTATTATTTTTTTGTTCCATGGCGGAAACAAGGTTCAATTAAAACCAGCATACCGACTGGGTTTAGCCGTTTTTATCCTACAGGGAAGTGAGTAGTAGCGGCATGACACTGACGCAAAACCTGCCTCGGCAACAGTGCCTTATGGACTACTTGCACTGAGCTTCATGACGCACTTCCGTTTTGAAATAGTACAACTAATTTATTTCCAGTTATGTATATTTTCAATGTGCTATAGGCATCGAGAGTTGACTAAACGGCTCTTAAGCGAGTGTCCGCAAGAATACTTAAAAATCTGGACATTTTCAGAGACGGGAGAAGAGATATTATAATGATTCCTGTGTAAAGAGTTTTCCAAACTCAACGGAACATGAAGTTTTAATCCAACCCAAGCCGTTCGGAGAAAGCAGCGGCTGGTAAACATCCGTGATTTCCACCACAGGATGTCAGTGCTCGTCTTAACTAGTGACCGCGAAGCTGAAGTGTATGAGACCTGATGAATATGAACCCTTAATTATTTGTATTAAATATTTTAATCACTTGTGTGTAATTTTTCATAGTCAATAGTTCCACTGTATGTAATTTACATGTTTATGCAAAACTTCTTAATTAATATTCAAAGTAGTAGCATTGTTAATACTTTACTGTTTAAGATTAATTAACATGTTAAATTTACCGCAAATTCATCCATTCATTCAACTATTTTAAAAGACTGGAATAAGAGCACCAACGCACACACAAAAAATCCTTTTTAGCAGTCAAATCCATTTAAAAATGTAAATGCAAACTCAACAGGTTTGAAATATGATCAGGAAGAGAAAAACACTCTTAATGAGAAGACGAGCACTAGACATTCAGAATGCACAGCTGGAAAGAAAACTGAGAACATGATTCATTGTTTTAATCAATTGCCAGCCATAAAACGCAGTAATAATCTGCATTCTCATGCATGTATGTGCGCTCAATGGTGTTATCGTAAACTCCCGAGTTGTAATAAGTAGAACGTGGAAGTAGTTGTACAAGTTGTCCATTGAGAGACCATTGAGTGCATAGTGAAAGATTCGTCAGTGTAAATTTAGACAAGAAACTTACCCTCGGGTTCAGCGGGTGAGCCCAGAGAGTTGACCTGGAAGGGGCGGAAGGGCTTTCCTTCAAAGGCAGGAACCTCCACGCTCTCCTCAGAGGATACAGTGACATCAGGCTGAGACTCAAAGATGGAGGACAGGAACTGGTCCATATCTGCCTTTTGATCCTGCAGAAGTTCATCTTAATTGGTAGATACAGAGAGGAACATGGTTAAAAACAGCAAATCACAGGAGGGAAGAGATGGAGGAAGGGATCTATCTCAAAACCATGAAGCCATCATAAATGTGATCAATTATCCATTACAAGGTTTCCTACTGCGGCATTTCAAGGCATTGGTAAAGATAAAAAAAATGACCCTTTCTAGTACTTCTCAAAACTTGCAAAAACATTCTCCACAGAGTCTGGCTTAAAAACTACACATCTTCACACACTAGTGGGATTCTGGAGGAGTCTTGACCCAGTTCTGTCAAACCCCACATACTAGTCTCATCTCTTCTACACAATGCCACTGCTCCTCTCGTAAAATAAATGAAAAAGAAAAAAATATGTTAAGTGCAGAGTCTCTGGGAAAAGCTTCCAACTGAAACAAACAACACGGCACAACAAACGCTTCAGAACACTCTAATTTACTTTGATTGCGGTGAGATGTGCTCAAGCTGAGCAATAAAAAGAGTTGCCAAATTACAGGCGTGTGTGTGTGTGTGTGCGCGCGGGTGTGCGTATGAGAGCTAATTACTGAAGTCAAGCTTTTCATACAGGTGTAATTATCTTGGCATCCGAGATGCAGAGAGATTCTGCAGATTTTTAGGGGACTAAAAGCTCACATCAGGACAAAAGAACACATAAAATAGACCAAAAATCGTTGTACATCTTTATCCATGTTAAACCAAGGGCGCTTTAGAGTGTTGCGTTTCTTAGTTGCTGTGAAAGCCATTTTCCGAGCTCATGTGCACACTAGAGAACCACATCAAGCGAGATGGCTTGAAAAAGGGAGGTCTGGGTTTGGGTTCACATGAACTCCAGTACGGATCACGATTCATTTAAATGTAATTCAGCCTATCTTGCAGGAATGGATGGTTATTGATTATGTAAAATCTGTCTGTTTCAGAACAGTACAAATCTCTATTTTCTCCATAAGGACACTGATTTTTAGCAAGAATGAACAAACCTTTTTAGTGATAATGTCCTTGTCATGAGCTCCTGGATAGTTAAATGATATATGCTTCTGTTGAAGCCACAAGTTGAGATTGTGAGTTTAATCTTTAATGCAAAAAATATATATTTTAAAGACGATTTAAACAAAAAAAATTTAATTATGAAACGTATGCACAAATGAAAAAAAGAGCATGAATTTCATGCTGACTTTAACAGGTAAAATACCAGTGAAGGACTACACTACCCATAATCCTGGAAAGAGATCTACCAATCAGAGAAGCCGTTGTCACTATGGAAAAGAAAACTGAGGGTTCAGCAGCGACCAGACATTCCCATAAAGCAATTAACTTTACATTAATCTAAACGCCGAGCAACATGAGCGGGTTTGGGATGTTTGCTAACAGTATATCCCTGAAAAGACAATTTCAAACTTTTTACCCCAAGCGAAGAATAAAAAAAGGACTTTGTTGTGAGTATATCGGGGCCTTGATGTAATAGAGTATCCTTAAACTCAAGTATTTTGCAATAATCTTCAGATCTTATACCCAAATAGTTTTATATTGTACCGTAGTTTCTGTTTACCTCATAAAATAATTTAAAAAGACAATTTACTTTGTCTTTTTTTCAATTTACACATAATTCTTTTGTTTAAAATCGAAGTTTGCAATGTTGTGATTCATCTCAGAGTTGCACTTGAGTATTGCAAGCAAACATTTCACAATCTTGATTCCTTGCAGTAGATCTGTGGCTGACAGAAGCAGTTTATACTCCATGTTCACGGTCAATAGTCAAACCAAATGGACAAAAACAAGAGTAAAACATTGAAGCTGACACCACCTTCCGAGTTGTTACCTAGCAACAGAAGAAATTACCTGCCACTAGTACTCACTCTTACTCTTAAGTTCATGATGCAAATAAAATAATGTGACAAAAGGAAGTGGAATCAAAGTTAAAGTTAAATTATCAAGTGTTAAAGAAGCGAATGATTTAAACATTGTAACATAAAAAAACTGGCTCTTAAATCAACTCAAATTCACATTTTTTAACAAATTTCTATCATGAAGAGCATCTCTTTTTCTTCTCTCCAACAATAACCATCACACACCTAGTGAAGAAAGCCTATCATTTATTTCATACTAAGTATACTACAAATCATATCAGTTTACATATTTACTGACATATCCCTTGAGACTTCCTGATATAATTAAACTTTATTTGTACTTCTTTATTGCACAATGCACACTTCTAAATATTAAGCCTAAAATGAGTTTCACTATCACTATTAGTAAGGATAGTATGATATCTGTATAATATCAGTCTTTAAATGCAAGATATTTAAAGTGTACATAAAGTATACTTGCAATAGTTCCACTTTAGCACAATCAAATATACTTAAGTATATCTTTAGTTGGACCTCAGCACTTTTTCTGAATAACTAAAGTGCATTAATTACAAAATGTGTTGTTCCGATCTAACTTTAAGTACACCAATTTAGTATACCAAAAGTACAATTGCAGGGTATTTATATTAAGCACTGTACATAAATACTTAGATGTATTTGTGGTATACTTTCAAATACTTTCATAATATATCTATTTCAAATACATATTCCTTTTCTTGTGTGTGTTTGAAAGATCGGATCCAGATGTCCACACTTACCAATCTCATCCTGGATCTCCTCTGCGACGTATGGCACCTTGTAGAGCAGAGACAGGCTCTGGTTCATCCTCTCCTCAATCACCCGCAGGTGGGTCATCACCTAGGGAACACAGACACACACTTCTAAAACAGCGGTCGATTTATGCAAGATGATATTTAGAAAAAGACTCCATTCCACATGATGGAACAGGTCTGTGGTTGTGTTAAAGGGCATGTAGCGTTGAATGGATGTAAATCAGAAAAACAAAAGCTTTGTGGCGATCTTAATGCGGAAATGCGGAGAAGAAACTGTGTGACTGTGTGCAGTAAATTGTCTGTGTATGAGCAACCACGCCTGTTCTTTTGTTGTCACTAAATTTGTGTGCAATGCTCGAAAACCAGCAACAGATGGCAATGAAGGGCTTGTGTATATACACATATATATACACACAGACACGTATATTGCTCTAAAACGTCCTTGTAAACCGTCTAGGTGCCCGTCTGGACCTCAGAAAGTTCCTGCATACTGTATTTAGCTGTCGCACTGTTGGTTTAGGAAGTAAGAAGGTTTATGTTGGTCTGCCAGTCATATACCTGGACTTCAACTCATTTGAGAGGAGTTGCCAAAATAGACCATTTCTCAAACACACCGTTCTATAAATCACAGCCGCACAAGCCACACAGGTGTGACTGCTAGTTTTTGTGCGTTTATAAAACCTACATGAGACTTGACAGTTGATTAAGGGATACTTCGCCCAAAAATGAAAATTGTCATTATTTACTTATCCTCATGTCATTCCAGACCTGTGTGTCTGTGGAGCACAACAGTGGATATAAACATTTATACTGCACTGTTTCACACAGTGAAAGCACAGGTTGCAAAAAAGGAACCTGTTCCAAAAAAAAGGATTGTAAAAGTTCAAAGTCATTATACATTATGAGGGTGAGTAAATTATCATTTGGTAATTTTCATTTGGGTGAATTATCTCATTTACTTCCATTCCATGAAAAAAATCCTTTCAAGTTGAGCAGATTCAGAGCCCAGATTCATGACCAAGAAGATTCATAAATCTTCTTAAGGAAAATAAATAAGTAAGTTCGTACAAATGTTCTTAAGTGCATTTGTTTTTCAAAGAAGAAAACTGGCTTGATGGGAGATCAGCACTCAGAATAATTTTTTTTAGCATGCCGTTTATTAGAAATAGTTATTTTTCCTAGTATTAGTAATATATGTCATATGTAGCTAGTGTTATTTTGTAATGCTTAATATTAATATCGTAATATTTGAAACAACCTAATAAAGTCATAAAACATAAATTAAGACTTAATTAAGACATAAATTAAGTTTATTCTAACATTATGGCCTGGTTTCACAGACAGGGCTTAGATTAAGCCAGGATTAGGCCTTAGTTCAATTAGGCCATTTAAGTAGCCTTTTTATAAACGTGAAAATGTTTTGTTTTTTGTTTTTTAATGGCACTGACATTTTAAGATTAGATTTCAGTTAAAACAGCTCAAACATGCATTTTAGTCTGGAACTAGGCGTAAGCCTTGTCTGTGAAACCAGAGGTAAGAGGTTATTATAAAAACTAAATATTCTTAAATTAGAAAACAAGATGAAAATGGCAATTAAGAAGAATTTTCTTAAGAATGCTTTGTGAATCCCCCTCAGACCAAGAGGTTTGCCTAATTAAATCTGAAATAAACAGGAACTGCTATCAGTCAGTAAACAAAAACACAAGATGTAAACTGTTGTGAATGTGGGTTTCATTTCCCATAATTCTCAGATCTGTGCACACCTCTGGATCTGTGCCACGTCCCGTCTCCCATGACAAACATTCGTGCTGACTGAGGCCAGTCTGGAATGCAATTTATAGAGCCACGCCATTGGCTCAGACTCTGAAGTTACATCCAATCAAATCGCTAAGTGTGATGTTACACAAGAGCAGTGCAGTGCTAATCTCTCATATAATGTTTGAACAAGAGAATCCAGTCATGCTAACTCACTAACGGACAATCCTCTCAACTGCTGAACACCGCACATATGCACAAAAAACATGTTCAAGTTACCAAGCTTAAATGGGAAGCGAGTTATTTCTGTGCCACTAAATTTCAAACACTTCTACTCTGCCATCTCCCATTGTTTATCACAGTTTTTACACCTCTTTGGGAAATCATCCATTAAATGGCTTATGGTCTTTGAATATTAAGTAGGGACCAAAAGGCAAGTAAAACTGTTATAAATTGGACAAAACTACGTAAGGTGAGAAAAGATCAAATGAAGTATTGGATTTAGCATTAAAGGGAGGCAGCTGGGGCGGCACTGACTTGGGACTTCATCTGGGCGGCCTTCTCAGGGTCCACGGCCAGGACGTGCTGGTAATGGCGGAAGGTGTGCTGACGATCTTTATTCTCGGCACGCATGTACCTCTTCAGAGCCTGCAGGATACGGTGGGGCTGCGGAGACAGAGAGTGAAGAGATAAATTGACCACAAAGGAGAGAAAATAAAAGGAAGGGTGAGTCAGGTGGACATCTCTTTATGAGTTGGCTGATCCGTGAATCAGCACTAGGATCAAAGAGCCGCAAGACAGAGAAATAACAAGAGGATTAGCAGAGATGCTGAAAACGCACCTGCTTGTGTGAGTCCGGCTCTGGCTCTCTTCGTGCAAATCATTTCAGGGGATTAAACATTACATAGGTGCCCAATTCAAATTAATATCTTAAGTAACTGAAGCCGCCCTCGCTGTTATGAGGTTTCAGCGGGATAATAGAGGACAGGTAATCTGCCACCATTAAATCACGGCGCACGGGGGAAAGACAACCATCGCCCATTAGAGACTTAAGCATGAGAAGTGTAATCTGGTCATTATGAGATGAGAACAATCCTTCAAGGAAGCACTTATCTCTCATAGTTCTTTGACTTACAGAACTTGCAAAGACAAAAAATAATGCCATCCACACCTGGTATTAACACGCATCTCAAATGCATCTCCTTTTCGAAGAGTAATCGGTGGGTCAATGAGATGGATACTTTAAATACATTCACAAGCAATTTATATATTCAATGACTCAAAGACACTTGCTATGATCAACATGTTTATAATTTCTGAATTTAAATTCATTGTGATCTTTTTTGGCAGGTATTAAGTCAACGTCAAATGTTAGGCTGAACTGTCTCGATATCCGGTTAAAGAAAAAAAAGCATCAATAAAAGAATACAATTTTGGAAAAGAAAAATGTTTTCCAAAGCCTAATTTCCAGCTGTTCATCATATAAACTGATTGTGTCTCATCAGAAAATTTGGACTAAACTCTTCGATTCGTATGGATAGGTTTTACAATCTCTTTATGAACTTTTTGAAGCGTCAAAGTGCTCATTGCGTAGCAGCCAATGGGGGGACGGAAAGCTTTCAGATTTCATCAAAAAGGTCTTCATTTGTTTTCCAAAGATGAACGAAAGTCTTACGGGTTTGGAATGACATAAAAGCGAGTAATTAATGAATTTTTTTTCCTTTATCCCTTTAACATCATTTTTAAACGGGGCTAAAGGTCATTGTTTGTTTTCTCACCCTGGGTGGATCAGCCTGCAGGGCGGCTAGGTAGTTCTCCAGAGCAAGACGGCGCCGATCGTTCAGCATTGCCTCTACCCGAGCAAGGTGAGTCTCCACAAGCTGCTGTTTCTCACTGGCTGCCTCCTCCTCCAGGGACTCCACCATAGCCTGGAAGTGCTGCAGAGAGAATAATAAAAAACCCATAAATAAACAGTCACATCTTGTACGAGATGTCCTCTGGCATGGAAGCTGAGGTTTACCTGGATCAGTGTCTGTCTCTCAGCTTTGGGCAGGTTCCTGGCCTGGCTCTCGGCCTCCTCCCACTCCTTCCTCACCTGATGGGAGCAAAACATACACAAAACTTGGGGCTCTGGTGACACAAATAAGGGCTAGACCTCAAGGGCCAAACAGAAACAACTCTATAACAGTTGGGGATGTCACATGGTAAATCTCTTATCTAAATGTAAATGTGACCTCTCACTCACCCTCTCCATGCGGTTGCGGTGTCTGATCTCGAGTTGCTCCTTGGCCTTCTGGAAACGGCTGTGCTCTTTATCATCAGCTGGGGTCTCGAAGTACACATCCACATCATCTGTGGGTTGAGGAGTGGGCGGCACTGAGGAGAAGAAAGAGAGTTTGTAAATAGTGCGCATATAAGCCCTCTTCAAAACACTTGCTAGGCAGCATTTTTAGGCATCACAGGTACACTGCAGAAACGTAAGGCTGTTGCTCATACCTACAAAACTTAAGGCAGGAATGCATGATTACTTTGTGAAAATAACAATCCTATAATGCACTGCGACAAGCTCAGAGAAAAGTTTCAGAGTTGAGGGAAATGTCTGTTAAAATGTACTTATTCAGTACTGAAAAGTATCCATAAACTTTTTATATCCAATTTTTGTGAGGCATGTATTGTGAGTTTATTGCCGTAAGAAGCTGTTAGCTCAGCAACATCATACTTAATAGTACAACAATAGTACAACATTCCCATCCTTTTAATCCATAGGGAACTGATTTTGAACAACTTGTAAATCTTTAAAGATTAACCTACTGTGAGCTACGAGGTTGTTAATCAATGTTATTACACGGCTCTGTGGAATACTTGATTCTGATTGGTCAATCGCGCGCTCGATAGTGTTTTTAGCCCCCAATGGCTCCTTCCAGGCAGCTAACCCTAACCTCAACCTTAAACCTACCCATCCCCTCGCTGCCTGGAAGGAGCCATTGGGGGCTAAAAACACCAAACACCTAATCGCGCCATCCAGTGGTATGTTATTCCCCGATAACAACCGCTAAAGACAGATGACACAGGCTCATCTGGGTAACTGAAGTCAGCTGCGCTATACGCTTGCTAGGAACGGTTTTTCTTCATGGGAGTTTTGTGTTTGGTGAGCTAATGAAATATTAAAACTCAGTTAAATCAATATTTTGTGTAAAGTTATTTAATTATGTCATCTGGTATCGTGGACTCAATTTTGTGACTATTGTTTTGTACACCGTTTTAAAATCGTACCCGTTTGTTATCTTATAATCCAACAGTTTCATCTCAAATCAATATTTCTTATCCCCATAATTATGTGTTAATATCCCCATAATTATGTGTCGAAATGCTGTGTAATAAGTGGTTAGACTGTATACCGTATCCCTTTAATGTCCGTCTAGATTGAACTTGCTGCGCTAGCAACTGCTCTCTCCACGCAGGCTTTGCGTTTAAAGACCTAATAAAATATTATTTTGACTCAGATCAATATTTCGTGTCTACTTATTTACTTATGTGGCAAGAAGCCGTGTAATAAGCGGGATAATGTACATCCAGCCGGTTGTTATCTCAGAATAAAACATGACAAGGATGATCAGGAAACAAATCACTATGAAAGATGCTTTATTTACCGTTTTCTCATCACTATCATTTTTGTTGTGTTTATTTTTAGTGAAAGGAAAGCGTGCAGCACATATTTACATATGTTTGCTAACAGGACCACCACTTCTCACGTATTTCGAACTTCTTTTTACCCCCATTTTTTTCATATTATTTCCTATTTACTTATTCTATTTTTTTATTTCTATTATCTATGTCCTGTCACTGTCATTCTGTTTGTACAGTGAAAGCTTCTGTCACCAAAACAAATTCTTCGTATGTGCAAACAAACCTGGCAATAAAGCTCTTTCTGATTCTGAAAAAGAACTTCGCCATGAGTATATCGGGGCCTTTAGGGAGCTCACTATCTTTTGGAAAAGAGCTATAGAGACCAATTTTTTTAAACACATTTACAGACAGAAAGACAGATCAACAGATATGTCCAAAGGAAGCAAAGGAGGAGCAGCCAACAAAAAGGAGACCACTAAGATCAAACCAGGGGAGAATACGCTTCCCACAGAGAGCTATGACTCTGGAGATGGCTCTGTAATTCCCCTGATTCTGAGAGAACCAGACAGTCCTTCATTTCCCATTCCTTTCATCCTGTCCTCTGAAAAGCGCTCTTCTGACAGAACTGCCCCCCCTTAGCATTTATCTTAATAGTTACTGCACAACTCAGCACGCTATGATCAAGATATGAGCTAAAATCAGTTTTCCTTAGTATACAGATGACAAGGCCGACTTGACTTCCCATAAGGCTGTGCACAAAAGGCAACATCAGACATGCATATTGATTAGAACAAGCAGTCTACAGCGTCTATACTAATAAGAGGACAGGAGAAACCTTGAATCATGAAGGTTACCATGATAAAAAAAAAGATCATATTAAATCCATCAGTTCATGTTGCCACAAGAACACATGGATGATGGTTTCTACTCCTACACAAATCAAATACATTGGCAGATTAGTAATAAAAAAAAGACACAAAACAAAAGCAAAGACGGCGTAAAAAGGGATGGGACACAGCACTGCACAAGCAGAAATAACAGGAAAAAGAACATATTAGACTCAATTATGGCGCTTTTCCACTGCATGGTACGGATCGGTTCGGCTCGGTACGGTTCGACTCGGCGCGGAACGGTTCGGCTCGCTTCGCTTTTCCACTGCTGGTACGACTTGACTCGGTACGGCACGGTTCGGTTCGTTTTAGCTCGGTTGCTTTTCCACTGCAGTTAGTACCGCTTCAAAGTGGGTGGGACTGATCGTTATAGTTGCCGTCTCTACTGCCATGACATCATCATATTAAATGCGAATTTTTCATTCCGTGTTTCCCCATCCGCTCCTCGGCAACCAACGAGTGGACGTCTGCACCTCGTCCACTGACCACGATTCAGCCATTTCTTTTTTTTAAGTTTATACTCTTTTTTTTAAGCAAATACTTTTAAAACAGGCGCTACAGTGTTGGCTGTTGTCTACTGGCTATTTAAATCTAGCGGGTTTAGTGTCTCGTGTTGTAAATACAATGACGCTGGTAGTGATGATTCTGTCTGACCAATCAGTGATCTGCAGTGTCTTCACGTCACATTTTAGTATCGGTACGGTACGCTTGGAACCTCAACAGAGGTGGTACCATTTAAAGCGAGCCGAAGCGAGCCGTACCGTACCGTACCATGCAGTGGAAATGCGTCATAAGTGAGCAGTACTGAACCGAGCCGTACCATACCATGCAGTGGAAAAGCGCCAAAGCGTGCCGTACCGAACCGAGCCGTACCGTACCATGCAGTGGAAAAGCGCCAATAGATCAGATTAACTGATTAACAGATTGGCCTCAGGTGATGGTTTGCTTTAACAAAATGCAACAAAAATATTCATCCTGAAAATTAATAATAATAATGATTATTTTAAAATAATAATTAAATCATGTAAAATAAATTAGAATTAAAATGAATTATTCGTTAATTAGCCTGCAAAGTGTTCACGGTTGTAAAGCAACACAGAAAATTGCATTGATATAGAACGTACAGTGAGCATTTATAATGACTGACTGCAGCTCATCCAATCAGAATTTTAAGTCTCAAACATTCGTTTTCAAAGGCTGCATTTAAAACAGTTTAAAGCAGGCTGTTTAGGTACACTAACACAGTGTTAGTATTGTGAGAGAAAGCAAGGAGAAGGAACAGGGTGGAGCGGAAGGGGGCGGAGTCCTTGATGACGAGTGTGACTTACTCAAACGTTTGCACACGGCCATGCAGTATTCCTCCGAGTCGAAATTGTTGCGGTTGCCGGCACAGCCTCCGTAGATGAAGCGCACACACTTCCTCTGCTGTATGTCGAAGTGCCAGCGAGGCTTAGAGGCGCGGCAGGGGCCGGTCTCCGCCTCCAGAGAACACACAGCTAACACAGGAGGGGGAGGCGCAGTTAGAGCCTCCAGCCACCAGGGGCAGCAATCAGTAATGCCCTTGCACTATAGAGCGCAACAGGGGAACACCGTGATTTTGCCGAGACAGACATGTTCCTAGATACATATTTTGTTGATCCTGGAGCAACATTCCTGTCTGAAAATTTTGTCCTAACCCAATCCCTAATCATAAACCTAACCGCACCGATAAAATCAGAGGGGAATGATGGGTGAATAACACTGATGTAGAAGCACTTAACCCTGGTTGTAAGCCTAAATTTGGCATCAACTGTAAACTTGTCCCTCAAATCTGATTGGTTGATTGGAATGTTGCTCCAGGATCAACAAAGGTGTAAATCCAGTAACATGTTACATCCAGTAACAATAGTGGCCGCACACTTTTTCAGCGGCCTTGGGTCCAGACGTATTTTTACTTTTTACTTTCTCCATAGATAACTATTACGATAACTACATTAGCGTCCATACCAATGGACAATAACCTCCTGTTTATTATAAGCTGACTGCAGTTATGACTGTTAAACGCTCAAGCTCTTTGAAGTCATGTGGATTCTGATTGGCTGTCAATGTTTTTTATTATTCATCAGCTGGAAAAAATTATATTGTTCGTCAGTGTTGTTATACTGTTATAGCAATATAACTTTGTTAGCATTGTTATAGCTGTGGTGTGGACTTCGCTTTCCTTAAATAACTAGAATAATTATTAAAACTTTATAGTTATATTTTTATAAACTTGCATGAATAGCCCTTTAGTATAAAATCAATGAACTTCACTGCTAAATATTCAGTTACATACAAATGTAAAACAAGTTTGAGAGCGTAGGGAAATTCAATTGATTACATGTTTCATGACCAGTGGGCACTGCTGACCCCTACCATAATTTTGTTTCCATGGTAACAGTGACTTCTCTGATTGGTGCATTCATCTTTATCAGGATTCTGAGCAAGTTCATTCAGGCTATAGCATGTAGATTAAAAAAAGTTTGTGTCTGACGTGTGGCTTTAACAGTGTAATATATCTTTACTTAACCTTGCAAGCTTTATACATTATTGTTAAAAATAAGTCTTCATGGAGAAAACAAATTATATTTTTTACTTCTGGAACCCGACTGTTGCGCTATATAGGGTGTACAGACAATGGCAAACAATAAAGTGTATAATTAGCTTCAGATATAACGTAATTTTTTTTTAAATAACTGTAAGCCTCTATAGTGAACAGGACCAGAGATATGCATCAAATGAGCTGCTGTAATTGGACGCATTGTGGCAGTCAGGAAATAAATAAAGGAAACCGAGTGTTACTGACCTTCCACTTCCTGCAGAGTTTTGTCATCATCCTGGCTCTCTGGGACCACAGCTTTCTCTTTCTTCTCATCCTTTTCCTCACTGTCTCGGTCCTCCTCTTCATCCTCGTACACGTAGTGGTAGTCCTCCTCATCTCCGTCATCCTCTTGCTCCTCCTCTTCTTCAGCTGTGTCCTCCTGAGTGGGCGGCTCGTTGGCAACAGGCTCGCTAAAAACGAGATGAAAAGACAATGAACATGATTGAGTGAACGTTAAATCTTTTTTGGTCTTTTCGCTTTTTTTTCTTTTTTTTTTTTAAATAGAAGCAGCACCACAAACCACGTCCTACTCATCGTTTAAAATAGTATAACTGCCAAAACAACCTTTTAAGTAAAGTAACTATATTGAAGCTCTTTAAACTGGGTAACTCTTTCTGGGTAACGGGTAACTCTTCAAACTGATCCACTGGAAAGTCATGCAGGTTTGGAAAGAATTGAGAATGAGTAAATGACAGGGTTATTATTGTTCACTAGAACTTAAACCATAAAAAACACTTTCATTACTTAAAAAAAAGAAAAGAAAAAAAAGAATAATATTATCTGAAAAAAAAAGAAAAGAAAAAAGAATTAAGACTTGTTTTATTTCAGCTAGTTGCCAAGGAAACATTTCTCATTTCCATTTAGTGCTGAAAGTACTTAAACAACCAAAACTGTTAACACTTTACAATAAGGTCTCATTTAGTAACAATAATTAATGCATTAACAAACATAAGTTAATAAAAAAAGTGCATGTTCATGTTAGTTCACAGAACATTAACTAATGTTAACATACAACTTTTCTTTTCTTAACAACGTGGTAGTAAATGTAGATATTACACAAACTAAGACTAATAAATGCTGTAGAAGTATTGATCATTTTTATTTCACCTTAACTAATGTAGTTAACTAATGTTAATAAATGAAACCTTATTGTAAAGTGTTAGCCTAAAACTAAATAAACTAAAAATATATAGACATATTTTTAATAATTAAATCTTTTTTTTTAAATGTAAATAAAATACAAATTACAAAAACACAAACAATTGCTAAAACTTTCAAATGAAAGTGCCTCTATTATACGTAGAAGTGTCACGCAGTGGGATTCAAAACACAAACGATTTGTTTAGGCGGAGTCAATTCTTTCTTTTAGGAGACAATAACTTATCGTGCACTTTCGTCTTAACAACTTTGCAGAACGTTTACATCCACAAACAGCTATATTACACATTGAAGAAAATGGGGGAAAAAAATGGGAAAAAAAGACATACATACATACATACACACACGCATATATAGAAAATATAAAAATAAAGTCTAATTCAAAATATTTACAAAAACTAATAGTACATCAATGACAGTAAAAAATTTCTATCCACAGAAAAATCTGGAAAAAAGTATGAGGAGGCATAAAGAACTGACAGAAGCACAGTGGGATGAGAGGGAAGGAGAACATAGGAAACAGAGGGAGGGGAGGAGAACAGGTTGGAAGTTTTATGATTTATGGAAGTGAATCAAACAGCTGTCAGAGGTCAAAGGCATGGCACTCGAAAATATCCAGATGGTCAACCTAATTTATCCCACACAAACGCACACACGGCGTATGCTGTCACACATACAATTTTTCAGCTACTACTTCTCAAATGATAAGACATGACAGGTCACAGTCATACTGATACATCATCCTTTGATAAGTGTGCCAGGGGCGTTTGCTCTGAGGCGCTCAGAGAGGCTGTGCCTATTTCAGAAATTTGGATACGCAAATAACTGACAAAAGAAAAATGATGTTTTGTGAATGAGCCGGTGTTTAACACCAATCTTAAATTAGACCTCCACGCCTGAGACTTTGTTTAATGATGATTTGTTGGCGCTGATAGCCTCGTGGGCAGCGCCGACATAAAGCGCCGTTGCTCGGGCCACCCGAATTCAAACAAAAATAGTATAATATTCTTTTCTTGTTGATAGTGCAAGGTAAATTGTGATAAATAAAAGGTAAGTTAATATTCTTTAACTCAGAAACCACAAACTAACATTGGACTAAGAAACCAAACTCGAGAAGTTTGAGAAAGACCACATGCATGTCAACTAACACCACATTACCTCTCCTCTAATGCTTCATCATCTTCATCTTCAACCTCATCCTCAATGACTGGCTCCTCCACCTCCTCATTCTCATCATCCTCATCCTCATCCTCATCCAGCTCTTTTGAGGGTGAAGCAGGAGGTACGGGCTCCTCGGGACGAGTAGACGGGCAGCAGACGTATTCAGTGCCGTGGAACTTATCGATGCCACAGGGAAGTAGCATGCCGTAGCTGTGCAGGACCATGTTTCCCTTAGAACAGGCCTAGATAGAGAGAGACACAGAGAGAGTCAAGAAATCCGATTCAATTAGAGCAAATGTGGTTTGAAAGGCCAGTCTGCTGTGTAAGAACAGCCCGAAGAAATTCAGCAGATCTCTTAAATGTCTGTCCCAGGATCAGTGGAGTCAGCGCACGGAGATGCTTTCAGAATGCACACACAGAGAACGAAAGACGGCAGCTTGGAGTGATTTACAGTATGAAAAGAACTGACCACGTACACACTGAGGCTAAATTTGGTTCTGTACACCAAGTTTACAGCATTCTGCATCCAAATTCATTTGCAAAGAAGATAGTGAAGACAATATCTATCTGCGATGGTCAAAAACTCATGTTGACAGCCTAAACATTGCTATAGTTTTCACAAGGAGTAGTCGGTATGATGGTAGAAATGTGTCACCTGCTGGAGATTTTGCTGTCTTTTATTATTTGCACGCGAGAACGACAAGATCTTCAAAGTGAAGCTGATGTCAGATTTATTCAGTTGTTATGAATCTTATCTTTTGGTTTCACCCATCAAAATGAATCAAAGTTAAAATGAAAAGATTATAAATAAAATGAGACGAAGTGTATTTCATTTGCAAAGTATTTATTCTCAAGATTACCACCACCACCACCAAATTGTAATAATATTTCACAATATTGTTGTTTTTACTGTATTTTTGATTAAATAAATGCAAGCTTGGTGAGCGAGACTTTTCAAAATTATTGAGAAATCTTATTGAACCCAAATTTTTTATCAGTAGTATATGCGTCTCAAAATGTTGTCTCCTTATTATGCAAAGATTCTTCATTGATGTTTTTAACATTAACGACACATCAAAAACATCCAAACAACGCAACCTCAGGAGAGAATAAGAACGTGACACTCGAGTCTACAAATGAAAATCCATCAAATTTTAAACGAGCATTAGATGTAGAGGGACATTCCAGTGGCTTGCAAAAGTTCTGTAAAAAATGTTCTGTATGGCCCTTTGATTTCAGCAATGTGGAAAACATGGATGGAATCTTGGAATCCAGTCATGAAAATGGAATTTACAGTATAACGCGGAATGTCACGGAATTTGGCAAATTTTGGATGAATAAATCAAAAGTAGGGCTGAAAAATAAACAGATCATGATATAGACTAGTGTTTGTGAATATAAAAGAGTGAAAAGTCTGCTATTTAAATATGAATTCTGCATGTTTTGCGTGTATGTGTGAATGAATGCAGCACTTTTGTCTAATAAACATTTTAATAAATTATTAAACTGTTGGTTAAGTTTTATGAATTCAATTGATTAGACGTGTTTTGATTATCCAAATTTTATTAAACTAGAAAAAAAACTAATTTCATAAGACCCTAAACATTTTTTTTTTGGTTAAAACTTTAATAAATTGCTACATTTATTATCATGAATTTGATTATAAATTTCATGATTTCAATTAATTAGACATGTTATTGATAACTAAATTGACTTAAACCATTAAAACAGAATTCAGAAAATTTGAATGAAATATTATTTTGGAAAAAACAAAGTGTCTTTTACTGGGCCCTAGTTTTGTCACTGTGACCAAAAGTTGAGAGTTGTGGCAACAACATCCAACGACCACTGAAAATTTCAGGGAGGCGATTGTAACTGTGCTTTCAGCAATTCAATTTACCGAATTCCAATTTCAAACTGACTCCTTCCGCGCCTTAAATATTTACTACGCATGTCGAATCTCATTGGTCCCAAAGCTAACTTCAAAAAGCTGTATATCAAATTTCAAACATGTTCACTGCCAACAATTCTGTTGCTTTGCATAGCATCTTCGCGTTTATTGTGGACAGACACATATCTTGTTGAGTACATGTATTATGTGATTAGCGGTGTATGTCTGTGGAGCTGGAAATGATGTCTTACCTCTTTGGCCACACCGTGCCACTGCTGATGACTCACGCACATGTCCATACGCTCCTTGTGGAAGAATTTACATTTGTCTGGCACCAAGAGGACATCACTCACGAATTCCCCAACTGAAAACATAAAAACACACACCACGCCGATTATTGGCAAGGCTGAGGCTTTAACATCATGCAGCTGGTACAATGCAAACAGAAAACATCTAACACCCACTAACAAAACAGAATTGCAAATTCGGGACAGCAAATAACAACACAGCTCAATAATTCATCAACACATGGTCTTTTGCATTCTATAATGAGCATTTTACAACTAGGGCAAGTGGCATCTGAACAGACATCTGGTCAGTACCAAAAGACAGAACAAAGATCTGGCGTGCACATGCATCCACGGCAGAGAGAGAGCAAATAGCAGCAGGAAGTCTCGCCGCGTTCTTTAAAGGGATACTTCACCGTTTTTTCATATTAAACTATGTTATTCCCTTAACTAAGACGAGTTGATACATACCTCTATCGTCTCAGTGCGTGCACTAAATCCCTCTGTCTTGCGGCGAAACTTTGTTAGCCCAGTTCATTTAATATGGGCCAAGCAGAGAAGATACCAAACACCTCCACGTTTTCCCTATTTAAATACAGTTACTCGCGAAGTGTAACTCGACCTAGGACGGTGACACAAAACAAAACGTTGCGCTTTTCTAAGCGTGTAAAATGGATAACTATATTGTATGGCGGAATACCATAGCAAGTGCTTGTAAGCACTTCGACTTGGCGCAGTAATATCTTCACTCGTGAAAAATCCTCTCACCGGCCCCCGCTCCCTCTAGTGAAGATATTACTGCGCCAAGTCGAAGTGCTTACAAGCACTTGCTATGGTATTCCGCCATACAAAATAGTTATCCATTTTACACGCTTAGAAAAGCGCAACGTTTTGTTTTGTGTCACCGTCCTAGGTCGAGTTACACTTCGCGAGTAACTGTATTTAAATAGGGAAAACGTGGAGGTGTTTGGTAGCTTCTCTGCTTGGCCCCTATTAAATGAACTGGGCTAACAAAGTTTCGCCGCAAGACAGAGGGATTTAGTGCACGCACTGAGACGATAGAGGTATGTATCAACTCGTCTTAGTTAAGGGAATAACATAGTTTAATATGAAAAAACGGTGAAGTATCCCTTTAAAGAGAACGGGGTAATTCTTGCTCATATCAAGTTTAACTTTCCTGGGGAGTGTGAACACTGTGTTGCTTCTGATTGTTCGAGCGATGTGACATATTAATACTGGCTCAACCAATGGTGTGAGTTTTGGGTGGGACTACCTATTTCTCTGAACAATGTCAGATTGGGGGTGCAGAAAAACTAACACTGTATATGTAATTAATATGCATGTAGGAATTAGTGCTGCGTGTTTAAGTGGGAAAAATCTAATTGCGATTATTCTAATAAAAACTGCTATTGAGATTTAAAATGTGAGAAGAAAAAAAATCCAGAGTTATCTGTGCTTGTTTGCAGGGTTGCACAATTTAAACAACTGTCTAAATTTCTTCATTTTTAAATGTTAAACCATCAAACTTTTATTTTTGTGGAAAACCACAGGGAGTCCTTAAATCTTCTCTTTTTTTGATAAGTGCTTCTCATTACAAGTATGGGAAGATGATTGGCACATGTTGAGCTCCCAAACACACATTGAAGCGACCCAAACTCAGAGCAGACGCAGAGATGGAGTTCATGTGTAGCAGCATTTACTGTGAACCGAGAAGCTCTGAGACGCTAAAAACACCAGATCATGAGCAGCTCACGTGTAAAAGAACACAGTCCTGCGCTTCACTCTGAAACTCGCAGCGCATATATTTATTTCATTAAATTGCAGCCTTTGTGATTTGATAAATCGCACTAGGCTATATAACAATTTTGGTTTTATTTCAATGAACCGTGCAGCCCTAGTAGGAATGCACAGAAATTTTGGCCAGTGAAAGAGAAAATAGGCAAAAATCGTAGAATTGCTCATCTCAATTGAGTTTGTCAATATTACAATAATCAACACTAGCCGCGTTTCCATAACCCTTCAAACTGCACAAACTGAAAATACGCCCAATGGAAACATGTCAATTTCGCAAAAACTCCCATTTATCGCAAAAAAGTTTTTACGCTCGCATGAGGTGGTTTTTCGGCCAATTCAAAAAAGAAATATTTCACAAAACTGCAATGGAAACAGTTTTTGAGCATTTGCAGGTCACCTGACGTAGATGAGTTCTTTATTAAATTCATAAAAGACAAAATAATTACAGGAACACTGGTTTCTAAACCTCAAATAAATGCCACAATCAAGACCTCGAAGCAGAAATGAGGGAGAAACACCCAGAAACACCTCATATGTGCCGCTCACAAGTATAAGGGTCGTTCCTTACCATTAATGCTTGGAAAACACACATACATCTCTCCTTCGATTAATAATAATGGCCAGTACGGTGGCTGGGATATACATAAACCTACCAACGTCCGTTGCCATGATTTTTGGAATGACTTTACTTATCGCGCGAGGAAAAAATTAAGTTTCAGTCGCATAATATCGGTTAATGGAAACGCCGTCATTTCGCAATAGTTTTTTTGTCGACATTTAGAAAAAAAATTTGCAAAAGTTTTCCGCAAATTTGTAATGGAAACGCGCCTACTGATACATGAGAAACTACACTTAAAGTTTATTATTTTACAGTCTTAGTTTTGATTTTTGAAATTGAATTAACCTATATGTTTTTGTATAATCACATCAAATGAAGACAGTTAGTAAAATCACTTATGACAAATCGGTCCTGAATTTTTTGATGCAAGATATTTTTTTATCTTATTTTGATTCTTTAGGATTAATTTTTGGGAGAACTGTGCCTTTAAGGAAATGAATTTGCACTAAACAAGAGTTAATGTATAAATTAAACAGGAAAGGGAGCGTGTGAGCAAGTGAGTGACAGCTGAGGAGCTCAGATGCCATCAGACAGGCCAGCATGGGATTGTGTGCCATATGCAGGAGAGTTATTACAGAGCTGATTTCAGGACAGCTGGGAGGCCAATCCAACCTCTGAGCCTGAACGACAGAGAGAGAGAGACTGAATCGTTTAATGACCAGAAGTCTGTTCACAATAGAAGAGGATTGTGACTGTCCACAAACTGCTCATTTAGCCTTTACCACAAAACAGGCCTAGGGCCAAATCAGCCTGAAACCAGAGAGCAGAGGAAGTGCGGACAGGAGAGAAAGAAAAGGCCAGTGTTTTGGAAAATGAGAGGGTTTGGAGGAAAGAACTGGAAATAGAAGAGAACACAGTTGTTCAAACCAAAGCCTCTCCACATCGTATATAAAACTCAGGGGCCGAATCGACTAAAGTCCTTACATAACTGAAAACAGCATCTTATTCACATTAACCTAATGATCAAACTCTGCACTGCGTTTAAATACCTGCTCTCGCCATTGAGACCTGTAGAGGTTTGTTACAGATTCAAAACAACAAGATGTCGATCATCACAGAACATAACTTCCTTTCCAATGTCCCTCGCGCATAAGGTTTACTGGCTTTAAGTGTAATGACAGGAGTCTGTTAGAACAGATGAGGTGATCACAGTAGTCTCATGCTAGCACATCTACAGTAAGTGGTTATGTATTCAAAAGTGCACTTTATGCTTTGTCTAATAGGTTTCCATTGTAAGTGCATTATTGCAAACGATTTCTGCTTGTTTTTACAAGCTGAGGGGTGAGTCAAAAAAAATTGTCTGTGGCAATCGACAGCATGTCACAGATGCCGTCGATAAAGCTTAACTTGTATTGAACCCGGAATGTTCACAACACAATCTGCTCTGCTGAAAAACCGTGTGGGTGATTCAGGAATTACATTATTTTTTTTACAGCTGCAGTAGAAAAAGCAGAAAATAAGTCCTGACAGCGTCGGTAGGGCTGCTCGACTGCAATAAAGGAGGTATCGCACTGATATCATGTGAAGAGCGAGGCAGTGAGGCGGAGAAGCGCAGCAGTCTGCCTCTACAACTACACACACATAAAACTACCAGAGAGGAAATGGGAAATACACATTTTTACAAAATACTATGCAAAACAATAGACATTATACAATGATTAACATTTCAAACAGAGTAGTATTCAACAATGTTGTCACATGACATCATTTTGCTGCATGTTAAGTTTAGCATCATTTCATTATTAAATAGCACAATGCTAATGTGCATTTCCAACTCCATTTTTGGTCACACTTTATATTAGGTGTCTTTAACTACTATGTACTTAGTAGTATAATAATTGCTAGGTACAATGTAGGGCTGTAAAATCTATTAATTGCATCTAACACAAAAGTTTGTGTTTGTGTGTGTGTGTGTGTACGTGTGTGTGTACGTGTGTACGTGTGTGTGTACCTGTGTACGTGTGTGTGTACGTGTGTGTGTACGTGTGTGTGTACGTGTGTGTGTGTACGTGTGTGTACGTGTGTGTGTGTACGTGTGTGTGTGTACGTGTGTGTGTGTACGTGTGTGTGTGTACGTGTGTGTGTGTACGTGTGTGTGTACGTGTGTGTGTGTGTACGTGTACGTGTGTGTGTGTGTACGTGTGTGTGTGTGTACGTGTGTGTGTGTGTACGTGTGTGTGTGTACGTGTGTGTGTGTGTGTGTACGTGTGTGTGTGTACGTGTGTGTGTGTGTGTACGTGTGTGTGTGTGTACGTGTGTGTGTGTGTACGTGTGTGTGTGTGTACAAGTTTATACATACATACATACATACATACATACATGCATACATGCATACATGCATACATGCATACATACATACATGCATACATACATGCATACATACATACATACATATTACATGGCTTGGTTGAATTCCAATGTAGAATGCGGTCTGTTATTTCTTGCAGTCGGAACGGACTATTTTCTTTGGCGGAAGCAATACAATTGTTTTTAAATCAATAAACTCCTTTTTAAATTAATCACTTGTGTCAAATTATTTATTTATTTTGTAGGTAGCCATGTAATAAGCAGGATAATGTATAGAGAGGCGGTCGTTATAGCGAATAACAACCCCTTCAGGCTGATTCAAGACCCTGACGCGACGTTCAGCCTGTCGGGGTTGTTGTTCGCTATAACGACCGCCTCTCTATACATTATCCCTTACACATTTTGTTTTGTTTTGCTGACCTCACTATGTTTGAGATTTCAGCAAGTTCCATCCAGTTATTTCTGAAACAAACATATTGTTATATATGGAATTGTTTAAAATCTTATTGTGGGAATCTTTTTGACTTTTCTTTAAAACTTTTTGCCATTTTAAACAAACGTGTCAAGGAGGAGACCACAGATAAAAACTGCTCTTCTATACTGCACATTTTGGCATATTCAAAAAACTGATCCGTTTATACTCCATGGACAAAATAACAGCATTCTAGTTTGGAACAATGATGATGAACAACAACAAAAAATGTCATTGTTGGATAAACAATTCCTTTAAAATCATAATTTAATATATTTGGGTCAGACACAAAAAAAGAGTGACTGATGAAAAGAATATGAAAAAAAGCTTTCAAATGCCAAAAAGCAGGACGGCACGTGGAATGACTCATTTGTGCGCCCATGTAATCCCTGATTTTCCATTTTATACTCAACAACTGTGCATAAATTTGACTAAACTGCAGGCTCACGACATGATCAAAAAAGCTCTTAGATGATCCAACAAAGGCTGGAAAAGAAGCGTATTATAGTTGATAAGAAAGAGACAAAGAGAGAGAAAAAAAATGCCATAAAGAGGAACGACACAAAAGGATTGAGGCCAGCTGCTTTCAACTTCATAGTTTATAGCCCAGTTTCTCTGCTCTGTCCCAGACCCACATCAAAGATTTATGACTATTACACATTAAATGCAGTATTATCTCTCTAAAAACGATTTCCCCGTCTTCTTTCCATTTTATCTCCAGTTGTATCGACTAGACGCTTCGGCCAGGATGGAATCTGCCCGCATTTGTGTCTGAGAAACACTAGCATCAAATGACCCAGTTTAACCTTCAGAGAGCTGAACACTGCTGATATTTCTGTGGAGCTGTTGATGTAGCACAATCCTCCCTGCTAAAGAGCTGTTTATCTCAGCACTACCTTGTATTTGTATCATTCAGGACTATTAAGGCTAAAGAGTGAAACGCTCAGCAACTAAACAAACCCAAACAAAATACTGGAAAACGTCTGCTGACTGCCCATTAGTTAACCTTGGATGAAATGAATCAATCCAGTGCTTGAAATTGAAGAGCTAAATGGTCAAACATGAGCACTGCTCTCAGTCGAACAGAACGGCTCTGAAAACTCTTGAAATTTCGCTCTTGCGGATGTAATTACTGGGGTCATATATACCTCATTATCTTTTGTTTGAGGAAACAAACTAAAAAGATCAAGGAAACACAGACTAAAAAAAACCTTTAAAAGGATAGTTCACCCAAACTCAGTCATCATTTACTCACTCATGTCATTCCAAACCCAGAAGCGTTTCTTCATCTTCGTAGCACAAATGAAGATATTTTTATTGAAACCTGAGATTTCTGTCCCATCCACCAAAATATTGATGCTTCAAAAAGTTTATAAAGACATTGTAAAACATGAAACATGACCGCTTTACCATGATTGATGTGCTTTATGAATGTGCGTTGATCAATGTTTCTTTCAGATTTCATTCAAATATAATTTGTCTTTTGAAGTCTTATGGATTTAGAATGAGGGTGAGTAAATAACTGAATGTTTTGGTTGAACCAGGCAATCCCTTTAAAGTAGTTTACAATCTTCTGTCATTCCAAACCAATAAAACTTTTGTAAAACATAAAAAGAGAAGTTTTGAATAATGCTCACGCTGCTCTTTTCCATACGGTACCTCTTACACTTTAACTTCAACGCAAATGGATCAGAGAACAGCGAGATCCAATGGTCATTTTGGTTTCACTAATATCAAAGCTGCCACTACGTGTCTTTCCACGCTAAGTTTGAAAATGTGCATGTGATTATGAGATGTATTGGAAGAGTTGAACATTATCACTCACTCAGACAACGCTATCGAATGGCTTTGAAGACTGTCAATTTTGAAGACTGTCAATTTTGAATTTGAAGAATATTAATTTTCTAATATAGTGCAGAAATTACATGGACTACTTATACATAGTTCTTTTAAAACTTGGATACCCTGACTACTATATGCTTCCATTGTACAGAAAGCAGTGGTATGAACATTTTGCGAAATACTTTCTTACATTATACAAGTTTGAAATGACATGAGGGTGAGTAAATTATGACATTTTTCAATAACACTTTAGTTTTGGGTCCAATTCTCACTAACAACTAGTTGCTTGTTAGCATGCATATTACTAGGATATTGTCTGTTTATTAGTACTTATAAAGCACATATTAATGCCTAATTCTGCATGACCATATTCTACATCCCTCAATCTTACTCAATACCTAAACTTAACAACTACCTTACTAACTATTAATAAGCAGTAATTAGGATGGTATTGAGGACCCTAATCTAAAGTGTGAGCCAATTTTCTTTTGGCGGTAAAATATTCCTTTAAGAGCATGCATCAGAGAAACTTTTGAAAGGGATGCAACTATTTGAGAGTACAGAGACAATATAATCCTCAAAGATCAAGCCCAAGCCTATTCTCAGATTTCTCGGAGATTTCCACTGCGGTGAAAGACAGAGACACAGACGAGCTGCCCATTTCACTGCATTACACTACCAAAACAAATCACTCTCCCTAATTAAACTCCAGAGGCCAGAATGTTGCTGAATCACAATGAAATCTCCTCATTAATAACAGTGGTAAAACCCCAGAGGGAGTGGAGAGGTGATAACACAAGGTGAGACCGAACACGAGTGCGTCTTCGCTGATGTACCGACCTCAATTCAAGGTTACAAATGCGCCTAAAGAGGAAAATCTCCTTAAACACTAGGGGCTGCTTTTCCAGACACAGACTACATGTACCGGTAGTCCTTGACTGCAGCAGAAGTCATCATCAACTGTGGCCAGAAAACACCCACATTTCAGTGCTGTTTGCCAAGGCAAGCATCGATATTATGATTTATCATAATTGTATTATGTTTAAAGGTTTGCATTAAACATTAGTAGTCCGTGACTTGAATAGAACTTTAAGCGCTTCATATATAGAACTTTTAGGGGTTCCCATCATGGGATCATTTTATGGATATAGTTTTAATTCATTTTTAATTTTAATGACATTTTATGAATTAAACAGCTTGTAAACATTTGTAAAAAAAAATGTAAATAACCAATAAACGTGTGTTAAATAAAAAAAAGTGTTATGCAATCATTTAGAGCATTTCTCCTTATATAGAATCTTTTTGGAATAAAATTGAGTAAAAAACAGTTTTTCCTAAAAGTGGACAATCTGTGTTACAGACATGATTAAAATCACTTCCAATAATGTGGCTTGTTGCAAAGACATGCGCTGTTACTATTTAAAGCAATCAGAGATGTGGTAAAAAATCTGCTTTTACTACGGGTTTTGCTGCAGTTTAATTTTTCAGTTTTTATCTTCAGCCAATTTGTCCGCTCTACTTCAGATCAATAAAACAGTTTCCATGGTGACTTGTAAGTAGAGAAAGTTGTTGATGGAACTGTGGCGCTGCTATGAGCAGACTAACACAGCTTTAGATTCCTCCAAACCCAGAGACTGTATTGGCTAGCTGTCATTCACAAGGAAAGAGACACAGGAAGCACTGGACTGAAAGAGCGCCGTCCGCCCGACCCTGTCAATCAAACAGCAGCCGACATCAGGTGATGCGAGTCAACAGCTGCCGCGTCAGCTCAAACACACACACACACAAAACAAAAATCAGCCATCTTGGAAAGCCTTTGACAGTCGGCCCATTTCACAGTCGGCTGGCAGCGCTAATGGCTTTTTTCAGCCCGCAAAGAGCCACAACTCAATCATCTCCTACGAGAGAGGGACAAACACGGGGGGGAGATGAGGAAAAGGCGCAGACAGGCGGACAGCAGCTTTTCCTCTGAGACGCAATGAGATAAATGTTATTTTTCTTATGTGGATCAGAACAATTGAAAATTGGACATTGAATCATTTATTTGTTTGAGAAAATTAACAAAAATTAACAGTGGGAAGTTATTATTATGTCTGGTGGTTACTATGGAGTAAGACTCTGCATGTAGCTTTTATGAACGTATTTCCATGACTTACATTTTATAAGGGATTGAGTGCCATTTAATTTTTCATTAAATACACAATGCGGTACTGACCATATATTTCTATAATATTTCTTCTTTAACCGTCTATAAATCAAATACTTATTTTATCTATATAAAACAGTAAAACTTTTTTCAAGTTTTAATTACATTTTTAAACCTCGGTTTTAAATGTGGCCTCACTTTTGAACCCCACTGGGTTGTGCGTTTTGATTTCTGCAGTTCTGGACTTTTTTCCCAGCATGCACCACGGCAAAAATAAATTAAAGTGCTGCTTAATGGTTGACTGGGTTGAATATCTTGATTCAGTATACACTACTGCTAAAAATTTGGGGTCAGGTTTTTTGGAAATATATTGATAGGCCTACTTTTATTTTGG
The DNA here is from genome assembly GCF_965113295.1 of Leuciscus leuciscus. NCBI lineage: Eukaryota > Metazoa > Chordata > Actinopteri > Cypriniformes > Leuciscidae > Leuciscus > Leuciscus leuciscus. Next base: position 7,205,327 of record NC_138734.1, on the reverse strand, counting down.
TAATGGATGAAAACTTTTTTCTACTGTATTCTTGATCTTTCCAAAACATAAAAAAAAATATTACCCTAAATTTCTGATCAGTAGTGTATGTGTGCCTTAAGATGTTGTCACCTTTTTATGCAGAGATTCTCTACTGATGTGTTTTAATGTTAACTACAGTCAGGGGCGTAGTTTGTGGGGGGGATGAGGGGGAGGTAACCCCACAAACAGTGGCGGTTCTACATTGAATTACACCCTGGGCGAGACCCCCTTCGAGCGCCCCCCCTGATATTTCGACTGGAAACAAGACAAAAATACTAAGAAAAGCATTTTTTGCAGTGTAATAACTGAACTTGTAACAGTTTTGTTGCAAAGCACAATATTATGGTGAAATTAGATCTCGTGTTTGAGTTAAAACCGAATTATTGTTAAGCATAGCAAGAATCATAGCAAAAAGGCTAACAAATAAGAGTTATACGCACCAATTAATATTGCCCCTTCATTCATGACATGGATACCGTAATCATACAGAGAAAACATTGTTGCATACCTTTATCTTTCGCTCGTTTCTAAATTGGGCACCTGATGGCTTTGACCTTTCTTGTCCATGATCCATCTCTTATTTGGCACGTACTCGACATCGACAATCAACAGATTTCCCCTGACCCCCTCCATACCAACTGTCACTCACGACGAGTCACGACCAGAAGTCAAGACTAAACCAATTCACCTTGGTGCTGGTGACCAAGTAATCGTTTTGTATTATTTATTTTTATTAGCCATGCAGACAATTCAGAAAAACAAAAATGTGCAGGAAATATAGAGGCCTGTATTTATAATATTCTGAATGAAATGTGCGTTATTTGGAAGAAAGTCGAGGTGTGACTGACTTAGATAACTATATGTATCCCCCGTTCCCCCCCCTTGTCCGTTCCATTTGGGAGAGACCCAGAGGTGAACTGCCATCCGCGCCCGCGCCTCCGCGCCCCCTCCCCTTTCCCCTTCTCAAACAAACAGCTTCTGTGCACGGCATCTTCTCAGCAAGCAGGGGCGCCTGCAGCTGCAGGGGGCGCAAATTTGCCAATTCCCCACACAGTGAAATGATAGATAATAGAAAACCGCTTCGCGGCGCAGATTTATTTTTTGTATTCTTATTTTCTGCTCGTGCCGGCAGCGCCGCCCCCCCAAAAATGCCGCCCCGGGCGATTGCCCGGTTCGCCCGTGCCAAAAACCGCTACTGCCCACAAAAACTAAAAAAGACTGATGAAAAGAGCAGAAAACATCATCCTGCACCACCATAAATTAGAAAGCTTTTTATACTCATGACCATCTTTACTAGAGTTTATCAAATTTTTATTGTTTTTATTGTGGTAAATTTTGACTTAACATGTAGAAGTTATAATAGATTAGCCTATTTGTTAATGGAATCGATTTTTCAATAAAGATTTACTTTACAACTGTGGCATGTTGTGTATATATAGTTTCTGAATGTGTGGGTAGCTATTTTTCATTACAAATGAAAAAAGGAAGAAAAAAGTTAACATTGGCCGTAGCATGGTAATGAGGAGCCACCAATGGTCTTAACTGTAATTATGTCCTAATTGTAACAAATGCAGCCTTATTGTTAAACAATTATAAGACCTATGCTCATTTTTAGGTCAAGTACAAGTTCGAATCAAGAGGAGCTTCTTAAAGTATTGACTAAACAATTGGTTTTCCCCAAAATGTATTCTTTCAGATATTCCAAGAGATGACAAGAAATTTACATTTTCATTATAAGAAAATGTTAAATAAAGTTAGTTTGACCCCATGGCACCTTGATTTAAAAATTAGGTGCTTGAATAAAATAAGATACATTAGTATCCCATGCTAACTAGGCTATTACTTTAATGCAGTTATGTAAATAAATAAACAAATAAATAAATCTCATGAGGGTGCATGTCCCGGGACCCCCGCTAAACTGTTCACACTTCAACCCCCCCAATGTTCAAACCAAAACTTTGCCCTCGACTACAGTACACGTCATCGCAAACATCCAGTTATTGAGTCGGACACGCTGTTAGCAAAGTAAAAAAAGTAAAGTGAAGAAAGAGTGCTAAAGCGATTTTACAAACTCTGACAGTTTAAACCACCCCAAAGACCAAGTTGCCATTGCCAATTGCTGGGAAAACTCTTGGAGGAGAAGCAATGTATTTTAGCCGCCTCTGAGGAGAGAAACAACAACACACTCACAGCCCAATAGACCAGCCTCTGTCTGGAAGGGGAAATGGGATTTTGCTTTATTACTATAAAGTTCTCCACACAATAATGGCTTTTCACCCCACTGCCACCTTCCCGGTCACGTACACTACAGCTAAATTTGGTTGTCAGCTCACCTTTTAGTGCTTAATCCTGTTCGGCACACACACAGTTCAGTCATTTACAAAAATTCTACGCAGTGTGTATGAAACTGAACAACTAGTTGTTAATGGCGTACAACGAGAGATATTAGAAATGACAAACGAAGGAGAGATACATCTGTGATGCATGTTAAAATACGTATTTTAATGTGGATCAGAGACGTATCTCTCGTCTGTATGTGCGGTGCAAGAAATCACGGGGAAAGTGGCACGCGCCTCGACTCATTTGTGTTGCCAGATCTTGAAATAAAATCAGTGAACAAGAACAAGCCCATTAACTACAAAAAAAAATGCTTTATGCTGAAAATAAGACGGAAATATCGTGACCCACCTCTGCTCAATTTAATAACTCCATAAACTCGGCCGATGTATGAGCCAAGCTTAAACAAGCTCAAAAACGCTTATATGGCAACACTGTGAGCGCGCTCTGTGAAGCAGCCTTTAAGCATTAACAAAACACAGTGCCTCCGTCGACTGTGCTTTAGTTAAAATAGCTGAACACAACGAGTCTATTGTAACTGTAATATTACTTTAGTCAGAATAGCGGATACCAATCATGCAAGACGCCAGAACGTTGCTATGGTTACCATGGTGTCAATCATCACACAGGAGTTCAGGAGTGAGTCACGTTCCGCACACACATGGAACGATAATTTAGAGGACTCACTGCCGCATTAAAATCAACCCTCTACGGACACACCGAAGCTCAAATTAAACAGTGCTTTTCAGGTTTTACAGCGAGATCTAACTGTATTTAGATACAGATTAGGCAGATTAGGTACAGAAATTGAATAAAGTAGCCAATTCAAATGTAAAATAACATAGTCATAGTAAATATAGATGAAACCAAAAAGACATTTTGGCATAACTTTGTTTGAAATTGTCCGTTCAAGCGCAAGACGACCTGAAAGAGAGCTTAATTTAGTATTCAAGTGATGTCAAATGCGGTATTCTATGGGCGTGCTTCGGATGTGCGTAAACAAAACTTCTCACACACACAGCACGGGCGAGTTATCTTTCGCGTCTTCTTGTTCTTGAATGTTTAAATTGGCAAGGCTTAAAAACACGTGCAAATGATCAACTTTCAGGACTACGCAGCACTGGTCCCACTGGGACAGTGACGGTTCTGTCAACGAGCCCTGCATGTGCTCTCTCTTTCTCTCACGGTGAGTGCGCGTGTGTGAGAGAAAGCGACACAGGGAGCTAATTAAATACATATTTTAGTTACCTCTTATGAAATTTGGTTGCATTTGCGAGTGATTTACTCCTTTGTAGAGGGTTGTAAATCCGGTTGTCACTCCTGAAACATTACAGTGTGTACGTGGCCCCTGAGATCAGTGTTTTCGGGGGGGTTTGCATGTTTGCACGAGTTGCATGACAGTAATATAACTGTGAGCTTAACTGTGGCTACTTAAAGGGTTAGTTCACCCAAAAATGAAAATTCTGTCAGTAATTACTCACCCTCATGTTGTTCCAACCCCGTAAGACCTTCGTTCATCTTCGGAACACAAATTAAGATATTTTTTGATGAAATCTGAGAGCTGATCACTTCTCCATAGGCTGCTAGGTGGCCCAAACTTGCTGGCCCAGAAAAGTTATTAAAGAGATCGTTAATATAGTCCAAGTGACTACAGTGGCTCAATCTTAAGTATATCAAGCGACGAGAATACTTTTTGTGCGCAAAAACAAACAAAAATAACGACTTTATTCCACTATTCATTTCCTTCTCTCGTAGTGTTTTTGCGCAGCGCGTCTGTGTTACACGTCACCACGTAGGCTCACTATTGGCCGACGCTGGTCATGTGTGTGACGCGCAGCGCAAAAACACTACGTGAACCAACTAGAGGCCCAGAGAGAAGGAAATGAATAGTGGAATAAAGTCGTTATTTTTGTTTGTTTATGCGCACAAAAAGTATTCTCGTCGCTTGATATACTTAAGATTGAGCCACTGTAGTCACTATATTAACGATCTCTTTAATAACTTTTCTGGGCAAGCAAGTTTGGGCCACCTAGCAGTCTATGGAGAAGTGATCAGCTCTCAGATTTCATCAAAAATATCTTAATTTGTGTTCCGAAGATGAACGAAGGTCTTACGCGGTTGGAACAACATGAGGGTGAGTAATTACTGACAGAATTTTCATTTTTGGGTGAACTAACCCTTTAAGTAGTGGAGTAGCATCACAATATATTTTGTAAAAGGCCTCAATGGAGTCTGTAGCCATCAAAGATAAGGAACCATAACGGCTACCTGAGCGCCAGTTCAGGGACTGAATTTGATCTGTAACGTCTTAGTCTTGTCACTTTGAACTGCTGTTCTAGGTTCTCAGATGTCTTACTTCCACAATGGCACCTTTAACCCCATGAGACATTCTGGATAATTGCCCGTTTAAAAGGACAACAGAGCTGTCAATCAAACACCACTTACCCAAGCACTTGTAGGGGACCACGATGTGAGCGTGTCCTTTACACTGTTTCTTGTCCTTCTTGCACCAGTTCTCGATCTTGACTGGCTGGTTGGCTTCCACCACATTTGTGATTTGCAGCTCAGGGTACATCTAAAGGGAAGAGACCAGAGAGATTCAGTCTGAACTGTAAGCGCAGATCCATGCTTCACAATCTCCTGACGCCATCTGCTCATGTATTGGAACTAACTCAAGATTTACTCTCTCCTGAAATCCATTAAAAGGACATCGATGAAAACCTATCACAAAATGTATAGGGAGGGTATTGCTTTTTTGCAGCCAGCCATATGACAGATTTGACATTTTTAACCAAATGGTGTTTTTTTTATATCGTTGTGGAAAAGGATCTTTTAGTGTACAGTGTTTGGAGGCTTATTCCTTTCATAAATAAGCAGCAACAGCAATAATATACATTATTTTCTGAAATATTAGAGTTCAAAATAATTGTTTTCTATTTTAATATATTTAAAAATGTAATTGATTCATGTGATGGCAAAGTTAAATTTTTAGCATCATTACTGCAGTCTTCAGTGTCACATGATCCTTCAGACGTTCTAATATGCAGATTTGCTGCTCAAGAAACATTTCTTATTATTATGAATGTTGTAAAGAGTTTTTGCTGCCTAATAATTTCATGGAAACGGTGATAATTCTTTTTAGGATTCTTCGATAAATAGAAAATTCTAAAGAACAGAATTTTTTCCCCCAAACAAAAATATTTTGTAACATTATAAATGTCTTTACTGTCACGTTTGATCAATTTAATGCATCTTTGCTGAATAAAAGTGTTAATTTCATATTAAAAAATATCTTAATGACCCCAAAACTTTAACAGTAATGTAATTTATATAATTTAATAAATATTAAAAAGTTAATTTAAGCCAGTGTGAAACCCAACCCATTTCCAAGTGAAACGTGATATAAGGGAATATTTTATCAATCAGCAATTGATTATATTGTAAAAAATTGGATGCTCAAAGAGATTGTAAGGACTGAACCAGCAACCTTATCGCACCTTATCAAGAAGTTTGAGAAAAACAATGCCAGCTAAAGGGTAATGTTTTTAATAGACATATTTATGCTGTGTAACATGATTTTACCTCCTGACAGTATTGCAACACTCCTTCTTTGGTTCCGACACAGGTTTTGGATCCAGAAGGGTCCGGTTCCCAGCGGCCAGTCTGGATGTTAATGTGCATGTTGAGTTTGCCACAAAACATGGCGACCTGCGGCTCTGCAACAGCAAATCCTGTACCCGCATTAGCTGCCAGTGCCTGGGGAGCAGACGGGAAGAAAGGTGAGAGAAAGAATAAGAGCGGTAAGTTCAATGGACACTCTTATTACAGGCCAATAAAAGTTGAACAGGTTCAGACCAGCCATAATACACTCATGGGGGCCTAAACATCACACATGAGTTTTCTTATAATGTCTTAAATGTCATTTGACTCAGAGACAAAGGGGAAAAAACCCATTAAAACAATATATTTTCTCACATTCTGGCTATTAATAGTCAGTTGAGGATTCCATTCTCACATATGAAAGTAATAAAATAAATAAATAAAATAAAAACTTTGTTCATTATATTCGGTCCATTTTCCCAGAAAACAATTTTTTTTAAATGCATATATCTGCCAAAAATGTTATAGCTTATATACTTTTTTCAAAATTTTCCCTTGCATGCGGCCACAAAACAAACCAACATGAAATGTGTTCCCATCCCATCTGTCTATTCTCATAAAGAAATATCTTACCTAGAGTCAGCAGAAAAAACATAATGATGACAAATTGAAGCAGACATTATCTCTAGAGGCATATTCCTAGTGCTCTAGGGTTATCGTTTGCCATATCAAACGGATTTGAATTTGATTTAGTTTATACATGCTTGATCGCATTGGGAGTTTGTCTGTCTCATCCATGCTTGTTCTCAGCACACATTCATGCCTCAAAACACACACTGTGACCTTTCCTGATAACTCTCTGAATCGGTCAACACACTCCAGGGACAAAACGAAGATGTCCGACAGCCTCTAAACGCATCATTTCCTGCCGATGGCTGAGGTTGATGATGCCCACTTCACTGCACAACTCATAGCAGTAGAACCGCCGTTAAACATTTACTAACCAGTGGTCAGGTAACAGCAAAAAGTCCCCGACGGCTGGGGTTTTCACTTGGTATCTAGGATGTTTTTGCATTGGTAAACAGGTTTCTCTGTCATGTTTGCCATTACGGTCACAGAAGGGGGGATTTTTGAATTTCATAACCAAAAAGCCCTAAACCTGGTTTCACTAGAACAAGCAAAATCCCCCCATCTCCGTGAAACGAGTGAAGTTTCCCTCCTCTCACCCCTTTTTGTCCTTCCTGTAGATAGGAGGCACTTTCGTTTACATTACCATGTTCTTCCTCTTTTCCTGAAACGGGAAGCAGCTACACCCGGCCTGTCATTAAAGGTCTACACAAACATCTCTCAACTATGATGAAAGTCAAGATTCATTCTGGGTAACCGTAAGATTACACTTCTAAAATGTTAACAAACAGGAGTAATCAGGGGGCAATTAAAGAGGCGTGCATTTTCCCTCCGAACCTTGTGTTCTTTCTTGGCCGCCTAAAGACCGACACAGCCTGGAGAAGTGCGGGAGGTCGGGTCACGGCCCAGACATGTTGAACTTTGTGTGAAGATGCCAAACAAAGTGAGTTGATTGCTGTGTTGAGACATGCTACTCAAACACATTTGTGTGTATTTATGGGGTAGATATAATTATAATGTTTTTGAAAGAAGTCTGTTCTCACCAAGGCTGCATTTATTTGATTAAAAAATATATTATTATAGTTTAAAATAACTGTTTTCAATTTTAAAATGTAATTTAATCCTGTGGTGCAAAGAATTTTCAGCATCATTATTCCAGTCTTCAGTGTCACATGATCCTTCAGAAATCAGTATAATATGCTGATTTACTAATAATAATAAATAATAATTCATTACATTTATATAGCGCTTTTCTCGACACTCAAAGCGCTTTACATAGAAGGGGGGAATCTCATCAACCACCACCAATGTGCAGCATCCACTTGGATGATGCGACGGCAGCCATATTGCGCCAGAACGCTCACCACACACCAGCTTACTGGTGGAGAGGAGACAGTGATGAAGCCAATCAGTATATGGGGATGATTAGGAGGCCATGATGGACAGAGGCCACTGGGCAAATTTGGCCAGGACACCGGGGTTACACCCCTACTCTTTCGAAAGACATCCTGGGATTTTTAATGACCACAGAGAGTCAGGACCTCGGTTTAACATCTCATCCGAAGGACGGTGCTCTTTGACAGTATAGTGTCCCCATCACTATACTGGGGCATCAGGACCCACACAGACCACAGGGTGAGCACCCCCTGCTGGCCTCACTAACACCTCTTCCAGCAGCAACCTGGTTTTCTCAGGAGGTCTCCCATCCAGGTACTAACCAGGCTCAGCCCTGCTTAGCTTCAGTGGGCAACCGGTCTTGGGCTACAGGGTGACATGGCTGCTGACAAAATAGCAGCTGGAATTGCTCAATTCCAGCTGCTTACTGCTCAAAATAAAATAATAATTACTAACAATGCTGAAAACAGTTGTGCTACTTAATATTTTTGTGGAAACCATGATGCATATTTTCAGGATTCTTTGATGAATAGACAGTTCAAAAGAACAGCATTTATTTGACATAGAAATACTTGAAAACATTATGAATTAGGCTAGTTTTGATTGCTAAAAAAAAAAATATATATATATATATATATATAAATAAAATAGTAATAATATCAGTAACACAAACTATAATAAAAATTAAACTTGAAATTAAAATAAAAGAATACTACAATAACCTTAACCGTTTCAAGTAAGGGCAATTCCAGCGTTATGGATGTGACATTTGAACTCATAATGACAGGTGAAATGTCTCAGAAAAAAAAAACTTCTTATAATATTTAAATTGGAAATGCATATTCTCAGAGCACCCAATCTGGGGAATTGACAGGCAAAATATGTTTTTCTAAAATATATTTAAGCACCCCCAAAAAAGGAAAATATGCATGCGTTATGGATGTGACGGGAAATGACAGAGTTTTTGGTATACTGTTCGATTTCCTTTAAAGTCTGTGAACTTTTGAGTCCAATGTATAAATATTGCTATCCACATGATGAAGGGGTCTTAGCTGAACATAAAAATATCAATGTTTAATATATATATATTTTTATGAAGTGTATTATGAGGAAAAACCAGCGTTATGGATGTGACAAAAACCCTGTTATGGATGTGACGCGTCTGAAATAGCCTATAGAATCTGTTTGGAAAATCAACAATCAAACCATCATGGCACTTTTGTTGACGCATAATGGCTGTTTTGACATTAAGAAGACTGTCTGAAATGATTCTGAACTTAAAAAGGGTTTTGTTCTTTTGGTTAAAACTTTATTTTTTCATGGTAAAGATGACCTTTGCATGGAATTGCCCGTAACTAGTTTGTACATCAGTGTAACATTAAGACTTGCACATTTGCCAAAAGTTCAGTAAATGGGCGGATCATCCTAGCTTTAAAATGGAAAGAAGTGTTGAAAGAGAGAGGAAAGGAAAAGCAAAGGATTAGTATGGAGAGAGAGTAACAACATTGTAAAACAGCTAAGAGGAGGGCGAGGACAGCCCAGTAAACCACACACAGTCAAACGACAGACTTGACAGCTTCATCTTTCCTCCACACCTCCCTGCCTCATTCCTTCCACTCGGAAAACACTCTGCTCCGAAGCCACACAAATCCCAGTTACCTTTCAATCTCTCCCCAACAAACACCAAAGTCAATTCTGGTGTGTAATGGACAATCCAATCAACTAATGACCATGATGGATAATATCAAGACCCATCACATATTTTTTTTCCAGCTGAATTTCCTGTTTCACCGGGAAATAAGTCTAATTTTGGAAGTAAAATGGGTTGTGAAAGATGCTTTAAATAAAGCCCTGTAAAATCAAGCTGATCAAATGCATTTCTTAGCAGTATGTGTGTACCCTCAATGCTGTCCTTCAGTGGGGTAACTGATAGATAACCCGGATAAATCCCTATAAATCATGACTATGCAAAACTATCACATAAATGGATTACACATAATAAATGGAAACATTACTCACAGTAGACGATTTGAAGTCTGACAGTAATAGGCTTGAAATAAGGCAGTGAATTTATTACAAAAGCGGCACTTTGATGGCTGGTGATGCTTCAAATGGGATGACTTCAGAGGTGAAACTTCTTAAACAGAGATTTAACTTTTCCAGGATGTTACGTCTTAAAATTCATACCTTAAAATAGGTTGTTTATAGGAGGGGTTTTGTCATCAATACTGCAGTTTGATGAATTTCATGAATACAAAATATACACATGCGCATTCTAAAACTTAACCCTTTAATAATAAGAATAAGAATTAAGAATTTTAAGTATTGACCAGTTTGAAAAAAATTAAAACAAAAAATGTTAAAGCTACAAAAGAATAACATATTAAAATAAGTATTAATAATAAATAAATAATATTTGAATACTATTAAATTATACTATTAAATGGTAAAGAAAATATTAAAACATTAAAGCTATAAGAATAGTATATATGCTACTACCATTGATTTTGTTATACAATTTTAATGTTACATACAAATATTAATTAAATTCTTTAAAAAAAAAAAAAAATTATAATTAAAAAAACAAATGTTAAAGCTACAAAATAGCATTTATACACCAATCACACATAAATACATTTTATTATTATGTAATTTAAATGTAATATACAAAAAAGATATATTATTAATTTAAATATTTTGCTTTATTTATTCATTTTTTAGTCAACTTTTGGATGACTTTGCAACCATATTCCTGACCCTTGCCTGTTTTCTCATTTCTCATTCTTTCTTTGGAAACTTCAGCCTGTGGCACATTTGTAATGTTATGGCTGCTGAACACTGCGACAGGACACAACAGGGAAGCAAAAGAGATGAAATAGAGACGGAATCGAGACGGAATACAGAATCCGGATGCCTGTTTTCACCAGGAGGGAGAGAGAGACGGGGCAGAAGATCCGAAAAGGAGGACAGAGGTGATGGAACAGACGGGGCCAGTAACAATGACCAGTGTAAGCAAAAATACTCCAGCTTTAAGTGCAAGAGCAGCAGTAAGTGGAAGATGGCAAGCGGCAGTCCATTTCAACGGCACTTAAACTTTGACTGACACACACACACACACACACACTCAAAAGTAGTGGATGAAGCCTCTCGGGAAGAATCAGAATCAGTGCGAAAGCAAATGTACCCATGAGAAGGTAGCATGCTCTGTCCTAATCTCCAATGTGCTGAAGGCATAACATTTACTTCAGAGTAGACACACAAGTTTGCACACACACACACACACACACACACGTAGCCACTATGTTCAGAACTGGAAGAGGAAGCAAGCAATGGACCGGATTCCTGGAATGAAACATGGGGACGCTAATGAGAGAGAGATTTGGATATTGGCGTCACTAGTGAACAAACACGAACAACAGAGACCTTGTGTGAAAATGAGTCTCTCATTCCAGCAAAACTGACCTCATTCAGCACAAGCACACTCTACTAGTTTCGTTTCTTCTCTCTTCCCCCTTTATATTTGCTAATAGTTCAGACACACACTTTCACAATAAATCCTACTGGCCCTGCATGGAAACGTAGCAGACGAGCTTCCTGTGGCTCTGGTCATTCTGTGTTACCGCTGCTATACTCACACACACATGAGAAAACACTCCCTATCCAACTATATCCCGTAGCGCAGGACACAACCGCATGTTAAATATCACTATAAAGAGAGAGACAGCACAGTATGTCTCTGTCTGCCAAAATAAGAGGGACTCCGTTACTATATTTTAATACCACTTTTTAAAATGTATTTATTTATTCCTAATACAGTAGGAAATATCAGTTTACATTTCCAAATATTCCTTTTGCCATAAATTACAATAATCCAGTGAGATTTTTGTATGCACAACAGTCGGTGTGATCTGATCTCACCATCATCGAGTCCGTCTGGGATTACATGAAGAAACAGAAAAAACTGAGACCGGCTATATCCAGAAGAACTGTGGCGACGTCTTCACGTTCCTGACTCGATGATGGAGAGATCAGATCATACCGGCTGTTGTCAGACTCCTTGAGCAAAATGAGCATACAGAAATCTCACTAGATTATTAAAATTAATGGCAAAAGGAATGTTTGGAATGTAAACTGATATTTACTACTGACACACTACAGCAAAAGATATAAATAACTGACTTAAAACCATTTTTTGTGTGTGAAAATACTAAATGTGCCTAAGACGTCTTCACAGTACTGTATATATGCGTGTGTGTGATTATCATATAGTGTTTCATATTTCTGGCATACAAGATTAATATATAATTAAATAAAAATCAACATTAAAAAAGATTAAATTAAAATAATAAAATGTTAAAATATTATTACATTTATTAAAATTAAAAAAAATATATAAATTAAAAAACTTATAATCATTTTATTTAATTTGTTTCATAAGTGTCTTATTTAAACATTTCTTTAATTTCATTTCTGTTTTATTTGATAATAATACTACTGTTACTTTACAATACTAAACAGAAAGAGCCATTAAGATCTGCCATAAAAACCAACCAGAGCCATGTTACTGCATAAAGCAGGATTTACATCCCCCTGTAAACATCTTTACTGCAAAGGGGCAGATCATATATCACAAAACTACCCAAAGTGTCTCATCACTACAAAAACAGACATAAAGCCTCACTGCACCAAAACAGTTTCAATTCATGCGCTGAAGATCATTTTTTAAATGAATTAATAACATGTGAATGAGTCCTTGATGTTTTTATTAACCAGATGTAACAGCTTTGTAATGACTGCTTTAGCCATGGCTATATTCATAATATAGAACATCCAGGTACTTCATTGCTTAAATATTTAATAATTTGTGACCTCACACAGCTACATGAAGAGCTATTTAATGGTATCGCACACACACACACACACACACACACACACACACGTCTGGTTCGCTATCTTTGTGGGGACTCTCCATAGACGTAATGGCCTTTATACTGTACAAACTGTATATTCTGTCCCCTTACACTAACCCTACACATCACACACAACTTTCTGCATTTTTACATTTTCAAACAAAAACTCATTCTGTATGATTCATAAACTTGTTACCCATGAGTCCTCAATTTAGGTCCCCATGACACAAGTCCCTATGAGTCTATGTGCATACAGGTTTAAGTGCCCACCGGGATAGAAAAACATGTACACACACACACACACACACACACACACACACACACACACACACACACACACACACACAGGAAAGGGTAGTTATGACAGAGCCTGATGTTTGGAAACACCCCGCAGATCCAATCCCTTGTATGTGTGTGTGGCCTCTGGTTTTCTATTTTAAACTATGGGAAAATCACCCTGCAGGCCACAAACACAGAGCCCACCCCACACCTCAGCCTGGACAGCAACTCCTAAAAACATAAACAGAGACTCTTTACGCCCAGCGCAGGAATCACATCACAGTCTAATTCAACTTTTACAATGTCTGTCCATCTGTGAGCTGCTCGTAACACGTCTGGGCACTGCAGGGGTGACGTGAAGCAGACCAAACAGTCAGTATCGGTCTGCTCCACACAGCACAACTGTGAATTACGGTCACAATGAGCTTCTGAAATCTCTTGTAACCACAGACACCTGTTTGTGCTAATTGTGACGAGACTGTAGATGTCAAATGCACAAAACATGACTGTATTTTTAGGGTGGCAACAAAAAAAAACCTCAACCTCAGGTCTGGGCGGTAATTCTGAAAAAACATGGAACAAAAACATGGAAAATGGCAAGATGAAAATAAGGGCTGGATGGTATGACTATATACCTTGTGACCACAGAAATGTGTCAACAGATAGAGATTTGAAAATGTATAATAAAGTTATAGGCCTATAGTTGACGCTATGCATTTTCTAATATTAAAGCAGGGCTATGCAGTTTCGGGAATTTCTTCGCTGTATTCTTGCTTTTTGCTCGCAGGTTTCTCTATAGAGCTCCCTCTACAGCTTCGGAGTAGATATTTGACAACACTGTCGAAAAACTCGTTGGCGTGTCGAAAAACTCGTTGGTAACTCTCAGACACCAGAGGCTAGTAGATCAACGACATCAAAGCAGACGGGACATTCTTTAAAACGTCGCCTTCATTCGGGTTCGAACAGCGTGAGGGAGCGCAATAATGACAGAATTTTAGCCGATTTTTTTTGCCATAAAGCAATTCGTTACATCGTGAAACCGGATATCACGCGATACTTCCTGACGCGTGCCCGCCGGCTCAAAGTTGCAAGGGTGGTTTTTCGGCTCACAGGCGCTTGGGGGGTGCGAGACGACCACCATTCAACCCGAAAAAAGTCATATAACTATTCCAATGATTCCGAAGCTGTTCGGTTAAGGTAAAAAAGTTACTTAGTTCACCTTTAACTAACAATACGCCACATATTTGTTGCGATATTCATTTTTATTCATGTTAGTTAATAAATATACAACTGTTCATTAATAATAATAATATGAACAAATTCAACTTTTGATTTGAATAATGTATTAGTAATAGTAACGAAGATTAATAAATGCTGTAGTAGTAGTAGTAGTAGTAGTAGTAGTAGTAGTACTATCATCAAGATTTTATGGATACACAATTCCATAATAATTACAGAAAATTTTACATATTAACCAAAAAAGGTGTAGGCTGAAGATTTATCTTATTTTAGCTACCCTATTTTTCATAAGCACCACTTTCACTATTAAACTGAATCATAAAGATTTTAAAAATAAACATGTTCATGTTAATTAATGTAGTTAACTAATGCTAACAAAAGGAACCTCGCTGTAAAGTGCTACTGTTACTACTATAGTGTTTGAGTGTTCATTAGTGGGCAGAACTGCTTTATGATCTTTGCACATGAAAATTACTATAAAACATGGAGTAATGCAAAAATACAGAACGGGACGTGTCCCAGACAAGTCATGAGGAGGATGAACTTGCTATTAAGGGATGTTAGGCACAAAAGCAAAAAAGATTATATGCTGTTAACATCATAGTTAACTGCCTGGATTAACCATAAATAGGTATTACAAAGTCATTTAGTATTAAAAAATGTATTTTGTTGGATTTTCAGCAAACATAAATATATCATGATACATCAGTTGCTGTAATATACTCATGCTGTGATAAGATGTCGGACATACAGCCCTCCCCTAATGAAAATCCAATCCGGTGCTGCACCAGCCTGTCACATCATTGGGATTCCCAGAATGCAATGCTTTGCGTGTGACCCTGTGAAAGAATGCTTAACCGTGGTTTAGACCGTTTAATCCACTGCTCTCATGGTCACGTGTTACAGGAACACTGTGAATACTGTACGCGTTATAAATCAGGAAGCTGACAGACAGCACAAAGCCAGACAGGAAAGACAAAACCATTTGCCTTTTCACTTTGAATATGTCCTGTTCCAAAGGTTTAGCAGTCTGTTCAAATCTTCCTGACCTTTACATCATCAGGCTAGTTTCACATATCTGAGCAAACAGACACACTAAGTCACAAAAGACCGCCTGTTCCTACACAAATTTGAGCAAGATAAAGGTGTGTGGAGCGTCACAACTATCCCATTGTCCTGAGACTGACTGACGTCACATTTGCAGACAAGACGGCGACATTCACTCCGCAACCTCGAATCTTTGTCAGGCTTTTATCATGACTTTTGAAGTGCGGTTTGGTATGAATACTGGGTAATACTCCTAAACTAACCAACCAACATCCTACCAGCACTCAACACAAATCATAAATCTGATTTTATAAAACACTGATTTAGAAAAACATATCATGGTCATCAACTGGACCAAAACTCTCTCACACTGGCCTTAAGATATCTGGCCCACCCATATTGTTTAGACTGATGTTAATTTATGTTGAAAGATTGTTCACCTCTTTACGTTCCTTTGCGTCAATCCATGAAGAACACAAAATCTCACAGAATCAGACATTTCCCGTTTTGAATTATGACATTGCTTCGTTTGTCGGATCGGATTGCTTTCTCACCTCAACCGAACCGCTTCAGAGTTCGTTTTCAATCGGGCCGATACCACCTCGTTCAGGTGATCTTGGAGCAATTGTTTTGGTGCGGATTCAAGCATGATTGCATGTTCATATTATATGTCTAAACCAGTGGTTTTATGGGCAATTGACGCGCTTGCGACAGCTTTGTATTTTTAAATGAACCGATGCACAGGTTCCAAAACAAACACTCCAAACGAGTCAGTTGTGAAAACACCTATAGACAGAAGCTGAGAGAGAGAGAGAGAGAGAGAGAGAGGGAGAGAGGGAGAGAGGGAGAGAGGGAGAGAGGGAGAGAGGGAGAGAGGGAGAGAGGGAGAGAGAGAGAGAGAGAGAGAGAGAGAGAGAGAGAGAGAGAGAGAGAGAGAGAGAGAGAGAGAGAGAGAGAGAGAGAGAGAGAGAGAGAGAGAGAGAGATAACCCATCTTCCAAAACAGTGTGAAGGCCACCAAAGCAACACTAAACCCCACTAAATCATGACGTTGGTAAAAAGGAAGGACCTTTCAAGGATTGCGAAAAATGTGATTGTGAAAGCATCACTTCTCCGATCCCTTCCTCTGCTGCAGAGTGACTCAGTGCTTCTAAATCACTGCTGGAGTGAGACGTTATTACTGACCTAAAGCTGTGGAACACACAAATAACCAGAACTCAAGAGTGTTCAAGAGTCAAATCAGATGGAATTATATTCAGCTACCACAAATACACACAATCTACAGTGTCCCCACAAAACACTTCATTACACAGGACAACAAAATATCAAAAATGTAGACACTTTTAGGTCTTAAGTGTCCAAATACATTCTAGGGCACAGAACACACATGCATGCATAAAATGCTGAGAAACCTCCATAAATCATGCCACTGTGTCCTCTGGAACGCTTGGCCAATGTCACAGGAAGTAGAGGCCGATCTCTCCAGGAGTGTGAACCCGTTCAGCGTGACGTGTGACATTCTCATGGACAGCTGAACTCATGAGAGTATGTGTGAAAGCTCCTGAGAGCGCTGGAGTGTCTCTCCCTATGGTTCATTAGCCTTCAGTCCTTCATCTCAAGAGGTCTGACAGTACACTTTTGTGCCCACACACACACACACACACACAAAGGGGAAAGTACAAGAGGAAAAGGTCCAGGAATTCAAGCATGAAACAGTGCAAAGCTCAACAAACCCTGGACTATATCACATGACACCTAATCTCAGCATTATTCACAAAAATTTGCCCACACACACACAAAGGGGAAAAGTACAAGAGGAAAAGGTCCGGGAATACAAGCATGAAATGGTGCAAAGCTCAAAAAAGCCTGGACTATATCACATGACATCTAATCTCGGCATTATTCACAAAAAATTAGCCCACACACACACACACACACACACACACACACACACACACACACACACACACACACACACACACACACACACACACACACACACAACTGTGTATTACAATGATCCAATTTATCACAGGGCCACATTCACGGTTTAGGTGGAACTGTAATGACTAAAAGATTAGATTTCATTAGTTTAGAATGAAAATAGGTGTTGAATGAAGACTTGAAAAATTGTTCAACATGCTCTCTATGTGATTGAAAGGCAGACAGGGAAAGAACAAAGAAAGATAATATATACTAAATATATAAAAAGATGCACTATGTTTAAAAATATAGATTTTTAAGGCAAGGATTCTGCCTGTGTGGGCAACAAGTCAGCTCACTAGTACAGAGTTACAGAGAGAGTTTCAGTCAGAGCACAGACCCAAGTGTTCGAGCACGGGTTCTGCCGACATAAGTGACGACTTGTTCAAATGTCCTCATCTCTATGGAAACACCTCAGTGGCATCTCAGCTATCCACAAACAAAGAGAGAGAGATCAGTACTGTGCGGATGTGTTTCTGGCAGACATCGAGAACACTGCATTTCCCAAAAGCCAAAACAACATTCAACACCTAAAATTTCCTGCACAAAAATATCCTGAACACACCCTGTTCATGCAAACAAACCCATACAAGGAACGAAATCCCAGAAGGAATTTAGAAATTGAATGCACTGTTGCTTTCTGAAGTTTGTAACTCATATTGCAGTGGGTTCCAGCAACTGGGCATTATTGTAAACTGTTTGCTTATAAAGTTGGTTTTCTCATTCACGACAACTACAGTCATGGCAGAGCAACAACTTGAAGAGAATCTTAATCCGAAAGTTAGTTACAGCTAGTTAAACATTTGACATATTTATAGGTAGATACCAGTAACTATTGCTTTATCGTTCACTTGCTATTCTCTCCATAGCTGTCATAGAAGAGTCAAAACAGCAAACGGGTTTACTGTGATACTATAAGTTAATGACTTTGCTTTGAAACACACTACTCAACGGGGTTTTTTTTTCATTCTCATTTCAATTCTCGCCTGCAAGGTTAGGCAAAATGACTGTGCTGTTTATAGAGTGCAGTTCAAGTGTTGAGGGGCATTCAGAGGTCAGGGGTGAAAGGGCCGCTCTCCGTCAGTCGGGTCACGCTCTTCCCAGTATGCTTGGCGAGCCAGCTTTTACGAGCCTGGTGTAAAGGAGACGGCAGAGGTCAGAGAAGAGCGTAGGAGTGCAAAAGAGCGTGTTTACCTTGCCCAGACCTCAGAAAAAGCAGGACGATAATATGGTGGCCTCGACTCGAGGAGAAATCTCTGCATAGCAGCGCTCTGTCACTAGGGATGTCTATGAAGTCTATGAAGTAAATGTATCTAATTAGTGAAGTATTAAACAAAATATAGTAACATCGTCACAGACGCGTGAGCTTGTCGAGCGCATCCCTTTTTCACAGACATAGAGAGAGAGAGAGAGAGAGAGAGAGAGAGAGAGAGAGAGAGAGAGAGAGAGAGAGAGAGAGAGAGAGAGAGAGAGAGAAATGTATGTAAACTTAATGAATGTAAACAAAAGAAAACGCATTCAGAAGGGCAGACTATATTGGATCTGTGCATTCGGTCCTAAAGGGACAGCAGCCTAATAAACCTGCTGCCGAGTTTTTTTTTTTTTTTTTTTTTACTGTTCATCAAACTACAAAAGACAAAGTAATCACTCACTGCCATTGACTGAATTACTTTTCTAACTTTATAAAGATTCATCTATATTTAATTTATACACCAACCTGAAAAACTGTTTATTTCATTTGTAGCCTTTCTTTGTTCTATTGTATTTATTTAAGCTTTTTGTAATTTGATTATTTGTTCTTATTTTATTACTGACTGCTTACTTGTCTTTGTCTTAATTTTACATTAATTAGGCTAGTAGTTTTTGCTGTAGTATCAGAATTGGAATAGAGAATTGTGATATTTCACTGGTGTCTAAAGATTTGAACCACGGACCCGATCCTCAGCACTGAGCCCTGCTGGAGCAGCTCTCAATATGCGCTGTGCTATTAAATGTCAGATATAAATATGATAAAGCAATAGAATGAACAGTGAAAGTAACAGAAGCTCATACAATACATTTTAACATGCTTGAAAATAACTGAAGGAAATATATTTACTAAACAAATTAAGCCAACTAATATGATTCATATTCTTTTGGTTTCTCTATCCAATATATACAATTCTTTTACAAATGCAGTGCAAATACAGGCATCAATATCAGTATCGGCAAGTACCAAAAATTAAAGTGTCGTATCGGACTCGTAACCCTCAACGCACAAGAATGCCACGCAAGGGACGTGATGTAACAATCTGTAACGGACTGTTTATATAGACCACACTCCACCACATACATTAAGGTGATAATGTATAACCGGGACTTCATTCATCTAGAAAAGTAGTTTCAACTTTTAAAAAAAGATTTTGAAAACTTTACAGCACAAATAATAAAATATATAGCCTAAATAATAAATAATTAATGCAAGGGCTTGAACAAAAGGTACAAGCTTCACTTTTCAGCTTCTACATACTACCCCAGGTTACTTTAATTTTGAGAAAAAGAAAACAAACAAAAGGACAGGAAATAAAAGGGAAACTACAGCCTCCTGTGCTATAAAGTGCATTTGTATGACAGAAGTAGTTGTTTTTATTTGTGTCTAAGAGAGGCTGCAGTGAAGAGAGACCAGAGCAGAAGCTCTATCCCCTCCGGCACTCACTGACATACATTTCAGACACAGTCTCAAAAAAACTCTTACCTTACAACAAACACACACACTGTACACACATAGTCAGTCTTGACACGTCTCAGCACACACACAAACACAGCCTCCGGGGGACTGTCCCAGACGTCGCCAAATTACAACATTACGGCTGCCTCTTTCCCACTGCTTGATGAAGATTGAGACATTAGACTGGTGTAGAGTGGGGGGGGTTTCAAGTCGTCTATCCGAATGTGTAAAGCTGTAGCATAAATGTGTTAAAGTGGATGAATTTAAAGACGGAACAAACAGTTTATGAAAAAATAAACAAGAAAAACTACCATTTAAAGATAATCATGATTGTCATGACCTGTCCCGTCTCTAGGATGGACATAAATGGACAGAGTGAATAAAAACAACGTCAAACGAGACCGATTCATTGGCTGATTCATGACTCGGGGTGTTGATCCAGAAGAGTTTAAGAGCCATTTGACAGCAGATAGTTAGAGTAGTGCCAACATGACCTTATTAGAAACCCTCGCTGTCACTACCAGACAAGACAAGACATGAAAGCAGAAAAGGGTTGAGAGAGAACAAAATCACTCAGATACATTTTTACTCTCTTAAAATTTCCCGGCCTCTGTGAATGTTCCCTCTCTCAGCGTGACGGTCGAGAGGACTAAAAATACCATCTCATAACGACATCCAATATATACTGCAGTGAAAACACAACTCCGGCGAGCCTGCTGAACGTTTCTCTCAGATGGAAGCCGGAATTCTACAGGCGAGCAATAAAACGGAAAGCTTCACTTTAAAAGGAAATGCACCACTGGCTGCTGTCGCAAATAACAAGCGATCTTCAGTCGAACCAAAGCACTGAGGGTCCGTGTCACATAATCAATGCCTGATGGTTTCATTTGAATCTGCTTGTTGTCTTCAGACATCTGTTTCTTATAATGTTTTCGGGCATGCTGAGACAAAACAATCAACTCAACTGCACATAACCATCAAAAACCATTACAGATGTTTTAATAATCAGTGCCATTGTTTCTGATGCTGATAACAGTAGTGATTTGCATTAAAGGGGATGTATCATTAAAAAAAAGCCTTGCCCTTTCTTTCTTTATTTTTTTGATGACACAACCACATGCAAATCAACATATGACCGACTGCCTGTTTACATATCTTTACAACTTAGCCATCATAGTAATGCTGAAGTAATAAGTAAGCTAGTGATAGTGTTTAGTGTTGGGTGGTTTGTGCCATAGTCGTATCGTCCTGTTGTCGGGTGAACTGTCCCTTTAAGGGGTTTCTTGCGACTGGGCCAAGAAGATGGAGCTATTATTCCAGTATTTTTTAAAACTCATGTGCCCTTTAATTAAAAAAACTCCCCTCCCCCACTTCGCATCGACATCTCTTCTCTGAAAATAACAAACGACAATGATCCAACCATTCAAATCAATAGCCAATGGATGCAATCAGGTCCTGTTCTACATTTTATCTTGTTCAAGAAACTGCTTCACTTAGATACATATCACAATAGAGAAGAAAGACAACTTTCGTTTCATGCTGACTTTAAAGATACAGAAGCAAAAACGGCCCATAAATTGTAAGGGTCGGATATTTTGCAAAAAATGTGTAGAAAAAAAAAAAAGGGGCCATGTGTCCTCCTGAAATAAACTGGCATTGTAACAACAGAATCTGTTTTGATTGTGGGCTCTGCCTTTTCTTTCACACACTCCCCTTCCATCTGCATTCCCATCCTGACAGAAAACTCTGACACAAGCATCTTCTCCCACAGTGGCGTGTGAGATTCTCATACTTTTAAATGCATGAGTGCTCTTGTTTTGTTGCTCGGCTTCCTTCTCCTGAGTGTCTCTGTGCCATGTGACAGGTCGAACCTCTCGGCCTTCCCAATCCAGGCTTAGCAACCACGTGTCCCTTTAGAGGATTACATTCCTGACTTCACCGCGCCAGATGTTGACGACAGAAATAGACACAACAGCACTTCTTCCCCGCAGGAGGTGACAGTGACAAGTCCACCGCAACTAAACCAGCCTTAACATGACGGTCACTGTGATGGCCCAAGCCACACAGGATAAATAACCGGCAAGGCAGGGTAACAGCCAGCAATGGTAATACCGCACACAAGCCATGTTTTAGGTACACAGGTAAAGTTATTTTTGCATTTAGCCACACCCCAAACAATTTATGATTTGAATACACTGATCACATAGTTTATTTTAGGTATAATATAGATTTATTTGCTTCAACCATACACTGTTTAAATGGAGTGCACACATTTTTACATTGTAGGGTTAGGTAAACATTTTCTGTTTTATTAATCATTGTTTCTTTGTTACCATGTTGGAGAGAGGTCTGTCCTGGGGGAGGAAAGGCGTGGCCAAGGGTGGAGGACTGTTATATCCTGTGACCTGCCAATTAAGCCATACCATGTGCTGCCATGTTGGAGGGGGATTTTGGGTTTAGATTGTTTTGCTTTGTAGTTGTTTGTATTTGTCGTCCATTTTGTTTTCCCTTTATGTGTAAATTGGTTTGGCCAAGCCACTATATATGTTTCCTTGTGTCTCATTCAGGGAGGTCAGTTTGTTCAGTTTATAGCCTGTTCTGTTGTATGCTGTTTTGAGTATAGTTATATTTTGTTGACCTCTTTTATAGGCCTAGTTGTTAACTTTTTGGTTTCTATTGTTTAGTATTTTTTGGGGTAAATAAAAAAACCCAATTTTTCAACAAGAAATGTCTGTTTTCCTCATTGCCGGACTGTTTGGTCCGTGACAATTGGTGGCAGCGGTTGGATTATCCAGTTGAGGAAACAGATTATTTTTTATTTTTTATTTTTTGGATTCTTTGGTTGCTGATCCCCCAACACTGAAGAAAGATGATAAGGGGAAAAGGTGGGAAAAGACTTGGTGGGTCTACATTGGCCCAGGAGAAGCAAGCCAGTGAAGAGGAAGAAGGTGGAGCCTCAGGAGGGGCTGAGAATGCAGAGGGTAAGGAGCCAACCCTGTCTGACTTGATGGCCATTTTTCAGGCGCATATGGGGCAGCAGGACGCTCGAGAGGCAAAGCAGAATGAGGTAACTGCAAGACAAGAACAACGTTTTAAAGCTCTACAACACCAGTTTCAGCTTTTGCAGTTAGAAGTTCAGGCACGAACATCTGTGGCGCCAAATCCACTGTCAGAGGACTCTGATCCCCCAGATAGAGAGGTTCAATCATCCACTATGCACCCTCTACCAGACCCAGCTGAGCCCATGATGATCACTCAAACAGGGGCCGCTGCAGGTCAGTCTTGCTCACAACATAAACCCAGGTTGGACAAATTAACTGATAGTGATGACATTGAACATTTCCTCATTACATTTGAACGCATTGCGGTAGCATGCAGGTGGCAGAAAGCTGATTGGATTTTTCAGTTGATTCCATTACTAACTGGCAAAGCTAGAGGGGCATATGTGCATATGGACATTGATGACTCCCTTGACTACGATCAAGTAAAATCAGCCATTCTAGCTAAATATGACATTAATCCTGAGACCTACAGGCAGAGATTCCGTTCCCTAGAGGTGAATCCTGACGAGAGCCCCAAGGAGTTGTATGCAAGGCTCAAGGAGCTTTATGGAAAGTGGATCCAGCCTAAAGGTAAAACCATCCAGGAAATTGGTGAGGTGATAATACTAGAGCAGTATCTGAGAATGTTGTCTACTGAGCTGCAGGTCTGGGTCCGAGAGCACGACCCAGATTCAGCCATGGAGGCTGCTAGACTGGCTGAGGTTTTTGTGGCTGCCCGAAAGAAGGGTCAACCATGGAGCTACAACTCATGGAGAACTGCGAGGGACAATCGCCAACCAACGCACCATCCAGGCACCGGGGTGGGTAAGTTTCCCATGAGGGAAAGCCAGCCAGCTAACAGACCAGTAAAATCCTTAGGGAGGAAGCCAATTTGTTATCTTTGTGGAGTAGAAGGCCATACGAAACCTATGTGCCCCAAAAACTCAGTTAACATGACTCAGATGTGCTTTGTACCGCGAACTCCGGAGGAACCTGAGTTTAAGAAGGTCCAGTCTATTAAAATGAGAAATATTGAAGTTAATGGGATAATGCTCAAGGCTCTGCTTGATTCTGGAAGTGATCAGACTCTTGTGCACAGGAAGTTTGTACCTCCCAACATAATTAACACGGAAGACAGCATACCTATCTGTTGTGTACATGGGGATGAAAAGAGCTATTCGACAGCTGACATGTACATAAAAGTAGATGGGCAAACTTACCTGTTGAATATTGGGGTTGTCGATAGCTTACCTTTTCCTGCTGTGCTAGGAAGAGACCTTCCAGTGCTGTTTGATTTGATGGAGTCAGACCAACGTCGAAAATGTAATGCAGTTGTTACCAGAGCACAGGCCACGAAATCCAATGACTACTCTGAGACTCTATGTACCCTGCCTTTCTACAATGAGGAGTTGGAGACAGCACCCGGGAAGTCTCGGAAAACTCGTAGACAGAGACGGCAAGAGAAGTTCCAACATACAGTGGTGAAACCAATAACCAATCTTGAACCAGAGTTATCCGTAGGATTTCAAATGCCAGAGAACCTAATTGAAATACAGAAAGCTGATCCATCTTTAGTGTCTCTCTTTCAGAAAGCAGAGGGGAAGGAGCCAGGAGCTGGGCAAGACTCCAACAGAGATGAGTATATTCTGCAAAATGGCATGCTCTATCGTCAACAGGGGTCAGTGTTGCAGTTAGTGGTTCCCCAAGCGACTAGACATACCATACTCACCATGGGGAACTCTGTTCCCTGGGCTGGCCACCTGGGTAAGCACAAAACTACAGCACGCATTAAACGCCATTTTTACTGGCCTGGCTTAAGCAGAGAGGTAGCTGAATTTTGTAGAAGCTGCCCTCAGTGCCAAATAACATCGGCTAAAACTCCTTCCAAAGCTCCCCTCCGACCCTTACCCATCATTGGCACCCCATTTGAGCGCCTGGGAATGGATATTGTGGGTCCTGTTGAGAGGAGTAAATCAGGGAACCGGTATATGCTGGTCATAACAGACTATGCTACAAAATACCCTGAAGTCTTTCCACTTAAGTCTATAAAAGCAAAATCAGTGGCTTTCTGTTTGGTGCAGTTCTTTTCCAGAGTGGGTCTCCCTTCTGAAATACTAACTGATCAAGGAACTAATTTTATGTCTACACTGCTAAAACAGGTGTATCAGTTACTTGGTATAAGGAGCCTGAGAACTACGCCGTATCACCCCCAGACAGATGGACTGACAGAGCGCTTTAACCAGACTCTTAAGCAGATGATCCGGAAATTTGTCAACGACAGTGGTACAGATTGGGATCAGTGGCTGCCTTATCTCCTCTTTGCCTACAGGGAAGTACCCCAAGCCTCCACTGGTTTTTCTCCCTTTGAACTTTTGTACGGGCATGAAGTACGGGGTCCTCTCTCACTGCTGAGAGAGATTTGGGAGGGAGGCAAAGGGAAAGGGGAATCAATTAATATAATATCCCATGTTGTTCAGATGAGAGAGCGGCTGGAAAGGATGAGTGAACTCGCCCAATCACATATGGTGGAAGCCCAGCAACAGCAGAAGTCCTGGTATGACCGGTCAGCCCGGCAGAGATCTTTCAACCCGGGACAGAAGGTGCTAGTGCTCCTCCCCAGTGACGACAACAAACTCCTGGCAAAGTGGCAGGGGCCGTTCGCGGTTATGAAGAAACTTGGGCCCACCACATACCAGGTAGCAACCCCAGGGCGGCCACGGTCAAGCAGGACACTTCATATAAATCTCCTGAAGGAGTGGGTGCAGCGACGTGAACAAAAAGAGGTGATGCTTATCAGAGGTGTGCAAGAGGAGGAGGAAGTGGACGAACAGTACTTGCCTTCAGTTCAGGTTCCAGGGGACCACAACCTCAACCACCTTTCGGAAGAAAAGCAGCTTCAGGTGAGAGAAATCTGTAGTTATGAAGTATTCCAGGAGAATCCTGGGAGGACCGATATTGTTGAACATGACATTGTTGTTAAGGAGGGTGCGTCAGTGAGGAGGCTTAGTTACAGGATCCCGGAACGCCTGCTGGCCTCACTGAAGAAGGAGAAAGACCTAATGCTGTCCCTGGGGATTATTGAGTCTTCAAGAAGTGAGTGGTGTAACCCAGTGGTCCTGGTGCCAAAGAAGGACGGAAGCATAAGGTTCTGCATCGACTTCAGGTACCTGAATTCCATTTCTCAGTTTGATTCATATCCCACACCGAGAATTGATGAACTGTTGGAACGATTGGGGAAGGCAAAGTATTTGACCACAATAGATCTGTGTAAGGGTTACTGGCAGGTCCCACTCACTGAGCGGTCCAGGGAGTTGACAGCCTTCAGGACTCCATGGGGTCTCTTCCAGTTTACTGTTATGCCATTTGGTTTGCATGGGGCTCCAGCCACCTTCCAGAGGCTTATGGACCAGGTACTGGGTGGGTTCACTGATTTTGCAGCTGCATATCTGGATGACATTGTCATTTACAGTACCACCTGGGAAGAGCACTTGGAACATCTGCATGCTGTCTTGGATCGTCTCCATTCTACCGGGCTGACCATAAATGCATCAAAGTGTGTTTTCGCTGCTGCAGAGACCGAGTACCTTGGTCACATCATTGGAAATGGGGTGATAAGGCCACAGGTCAACAAGATCCAGGCCATAAAGTCATGTCCGTTGCCACACACAAGGAAGCAACTACGGTCTTTCTTGGGCATGGCAGGCTTCTATCACCGCTTCATCCCACAGTTCTCCACCAGAGCTGCTCTTCTCACAGATATGACAGGATCTCGGTGTCCCAACCAGATCCAGTGGACAGAGGAGGCGGTGGCAGCATTCCAGGACATCCAGCAATCACTAAGTAAGGAACCAGTTCTGTATAGTCCAAACTTTGATGGCGATTTTATTCTGCAAACAGATGCTTCCGATAGGGGTCTGGGGGCAGTGCTTCTTCAGGGACCACCAGACGACCGCCATCCAGTTGCTTATATCAGCCGGAAAATGTTCCCTCGAGAGGTGAGGTATTCAACGGTGGAAAAGGAGGCGTTGGCTATAAAGTGGGCTCTCGACTCCTTCCGTTATTACCTCCTGGGCAGAGAATTCACCCTTGAGACAGACCACAAAGCTCTTCAGTGGATGGAACGAATGAAGGATACAAATGGCCGGATTACTCGTTGGTATCTGGCATTACAACCTTTCCGCTTCATCATCCAGCACATCCCTGGCAAAGTGAACGTTACTGCAGATTACCTCTCTCGCAGTACCAGCGAGAGTCCTGAAGGGGGGGGGTGTGTGATGGCCCAAGCCACACAGGATAAATAACCGGCAAGGCAGGGTAACAGCCAGCAATGGTAATACCGCACACAAGCCATGTTTTAGGTACACAGGTAAAGTTATTTTTGCATTTAGCCACACCCCAAACAATTTATGATTTGAATACACTGATCACATAGTTTATTTTAGGTATAATATAGATTTATTTGCTTCAACCATACACTGTTTAAATGGAGTGCACACATTTTTACATTGTAGGGTTAGGTAAACATTTTCTGTTTTATTAATCATTGTTTCTTTGTTACCATGTTGGAGAGAGGTCTGTCCTGGGGGAGGAAAGGCGTGGCCAAGGGTGGAGGACTGTTATATCCTGTGACCTGCCAATTAAGCCATACCATGTGCTGCCATGTTGGAGGGGGATTTTGGGTTTAGATTGTTTTGCTTTGTAGTTGTTTGTATTTGTCGTCCATTTTGTTTTCCCTTTATGTGTAAATTGGTTTGGCCAAGCCACTATATATGTTTCCTTGTGTCTCATTCAGGGAGGTCAGTTTGTTCAGTTTATAGCCTGTTCTGTTGTATGCTGTTTTGAGTATAGTTATATTTTGTTGACCTCTTTTATAGGCCTAGTTGTTAACTTTTTGGTTTCTATTGTTTAGTATTTTTTGGGGTAAATAAAAAAACCCAATTTTTCAACAAGAAATGTCTGTTTTCCTCATTGCCGGACTGTTTGGTCCGTGACAGTCACCCACACTGCACTCATCACAGGCGTCAAAATCGTATGTGTTCCTTCCTCTGATCATCACCTTTTGAGTCCCTCCTTCCTCTCAGGGGTTCTTCCTTTTTCCTGTCAATCCTCACACCCTTTCCATGTTTGGAGTCTACTGATGAGCCACATATGGCTCCAAATAATAGCAAAAAAAAAAAAAAGTTTCATTGTTTATTTATTATGGACAGTACAAATTAACATTACGCCACAGTATTGAGCTGCAGATGGTCTCCCCTTTAGACGACACAGTTTTTAACTAAAAACTAAAAAAATTATGCATTTTGGCCGTTGATTTGCATGACAACTGTGTTTTGTAGGGGCCTGAAAACGTACAATTTTGAAAACGGGTTTCAAAGTACAAGTTTTTGAAAATGATACCATTATTGTCTCTGTGTAAACTACAAAAACGCAAATTTGTGAAAAGAGTGATGTCACGCGCATGCGTATTACGTGTTCAGTCTATATGCACGTAGTGTTTCTTTACGAAGTGACATCACCAACTACTGGTCTAGCAGTATAACACAGAGATTTTAGTCGTTTTTGTTTTTGACAATGTTGTCGTCTGTACACGAAAAACACAAAGGAAAAACTTTTCAATTTTTAGTACACCATAGTCATGTAAACGTGCCATAAAAGTGAAAAATCTTTCATTATTCGCTGAAGCTCACTGAACATAGTCTGGAATGTTTTGGGGGTTTTTGTCCATAAAATAAAAGTCAGGTTGTGTTTGACCACCCCACTGACTTTTTATTTTATGGACATTCTTCAAAATATCTTCTTTTGTGTTCTCTAGAAGAAAGAAACACATAAAGGTGAAGAATGACATGAGGGTGAGTAAATGATGTGGGTGAATTCCAGGGGCTAGAAATCCTGGAGGATTAAAAGCAACTGTGAAGCTCATCATTTTGTAAAAGCATGTATTATGTGAATGTATAGTTTGTACCTTTTGCATATTTATTGTGTATAGTGTATATTGTGATCTGTAAAGTATTCTGCACTGTCTGCATGCTCTCGAGACTTTCACTCACCAAGGCACATGTGCTGTTGGTGATGTGAAAAAAATTCTGTTTTGATATGACTGTAATTCCTGCTTGTCTGAGTTGTAAATTTGAGTTGTAAAGACTAAACTCTTTGTTTGCAATCATGAATGCTAAATTGCTTGGTCTCTCTTTTAACCTTGCTTTCCGCAGCAGGCCTGAGGTCTAAGCAGAGAAATCCAGTGCATCGTAAAGTGGAGATTTGGGGCTTAGTGAACACCACTGTGAAAGCAGTCGTTTACCGTGCTTGTTTTCAGTATTGTTTGCTTGTCTCTCGCTGTTTAAACGAACAGGATTAAGCAGCAGCGTGGGCTCCATCTGGCCGACAGCTCGCCCGCCTAATCTCTGCGCGTAGACCTTGGGATTTCTGAGAAACAA
The DNA here is from genome assembly GCF_965113295.1 of Leuciscus leuciscus. Lineage (NCBI taxonomy): Eukaryota > Metazoa > Chordata > Actinopteri > Cypriniformes > Leuciscidae > Leuciscus > Leuciscus leuciscus. Next base: position 7,175,708 of record NC_138734.1, on the reverse strand, counting down.
CCTGTGCTCACTTCACTGTGCCAGACACAAGCAATCTCTCTCTCTCACTCTCATTCTCCAGTACAGCCACGTCCTGTACTTATCAGCTTCCAGTTCAATACAAGTTTGCTGCTTTGAGGACTGCCAGAACATCCACAATGATAAAGCCACATACATACACAAGCAACAATGTTCCTGACAGCGCTCAGAGGTCTGTGCTCTTTACTTAAAGAGACCACTCAATCTAAACTGGAGTTTTGTGGGTTTTGGTCCATGTCGCATTCAAAAATATACAGCCCTGCTCACTGATGACTCATCCTGCACTACACAGACTTTTATCCAATCAAATGCTTTCTACAATGACAATGCACTAAAGCACATAAAGAAGCAAAGTACCTTTGACAAATGTTTCAAATAATGTACACATGAAATGAAGGGGGTGGGGGGGCATTTTATTATTTTCAGACATCCAACATTCAGACACGTTTGGTTGCAGAATAAATCGACAATGGGTGAAAACATTTCTGTGAACAGGATATTTGACGTTTGGCATTATCAACCACCAATCGCTTTTGTGTGATTCTACATCCATACCAATAGGTGGCAGTTTAACATTCAAGACCACTGTCGTGTCAGTTGTTTAGGAAGATGAATACGTTTAAGCGAGTATGAAAAGTTGCTTGTTCGGAATTGAATACTAGCATGCAGCGCATATATATTATAAAGTTTCCCCCTTCCACGGTGACATGTCATGCTTGTCACGTGACTCACCGCAGCCAAAATACCGCTTTCATTTAGTTTTTCCTTTTTTATTCAAAATATTCACAAACTTGCTTATATTATCATCAACTATCTTACATTCTGATTCTCAAATATGTGTAAGTGAGCGTTTTGTCGTTTAAAAATCTTTATAAATGATCTTGATCTTGATCTATAACGTGAGATGGGTGCCGCCATGTTTGTTTGCGCCACAGTTCATAGAGTTCAGTCAGTCGGATTTACAGCACGTGAATTTATCAGTTTCTCCCAAAATACACGAAAGTAAGTGGCCAGTGAACTGGGAGAAGAACAGAGTAAACTTTATAGTTACTTACACTATGTGTATCTGATATGCCAATTTGGTAGAAATCACTCAACCCTAATCGACCTACTTTATAGTGTGGGTTTTTTTTTTTATAAATGTTTTAAACAGCAGTATGCTTCATGTTGCCAGATTAACTCATTAAGTTTCATGTTTAATTTAATGAATGACATCCAGCTTAGAAATATAGTTGTTTTGCATTTTTGATTCAATTTTGTGTATATGTTTTCAGTTCTCTGGTTGTGTGATCATATAATATTTCAAGAAGGAGATGGCCAATTATGGGATATAGTATTTCATGCAGTGAGCTCCACTGTATACCACACATTTTGGCAAATGGTCCATACATGTCAGGGAAAAATATAGCATGCTGTGTGTACAGTCCAGACACTGAAGAAATAGTATGAGTAGAACAGAAGTATGCTATTCCAAACTAACCCCTTAGTGCACCTCTAACTGTTGAGCACACAGAGGACAGTGAAAGAGAAAAAGAAATAAAGACTAAGGAAGTAGGACTGACCAACAGCGAGAACAGCAAGGAGAAAAACCTCCTAAAATCTCACATCTGTGCCATTTCTGAAAGCCACAGAAGGGCAAGACAATGCCGGCTGAGAGTGTGTGTGTGTGTGTGTGTGTGTGTGTGTGTGTGTGTGTGTGTGTGTGTGTAATAGAAGCAGTTTTATCAGAGAACACTAGCTTTTCCCATATCACACAAAAACACCTTACACAGCGAGAGAAAGAGAACAGGGCTGGAGCCAAACAGTGCCAAAAAGCACCATGGTGATGTTAATACTAAACTTTTCAAAACATGGTACACCTTGGCAATGTCATATACAGTGGCTTTTTTATATAATACAATGGGCTTCCAAACATGGTACTGTGGTAATACTGGTAGTACAGTATGAATTATAGATGCAAATTTCGTCAACCAAAAATCATTGAGCAAAACATTTAAAATCTCTCTTCTCTGATTGTCCGTTTTATCAACGTCTATTTCACTCAAACAACGTGGATAATGCAGCCTTCACGTACTATCGAAAACTTTCCAGTGAAGTCGTGATTATGAGCTTGTCGCGTTCAAATGATTTGTTATCGGAAATAAAAGGAATCATGGAGGACACCAGGCTTATACTCGCCTATATCTTGGGGAAATCTTATTAAAGCCAAAATGAATTGAAGACATTTAATTTTGAATAAAATGTAGCCTAGTGTCCCCATTCGTTGACAACCATATAAGCATTCACAATGCTATCTAGATAGTCAGCTTCCCGACAACTCTGAAATTTCAGTCAATGCATGCTATTTTTGCTGTGTATAAAACATGCTTCAAATGGTCATTCATATTTTTTAAAAACCAGTCACCCACAGCAATCGTTCTCCTCTCAGCCATGTTTAAAGTTTATGGCCTGCCCAACTCTGAACTTCAGGTATCAAAATTATCTCAGAGTTTCCCAGTAGTAAATATGACTTGAGAGGGCATTCATATCCAATTTCTAACTAGTAAACTCATATTTATGATAATTCCAATAGCTTGTGAAGGCAGCATTAAGCTACTACAGGTAGATTCAAATATGTAGATTCATTCATTTTAACAAACTGATTTTGAATTTTAAAATCCCAAGAAAGAATCAATCTTTTAGTCTATGCAGTTTTCTGATGAGTGAACACAACTTCGCTAAACGTTATTTGTAGTGAACCTACCATCAATAAATCATAATGAGCATTGTGCTTAGTTACTTTTTATATTAAACAAAGTCAAATGTTTTAAATTCTGTAAATTTTATAACAAAATTCATAAAATGTTATGTAATAAATGCTGTTTTGGCACTTACAGTCAGTTACAGAACGTATGTAAACATCAGAACGTATGTTGAAAGAAACTGCACAAATTACTGAAAATCATGTCTCATGTAATCAGTGTTTTTCAACCATGGAAAAACTTAAATAAAACAGTTTATAAAGTGTTATAGAGTGTTGATTATTAAACTATTTACAGTGTTTCTGTAAAATAAATAATTTCGGTGCATCACTAGTAGTAATGACATGGGTTTTTTGGATACAATGAGTATTACTGGACTTGCAACTTGGTAATATATATTTTGTTTTGGGGATTTTTAGACATTTTTTATTTTATTTTTTTAAATACACTAGAGTACAATCATGTAAATACCATTTAAAATGGATTTGGAAATCAACTTGTACCATGTTATACATCAAAGTATCATGTAAATAATTACCATCTGTTACCAACACTGTAAATTCTTTCAAAGGGACCTGCAAAAATGCTACTATAAACAGGGCAAAAATAGGACTAGATGTTTTCTTTATACTTTCACGATGGCTTATCTGGATGAATAAATAATAGGGAACGTATTTCACCCACCACAGAAATCCTTCACTACCATGGAATTACCATATGATACAAACACCGTACCATGGTGCCACCAGAATACTTTTTTTTAAGTGAATGGCCAGACTAAACAAGAAATACTGATACAGGAGAAAAAAAAAAAATGGAGGAAGGTCAAGGAAGAGAAATTAATGTAATGAAAGAAATAAGGGAATGGATCTCTTCTCTGCTCTGCCATCCTCTCACAACCTCCAAGGTCGAGGTTAAATGGATCATTGAGTCCCTTGATCCACCCCCTATTGCTGAACATACAACAAGCAGTGGGAAAAAAGCAGCTCCCTCTGTGCCACACACACACATACACAGTTTTCCCTGAGGTGCTGGAGAGAATGGAGGGCGGCCATCTTCAACTTGCAGCAGGAACAATTATGATGAACGTAATTTGGACGGGTATTTGTCTCTTCAGCAGGGTTGAGGAAAAGATGGATTTAAGTGGACATGGGTGGTTTATTACTATAACAGTACATAAAACCCATGTGAGAGAGTCATGGAGAGCTTTTCAGGACTGCACGCGCACATAAAGAAAGGGGGTTGATACAGAGAGCTACTTTCACATGGGCTGTTATGAAAATTCTGGCTAATATCAGCAAGTTGAATAATATAATATAATATAATATAATATAATATAATATAATATAATATAATATAATATAATATAATATAATATAATATAATATAATATCCAACGGACACCAAAAATAAATAAAAAAATATATTATTTAGCTTTATGTATGGAATATTTCTATGGGATATATAAATGAAATACATGGAAGATATTTATATATGGAAATTTAAACCTTTTGAGGACCATTAAAACCTTTTTTCCCTCTAGATTTTGAAGGGAAACATGAACTGACCATGTTTTCATGAGATTCACCCGTGCGCACCAATAGGCACGGTGAGAAGCGGAGTCATGCGTGTTTGTGGATCCATGTGGCCACGTTTTGTGGCTCAATCGCAGCCGCAGGCCTCCACTCTTCCTGCCCAGTCTGTCTCTGAGACCTGTACATGAAATCTCCTGAAACAAAGCTCTCCCTCTCAACTGGAAATCGACTCAGTAAAGCAGAAAAACAATGTTCCAAAACGTCTTCCTGCCCCCACAACAAAACACCCTGTTCCTGCTCAAACGAACCACGATGTGAACCACTCTATTTCAGCAGCAGTGGAGCCTTCAAGCCACAGTGTTTAATAGCTCTTTGAAACATTAGGAACGGGATGAAGATGAAGTCGTTTTGGGGGGTAGCAGGAAGACGGTGAAGTCAGCTGGCAGAGTGGAATTCATTATAATTAGCAACTAATAATGAAAAGCCTCTCACTGAGAAATGTGATAAACCACAATCTGTCAAGATCTGCAGGCTTGGAGTTGCTGCTAAAAAAAGAAAAAGATTGACCGTATCTTTAAGACAAGAACCTGCTGAGTTTATACCATGCACACGGGGATCTTTCGCTAGATTTCACTCAAAACATTTGCATTTAGTTTGAAGCACAAAAGTTTGAAGTTTGACTCTAAATGATTCACTGATGGAGAGAGTCTAGTTCATGTTGCAACAGCGGCGTGGAATCTAACAAAACCACATATGGAAAGGGGGCATTTTGTGACACATCCCAGAAATCATGATGATACAATTGCAATCCAGATGAGAATGCACAAATTGAATAGACACTGTGGCAACGTATGTGTGCTATCAAAAACGCTTGAGGTGACAGTTAATGATTTATTTAGTTGGTGATATGTGATAATTAACATAGGCTGAGATGGCTTGATTTAACAAGGTCACTATTTTTGTACATTTTCTGGAGTAAATTGGAGTGGTTGTCCTAAACCCCAAATATAGTTGAGTTTTCACACGAACGTATGCATACAGCCAAACACACAAGCCCTTTCAAAGTATACGAGATTTCACAGTATGCGCGCGCACAGGTGCTCAAAACATGCACACACAGTTTTATCCTTGTCCAGTGTCCGTGACATTTCTCTCCAGAAGTTATGAGTGACAAAATTGTCTTAGTATTCGTTTAAACTAGGTCGCGTGGATCACAATTGCTCATCAATGTAGGCTTCTATTGTTATTCTCTCAAGTAGTCTGTTTGTTCCGTCTCCTCCGATTACTTTTTCGACTGTGAAACAACGGGCCGGGGTAAAGTTGCCACTGTGGAACGAGTAATTAGAGCAAAATATTCAAGGTGCATGTGTGAGCTGAGCATGCAGTTAGAAAAATCTGTGTGCATACTATGTATACTATAGCGTACATGCAAATCCCCAGGCATACTTTGGGCTTTAGGTGTTTGCTTTGTGATTTCTAAGGTATTCGAAGAGTTGTTAAATATCCATGTGGTTGCTAGGGTGTTCTGAGTGGTTCCTATGGTGTTTAAGTTGCAAACTAGTTTTTCTTGTATTATTTTAAATGGTAACACTTTATTTTGACGGTCCCTTGTGAACATTCTGTTGACTTTAAGTAAATGTTGCACCTACATGTCAACTAACTCAAGAAAGTTTTAGTACTGTCTGCTTAACTCTTTATTGTGATGATCCTCCAACAGACATTCTACTGACTATAAGTAACTTAGCAACTACATGTCAACTTATTATAACCCTACCAGTCTACTGAGGGGGGTTCAGATACTTCATCCACCAGGTGAAAATCATAGGTCAGATTGCTTAAAGTCCCACTGTAGTCAATCATTGTAGCCCTTAAAACTCATCTTTGATCACCAAAATGATGTTTCTTTCCTGTGAAAAGTATTCATGCCTTGAAATTGCTTGAATGTAACTCTAAACCCTTGCTTTATTTAGTATATGCGGAACCATGAATATGCAAATTGGCCCCGCCTCTCTCTCACGCATACAGGCTCTTCTACAAAGTCAGGATATATCTATATCAGGATAACCTGGCTTCTCTTGAGACTCCCCTACTTCGCAGTTAATGATATGCTAAAGCCCGCCGGCTCGTTGACGTGATTGGCTACAAGGTAGTTTTGTGATGTAAGAAACACCAGACTGCAAACTGCGGGTTTTTTTTAAACAGTCTCTTTTTCCACTGCAGTTTTAAGGAGGAAATACTTAGCAATGGTGTTGACCTGAATTTGCACATGGCTTGTCTTAAAACATATTAAAACACCACATAGACATAGAAACATTAAAAACTTGATTTTCACCACAGGGGAAAATCCCAAGTGTGACTAATTTTAATAGATGCAGTACCAAATACGAGTCATACAGATGCAGGCAGGAAAGTAGGATCTTGGTCACACTACTCGTATTAGTGTTCTATTTGCAGAACAGGGAGTATTAGACAATAAGGGTCGTGCCAGCTATGAGCTGTGCTGCGCGTCCCCCAGAGATCCACTGCGTTTTCTCCAAGGTACATTGCATCAGCCCGTTTTCTACACCGTCCTTTCTGCCACCTCCAACCTTCCCACATTCCATCCCACTTGTGAGAACATCATATATCTCTCCATGACAGGCATCTTGCTGCAGGCCTTTCTCAAAGGCTCCTTCATCTCATCCTGCTCTCCTCTCCTTCATCATACAGGACAGAGTAGAAGAACCCTGCCCGCGGTGATTTCAGATTGGACACTTTTCCACGGTCACTGCCACCAATAATGACAAGTCGCCATTTCCTTAAATCAGACCCACAAGCTGCCGATATTTGGCTTACTGGAAGAAGCTGACCTCTGAACTATTCAGAGTTTTCAAGTTTCTTGAGGTCAGAATTTAAGATGCTTTGATTTTCCCTGTTCTGCCAATCGCATTCTCTCCCTCAACCAGTATTTTTTTCCTCCTAAAAGTGCTGCATCAGTGTTGGCAGCTCTTTTGGTGGTTCAGCAGTGCAGATCCAGGTCTCTGGGGTGTATACAGTTACAGCACGTGGACCTCTCTGCTCACCTCTCCTGATCTGACATTTTCATCCTCTTCCCCTGCTCTGCCTCATAAGACCAATTCGATCAGATCAGATCAGATCACTTAAGACCAGAAACAATCACGCAAAGAGGGTAAATACGCAATGCTGAGCTGCTTGCCACTACGGCAGAATAATCAACATTATGTATGTCAATAGCTGTTTCCATCCACATATGTTTGAGAATTTTGGGATACTGCTTAAAAAACGCAGGATGGAAAGACCAAGACTAGAACATATTTTTCAAAAAGTGCATAAAATGTCATGTTAATTTGTCTCAAGTCATGTGAGTGAATCACTATCAGTCAAAGTTTATTAGAGCAAAACTATAACTAGTTTGGGGTCATTTTTTAAAGAAATTTAGGCTTCTATTCAGCAAGGATGCATTACACTGATCAAACGTGATAAGGACATTTATAGCATTACAAAAGATTTTTAATGTGTCAAGGAATCCTGGAAATCTCAGTTTCAACAAAATTATTAAGCAGCGCAACTGTCTTCAACTTTGATAATTTTTCTTGAGCAGTAAATCAGCAAATTAGAATGATTTCTGAAGGATCATGTGACACTGAAGACTGGAGTAATGATTATGAAAGATTAGCTTAGCATAACAGGAATAAATGACATTTGAAAATATTTTATGTATCAAAAATAGGCCTATGTATTTTTGATCAAATAAATGCAGTCTTACTGAGCATAAGAGGCTTCTTCTAGGTGATGTCAGTATAGCTTTGTTGTTCCTGGCACTGGATATTGTACCGTCTAATAGTTAGGTAATAAAACTCCAGAGTCTTTAGACAGCCTACTAACCAGCCCAAACATGCCAACACAGCCAAACTAGAAAATGTAGCAGAGATGATACCATTTACTTGGCCAGAAAGAGAGAGGGATGCAAACCAGGGAAAACCAGGATTTATCTTTTTTTAAAAAAGATGATTTTCCTAATGGTTGGTCATTCCACAGCCAGATAAAAGTACTCAAGATACACAAGCAAGCTAAAGACTGCTGTTCAGTAAGCACAATGGTTGACCTGCTATCATGGACCCGAATGACTGGGACAGCCCTGTCTCTAAATGCCGTTCTCAGAGAGACCTGCTCCTAGAACTCAAATAAAGAAAACACAACAAAGGAGGGGCTACGAGTCAAAGCCTGAGCTGAATTCAAATGAGGTAAGCAAGCCTCTAGTCAACTCCCACACAAAATTTACAAGCGCATTTGATCATGTAAATTAAAGCAGCACCATGCACACAGGAATTTTGTGTTTTGTTTTATTCCCCGATTCATTTGCTGCCACTCCTACAAGAGCAAGAACAAGCAGTTTGATAGACAAGAGAAGAATGAGGCAAGTGACACACTTCAAAATCCTCTTAAAACAGACAGCAAAGCAAGACAGGACAACAGGGAAATGCAATACTTTAAAAAAAAGTCCATATACATTTTCGGAACCTGGGAAAAAGAGTGAGCAACCAACGCACAAAAAAACATTAAGATGATGTTCAAACTGAATGCTACCATCCAAAACGTAAGAGAATTTATTTTGAGAATGCAACACATCGTATGTCCCTACAACCTGAGATATCACTGAAACAGGTGTCGTGAGAAATCACACCTGTCTCTGTGACAGCTCTAGGCTGGAGAAGAAATCAAAGTCAGAGTGCAGCTAGTAAGTGTTTGACTGGCTCGCATCTTTGGAGGGTGGGGTTTTGGAGAAGGGGTGTGGCTGAATGGATGGGGGGCGGTCTTATTCAAATGATAAAGTCCCAATGAAATGGAAGTAGCAGCAGAACTTCTGTATTGTGACGCACATCCAAGTGAAAGCGATTATTTAAAAAAATAAATAGGGCAGGTTCTATCCGTCGGTTGTTGGTTGAATGGAGGCAGATCTCATCATGAAAAGGCAGTAGAATGCAAGAAAGAGACGGGGTTTATGCATACGGAGTCCTGCATACGTCACCAGAAGTCTGTCATTTCACTGACTTTTTATGACTTTATGACTTTAGATGAAGAATTAATTAGCTCAAAAAAGTAAATAAAAAAATATATGCACCTATATGCACAAATTAATAGAACATAGGGTGAATTGTGATCATGCCAACTTTAAAAATAATTATAGCATAGTAAAAAAAAAAAAAAAAAAGTATCCAACAAAATATGCATTATAAAATGCTAAACAGTAGTAGTGCACTATATTGTTGTCACATGCATTTTTAAATATAAATGCATGTTTCTCACAACACCTGTATACATTTCTGCAAAAAGATCAAAACAACACTTGGCAATTGATGCACATAACTCCACACAGCGTGCTCTGGTTGCATACTGTAGTTAGTTAAGAAAGTAAGTAGTTTCAAACATACATGCTAACATTCACACACATACAGGTCTTCCTCAACCATCTTGACACAAATATCCAAGCATCAAGAGAAACACAGATGGCCACAGATATGGGCCATAAGCATACTTGGTGAAATGGAAGAAAAAAATCTGTTTGTGTGTAAGAGAGAACAACATGCTCCTGAATAAAACAGCAAATGTTTTATTCATATGTGAACACATGCAAAGGAGATGAGTCACAACCCATCCGAATGCAACTACTGATGCAGGCAATGAGCTTATAAACACACACACTTGCACATATTCAGACAGACCCACACAATCTATGATGTCCTCCAAATGTCAGAGCACCCAACAAATATCTATGGGGAGCAGTTAAAGGTGGAATGGATTGCTTGGCATTTGTGCTAAAGGGGCAAACGTGCCCGCTTCTGCGAGTCTTTGGTGGAGGAGAGTCTAAATTTGTGATGAGCCGAGCCAAGCCGAGCCGTGGGAGGTAACGGTGCCTCTCACTCTCTCATACAAAGAGACGAATATGAGCTGGATAATTAGAGCGAACGCGCCGCCCAGGAGACAGAGATTCGGAGAGATCGTGCGAGCGGGGTTTGCCTGACGAGCTCGCTATATTTAACTTCCTCTAATGCAGCCGGTCCTGAAGAGGGTCCTGAAGAAGCAGACACGCTCAGACATGACACACACGAGGAGATAGAGACATTTGCAGAAAGAGAGGGAGCCAGTGGCAGACAAGACACTCAAACTCAGACACAAAGAAAGCAAGAAACTAATGGCAGGTGTAGCAAAAAAAGATGGACATTTTGAAATAATAGGGTATAGAATCGTTTATTTATTTTTTAGAAATGTGGACAATTTAAAAATAGCATCTGACATGTAATTTTGGATTTGGAAGTCGATAACTGATAACAACAACAACAAAAAGATTATCAAGGCCTGTGGTTCTGTCAATGGTTCTTACATTCAAATCGGAGGAAGAAAGTACACTACCGTTCAGAAGTATGGGGTTGGATTTTATTTTTTTTAAGAAATTAATAGTTGTTTTTTTTCAGCAAGGATGCATTAATTTGATTAGAAGTGATAGTAAATACATGCATAATGTTAAAAGATTCTTTTGAACTTTCTATTAAAAAAAAAAAATAAAAAAAAAGAAAATCACTGTTGGTTTCCCGCAAACTATCGAGCAACACAACTGTTGTCAAGTTGATAATAATAAGTAAATCTTACCCCAAACGTTTGAAAGGTAGTGTAGCTCAACACTGTACTGACAATATGCAATCAGTAGTCCAATTTGTGAATGAATGATAGCATGGGATTGGGAAAACTACTTAAACAAGTCGTAAATTCCATGTAAATACTGACTGACTCATTGAAACAGTCAATGGAATTTCTGAAAATACAAGAAAAAAAAAAAGATTTTTTTATTTATGTATATATATATATATATATATATATATATATATATATATATATATATATATAATTTTTTCTTGTATTTTCAGAAATATATATATTTATATATTTTTTATTATAAAAAATTTTTCCTTGTATTTTTTTATTATTTTTTTATTGAGATTTATACATCATCTGAAAGCTGAATACATAATCTTTCAATTTATATTAGGTTTGTTAGGATATGACAATATTTGGCCTAGATACAACTATTGGAAAATCTGGAAACTGAGGGTGCAGAAAAATTTAAATATTGAAAAAAAAATCACCTTTAAAGTTGTCCATTTCTATAGGCGATAGTGCTGCATCCACTCACAAAAATACATTTTTTATATATTTAAGGTGGGAAATTTACTAAATATCTTCATGGATCATGATCTTTACTTAACATCCTGATGATTTTTGGCATAAAAGAAAAATCGATAATTTTGACCCATACAATGTTTTATTGGCAATTTCCACAAATATACCCGTGCGACTTAAGACTGGTTTTGTGATCCAGGGTCACATATTTGGTCCATAGACAAAATTATCTATACAAATAATTGTATTTATTTATTTTAATCAATTTCAGCTAAGTTTAACTGTCCTCATGAAGAACTGTGAAAGATAGAAACACATAAAAATACAAATGATGTAGGCCTATAAGAAATACAACAGAAACACAAAGCTTAAAAATGACTAATATGAATTTACACATTACACTAAATATTTATTTATTTTGTCACTAATTAATAAGTCCTATGGAGCGATTCATAAATCCATGTCTAAATAAGCGGCCTCTTGGGGATTCTTGAAAATATTACGAATCATGAACCCAACAGGAAGTAAATAATGCAAGCTTGCAGTTGAGGGGGAAGTTTAATTAGTTTACTAATTACACTTATGTGGCATTTCAATCCTGTGGTGCAACATTAATAACCAAAAATAAGCTTTACATATTTGTTCAGATTCTGGCATATGGTTTAACTGTTGGAAACAATGTGCCAACATAGCTTGAAATGTCCTAAAGTGTGTCCTGTAGTCTGACATGTTAAACAAAATTACTTTAATTGATGTTTCTTGCAATTTTAATGATCTCATAGTAATTGAAATACCACATGGAACATTTGTACTTTAAAAAAAAAAACTCATGTCACACCAAAGGACCGATAAACTCAAAAAGTTATTAAAAATAGTTTTAGATAGTTAAGGCTGGGTTGACAGTCTCATTTTGATGAAGCGATATCGATTCTTAAATCACTACAATTAATATTTTGGTCTATGCTGTTTTTAGTTGCTCGAACAGTTTAAATGTTTTATAATAATTTCATAATTATGTCATTAAAAAGTTATTATAAAAGTTACTATTATAAAAACTTCCTTATGTGGAATTTAAAGGTTTGTATACATATTATTTGTTCCTTTTAACCTTACTATATTCGGAAAGGAAATGAGGCATTCTACGGAGCCCCTTAAGGGACATGGTGATGGGGAAAAAATTAGATGTATGAGATCAAAATATTTTTCAATGCTTTTGCATTCTCTTACAATAATCCATTTGGGTAATTATATATAATTTGTGTGCATCAGGGAGCCGCTATCTATATGCGGGGTTATGAAATTGCTTTTGAATGCACTCTTCCTATTTACTTTGGCTTTTGAATTCGCGGTCACGCATAATCTGGGAGGGAGCGGCGGTACTGACCACACATTTTACAAGATAAAATATTAGTCAATGACGGTCAGGATCTGTTGCGCAACAAATCCTCCGTCATTTCCCTGTCAGTCATCTCTCCTTACAGTCTTAAAATGAGAAGTGAAATCTGATTTTACTGTAATGTAACCGCCCAAGCAGCAAGTTCAACCACGTCCCTTTAGATGCTCCGGAGAATGCGTTTTTCCATTTTCTGTGCCTTTCTGAATTCGTATCTAGGCTTCTAAGGTGCTAGATATGAGCCAACTCAAAAGGTGTGGCTATCAAAGTGTGTTTGCGCATGTATGCATCATCTGAGTAATGGACGGGTGGAGCATCCGCAGCAGTAGCATGTTCTCTTCTCTTCTCTTCTGTCCAGCACTCAGTGTGTCTTACAGCTAAGAGGATTTGTGGTGAGACTGAGAGCGGCTGGTAAAATAATTGAAAATGTCTCTCTAAGCACTAAGCTCTCAGCTCAGAGGATGAGCATCAGGGTGGCGCTAACATAGCTCAGGCTTAACGAAACAGGAAATGGCTGACAAGACCATCATCAATGCCTGCAATCCAACAATAGAGCTCTGCCACACCTGCCATGCATATAAATTCACACCAAAAAATTTGTTTTGATGGGATCACTTAGCAGAGTGAGTGATGTGTGGAAATCCATTGAACAGACAGTACACCAAGCCTACCATCTAATTTTTATTCCTTTTTTAATTCATTCTCCCCTGACTATTAGGCAAAAAAAATATTTTAGACCCTGTGCGAATCACTTTAGCACTGATGTACAAATTAAATAAATAACAAATAAAAGGTGCAATAAAATAAATAATATTTTTTTTTAAATTACAAATATAAGTAGCAAATCAATCAAAGATACCAGATGTTACTGGCAGAGATCTTGCACTTATCAGAAAATTAACATTAGTTCCTGTTAGCCAAATAAGACTGTTTCAGTGGTAAATAAACAGCACAGAGAAACCAACTCCAGTTACTCTGTATGCGACCATTGAGGATCACACTATCAAGAAGACAAGTAAACAATGTGGCAATTAACGTCTGATCTCAAGGCTGTCATCGCATCTGATAAACACATGCATTTATGTCCCAATCGGGTCCTTGAGCTGGTAAAGGAGGCTTGCACTCTTTCAGAGCTCACAATAGCCCCTCACTGTCATCCATTCATCAGTCCTGGGGTGAGCAATCCATGCTATTAAAAGCCCTGCTAACACATCCACACAATGAAGTCTGCATACAAATGTATTGTGTGCCATCAAAGGCAGCAGACAGAATCACGACAGCAAAGACCACACACACACACACACACACACAAGCAAACATTCATGCAAGCACACACAAAACCACTGCATGTGGTTAACCAAACACAGGTGCGAAAACCAAAGAAATGCTGCTTCGGAGTCAATGCCTGGACTTTGTGTAATGTCAGATCTAACTGAGTGGAAGATGTGATCAGAACCGACAAGACTCGCACTCGCCAACTATTTAACCTCTAAAATATGACATTTCAGAGGAAAACAAGATATTCAATGGGAAAAAAACATAAAAACATAAATGTTTGAATATACTATGGAAGTCAATGGGGTCCATCAACTGTTTGGTTACCAACATTATTTAAAATATCTTCTTTTTTGTTCAGCAGAAGAATGAAATTCATACAGGGTTGGAACAACTTGAAGGCGAGTAAATGCTGACCATTTTCATTTTTGGGTGAACTATCCCTTTAAGACCTGATTGTGAAACATGGGCAGTCCATAAGTATAGAGTTGATGACAGCCAAAAAGCAAAAGTAATTTCAGAGATGAACCACATTAATGATGAAAAATGACAAAAACAACCATAATTTATAACATGCACTGATATATCGTGCAAAATAAGACTAGGAATGTGGTCCGCTCAGGTTTCATTTGTTCCAACTACTCCTTGCAATGCAATGCATCACTGCAAGAGCCCAGAGTCACAACACCGAACACTGGAGGCAGAGCTGCACGACTGCGTAACGAGAGCAAGGTGGGCCCTTGAGCAAGCTGGAGAAGAGACAACACTTTTTGTTTACCATCTCAGAGGCTTGGGAAAGAGTGCACAGACTCCCTCTCATCAACAGAGAATTTTTACAAGCTCTTTTTCAGCTTTCTCTTGAACCCACGGGGTGACAATAGCTGGTTTGCGCAACTCCCAAGTATGGCAAGTTTAGTGTTTTAATGTGCTTCAGATAATGAGAATAACAAGAAAGATCATCATGTCCTTGCCAGCAGCAGGATACTAGAGCACACATGACATTGCATTTTCAAAAAATACAAAATAAACACTCCATTCATGTTGGTATGTGCCAAAGCTTGCATTACAATCAGTGAAAACAGTCAAATGTGAAAAAGCTTTGCACACAACACACATATGATTTGGCTTTGCTTTGTACACAACACAAATATGATTTGGCGCCAGTGAAATTCCAGCAAGCCTGTGTTGCGTTAGTTGGCAACATGTTATATCAGCAAGACTGTGCTTTGGGTTGGGAAGTTTGTTCATTTGAATTAGTAGAGGAACTTGCTTCTGAATTAATGGTTCAAGAAATGAACTCACTTCAAATCAACTTATTTCCCTGAATTTGTTCTTTCCATTAAAAGTCCATGTGACAACAACAACTGAAAGGAAAAAAACTCAAGCAGTCATTACGCAAGCTATAAAAGCACAAATTGACACACTGAGACGCAAAACTGGATTTGATCAAACACACGGAACACAGATCAAACGTACAGGGCTCAACAATAAGGATGGCTTGAGGCCAGCGCCATTAAGGTTCAGCCCTGTGCTGCATTTATGTCCTCAATTCAGGCATGCACAGCACACACAGTCAGGGGTCATTCTTGCATTCAGAAAAGCGAGGAACAGCGCAACCGTATATACATGGGTCTCAAGGGCAGCTTATCTATAAGTAGACTTGCTGTTTTAAAGATTCAATGCTCTCGGAAAAACAGGGTGATGCAATGCAAAAGCCAAAAAATAAAAAATTAATAACCAGCGTACATTGTTTTCTGATTTCAATTTGTCTAAAAAAAAAAAGAAAAGAAAAAGTGCGATAGCATTTCCTGCAATTGTTATTCCTGTGTATAAATACATTTATGCCGCCATTTAAGTTGCAAAAATAGACTGTTTTCAAAAAGATTTTAACAAAAACCTTCACCCCTGACGCCCAGTTTGACATTGGTATTCTGATGGGGGGTTTCTATCAAGAGTTGCATTATATCAGTTGGGGTAAGTACATTTTTTCTTTCTTTTTTTTTTTTTTATGTTCCTTGAGCAGCAAATCAGCATATTAGAATGATTTCTGAAAGATCATCATATGACACTGAAGACTGGAGTAATGATGTTAAAAATTCAGCTTTGTCAGAACAGGAATAAATTACATTTTAAAACATTAAAATAGAAATCAGACATTTTAATTTGTAATATAATTTATGCTAAATAAATGGAGCCTTGGTGAGCATAAGAGACTTTTGGGGGGGGGATAAAAAAAAAAAATACTACCAAACCCCAAACGTTTGAAGAGTAGCCTAATGAGAAGTTTTAAAATGTTGCAACTGCATACATATATATATATATATATATATTTTTTTTTTATTTTTTTTTTTTTTTATTATTATATATATATATATATATATATATGTGTGTGTGTGTGTTCATAAATATTCTGACACTTTATTTAAAAACAAGCTATTAAAACACAGCTAAATGTTATATTGGCCTTCATTTGGGCCAGTGAAACTGTCGTCAAGGCACGTAAAAATCTGAAACTAACAGGAAAAATCCTTATTGTTGAGACAGGAAGTGGTACGGTTATATAACGTATGGCTGTAACAACATAAAAAAGGGACATACCCACAGCTGAGGAAACAAAAAAAGCCAAATCCAAACTTGCACCGGCTTTAGAGTTAACAGTAAAGCATTAACACTCAAACAGACAGCCCAGTGTGATCTTAACACATTCCCTTTGTCTCCTACAAACACAATGGCACCTGGCAGAGGCAAAGGAATAATTCCCATCCCCGGCACCGGGAGGGAGAAACTGGAGGTTTCAATGGATGCAGCTCTCCTGCAGTAAGTGAGAGCTTGGGGCTATGCAGAACCTCTGCAGAACTTTCCCCGTCGGGTTATAAATCAGGTCTGAGGTCAACGAGACTCAGTAGCACAGCATCAAACTCCTGCCAACCTGCATCATAACGCTGCACACACTCTGCAAACACACACCTCTCCCAAACATAACATTTTACCATGGTTTTCATACGCTCGAGGAGCTATCAGATAAACACAATCAAGGATGCAAGGAGCCAAATGTGGAACAAAGAAAAAAGCAGTGATAACAGAAACACGATAGGGACATAATATTGATCCGAAGGTAAAATGATTCTTTGATATTCTACAGTAATGCTGATCTTTGCTTATCCATAAACATCTATGCATCTCCTCGTGAACCACAGGCAGCTCCTTTCTCTCTAAATGCATCAATTAGTACATGAAGAGATTTCATTATTTATTTCAGTGCATTATTGCCATTATTTCAGGCTTTGAAAATAATTGCTTCATAATTTGTTATATCATGATGGCGGCAGGCTGAGCTCTTATTGGAAAGGACTGTTGGCTCAAAAGTGCAAAAAGGACAAGGGCAGCTGTGATTAGGTTTAAAGCAACCAGACATGGACCATCAAGGAATGATGTGAGAGCTTTTCCAGTTTAAGAGTTTATAAACTTGACTTCCTTTAACATACCACATGATTTCATTTGCATAATTTGCCTATACTGTAGCTTGATGCAGGGTTCTCTGACAGATACAGACTTGTCCTTTAACACGGGAAGTGTTTTTTTATCACCTAAAGCTTGTCGTGGTAAGAGATGCTGTTCAGATCAAACACCTGAAAGCTATTCCTGATGAATATGTATAATGATGTGAATCATTCTAGTTGTATAAAGGTCTGATCAAAAGACATCCTGAAGCCGATTGTCCAGCTTGATTCTTTGATATTTGACTCAAAGCAAACACAAACTCTTAAAAGGCCTCTTCTGATACAGTGTGATATTCTCCAATGCAAGATTGCAGTTAGCATATCCATACTTATATATATATATATATATATATATATATATATATATATATAAATAAACATTCAAATTCAAACAACAACTAACATTATAGGTCAAAAGGATATTTGAAAGGCTTTTATCATCAGATATTAGCTATGGAGGACTTCAAACTGACATTATGACAGAATCAATGTTGTTTAGGTTTCAGTTTCCAATACAACAACAGAAATAAAGATGGGAGATAAATACTAAAACGAAAAGATAAAGACATTTACGTTAGCCTTATCTCCACAGCTCGTCTAAAGAAAGACAATTAATCGTTTTACTTCGTCCAGCTTTTGTTCTTTAAGGAACAAAATGACAATTATTTAATATTACATTTGAATAAGTTTCTCTTTTGCCACCGAATTAAACACAACCCTGGATACGGACAATTTACAGACTCGTATTAATAGACTAATGACTTTATAGGCTGAGCATTAGACGTCATTTGTAAACTAACGTTACCAATACATCAGGAATATAAAAAGGCACATTTCAGAAGAGAAATATCAGTGTAAACAATAATAATCATGAAAACGAGGGTGAGATATTAGTGCGTACAAACCTCAATGTATCCGGCTAGACTCGGAACAGCGATGGCCAGAATGAGCACAGATAATACCGGGACTGAACCCATCTTCACGGTTAGTCTCTGCTGAGATTTGTGTTGAAATTATCCCGCTGTGGATTTCTATACGAGGCTGTTAAAAAGGAAAACGGCTAAGTCAACGCTCCTCGAGTGGTTGTTGTGTGTGTCTCTCTCCTGTGTTTTTCCCACTGTGCCGTTGATCTCGCTCTCAGCGCGTGTGGAATGTCTCCGAGACCGAGTGTCACTGCACGCGCTTGAGCTCGAGCTCGAAAAACACGATCAAGCGCGCCACCGGCCGTCAGATGCTGGGACCTGCCGGAAATGAGGTCATCATGCTGTGATCTAATGAAGGGTACATGGGTGTGTGTACCTCCGGTGGGTCTACTACGCAATGGATAGGCATGTAATGTGGAAATAAAATAAAAAAATCAATATCAAGATTGTAAGTTAAATTGTATAGGCCTATATTTTGGAAAATATTAAACATAGGGCTATTTATTTTTCGTCTATAGCAGGTTTTTTTTTACTGGGGCCTGAAGGTGCTGGGGGGGTCGTGAAAAAGTTCAGAGAAAATTGTAAATAAATAAATATGCAAATGAATTAATAAAACCAAATTGTTATAATATTTATGAATAAATATTTCATATATAATTACATTTACAGAATTTGACATTTTTGTTGTATTCAGTTTTCAAAAGATGGGTAAAAAAGGCATTCATGAGATCAAAGACAGTTACTTGTGTTTCTCTTCAGGTTTATACATCTTACAGTACAATAATGTTGGGTAGAAAAAAATGGATACAGATATGTAAATATTTTCCAGATAATATGTACACATTTTTAACAAATTTTTACTGTAAAAATGGGTCTTTAAAAAAAGATTTTTGGATTCACACTACTCCACATATCGCAATATATTTAATGAATTAACAGAAATCTGGTGGAAACTAAATATACATCAACCTTTATTGCATATAGTTTCAAAATTATATTATGGCACATTTATGGAATATTTACTTCTTCAGTTACTACACAATATGAGTAATAACTTGTAATAAAAACATATGAATAGTGTTATTTTCCCCCATTCATATAGTGTCTTCCCAACCAGTGAAAACATATGCAGTCCTAGTGGTGTCCACAGATTATAAAATTATTGATACATGTTTCTTTTATAGAGAGAGAGAGAGAGAGAGAGAGAGAGAGAGAGAGAGAGAGAGAGAGAGAGAGAGAGAGAGGGGTTTTATTACAAGAGACAAAATTGAGTGAAAATAAATCAAATATAAATGCTAATTACAAAATACTGCTCTTCTTTCCATATTTGTATTACAGTGTCAGCAGTTTCCAAATCAATGTGGGGAAATTGACATGACCAAACAAAGCATTTCCTGTTTAACACCATGACAAACTGAATTTAACGAGGAACAATGAATCATAAGAATTCATTGCTGGAGGCAGTTATATCAAAATTAGACTAAATTCTGCATAGATGAAGTACAGAATGTCACACAGCGGGACACTGCTTGACATGACCATGTGAGCACAGACACGGATCTACAGGTGGTCCATGTGACAGTGAAGTCAATGTGGTCATTTTCCACTTGCTGCTATTACACAACAATAGTCTGTCTGCTTCTCCCATCACACCACATTTACACAATCCAATCGTCAATAAATCTGACAGAGAAGCTTTTACTGTCATCTGCCATCTGTGTATGTGTAACCCATTCATTTAACTTCCATGTTTTCCCACATTGTGTTGTATTGTTTACTGCGTATAGCCTATAATATCTTATATATAGTGTATGTTAGCTATATATTGTGTAGTTGCTGTTGCTTCCAAGATCAATAAGGCCATTCATCTAATAATTTATCCATGTATTTTGTCATAAACATAATTCAAAATAGTGAAATTGTGAATATTAGAAATAGCAAAGTCATTTTGTTTTACAGATTACAGAACATACAGTATCTATTTACAATTGATTTTATTTGCATTTACTGACCTATTATGCAAGTAACTGACCAGCTTGACTCTGTGTTGTCTTCTCTGACAGATACAAGCATGTCCTTTAACTTAACCCTCTGGTGCTGTTCGGTCTTTTTGATGTTTATATGGTACCAAATGGTAGGAAACTTGGTAAACATTTTGGCACTTGCTGTGTGAACACAAACACGACATGATTTGAAAAGGTTAAATGGTCCTGAAATAATTGTCACACTTGTATTGTTTGTGGTCAAAAATGGGAAATAGAAAATTAATGGAAACTATTGGAAACGTCTGGTAATGCGAAGTGCGCACAAATAAATTCTGACTGCACAGCTCATTTTTTGAGATATCAACTTCACATTTGGAACACAACTTGTTTAGATCTATGGATTTGATTCTCTCACAGTTTATATGAAATATATATTTCATATAAAAATTGAAAATGGTATTTTTGTGCATTTTTCATAACAATAAATGTAACATTTTATAACTTTTTAGTATCATCTTTAAAAAGAGACTAAACTTAAGTCTGTGATCCAAAGCAAGTTCGAAGTTTCATTTTCAGGTCCATGCTCAAAAAGTGAATAAATGGATTATAACTGCATAAATATAATTTAGTACCATAAAATCCCCTACTATATATATAACTAAAATATATTAAAAAAATATAAAATTTTTTTTTTTTTTTGGCTGTATTTGTCTGTGTTATTGTTTGTGGATTGGACCGTGTGTGTCCTTAATAAAGCTTTGACTGATTGATATAATGCAACCCATTGAAATAAAAAACAATTCTGTCATTTTTTTATTGAAACACAAACAGTTCCAGAGGGCAGAACTTAAAGCTTGCCATTTTGAGAGACACCAATGAAAACCAATACATTCTGGTGAATATTTGCATCAAATATTCTGGTAGGGGAAAGCGGGGTCAGTTGCAACATGGCTTATTTCTCCAATCAGAAATGAGCTAGAGAGATGATTTTCATATTACACACGCACAGATCGCCCCTCTTCCTTCCTGGAAGAAAGCAGCCACATGCGACCATTCCTTCTGCAAAAAAAAGAATTTCAAGTTAAAAAAGTGTAGCGTGTGGAGCAATCAGACTCACACAAATTATTCATTATATTTAATGAATAATCCAGCAAACTCACTCTTCTTACAAAGGTCTGTGAACCATCTACCCAAAACTGCAACTAGCATCCCAAATGAAGCACTGGTAGAGAAAGGTGTCCTGTAACAGGACATATTAAGACTTTTTATGACCCAAAGGAATTTGCAGAGAGTCTTGACTGTCACTTAATTCTTGTTGAATATGGCAAAGTAAACATTTTTATTCATATATATTCTATATATACTTGAGAAATGTATAAACATTTTCCCATCTCATGATTTTCCTTTTATGGGGTTTGGCCTATGTATTAATTATCTCTTTTGAACTCTTCTGTATTAATGTTTCAGAGTTGCATACTGTGGTTAACTAAAATCACATGTGTAGCATGTTGGGTATCAATGAAATCCATTTCTCTTTTCCTATTTGTTAATTTACATTACATTTTGCTAACTCGGTGATGCATTAGATTATGAGAATCTTGATTATTCTTCTTTTAAACATCTAATCAAATTACTTATTCAGATGCCCTGCTAAGGACAAAGAATCGTAAAATTTCCTCCAAAGGGAACAACTTCTTATTGGCTCAGTCTCCAGAGTGTGTATACCTATCTTCACAATTTAAAAATCACTGATCACAAGATCATGCAGTAGTTCATCTTTCTGAGAAATTCTGATGTGAAGATGATGCTTGTTACGTTCTAGCTCCCCAAAGGGAGGGGAGCCTGACAACCCACTGCTCGGGCCCACCGATGCCAGCAAAGGAGGTATGGAGTCGCGGTGCGAGAAAAGGACACAAACACCAAATACCGTATAAAAAAACAAAGCTTTTATTTAGCCACGGTAATATTGTAAATAATAAACAATAATAAACAATAATAATTTTCTGGGAAAAGGGGAGGGCTGGACGGACCAAAACAAAGAAATAAACAAAAAGAACCCCACCCCTAACCTATACTAATCCCCAATAAAAAAAATACAAAATAAATACAATCCCTATCTGGCACACGATCAAGGCGCCCTAACCAAACTTACAGCTGGTGGTCCGCCCAGGTCTAGCTGGTGTCTCTAGACAGAGAAGTCCTACGGGTGATGTATGTATACCCCGGGGTAGCTCGAAATCTACTCCCCAACTCCCTATGAACAATAGAAAAAAAAGTAATTAGTACAAATTATAAGAATCCACAAACAAACAAGTGCTCCGTCCTGCTACTACAAGTTCCAAAATGGAACACAAGTTAGGTTTACTAACACACAAAAACGGTTTAAAACTATTGTCAAATGTTTCAATCAAAATGTCAGAAAACCAAACACACACACAGGGTACAAACCAAACCAAACCAAACCAAAAGCAGGAACAGAGAGAAAGAACTGATCCAAAACTGAGCTTTTTAAAGAGCCCAGCCAGCTGCAGCCACTGACGAGTGGGCGGAGTTCCAAGTCCCAATCAGCCGTTGAACCACCAATCAGCTGCCGGGACAGTCACAGAAGCCATCTTACCTAGTAGAAAAACACAAACACACAAACTGCAATACCAGAACAAAATGACTATAAAACGAACCCAGAACTCTGGGGACGTAACACGCCCCCCCAAAAGGTGTGCAAACCACCTTTTGCACACAATTAGTCCTGGTAAACACGGGACAATGTGTCTGCAACTACGTTGGAAGTTCCTTTAACATGAGTGATACAGACATTGTATCCCTGTAGGATCAGAGCCCACCGCATAAGGTGGCGGTTCTGATTGTACATTCTTTTGAGGAATGTAAGAGGATTATGGTCTGTGAATACTCTTACAGGCACAACACTAGAACCGACGTATACCTCAAAGAACTGTAAGGCCAACAATAAAGCAAGCATTTCTTGTTCAATGGTAGAATACCGTGACTGGCACGGATTGAACTTCCTAGAAAAAAAACGAATTGGCCGATCTACTCCTTCCTCATCTTCCTGTAAAAGGACCGCCCCAGCCCCCACCATACTGGCGTCTACCTCCAGCTTGAAAGGTTTGTCAAAGTTAGGAGCTGTTAACACAGGAGCGCTACAAAGCAGTGCTTTTAGTGACTCGAAAACAGAGCTGCACTCTGCGGACCATTTAAAAGGTACTTTAGGACTGAGCAAAGTGGTTAGGGGTGCTACTACAGATGAAAAGTTTAAAAAGTCCGGTAGTTACCCACCATTCCAAGAAATCGACGTAACTGATGGCGTGTTTTAGGGGCAGGATAGCTAGAAATAGCGTCCACCTTGCTAGCAATGGGACGCACTTAGCCACGACCGACCCTTTTTCCCCAGATATGTTACAGTAGCTTTACCGAATTCACATTTAGCCAAGTTGAGGGTTAACAAAGCGTTTTCCAAACGCTGGAACACCAACCTCAACGTGGAAAGGTGTTCAGCCCATGTGGGTGAGTATATTACTACGTCGTCAAGGTAAGCTGTACAGTTAGGAACGTCATCAAACACAATGTTAACTGAACGTTGAAATTTAGCGGGTGCATTACACATTCCAAATGGCATAACTGTATACTGTACAAAGTTATCGGGGGTCACAAAAGCCGAAATGTCAGAAGTCCGTGGGCTTAGGGGCACCTGCCAATAGCCTTTAAGCAAATCGAGTTTACTTACAAAAACAGCTGAACCAATCCGGTCAATACAGTCTTCCATCCTAGGCAGCGGATAGGAATCTTGGCACAGTTACTGCATTTACTCGACGGTAGTCTGTGCATAAACGGGACGTGCCGTCTGGTTTCGGAACTAAAATACACGGGGAGCTCCAAGCACTGTGACTACGTTTTGCCATGTCATGTTTTAACAAGTAGTCAACCTCACCTTTCATTAACTCACGTTTTTTTGTGTTTACCCGATAGGGATGTTGGCGAATAGGAGATGTACTGCCAACATCCACGTCGTGCGCCAAAACAGACGTGCTCTTAGGTACATCTTGGAACACAGTAACAAAAGACTGTATTAGATACACAAGATCATCTTTTTGACTGTCATCCAAATGTTCCATTAATGAAGGTAAGTTTTGTAGCATCTCTGAATTACTAAGACGTTTACACTGTTGTAATGAGTGATGCAATTCCAAACCATCATTATTGTTCTCCTCTAGGTCCACAGTAGGCACAGGCACCACCAACGCCATGCTGGATCCCGCAGACTGAACCGGAGCACTAGAGGGGTTGTCAGAAGAATTACGCACATGATAGGCTTTAAGCATGTTAACATGACACAAACGAGAAGAGCGCCTGCGATCTGGTGTTTTGATAATATAATTAGTATCACTGACTTTGCGCTCCACAACATACGGTCCAGAAAAACTGGCAGACAGTGATGAACCTGGGATTGGTAACAAAACTAGTACTTGATCCCCTGGCAAAAACGCACAGTCTTTTGCTTGTTTATCATACTGTTTTTTCATACGTGACTGAGAGGAAGAGAGAGACTCCTGAGCTAGCATGCAGGCAGCATGCAGCCTCTCCCGCATCTGACTTACAAAGTGTAACACATTCTTAGGGGTGCTACTAGGCGCATCAGATAGAACACGCTCCTTTAACACTTTTAACGGACCCCTAGGTGTGTGTCCAAACACGAGGTCAGCAGGGCTGAACCCCAATGATTCCTGCACTGTTTCCCTAACAGCAAATAAAACAAAGGGCACCCCCTCATCCCAATCAGCACCTGTTTCCATACAATACTTCCTCAGCATGGCTTTGAGTGTCTGGTGCCAGCGTTCAAGAGCCCCCTGAATCTCTGGGTGGTAAGCGCTGGAGACTTGGTGCGATATGGACAATGTTTTTAATGCAGAAGAAAACAGTTTGGACATGAAATTAGTTCCTTGATCCGTCTGGATCACTCTGGGGAGACCAAAGGTGGAAAAGAACTTGATCAGACTCTTAATAATGGTCTTAGCTGTAATTGTCCGGAGAGGAATAGCCTCCGGGTACCGAGTGGCGCTGCACATAATGGTAAGCAGAAACTGGTTACCTGTTCGAGTTTTTGGTAATGGACCCACACAGTCAATAATCACCCGCTGTAATCAAACGGTTCTCCAATCACGGGAATCGGGTGAAGTGGCACACGAGGAACAGGTTGGTTCACTTTTCCTGTAAGATGGCATACATGACAGCTTTTACAGTATTGCACAATGTCCGATTTTAATCCTGGCCAGAAGAAATGTCTGAGGACTCTGTTGTATGTTTTAGTTACCCCTAAATGTCCGGACCATGCAGGGTTATGAGCTAGTGACAATACTTGCTGTCGTAGTGGTGATGGAACAACTACCTGCCAAACTGTATCCCAGTCCTCACCTGTTTTATGCGCAGTCCATTTACGCATTAGAACACCAGCGCCCACAAGGTAAGCAGTCTCCTGTACTTTTGCCTTTCCAAGAGAGACAACAGAATCAAAGCACTTATTAAGGCTGACATCCTCTTTTTGCCACTCAATCAGCCTCTCTGATGTGATGGATGACAACGCATCACCTAACTGGGAAGCGACTCCACAACCCCCTTTCTCAGCCTGCACAGAAGGTAACCCCTCTGGTTTAGACTCTACATCTACAGTTTCAACCCTTTCAAAAATAGTATCAGACAAATTCACTGTATCCCCCTGCATGTGAGCCTGTGCCCTTGTTAAAACACATGCAGGGAACACTTGAGGGTACTTCTGAACTAGGACAATGTCAGAGACATTCGATTGTGGTCTGTCTGTTACTTCTAGTACTGGAGACACCTTACCCCCAGCAATGTAATTTCCTAGCAATAGTGCTACCCCTTCCACTGCTAGCGTAGGCACCACCCCAACATGGAACCGACCTGAAACCAAATCAGAATGCAAGTGAATCCAGTGTAAAGGCACAGAAATTGGGTTGGCTTCAATACCACACAAAAGTATATGTGAACCACAGTATGTCTGATCAGACCATGGCAACACATCTGAAAGGATAACTGACTGAGCCGCACCAGTGTCACGTAAAATTTGAATTGCCCTCTGGTCTTCAGTTTTCCCTGTGCATGAAACACACCCTACAGACACAAACGGAGCATACACCAGGTCTGGTTTCCTTGTGAGTACCTCGCTAGCACTTCTAGCTTTCTGGTAAGAAACAGACTGAGTTAAACCAACACTCTTACGGACAGGCGGAGGTGACTTAGGCTTGTTCTTAAGTAAGAAACAATCTGAGATTAAATGGACTTTCCGGTGGCAATAAAAACATTCCCTCTCCTCTTTCCAAGGAACAGTAGGAGGGTCTGAAGAGCGTGATGCACCGGCCACTGGTGAAGCGGATGTCCTGCTCTGACTGGATACTGTGAACACCGTTTTATGCGTTGAGACATATTCATCGGCCAGGACCGCTGCCTGACCCAACGTCGCAACCTTGTTTTCACTAAGATGCATCACGATTCTTTCAGGAAGGTTGTTCTTAAAATCCTCCAACAATATCTGATTTCTCAAAGCCTCATAAGTAGATGTTTTATTGGCTGCACACCAGCGGTCAAACAAGGACTCTTTGTCCCTGGCAAACTCAACAAATGTTTTACTACCGCTTTTCTTATAATTTCTAAATCGTTGTCTATAAGCCTCTGGCACCAGCTCATAGGCACGCAGCACAGTAGCTTTAACCACATCATAAAGTAAACTGTCCTCTATAGAGAGAGAGGCCACAACCTCCTGGGCCTTCCCAGTTAGCTTACATTGGAGGAGTAGAGGCCAGACCTCTTTTGGCCACTGTAGGGCAGCAGCTACCTGCTCAAAGGCAGAGAAGTATGAGTCTATCTCAGACTCACGGAATGGTGGAACCACCGCAATGTTCCTCCCCACATCAAAATGACCTGGCTTGCCATCTGGGTGAGGAGACACCCCAGCCTCAAGCTCCATTCGCTGAATGTGAATTCGAGCTTCCTTGTCTGTCTCTATTTTTCTAATTTCTCTCTCATACCTCCTTTTGTCTTCCCTGTCTTTTAGGTCTGCTTCCAGACGGGCCGTTTTCAGCTTCAGCTGAGCGACTTCTACAGACTCGGGGGACACAGGAGACAACGGGTCGTACTTTGGCTAAGTTCGAGGCACCGGAGCTTCCCCACCTCCCACACCGCCCTTCGACCGTGCAGGCGAGGGATTCTCTACGGCGCCCTCATCCTCCCTCTCATCCTCTGTTTCCACGTCCTCCACAGCCATAACTCCTGCCCTTGACAGACTCAACAAATGGCTTTTGATCACCATTACTAAATTTGCTTTACGAGCCTGCCTATCAACTGTAATATTGTAGTAGTCCGCTAGCGCTAACAAATCAACCTTACGCAGGTTAACCAATGAACCCAATGAGGGCTCCGCAATAAAGCCTGCCACATCTGAAGTAGCCGCCATGCTCACACCTCATCCAGTACAATCCTGAACTATTCAGTACACAACGAACACTACAAACTACAAATACTAACAAACTACAGGACAGAACAACAACTATGCAAGTCAACACTACTAGGCCTTACTCACACCCCAACACCACACCCCAATCACAGAGCACCGGGTGGTCCGAGCAGCGGGGCGCCAAGATCCCGGACGACCCCCCAATTGTTACGTTCTAGCTCCCCAAAGGGAGGGGAGCCTGACAACCCACTGCTCGGGCCCACCGATGCCAGCAAAGGAGGTATGGAGTCGCGGTGCGAGAAAAGGACACAAACACCAAATACCGTATAAAAAACAAAGCTTTTATTTAGCCATGGTAATATTGTAAATAATAAACAATAATAATTTTCTGGGAAAAGGGGAGGGCTGGACGGACCAAAACAAAGAAATAAACAAAAATAACCCCACCCCTAACCTATACTAATCCCCAATAAAAAAAATAAAAAAATACAATCCCTATCTGGCACACGATCAAGGCGCCCTAACCAAACTTACAGCTGTTTGTGTAAGTGGTCCGCCCAAGTCTAGCTGGTGTCTCTAGACAGAGAAGTATACCTACGGGTGATGTATGTATACCCCGGGGTAGCTCTAAATCTACTCCCCAACTCCCTATGAACAATAGAAAAAAAAAAGTAATTAGTACAAATTATAAGAATCCACAAACAAACAAGTGCTCCGTCCTGCTACTACAAGTTCCAAAATGGAACACAAGTTAGGTTTACTAACACACAAAAAAAAAGTTTAAAACTATTGTCAAATGTTTCAATGAAAATGTCAGAAACACACACTCACTCTCTCACACACACACACACACACACACACACACACACACACACACACACACACACACACACACAAAACCAGGAACAGAGAGAAAGAACTGAGCTTTTTAAAGAGCCCAGCCAGCTGCAGCCACTGACGAGTGGGCGGAGTTCCATCTTACCTGGTAGAAAACCACAAACCACAAGCAATACCAGAACAAAATTACTATAAAACGAACCCAGAACTCTGGGGACGTAACAATGCTGAAATAGAAGTCTTCTAGGGACCCCCAATCTTGTGCCAGGCTGCGACATGCAAGTATCAAACTTAGTCTCATTATTTGATACATTAAGTATCCTTCCTTACCCCTTTTAAAGAAGGGCGTGTTAGAACTAGGGATGGGGAAATGAAGCCTCATGAATCTCTGAGGCTTTCTCCTGACTGTTCCGGGAAAAGATTAAAAGCTTCGAGAGTGTCGAGAACTGGTCGTGAACAGCGCCATCTGGTGGTTATTTAAAATAAAGCAGCCAGAAGCCTGTGCTAGAAGCTCTCCACAACACACTCCATAGTTTCAATGTTATGTGTACAAATAAAAGCCTTACATGTTTGTGTTTGATTTGTTCATTAAATAAATTCATTTTCCCATTAAAGTGTGACAATAAAATATAATATAAGCTTATATGATTCAACAAGATTTAATGTAGGCCTCTCTCTCTCGCTCTCTCTCTCTCTCTCTCTCTCCACAGACACACACACACACACACACACACACACACACACACACACACACACACACACACACACACACACACACACACACACACACACACACACACACACACACACACACACACACACACACACACACACACACACACACACAATGAATAAGGACATTGTCTGATAGGATCATCTGTTATTAAATGCACTTATGACACTTGTTACTGATAGTGCTTAACTGTAGGAATGACAGAAAGGTGATAAAGTTTTTAATTATATTTATTATTTTTGGCTGTTGCCATTGCTCTAAATACAAACCCTTCACCAAACACCAACACCCTATCCCTTCCCCCCTAATCCCACCTTAAACCCAAATACCAACACCAAATGACCTAAAATCACCAAAAAATGCAAAGATTTTATAATAACAAAAAGACACAAAAACAACAAAAAATAATAGCCTAAGTAGTGAAAAATAAATGTTGCTTATTTAAATGTAATATATTGATTAACTTTCAAAGTACAGCACTCTCCCCACAAACACATCAACCTGACTGAGGCAAGAATGACTCGTTATATAAGATCTGGAGTTCGAGCCTTCTGACACCCAAAGCGAAACGCGCACGTGATTGGACAGAAAGTGAGGCTTCGTTTGTCATCGATCACGTGACTCTAGTAAACCGATACACGCCCCGATACGGGGCTTCACTAGAAATTGTGTCGCTTGTGTGATACGCGCATCGAAGCTTCAGTGTCATACGTAACATCACTAGTTAGAACTATGATAGTTTGCTCAAGGCTGTTGATCTGCTGAACTTCAAACAATACTATAACTTCTTGCTTTCCTGTATTCTGCTTCAGCTCTCTTTCCCTCTGTAAACTGTATGCATGTATGAATGTGTATGTTAGAGTAGTTTAGTGTTTAGTCTAGTTAATAAAGTCCAGTTCATGTCACACGTAAAGTTGTTCATGCATGCTCATATACTGGAGTCCCTAATCATGCAGATTTTGACTATGCTCTGAGTAGTACTGCTAATAATTAATCGCTGGACAAACAGGTTAATTGATTGTGGTATTAATTCTGCAACATCAAGTTAATTCTATTAATCGATCCAAATATTCATTACTAATTATAACAAGTTATGATTAATTATTCATATTTATTTTGAGCTAATTTGCTACAAAAGTATTTTTTTATGATCAGATTTTTTTTTTGGTCATACTGTCTAAACTGTTTGCATGAAGCATTTTAAGTCATGTAATTTTTTATAGCTGTAAAGTCTATATCATCTTAGCTTCTAAAAGGCATAGCTAGCATGTGTGTCAAGCTAACATAGCATGTTTTATCATGGCTGTCAATGAAGAGACATTTGCAACAGGTCTAAGGCAAAATACTTTGCCATTCGCCACATAACTTTGAAAGAATATAAGAATATATTCCAACATTCACTTACACACAGTTCTGTAAACTTCAGAGTTACTTAAAAATGTTTAGTTTCCCCTTATATTATTTGTCTTTATACAGTCAATGTAACTTAGTGAAGCCCTGTCTGTGCACAAGTAAAATAAATACATTTGAAAATAATTTTAAAGGATTATTTTCCTACATTTTAATGAATGTTGCAACTGTCCTGTTATAGGGTCAGTTGCAACATTTGACATTGTCTGTTTGAGTGTAAATTGTACATATTATCATATGTACACATGTTGCAGCAGTGTGGGTGGGTAGCTGACAGATGTGGGCATACTGTATTAAAATGTTGGTTTTCCAATGCAAAAAATCTCTGATAAACTCAAGGAAAGTGTTGCAACCATCCCCCCTCTCCCATATTTCCACTAAGAGATTGCCTTTTGATTAATTTCTACTGCTAAATTAATATTTTAAATTCAGTAAGTTAAATAAGCAAATACATTTGAACAATAAACTTTTACTATTAGGCTATAACACTGATATTTAATTTGTATGTGAAAAACTTAGTCGTCAGCTTTTCCAGTAAGCACTATTTCGTAGAAACGCCATTTTATGCAACAGAAACCTGTATGTCGAGTTTATATCAAGCTGAATACAGGCTCGAATGCATGTCTCAAAACCTAGAACGCTCCCTACCTAGTCAGCCTTTTCGGCCCAATAAGCGCGTTCCGTATCAGCTGGCCAAACATGCAGTCTAAGTAGGCCGCAGGACAGCACCCTAGATTGAGACGACGCCCACACCCCGCGGTAGGTGAGTCACTCCGCAGCCGAAACACGGATCGATACTAACGTTATACAGTCATATACGTACTTAAAATGAACCTTACAATCGTTTTAAAATATTAACGGATGTATTCACCTTACTTTGAGGGTTTGTAGTGTGGAATTGGGTTTAAAAGTGTTTAAAGGTAAAGTGCACACCTGTAGAGACAGTATCGCTTGAGCTAGTCACTCCCATTGTATCGCCAATCTCTCCGGAAATATCTTCTCGACTCACAGGTAGAGGACACAAACTTCACTCTCTGCGGAAGATAAATACATATCTCGTTTTAATCGTGTGATTTCGTTTTCGTGATTTACACGTCTTAGTTTGTTCGAAAGTTCAGGTGGACGTTTTTATAGGACGGTTGAATGTTTTATTTTGTTGTCGCGTGCACTTGTTATGGGCGTTGTTGTTTTCCACATTTGTTTGACTTCAGCTGAGAATAACAAGTCTGTTTTTCCCTCTCAATACACATTTACTCGCCTTATTTTGTCAGCAGAAGTGGAAGAGTGAGAAGAAAGGTGTGTTGATATTCTGCCGGTGGTTTCTCGGACATGGACCCTATGGATGGAGGAATGCGGTACACTCCCGGTTCTTCGGTAAGTTTCGCCATATTGTGATTATTCAACCTGCCAAGCACCTTTAAACATCTAACGAAGAACTGAAATCTCACATCATTTATGTCCCAAAAACATATTTTTTCTCGCATGAATGTATTTCTTGTTGTATCAGAAGGCGTAAGAACTGCAAGAGGTGGAAATTTGAAACACTAAACAAGATTGTGGTTCGTTAGAGATGTGGTTAACAGGTCCATTTTAAACAGCAGTGCTACTAACGTTACCCATATTCATCAAGTTTCCCACACTCATGGAAACCACATTAATAATCATACAATTGTGGTTTCTGTGCCTAGAAATGCGTTGAAAATGAATTAGAACTTAAAACATCACACACATTTCATAGTGGCTGGCTACACATTATTCTAGTGATGTTCAGCTTCAGCTCTATTTAATTTAGCTGAGCTTTCTTTGTGACTTGGTTGGTCTTTCTTTAAAGAGCAAGATAAAAGCTAGTATTGATAATATTCTACGTTTTTATCTAAATGGCCTTATTACGCAATGAATGATAGAGTGACACATCGCATAACCTGATGTTTGAGTGCATTGAGCTCTTTAGTGGGCAAAACTTATTTAGTTACCAAACTTATAAGCGTGCCTCCACTGCTGAAACTGGAGGTTTCATACCAGGAAACCTCATTTCCTGTCTAGTCAATTTTCTTTCCGTCTCGGTTGGTTTGGCATGTGTAAGGGACTTCATTTCTATAGATCATCCATAGGAAGTGTGAGTTTAAGCCATTCTGCTGACTACTTCATTGAAGTCTCTGAGGAAAGGGTGTCAATGGACATTCACAATACCCTAAATGAAGTGCTTCCAGACAGTCCACTATAGCAGCTTTCATGTCTTATGATTATTGGTAGCTGACTGTCATCTTGAGGAGTAGATTCAAAACAGTCGTACTTTGGTGATATGTAGTGATAGTGAAAGATATGTGGTTTTCAACCGCCAATGTCGATTCTGAGATATCTAGGGTATACTGAAAAAAAGAAATAATAATAATTTTAAGTTGTATGTAAGCAAATCGGATTATTGGAGTACATTTGAAAAGAAAATACCATTTCATTCTTTCTACTTCAAAATTTCATGTTTAATTCAATTTGCAGTCACTTGCCGTTTCTTTGTAATTATTGGTGAAATTTCAATTGTTTCAAAAGTCCTACACCAAATAGTTTTCTCAGTGTACTGGGTGACTGTTGGACGAAATAATACCAATAAGTGTATTACTATTTAAAAAATAGTAAATGAGACACAGACTACAGTGTGAAAATAACATTAATAGTTATTTTTAATTCACAAAATTTGTGAAAGCCCTTTGACAGTGTTGTTTTTGGAATGTGTAAATCAGTGTTATTTTTAAATAATTTTTTTTATAGTTGTATTAATATATTGAATTGGCTTTTTATTTTTAATTAGTTTTTAGTACTTTGTGCTTTTGACATTTTTAAAGTTAAAAAAAATAAATAAAAAATTCTATGTAGGTTTAATTTATTAATAATTATTAAAAATAAATTATTTTATAGTTTTAGGTTTTTTATTTTTATTTCCAGGTGATCATTTTGGTGCTTTAACAAACCTATTTCAGGTTAAGTTTTTCCAACTAATATTTATATTTTATTTCGGTTTTATTTCAATTAACAGAAATGTTTTTAATAGTTTTAGGTAATGATAATAACCCTGACTAAATATTGGTCTGTCGCTAGTTGCGAAGCACTAGGAAGTAAAAGTAGTGGCACAACTGGCTCAAAATGAGTCCCTTTGTGAAGGCCCTTCACAAAAGTTAGGGTGGTTTCACATTTCATTATTTGTATTTATTGTGACATATGTTTAACACAAAAAAGTTATAAAGATATACAAACCGAATTCCAGAAAAGGCTAATCATGTTACAGACCTGATATAAATTAGCTTAATTAGTTGCTAGATGTTCTCCCAGCTGAATCTTTTCAAAATGTCTTGCTTGTGTTGTCAAAATGTGTTGCCCCCGTGCCAACTTTTGAGAGCTGTAGCAGGCATCAAATTTGAAATGAGCTCATTTAGTGGATAAAAGTGTAACATTTCTCCGTTTAAACATTTGTTATGTTATCTATGTTCTATTGTGAATAAAATAGTGGCTCATGTGATTTGAAAGTCTTTTTGTTTTCATTTTATAAAAAAAAAAAAAAAAAACGTCCCAACTTTTCTGGAATTCGGGTTGTAAAAAAGATCAGGATATAAAAGGTATTTAAAGATTAAAGCTGCAAGCAGCGATGAAAGGGCCCTCGCACCCGTGCCATCGTCACTCGTTGGCTTTAGGAAGACAGAGCATGGTTGGGCAATGTGCATTTAAGGAGGTATACAGTATATAGTAGTTGCTAGCATGTTTAGTATGTTTTTAGCATGCTTAGTACACAATAGGTATGTGGTTAGTACTGCATTACTGTGTTAACCAGTTCAGTTTCTGTTGGCAGTAGGTGGGGTTATATATCTGAATATTGCTTTGTAGATGTGTTCAGTGCAGGACTTTTATCAAGTATGTGAAGTTTGGGGCAGATTGGATATTGTATGTTTGAGTTACAGCAAATTCATATTTAATTGTAGTAATAGTATGGTTTAGTACTTATAGTGTTTACTAGTATGTTTTAGCATGTTTCTAGTATGTTGGTAGGATGTTAAGCACCTACTGGCATTTTTTTTTATATGTTATTAGGAGTCCACAACAGTGTTTAACATGTCACTTCCTGTTGCCAGCAGGTGGCGCATTGACTGTAACTGAATATGAGCATTGTCATGTGTTCAAGACAGAACGCTTATCAAAAGTGTGAAGTTTGGCGCAGATTGGACATTGCCTTCTTGAGTAACAACAACATCCTGTTTCATTATATTAGCATGCTTTAGCACTTAGCTTAGTATTGCTAGCATGTTTTAACATGTTTCTAGCATGTTTAGAAGTCAATGGTATTTTTAACATGTTGCTAGAACGGCATCAACGTGTTAAACATGACACTTCCTGTTACCAGTAGGTGGCACTATTACTATAACTGAATATTCTCATGTAGATGTGTTCAGGCCATGACTCTTATCAAACGTGTGAAGTTTGGGGCAGACTGGACATTCCGTGCCTGTGTTACAGCAAATTCCTATTTAATTGCAGTATTAGCATGCTTTAGCACTAAGCTAAGTGTTTGCTAGCATTTTTTAACATGTTTCTAGTATGTTGTTAGCATGTTTAGCACATGCTGGAACTTTTTTATATGTTATTAGGAGTCCACAACAGTGTTTAACATGTCACTTCCTGTTGCCAGCAGGTGGCGCTATGACTGTAACTGAATATGAGCATGGTCATGTGTTCAGGACAGAACGCTTATCAAAAGAGTGAAGTTTGGCGCAGATTGGACATTGCCTTCTTGAGTAACAACAACATCCTGTTTCATTGAATTAACATGCTTTAGCACTTAGCTAAGTTTTGCTAGCATGTTTTAACATGTTTCTAGCATGTTTAGAAGTCAATGGCATTTTTAACATGTTGCTAGAACGGCATCAACGTGTTAAACATGACACTTCCTGTTACCAGTAGGTGGCGCTATTACTATAACTGAATATTCTCATGTAGATGTGTTCAGGCCATGACTCTTATCAAACGTGTGACGTTTGGGGCAGACTGGACATTCCGTGCCTGTGTTTCAGCAAATTCCTATTTAATTGCAGTATTAGCATGCTTAAGCACTAAGCTAAGTGTTTGCTAGCATGTTTTAACATGTTTCTAGTATGTTGTTAGCATGTTTAGCACATGCTGGAACTTTTTTATATGTTATTAGGAGTCCACAACAGTGTTTAACATGTCACTTCCTGTTGCCAGCAGGTGGCGCTATGACTGTAACTGAATATGAGCATGGTCATGTGTCCAGGACAGAACGCTTATCAAAAGTGTGAAGTTTGGCGCAGATTGGACATTGCCTTCTTGAGTAACAACAACATCCTGTTTCATTGAATTAGCATGCTTTAGCACTTAGCTAAGTATTGCTAGCATGTTTTAACATGTTTCTAGCATGTTTAGAAGTCAATGGCATTTTTAACATGTTGCTAGAATGGCATCAACGTGTTAAACATGACACTTCCTGTTACCAGTAGGTGGCGCTATTACTATAACTGAATATTCTCATGTAGATGTGTTCAGGACAGAACGATTATCAAAAGTGTGAAGTTTGGGGCAGATTGGACATTCCATGCCTGAGTTACAGCAAATTCCTATTTAATTGCAAAAATAGCATGCTTTAGCACTTAGCTAAGAGTTTGCTAGCATGTTTTAGCATGCTTCTAGTATGTTGTTAGCATGTTTAGCACTTGCTGGCACTTTTTTATATGTTATTAGGAGTCCATAACAGTGTTAAACATGTCACTTCCTGTTGCCAGCAGGTGGCGCTATGACTATAACTGAATATGAGCATGGTCATGTGTTCAGGACAGAACGCTTATCAAACGTGTGAAGTTCGGGGCAGATTGGACATTCCATGCCTGAGTTACAGCAACTTCCTGTTTCATGGCGAAACATCGAAATTTGTCAGGCCGCCGAGGACCCGCCCTTCGACGAAAACTCAAGATCTTCGCAATTTAACGTCGCAAAGGCCTTAAGATTACACTCACCAAATTTGAAGATGATCAGATTAAAACTGTAGGAGGAGTTCGTTAAAGTACGAGGCATGAAAATGGCAAAAACTGCACAAAAATCTGAGAGGAAGTTCAAAATGGCTGACTTCCTGTTGTGTTTAGGGCTATGCTCCAAGAGACTTTTTTGTAGGTATTAGGTGATTACATGTATGTACCGAATTTCGTGCACGTACGTGGAACGTTGCGGGAGGCGCACTCCGTTGAACTTTTATAGGTGGCGCTATCGAGCCATTTTGCCCCGTCCAATTCTGAAACCTATATCAGATGTAAATTTTCGCCAGTTCTGACGCGTGTGCAAAGTTTTGTGAGTTTTCGAGCATGTTTAGGCCCTCAAAAATGCAATTAAATGCGGAGAAGAATAATAATAATAAACAGAGCAATTCCAAGAGGGTCCTCACACCATCGGTGCTCGGGCCCTAAAAATAAGATACTACTCCCTTGAATAGCTTTGATTGTTTTGTTTTAAAGTTGGGCAAGCTGCCTTTTTTAAACAACACTGCTAGTTATATGTAGATCAGGTTACATGTTTCGGAGCACATGGCAAGAACTGAGGATTTTGATGTGTTTTGAATGATCAGCAGTTCTATATTTATATATTTCAGAATGTTTTTCTATATTTGTCTGACGTGTGTGTGTGTGTGTGTGTGTGTGTGTATACGCCTGAACGCATTCCACAGATCTGTTACGACATGCTTACGGCAGTTAGCATTACTATGATAAAACACCCCCACAAATGAAACTGGCACAGAGAAAATGACTCGGGGATATCCCCTTATTCATTAGTGATCAGCTGCTTTTCATGCATCATGCATGTCGTCACAGAATGTCGAGGTGGAGTTCATTAATTTACAGCTGGACTTTCTTCACTCATTAACTTGAAAGTTGAAAGTCTTAAATTCAAACCAAAACAAAAAGTCTGATTAGAAGAACAATAATCACTCTGGTCCCTTAAAAATGGCATCAACTTTACTCTGCACTATTAAAGGGGTCATGACATGGATTTTTTTTAATTACTTTAATATGTTCACTTAAAAAATGAAAGGGGTGGTTGATTATGATTTCACTTTTCTAACTTTAGTTAGTGTGTAATGTTGCTGTTTGAGCATAAACAACTTCTGCAAAGTTGTATAACGCTCAAAGTTCAAAGCAAAGGAAGATATTTGCTTTTAAAGAAATAGTTTTTTAAGGACTACAACAAACGGCTGGTAGGGACTACACGACATTCCTCCCGGCTTAGTGACATCACTAACCCTACAATTTACATAAACCCCGTCCCCAGGAACACACAGTCCATGTTGAGAAGAGGAAGAGTTGTTGTAGTAAAGCACATTTGTGAGTCTGCTCAAGCTGTCGCATCCGTCTTTTCACATGCAATACAGTACGTAACACAAATGCAATAGCATGTCACTCTGTTGGCATCTTACAACAGTTCCTACACGAGTGATTTTATAGATTATCACGACAGAATATCAAAGACTTGAAGATAGTAACTCCACATCAGCAACATACATTCATCAACTAACCATTCAGAAACGTTGTTGTCACTTCTTCTTGAGTCTCTCCTTGTCCGACTCCAGTTTAAACATAAAAGGCAGAACAGTTTCTGACATTTTAGTGCGTGTCTGCCTGAGGTAATCGGAGGTGCTAACACACACACACACACACACACACACACACACAAGCTCTTGAAGCTCCGCCCTCTGTGCCGGGAGCAGCAGCTCATTTGCATTTAAAGGAACACACACGAAACGACACGTTTTTACTGACCCTCAAAAAGGGGCAATTTTAACATTCTGTAAAAAATTGTCTGT
Organism: Leuciscus leuciscus; assembly: GCF_965113295.1. NCBI lineage: Eukaryota > Metazoa > Chordata > Actinopteri > Cypriniformes > Leuciscidae > Leuciscus > Leuciscus leuciscus. The sequence goes on along the minus strand of NC_138734.1, from coordinate 7,136,853 downwards.
GGGGTATTTTGAGCTAAAACTTCACATACTCACTCTGGGGACAACAGAGACTTATTTTACATATTGTAAAAAGGGGTATTATACCACCCCTTTAATACTTTTTTTTTTTTTTGCACAAAAACAAATACAGAAAAAAATTTGTTTTCAACATTCATACTGACCCTCTGTCTGAGATGATCTTTGGGATGTTTTTAATGAGCAGCTCCTTTAAATTTAGTTAGTAAACACTTACTGTTATGATTGGCTAACGTCAGTTATCTAACAGAATCAACACCCATCATGTTCATCACGATACGATATCGATTCTCTCAGCCAGCGATATGATATTTGCTGATACCTCAAAAAATTCTGCGATACGATTATGATTCGATTCAGGGCTATATCGATCAATTATCGATATTTGGATATTATGTGCCAAGTTTATACAACCAGTAACATGTTTATTCACTCACAAATGCAACCAAAATAAATAACATGAACGTTTAATTGAACTCTTTGAAAATTGCACACGCTCTCCCGATTGGGACATTTACAACAGAAGAGTTCATTTGCTAAAACAGATAACCCCTGTAACACTGTTCGATGTTATGGGAAGGAGGAGGCGGGAACTGGCAAACATTTAATAACTAAATAAAACGAATAAAAAACGAAAGTAAAAGACAGCAGCCCCTCACGGACGACTGCTGTCACAAATAATAAAACAAACAAAACACAACATAAATCCAGGCCTGTCCTCTCTCGTCCTTCACTGTCGTCGCTCCTTTTATGCTTCCGCTCCTCCATGAGAGATACGAGACTGGTGCGTCACTCATCAGTAATCACGCCACCGCCCTCACGCCGTTCTCTCACGGACCTCGGCTTCGTCCTGCTCGCCACAACTCCGTTCTTGTTCATTTTCATAAATCATGTTTTTTTTATTTATTGTGCATTCCACGTAATATCAATCAAATTGCAGCTGGGTTGTTTTGATTAAGTAATAACTAAAAAAAATACAGGTAACTTGCAATTTAACGTTCATTGAAAGTATGTTTTTTTTTTTAGATATTAAAAGTTAAACAATCGTTGTTTTTATTTTACGTGTGGCATTGATGCATCGTACCGTTACACGTTTGATCGATGTATTGTTACACCCCTACTTGCTATTATACAGTAGAGTTTTGAAAACATTATCCATTTAAACTCGTCATTTACAGACAAACATTATGAAATCGTTTGTGCAGCTGCATTTAGAGCCGATTCAGCTGGCTGCTTCATCTTTCAACAAAAGTTTCTTTGCAAACTCTCCATTACACTGTGCCCCGTTTACAAAACAAAATATTTGTTGATGTCTTGCTCTGGAGGCAGGCATATGCAAATGTATTTGCCCATGTGACGTCACAGATCCCGCAATATCAAAACAAGCTGTTTTTGGAGCTTGATTAAATTAATGCTTTATTTATTATGAGCTATGAAACTTGCAGGATGTTTTATTGGTACAAAGACCTTTTTTATGTCAAAGGATCAAGGCAAATTTGATTTCTCATGTCATGACCCCCCATGTGACAGTTTGTTGATGTTAGAAAAATTAACAATGGTTAGACTGTCAAATGTGTATGAACTTGTGGTCTCAAATATGCGGTAGGGAAGAGAAAAACCCCACACACACACACACACACACACACAAGCTAAAACTTTTTATATGTCCTTGAGAATCTCCTTGGGAATCAGCAGTTTATGTTTGGTTGATTTGTTCTTTAGACACTTTGTATCCCAATTGCAAAATCAGGAAGTCTCTTCTATAAGAGTTTCCATGAACTTCCGACTTTTTGTTTTGGCTAATTTTTTTGATGCATTTTAAATAGAAAATAGGGCATGAACAATGAAATGTGACGGCCCTCTGAGATAACACTGAGTTTGTTAGCGGTTGTAAAAGACACAATTATAGGTCAGTGTTCCATAGAGAGCAAGTTACACTACTGTTCAAAGTTTAGGGTCAGAATAGCATTTCCTATTTCCTAGCGTTGTGTACCAAGTGTGATTTGTCTCGGTCAACACTATTTACTTTCTCAATACTCATTATTTATCTTATTGTGCATGATTCATCTGTACGATCAAATCAATATTGAAAACGTATTCTCTTCACCTGTATTGCTTAAATGACCAAATAAACATGTATTACAATATTATAATACCACATTTTTACATTTTTACCCAGGGCACTGGTTTTGTCTATGATGGACACTATTTTTTATTATAATAATAAAAAAATTGGGGATTTACACACAGTTTGAGCTCATATGTTGTTAAAAAAAAGTTTATACTGTTGATCAATTACTCATTTACATTTATTCATTTAGCAGACGCTTTTATCCAAAGTGACCTACAAATGAGAACAATAGAAGCAGTGAAACTAACAATGGGACAATATGCAAGTGCTATGACCCTTCACAGTTCAATCTAACGCAGTATATATTTTTTATTAAATTTTTTTTATAAATAGATATAGAATAGAATAGAAAGTGTTAGTATTAATGGATCAAGTGTCTTCGGCTGTTTCTTAAAAATGGCTAGAGACTCAGCCGCTCTGAGTTAGGCAGGTCATTCCACCTGCAGGGAACAGTCTAGGTAAAGGTCCGAGAAAGAGATTTTGTGCCTCTTTGAGATGGCACCACAAGACGACGTTCGCTTGCAGAGCGCAAGTTTCTGGTAAGTCTGAAGTAATGAGTTTAGGTAGAAGGGAGCAGAGCCAGTGGTTGTTCTATAACCAAACGTCAGTGACTTGAATTTGATGCGTGCGGCAACTGGCAACCAGTGCAATTTTGTGAGGAGAGGAGTAATGTGTGCTCTCTTCAGCTCGTTAAAGACCACTCTAGCTGTAGCATTTTGGAGACACTGAAATTTACTGAGAATTTACTGAAATTTACTGAGAATTTGCTGAAATTTACTGAGAATTTTCTTTTGCCTCTTTTTCTGTTAGGACAAGGACTGGGACCAAGCTGTCACGTTCTTGCCAGCATCAGATAATAAAAAGCTGGAGAAGAAAGGGGGCCCTGGAAAAGTTAGGGTCATTGTTGGTCTGGTGATCTTGGCAGCCGTTTTGGCTTTGATCATAGGGGTTCTGGTCTGGCATTTCCATTGTAAGTCAATACTGCAGTCACAGTCAGCATAACACTGTTTCCAGTGTCAATAATGACAGTGTTGATCACATGTTTGTTGGATCATGTCTCCTGCAGTCCGGAAGGATTTTAATTTACAGAAGATTTACACCGGCTCGCTTAGGATAAAAAATCAAGTTTTTGTGGATGCGTATGAAAACCCAGACAGTGCAGAGTTTCAAGACTTGGCAAAACAAGTCATGTCTCAGGTGAGAATTAAATTAAAGCTGCTTTTTCACATAGTGTTGACAGAGAAAAGTGTTTGATTTTTATTTTTATTTCCATATTCAGCTGAAATCAATGTACTCAGAATCTCAACTACTGTCAAAATATTATGTTGGTTCCAGAGTTCAAGCCTTCAGGTACGTCTACATCTGATTGTCCACATTAAAAAAAAGAATAATAATTTGGTCATGTACCTGCTCTTAAAGTGCCCCTATTATGCGTTTTCAAATATTACCTTTCATGCAGTGTGTAATATAGCTTCTTGTGAATGTAAAAGTCTGCAAAGTTTTAAAGAACAAAGTGCACCACAAATAAAGTTATTGTTTCCTAAAGGAAAGAATTGATGCAAAACTGCTGAAACGAGTCATCAGCAATTCCCCTACGTAACAGTGTAACACATTTGCATAATGCCAGCCTATTGTCTTCATCTATGTCTACATTGAGCAGCCCTCAAACACTGTAGTTGTAGCTGAGGCCTGGAAGAGTTTGTTGGTTTTGTCGAGAAGACCCCTTTTTCAGCCCTTCAAATCCACTTTGCATGCACTTCCAAAGGATGAGGACACACTGGAATTAATACGAATATTGTTCCTGTTTGTATCAAGCGCTGAGCAAGCCTCCGGAGCTATAATTCAGATATGGTAAATGAGTGTTTTGATACCAACACGTGGTGTAAGCAGTTGACCAATCACAACAGAGTGTGTCATATGACCAATCAGAGCAAAGTAGGCTCACGGAAAGTAGGAGTTCAGAGCGACTGGATCTTCGAACAAACCATTTTTAGACTCTTTGAGAAATGAGGTGATGCTGCAATGTATATAAGAAAATGAAAGTGTTTTTTGACCTTGGATGCATGTAAAGCTATTATAGGAGACCTCCAAAACAAAATTAGGAACTTAAAATAGCATAATAGGGGCACTTTAAGTTTAATTTGCTTGCATGGCAAGGCTTATTCACAAAATCAAAGAGCAGAATGAATAGGCAAATTGTTCAGCGACATCAACAAAACTATTCACATCAAGAACTAATTTTCATCAGGCTCTACAAAAAAAATTTGGGGGCAAATTTTCGGCAAAAGTACAAATTTATCCAAAGGAATTCAGTGATCGAAGCGTGTCTGCTGTGATATAAAAATTTGCCCTTTTTTCCCTTATGGTTATTATATTGTGAGATGGTCAGACTCTTGAGTGTTGCCTGTTTCTCCGTCTCCCTGCAGTGAGGGCAGTGTAATAGCTTACTATGAGTCAGATTTTACTGTTCCAGTGGGGCAGGACGCAGCGGTGGAACAGGCTGTGAGCAACTTAAATAACATCTATAGCTCCAGTAAATCTATGCGCAGAGGTGGAGAAAAACCAGGTGCCCTGATCTTCGATCATGTTGTGTCTTCAGGTAATATAAATTCATAATACATCCATTACATAGTTTGGATAGATGGATGAATCTCGCTAAATGTGTAGGTCATATTTTTCTGCAAAATCCAAATTATAATTTGCATAATTAAATTCACATTTATTTGTGTAGCACTTGTAAAAATTCACATCGTTTCAAAGCAGCTTTAATTGCTACAGGTTTAATTTCCCCTGAGCAAAAAAACAACAAAAAATTAATTATAATTTCTTTTTTTGTGTGATTGTGGTTGAAATGTGACCTGGTGTCTCATTTATAAAACTGTGCGTAGGAACCTTACTAAAGGCGTACGCAAAAAAATATTCAGACTTATAAAACCGTTCGTACGCCAGAACCTGCGCAGAATTCACTTAATAAATCCCAGTCAGCGGAAGATTGTGCGCACATGCTTCTCCACCCCGAAATAACCATATATGGAGCTTACAACGCCTAGTTTTACTATGCAGATCCTCATCTGCATATAATTTGCATATGATTATCCACGTGATAACGTTTAACGGTACAAGACACATTACATTAATAAAAATCATGTAGTTGCCTATCCTTGCCTTGTTTTTGAATACATAAATCAAATAGTGTAAAGTCCATTTCAGAGAAAGTTTTTCTCAATCTTTTCCACTGGCCGAATTGTATTTTTAATTGATTTATATTTTTAATGGAAACAGATAGGCCTTGGGCAATATTTGCACGAAACTATTTTCTCAGACAATCTGGTATTATCATGATTAGCAATTATCTCTGTGGTTAAAACATTAAAACACAACATGCCAGAGGAAAAGTGTTCAAAAACATCGCATCCACAACAAATATTTCTATTGATTGAATTTGAATATAAATTTTTTTGTAACTTCTCAGTGATGATTTCATGTTTAAGTGTTTTAACTCCATTAATTTGAATGGCATATTTAATCTAAATGTTTATATCAGAAGTAAAACATAGTTTAAATCATTATTTTATTCATTTAAACTGTTATTTGCGTCAGTTTCACTAAACGGCCCAACGCGCTCGCGTAGTGACAGGCTTGGTGAGTGAAATTATATTTGTATTATCTTTCTGTATATGTTTAATTTTCTTAAGATTTTCTGTCTAAAAGTGACCAAAAAGACACTTAACTCCAGCTCACCATCGGTGTCGCCAAACTGCTCCATCTCCAAAACGTTCGTACGCATGGGTCAGAGTTTGCGTGCAGGTGCGCAAATTTTCCCGTCAAGTTTGTTTTTATAAATCACAACTTAAGCGTCGGAAGTGGCGTACACACATTTTCAGCCCCGTTTTGTGCGTACGCCCCGTTTATAAATGAGACCCCTGGTTCTTCACATGTTTTGTGAGATTGATCCAGATACTGATCTCTAGACTGCATGCTATCATGTAAAAACCTGAATGTCCATGATACTGAAGCACAGATGCTTGTCTTCAGCCAGATTCATTATAACTATGTCAATCTTTCATTAACAGCTTTGGACACACGTTTGTTCTCAAATGCCAGGAGTGAGTTAGTCCATTACATATATCTCTCAAATACTGTCTGTTCCAAAACCTAGTGAACTGCCTCCATATGAGGCAATTTAAGGTATCAGGTATGCTCCTGAGTCCTGACATGAAGGCTATTCCATAAGGTAACTGAAGGCAGCATCGCCATGAGCAGTCTGATAATGCGTTGCAACAAGGTTAGTGAAAAAATAAATCAGAGATGGCAACCTAAAAAAACTATCAAAAGACTTGAGATCAACCTATCAAAGACTTGAGATATACAAAGGCTCATATTACACTCATATTACTATGAATGGGAGAAAGTGGCTGGTCCTGCCTTGATTTAAGGATTTAGAAACAAAATTTGTGAGACAGTTGTCATATTTCAAATATAAAATTTAATCATAAGGCTTGGTGAACATTTGAAGTTAAGTTACATTTTATTAATAACAAAGGATGTCTAATCAATTGATTTTGCATAACTTAAAAAATTAAAATATATTATTATTTGAACAATAATAATAATGTTAATGTTAATAAAACAGTAAAAAAAAATCTGCATTCAGTGTTTTCTGATTTAATACAAAATGTATTATCAAAACCAGTAGGAATCAAATGAATGCATAAAACTTTTAACAATTTAATAAAAAAATTAAAATTTGTTAAAATTAAATTTGAGCGTTTCCTTATTTTTTTGTCAAACAAACTGCAGCACGAAAATATGTGAGATTCCTTAAATGATTCCTTGAGTTTTAATAAGCTGTTTTATTTGAGAAGTACATTCTACTGTACAATAGTAACATTTCTGTCATAATTTCTTCAAGTTAAACCAAACTTTTATTTTGGCTGGAGTGTATCTTACCAGTTTTATCAGCTGAAATGATGAAATACTCATGAGGTGAAATGCCAGAGCAGCTCTGGAGATGAAGTTCATGTGGCGTGTCCTAATATAGTGTGACGGCAGACGTTGAAAACAGTTTCGTGCATTGCAGAAATCATAGGGCCCCAAGTTCAGGAGGTTTTGGAACAGGACTTAAGCACATTCATACTTATTATTGTACAGTGTATCCAATAATAAATGTGTAAGAATAACCTTTTGTTTTCCTTATGTCTAGCAAATACGAGATACTCCCAGCACGCCAGAGGTACTGTGGATGAGATCATTAAATCACCGGGTTTCCCTGACTCCCCATATCCTCCAAACTCTGTTGTGCAATGGCAGCTTCGGGGAGACCAGGGCTATGCGCTAAAGTTGGCTTTTGACACCTTCAACCTGGAACAAAACTGTGCAAATGACTTAGTGAGAGTGTATGACTCTTTGGTCCCCATGGACAGATTCCTTATGGCAGAGTAAGGGAATTGTGTTTGTGGCTGTAGCGCCATCTGGTGGCTGAATAAGCTACTGAAATATCAACATAGGTGTGAAATTTCAACATAATTGAGTTTCTCTCTCTCTCTCTCTCAAACAGGAAGTGTGGCTACTATTCTCCCAGTGATCCTCTAACCTTCATCTCATCTCGAAATGTTATGCTGGTCACCTTGGTAACCAACGATAAAGGGAATTATCCTGGTTTCAGAGCCCGTGTCTCTCAGATCAAGCGAGATGGTAAAGATCAATCCTGGCTGGCTGAACAAAAACATACTTGACTGATTAATAGTAGGGGATGCATTACTGTTGTTTTTTTGTTTTTTTTTATCTCTCACTGGATCTTCCCTTTCAACAGATCAAACATGTGGTGGTACATTGACTGGATCCTCTGGAAGTTTCCAATCACCGAACTTTCCTAATTATTACTCCCCCAACACAACATGTCAGTGGGACATCGAGGTGAGGTCCAAACACTCATGTTGAACCAGTTCATGTCCTGATGAACCACTTTTATAAAAGTGTTTGGTGCTTTATGAGCACTCATTGGTATCTATTGTTTAAAGGTTCCTGCTGGCAAATTCATCAAGCTGAAGTTCCCCAAGTTTATGGTTTCAACAGAGAGTTGTACAGATTATGTGCAGATTGCTGGTAAGAGGTCAGTAAATTAGAGCTTCAGTTAAACTTTTCACAGAAATGTCTATTGTCCGATCTGAATGATCTGACGTTTCTCCAAGAGTGCTGATGAAGCATAGGACATTTCACTTTTGGATCTTGGTCTGTATTTATGTCTTGTTTTCTAGTAAAAAAACATCCTTAAAACAAGATTTATTTATTTTTAGAAGAAAAGGTTACACAACAAATGTTTCATTTTCAGAGTTCAAATTTAGTGAGGTTTCTTCTTCATTTGATCTTGAACCACTCGGCTGTAATATTCATTTAGCTGAAGATTTCATACTTGCATCACGATTAAGTTAAAAGAACGCGATCTCTATTGAAACACCCATGCGATCTTATTCCTAAATGACCACGATTCAGCTTTGTCTGTTAAACCTTTGACAAGTATGATAACACTGATTCAAATCTGCTTTGGCGCTCCCGCTGACCCAGAGAGAGCAGTAGTCATTTATAGGCATTTAACAGCTAATTTAATAGCTTCACAAACCTTCTTTTGTCTTTTCGATCACACAGTATCAATATTGCTGTGTTACAATAACTCAACGGTAGTGATCAAAATAAAGTAAGTCACCTTCTGAAAGTAACTTGACTTCAGTTACAGTGTTACTCCAGTATGTGACCGCATTTGTTATTGAATCATTCATTCAAGAGATTCGTTCAAAAACGCTGATTCGTCCAGTAATGCGTCAAGTCAAGTTTATTTGTATAGCGCTTTTCACAATACAGATTGTATCAAAGCAGCTTCACAGTACAGTGAACAAGTGAAGAATGCCATTAAATCATACATTCAAACTGATTTTTTTCAAATTAAAATGAATGTAATTTTTTTTTTTTTTGACTGCAGTAATTAACAATTTGTCAGAACCTCTAGTAAATGAAATGTTATTTTGTTTAGTTGTCTGTTCAGAATCATGGGAGAATTGTCATCTCCATTTTAAACAAGAAAAATATGATTCTCTGTTTATCCAGACTCTTTACAGCTCTAACTTACATGCTTATTATTACTTTGCAGCAAATTGTGTGGGCAGCTGGCAGCTAATTATATGGTTACCGGCAACAGTAGCAAGATGACTGTTGTGTTCTACTCGGATTCATCATATGTAGATCGAGGTTTTAGCGCCACTTATGAGGCCTTTGAGCCCACTGACCGTAAGTAAATGCATTAAAATGGTTAACTGTTAAAAATTGGGTCACATTTTTGACCATTTTAGTAGTAGTCTGGGCTGAGGTGGAAAAAATAGACTTGCTGATGCCAGTGATGGTGCTGTTACAGTTTTTAAAGTGGTGTCAATGTGAACATTAGACAGTTAATTCAGTTTCTGAATCTCTCAGCCTGCCCGGAGATGTTCTTTTGCGGCAACAAACGCTGTGTAAAACCAACAATGCGCTGTGACGGCTGGAACGATTGTGGTGACAGCAGCGATGAGAAGAACTGCCGTAAGTGTTCCTTGAACATTGTCTTTAATCAAACACACATTTGCACACTTGCCCTCTGTATGTGAATTTAAGCTCAGGCATACACTGTGATTGAATGTGGATGGTTGGTATTTCAGAATGTGACTCCAGCATGATCCAGTGCAAAAACGGGTTCTGTAAGCCCATGTTCTGGCAGTGTGATGGCGTAAATGACTGTGGAGATGGTACAGATGAGATTAATTGTGGTAAGACCCTTTGTCCTCTATCTTTTCTTTTCCTTCCTTTTTTTTTTTTTTTCCTCTTCATCTCTTTCTGGCTGCATCTGAAGCCTGAAGAATGCGGCCTCCACGAACAATAACAGAAAATGTCATCAAGACGCATCTTAATTAATAGATTTTTTAACATTCTATAAACAAAGATGACTTCATCTGGTCAGATTAAGAAGACAGCTTAGATGTATCCTTCATTCTCTATAGCTGCGTTTCCACCGCAGGAATTTTCCCCGGGAACTAGGGACGTTGGGGTGGTACTCCGTGTGTTTACATCGCAGGAACCGGGGTCTAAGTGAAGTTCGGGGTAAAAATGTTTCCCTCCGAAAGTCCCTGCTCGCGAAGTAGTACTTTTTCAAAGTTCAAGAACTTTTGGGGGTGGGACTTGGGCGCTGAACATGCTGATTGGTTGAGTTCACACAGCATTTTTTTTCAACCACCATTTTTTAAAAGTCTGTTGCAGTGCGTGCAGTAACAGTTGTTTGCTATTCGAATCAACAAACTTCACCAGACTAAATCTCCTAATCTCCATGGTACTTTAGACCGCGATGGAAGCGCAGACAGCAACAGGTCTGGTGGGAAAAAAATTCCTGGGACAAATTGTTCCGAGTAATTTCCATGGAAACGCGGCTTATGATTTCTCACAATCCTGTGCATGCAGTTTGACGGTTGTGTACATTTTATAGAGTTTTTCTTTTAGATTTCTAGCCATTTCTATCAAGAAATCAGCATTTTAGTTTACTTGGTTATTTATAAAGCTTAACTGATATTGTTCTAGATCCGATGGACAGATCAGGTGGAGAGTCAAGAATATATAAAACATAAAATTAGAAATGATTTAATAGTTAGAAATATCATCATTCAGCATCATCAGCATAATTTTCTTTAATTTATGATCTGTTTAATGTAGTTATGTTAGTTAACACTGTAAACACTGCCACTAAAACGCATGGCTAAAGTAGTTCCAGGCAGGTCTTGACCACATTACAGTTCCATATCACTTCGCGTAATTAACTATAATAACGGGAAATAGGATGCAATTCATAACAAGAAAAAAAATTACAGAATTATTTTTATTTTTATTTTTATTAGAACACTGCCATATGAAATAAGTCAATAAAAGGCTTTTATGGCCCATATCGTATTATATAGGAGATTATGAAGCTCATACTTGAGGAGGAAAAACACATCAATGTTATTCAGTGGCCCAAACTGAGCAAAAATATGCAATTTGGTGCAGATGTTGTTTATATGGCCACAAAGTTTGATGAAATTTGAAAACTTGATTAATAGACTACTTGCATAAATTGCAAATACAGTAAATATCAGTTGTCACTATATCTCCCAATAATGTCTTAGTAAAAGGATATTTATTTGATTTGTTTTATGATCAAAGCTATATAGGTTTTTTTTTACGTGAGGGGGACACTAAACATATAATGCAACGCAATACAGTGATGACTGAGAGATGAAAAAAGAAACCTTTCTCAAATGCCTGATGTATCGTATTTGATACATGCATCTAAAAATATTTTTTTTAGAGATAAGTAAAGCAAACCTAAGTTGCTTCAGTCCAGTAAGAGTTCATGTTGAAATATTGATAACAATATGAAAGTTGTTCTTATGTTTACTTTATGAAAATCAGAAGCGATTTCACAGCAAAATGACACGTTTAGCATGACCTGAAGGTGGGCGTTCTTACAGTTACTTCCTTAAAAAAAAAGTGTATAGGCATATAGTAGATTGTGTACAGATTATTTCAACAAAGTTTTGATTGTTGATTCATGTATCAAATATGATACAGCAGGCTTTATAGGGTTAATGTTCCTAATGATAGATATGAAGTGTTACTGATAAATACATAGCGTAAAGTAAGAAAACCCCTGTTTTAGGTCATTAGACATTGTTATTGAGACATGGAAATTAGTCCAAAATGAGTCCCATTTCCTCATGAGGACTTAAAGGGGTGGTTGTTTATAATTTAACTTTTTTAACTTTAGTTAGTGTGTAATGTTAATGTTTGAGCATGAACAACATCTGCAAAGTTACAACGCTCAAAGTTCAAAGCAAAGGAAGATATTTGCTTTTAAAGAAATAGTTTCAACAGCTCCTCTGTTGACAGACCAGGCAGCTAATCGACTGTCTTCTGTTTCAGATACAGCCTATATCTCTCTCTTTATCATTCTCTCCCACACAGAAACAGATCTCTCCACACTTGCTTTGACATAATTGTCCTCTTTTTTGGCAGGATGTAAGGTTGGAGAATTTAAGTGCAGTAACGATCAGTGTGTCTCCGAGAAGCTGAAGTGTGACGGGAAACGTGACTGCAACGATGGCTCAGATGAAGATGGATGTTCAAGAGGTGACTATATTTTAGATAAAGAATGATGCAGAATGGTACAGACTAAAATCTGTATTACATTTGTTTATTTAACTGTTAGACCTACCTGAAAATCTTAAAGCACTGTTTACAAGGTTACATGTGTCAAAAACAATTAAAAAACAATCTCTTTTTTGGTGCATTTTAGCAAAGCAGGTACAGTTCTGAACCGGCCCACCTTGGCCAGTAGGAAAAAATCATAGCGTTAAGCCCTGATATATTAAAGGCAAAGCTAAATGTGACGTTTATTATATGGGTTTATGTGAAATTTGTTCACTTAAATTAAAAGTTATTTTTTTTAAAAGCCTATTAATGTTACAAATTATAGCTTTCAATTATACTGTAATGTTGAATGGCTATAATGAATCGCTATAATTGAGAAAGAAAAAAAATGCAATAGAGACATCAGTATCAGTACTGGTATCATTGATACTGGCCTTCATTCACGGGTGCTTAGTAAAAAGATGCCATTAAACACATTTAAAATATACTGTCTTTATGTTGTTTATACATTATTCTGGAGATTGAATGTGAAAGTATTACAACATAAATATATATTATTAACTTTTATGTTATGTGTGATTAATCATGATTAATTACTGAAAAATTTGTGATTTAATGAGTTAATTCTTTTTTTTATCGATTGACAGCACTAGAAAATATATATTACGGAAAATATTCTGAAATTTGGAACACTTCAGTCATTCTTAATGCTTGTTTTTCTTTCTTACAGAAATTTCTTGTACAGTCTCAACTATTACGTGCAATAACAACAAATGCGTCACCAAAAATAACCCTCAGTGTGACGGGATAGATGACTGTGGCGACGGCTCCGATGAGTCCAACTGCAGTGCGTGTCATTCACATCATTATACACATACTTCTGTTCTCATATCTGTATCCTGCTTGGTTTAAAGTTGATTTCTATCTCTCCCTCTTTATTCTCTAGACTGTGGTAAGAAAGCTTTCAAGACGTCTCGTGTTGTGGGTGGGGAGGACGCAGTTGTGGGCGAGTTCCCATGGCAGGTCAGCCTCCACATTAAAAACATGGCTCATGTTTGCGGTGCATCAATCATCAGTGAACGCTGGCTTGTGACGGCTGCCCATTGTGTACAAGACGACAAAATCAAGTGAGTTTCCTCTGTTTCTCTTTTTTTAGAAACCTTTAGAAAAGAAATCTTTTAATTTAGAAACTCATTAACTCAACAAAAATAAAAAAAATTAGAGCAAAATGTTTCACAAAAACTGTTGTGACACTTTGATTTACTTACAGCTTGCACCAGCGCAAACCCTCATTTAGCATTAAACTACTGTCAGGATTTACTAAAGACACGTAGTGAAAAATGATAAATGAAAAAGCGTGGACAGTAATTTTTCACCTTATTCCATATGCATTTGTAGGATGAAAGGGGGAGGGGAGAGGATAATTTAAATTATGCATGATTTAATAAGGTTTGCATTAGTTAATTTAGTGGTATTTCAATATAGTACTATTATTTAGCACCATAAAAAAAGTACGTCTTAACCCATTTTGCTCTTGACTTGCTGTAATAGTTACAGTATTAATCAAAATGATTCAATCCCCATGGCAAATCAGGTTGTTTGCAATGAAGAAAATCACATAAAAGTAACTGAAATCGCTCAACACAACAGATGCTTCAAGTGGTTTCCCCAAATCATGAAAATGCTACTTTTAATGACTTATGCAGTCTCAAAATTGTTCAACCTCTTCATGGCAAGCATCTTTAGTACATAGTAGAACACCTTTCTGCTGTTATGACCTGCTGCAAACGAGATGTATAACCAGACACCAGCTTCTGGCAGCGTTTCTGAGGAATCTGAACCCGTTCCTCTTGAGCAATGGCCTCCAGTTCCGTAATATTCATGGGTTTGCGTTCTGCAACTGCCGCCTTCAAATCCCACCAGAGATTTTCTATGGGGTTCAAGTCAGGTGACTGTGATGGCCACTGTAGAATCTTCCAGGACTACTTCTGCAACCAAGTCTTGGTGGACTTTGAGGTATCCTTAGGATCATTGTCCTGCTGGAAGGTCCAACCACGCTCAAGCTTCAGCTTCCTCACTGATGGCATGACGTTTTCTCCTAGGATTTCCTGATATACAAAAATGAATCCATCTTGCCAGAGGATACAAAGCAGCCCCAGAGCATCCATACCGCTGATCCACAGGGCTGAAAAGTTCCAGTTTTGTTTCATCGCTCCACAGAACAGAATCCCAAAACGTCTGTGGCTAATTTATATGGTTTAGAGCAGATTGGAGCCAACTTTTCTTGTGCTTTTGGGTCAGTAGTGGTGTACGTCTCTGCAAGCTGACACCTCAGTGCCTGTTACCACCAAGTCTTGCTGCAGGTCTTTTGCATTCACTCGAGGGTTATTCTGAACCTGCCTTCTCAGAAATCTGGTTCCAGCCATTGACTGTTCCTTAAACTTTGAACTTGCGAATTATGCTTCCAACGGTGTCTCTAGGAACATTTAATGCTTTCGCTTTCTTTTTGTATCCTATTCCTTGTTTGTGAAGGGTGATGATATCTTCTCTTAACTTTTCAGACCATTCTTTTGACTTAGCCATATTTCTAACATGGAGTCAAATGTGACACTCAACAAACCTAGCCAGTTCAGATATTTCATGTGTTTTAGCTCAAGCACACCTGGTGCAACTAATGAAGCCCTTGATTTGCATCAGGTGTGCTTGAGACAACACCTGTTTTGCAGATTTGTGATGTTGTTAATTTTGAGACTGCAGAAGTCATTGAAAGTTGCATTTTCAGTTGAATTTGGAGGAAACATTTGTTGTGTTTAGCTATTTCAATTACTTCTGTTTGATTTGTTCATTGCAAACAGCTGAAAAAGCTAAACAGAAAAAGTCTGTACATTTTGACAATAAATCTGATTTGCAATGGGGGTTGAATAATTTCGATTACAACTGTACTTCCAACACAGAGAGAGATCATTTTCTCCACTCATGTTCATTTATTTGGAATGCCTGAGGAAGACATTATCCAAACTTATTGCTGGCTAAGGGGCCGATCACACCTGACGCGTTTTTGGCAGTGAGAGGCGCCTATTTTCAATTGGTTTCCTATGGCAGCGAGCGTTCTGCGCGCTGTTTAAGCGCCTGCTGCGCCTCGCGTTTTTGAAGTTGAAAAAAAAGCAACTCCGAGCGGAAAAAGCGCCGACGTCATCGCGTTTTTTCCCACTGTCCAGTCGAATGAATGGAGAGGCGGGCCTTCCGTTGTAGTGATGAAAGCTACAGTTGCTTGAACGCCCGGAGAGTGCGATGATAGAGGATAAACTTGTGGTGCTCTCGCTGGTTACCAGGAGCTTAACGACTTCACGAACCGTAACTACCACAATGTTAACAGAAAGTTAATAAAGTTAATAAAAGGCTGATTTGACGTTTACTTGACTGACAGGACAGCTGTTTCAGTGGTTGCCTAGCAACATAAAAAACGCAGCGCACTGCTCGTTCTGTGTGATGGTAAGTGCTGTGTGCCTCGCGTTTTCGAACCTGAAAAACGCGTTAGGTGTGATCGGGGCCTAAGCCATGTTATTTTTAATTTGCTGCATCTGTGTTGTTAGTAGATGAGCCGCACCTGATTATCATTGGTTCTGCTGCATGTTTGTGACCCAGGGCTGTTGTGCTGCTCTTGGTAGACTGCTTTGGTCATAATGGAAATGAACTGCTGCGTCTGTTTTTTTTTTTGTTTTTTTTTGCACATTGTCAGTAAATCACCCACAGAACTTCCCATCGTCACTTTTAGGTGGTTTTCACGCTAATTTGCCAGCAAGTTTAGTAAATCTGGTTTTCCTGTGTAAACTTGATCAGAACTGACTTAATACATCCACTAAGCAATCACCAAAACACCAGCTGATTAAAATGAATAAGAAATATGGCTGAAAGAAGTTCTAAGAAAAGTTATAGTATCATTGGTTGGCAGATGCTACTTGGTTTTTATGTATATGTATGTATGTATGTGTGTGTAACTGTGTGTGTGTGTGTGTGTATATATATATATATATATATATATATATATATATATATATATATATATATATATATATATATATATATATATAATATATATGAAGAGTTCAGATGCAAAAGCCTCTAAGTGTCATCTGAAATTTTCTTCTAGAATGATCATTTTTATCAAGCTCGTATATTTAAGTTCAGTAATTTCACTTAAATGGCAATGAAAATTACCTATTAATAATTTGTTACATTTATATAGCGCTTTTTCTAGGTACTCAAAGCGCTTTACATAGATGGGGGGATCTCCTCAACCACCACCAATGTGCAGCATCCACTTGGATGATGCGACGGCAGCCATATTGCGCCAGAACGCCCACCACACACCAGCTTACTGGTGGAGAGGAGACAGTGATGAAGCCAATCAGTATCTGCAAAAACTATTAATTGTCATTTAAGTGAAATCACTGAACTTAAATATATGAGCTTGATAAAAATGATCATTCTAGAAGAAAATTTCAGATGGCACTTAGAGGCTTTTGCATCTGAACTCTTCATATATATATATATATATATATATATATATAACATACATACATGCATACATACATACATACATACATACATACATACATACATACATACAAACAAACAAACAAACAAACAAACAAACAAACAAACACAACTTCCGTTTTGTGCCGACTTGAATAACATTTTTTTTTTTTTTTTTTTTTTTTTAAACAAAGTTAAATAGTGTAGCTTTAATATAATGAATATACTGTTTTCATTTATCAGTTAAATTGGTTTTAGGCTTTAAGAGTGGAAAAGAGAAAACCTTCATCTCTGTATATCTGATGAATCCTCAGGTATTCTCAGCCGGGCACATGGGAGGCATACTTGGGTCTTCACACACAAAGAGATAAACAAACGGCAACGAAGAGATTCCTAAAACAAATCATTCCTCACCCGTCCTACAACCCCTACACCTATGACTACGACATCGCTCTCATGGAGCTGGATACAGCCGTGGCCTTCAGTGACACCATTCGACCCATTTGCTTGCCGAGTGCCACCGATGTCTACAACTCTAGTGACTCTGTCACGATCACCGGCTGGGGTGCCACTAGAGAAGGGGGTCAGTAAAAGAACTATACAATAATGCTTACACCTCTCACAAAGCCTGTCATATTTCACAAATTCACAAATTCTTATCTTTTTAAACTTCGTTCTTGTCTTTTGATTTTTAATTGGCGTGTGTTTATTTCAGGCGCTGGTGCGATTGTGCTGCAGAAAGCGCGGGTTCGCATCATCAACGGTACGACGTGTGATAAACTAATGACTGGTCAGATCACTTCACGCATGATGTGTGCTGGCGTTCTGACGGGAGGAGTGGATGCTTGCCAGGTGAGTTTCATGAACTTTAGCACACAAGTTCACAGGATTTTCGCTGCAAAGCATGTATATTTTTATTTCTGTTTATTTAATTATTTAGTTTAGGAATGCGCATATTTGTTATCGGTCAATATTAGAGATTTTTTAAATATCAGTTTTGGTCGATATTGGATATTTAATTGGTCGTGCTCATTTCTCAGATTTTGCACTTTGCCTAATGTTTACTTAGTTCATCTTTAAAAACACAAAAAATTTAACTACACTCTTAAATAAATAGCCGTGGCTGAAAGTATTGTCAGCGACATAAATGTTCTCTGAAACCTGTTTTAATGGACATTTTGATTGATTCTGTGAGGCCAGATTTTGTTTTAGATTTTTTCTATAGATCAATTATAAACTTTAAAAACCTTTTAAAAATTTGGTTTTGATTTGTTGTTTATATATAGTTTTGTTATTTATATATTTTTTCAGTTTTCAATTTGTTTCTCACCATGAATATAGCCAAGGTAGCTGGCATAGTGTTAAATTATAATCCAACAGACATTTTATCTAGACAAAATCATATCGAATTTTTTTTTTATCAGCTATTTATAGGTTATTGACCATAAAATTAACATTATGATCATCTTTTTGGTATCGGTCCGAATTTTAATATTGTGCGTCCATAAGTGCCATTTTATTTAATTGTTTCTCTTTGTTTTATTTTATTTTATTTTATTTTATTTTATTTTATTTATTATTTTATTTCCTCTCTCTCCTGTTATTATCATCCATTTAAATAACTCTCTTTATCTTTGCTCAGGGTGACTCTGGTGGTCCTCTGTCCTACTTATCGGGTGACCGTATGTACCTGGCGGGAGTTGTGAGCTGGGGTGACGGTTGTGCCCGCAAAAACAAGCCAGGCATCTACACAAATGTCCCAAAATTCAGGGGCTGGATCAAGGAGAAGACGGGAGTATAACTTGCCTGGAGATTATGATGAACTGAGAAATTTTATGAACTGTTTTGGTTTGTGAGGCCACAAATATTTTAATAACCCAATATAGCCCTGCAAACAAGAGGGATGGACATGTTGACCAGTTTTTGCATTTTTCAAAATTGTTTTATATATTTGTATATTTTATGAGGAGAGTGGTATGGGGCTTTTATTCTGTCTTAAGGTGTGTAAATAAATGTCTTATTTTCTCCTTTTAAAGATTTTGTGTTTTTTAGTAACTACATTCTTGAAGTGACCACTTTTATTTTTGGATTGTGAGTGATTTAGTTGTTTGGTTCTGTACCTTCAGTTTTCTTTGTTTTAGAGAGTGTGTATTTCTGGAGTCACACACACATACTTAAATGTGAACATGCTTTTTATGACTTTTGTGCAAAATGTATGTGATGTAATGTGACTTTAAAGAAAGTTTGAGTTTTTCGGAATCTGGAGTGCTCAGGGATTACATTTAACACTTTAAAAATAACAAAAAATAACTAAATTGTTTCATGCAACATGATTTACCAATTTAGCAACGTTTTACAAATAAAATGTATATCTGGTTAATACAGTGTGAAATGTGTAATGCGTTCACTAAAAGCTATATGGGGGAGGCTGCAGACCTTGAGCCGGTAGATCTACGCCCCTGCTGTTCCTGGTGCGTCCAGTGGGGGGATACAGCGAAATAACACCATTAAATCGACACTCAAAACTTACACATTAATAACCGTCCCGTTCATAGACTGCCCAATTTTGTGGTTTTTGTTCATTTAAATATAAACGTTACAGTGTAGATCTGCACTATGGATTAAAATATCTGTAGATATTCAGTTGGGCTTCACTCTCTTCACTCAGCCTACAGAAGACTATTTGTTTTTGTGAATTAAAAATTAATAATACACATAGTTGGATCAGATGACAAGTAATGATATATGACCTACTGTAGAATAACTGAATATTGTATATAGAATATTCACTGTATGTTTTCATATAGGCCTACAGGAGACTGAGTGATACTGAGTGAAATATGTTGTTGTGAATTTATACAAAGTTACATTTAGATATTAACCATATTTAGCCCATTAGACATACAGCACCGTGTAATCATATGGATCCTCGATTAAATATCTGCTGTACTATTCACTATTGGTCATCATACAGCTACAAAACAGTGTCCTACATAGCATTTTATGAAGACAAACACAATTTATCCCTTTTCTAAAATTCCAAGGGCCATTTAGAAGAAAGAGACAATATTGTTGTTCACAAAAACATTATTTATCAACACCATTTATGAATTATGATGACTCCCCTATGGCTTGCCACTCTTCTTTAACTGTTTTTCTATCCTCCTGTCAAAGTGCTTCTGCTCACTGATAAAAAAAAATTATTTTTAAAAAGGACATCCATGGTGATTTCGATCTTGTCAAATTCACAAGCAGCAGGACCCACTGTTACATTTTGTATACAATTCCTGAATCCTTAATTTTTTATCACAGTTGCTTTGGTACATTTCTCAGATCACTACTGAAATTCTCATAACTAGTTTTGAACAAATTGCCAATGCTTTGGTAAATTGATTATGAATTGCCTTGCTGCTTCCTAATTTATCAATTCATTATTTCCTTCATTAGTGAAATTCTAAATACACCTCCGCAATTCATCAAATAGAAATGTATTGAAAACATGCTTAACAGTTTATGACAACTAGTCAACCATTTTGCATTTAATGACTTATGCAAGGAACTAATGCCTAGATGTTTTGAGGAGTATGACAATTCAACAGAGAAATAGTAGAATAGGCCTATATTTTGATCAACATGACATAAAGAGTTGATAATGTAGGAAACAGCAGACAGTTGTACATTATCAAGTGCATGAATGTACCGAAGCATTTGCAATTTGTATAAAAGAATGAGAAATTGCTTTTATGATGTGCACAAGTGACAAGATGATGTGATTTCAGTTGTGATCTGAGAAATGCACCAAAGCAACTGAGATAAACTGTAAGACTTATTGGAGACCCTGCAGAATCACTGTAGACCCCCTATAAGAGTCACAGACCACATAAAAGAAAGTGTTACGAGAACACAAACTGCCTTGTTTTAATTTGAGTTTCATATCTGTGGGTATTTCAGATATGAAAATACCCACAGATACTTGAATACTTATCGGTTCAAAAAACCACCCACAAAACCTCGCACAATACAACTTTAACATCATAGGATGTCCTGTTACTTTATCCGCTACAGTAAAAGACCTGGGTGTTATACTCGATTGCAACCTGTCTTTTGATAATCATATTTCATATGTTACAAAAACAGCCTTTTTCCACCTTAGAAACATTGCTAAGCTACGTAATATGCTATCAGTTTCTGATGCAGAAAAGTTAGTTCATGCATTCATGACCTCGAGACTAGATTACTGTAATGCTTTATTAGCTGGTTGTCCTGCATCCTCAATAAACAAGCTACAGTTAGTCCAAAATGCCGCCGCTAGAGTTCTTACGAGATCAAGAAAATATGATCATATAACACCGATTTTATCATCACTGCATTGGTTACCTATAAAACTCTGTATTAATTACAAGGTATTGCTACTGACCTATAAAGCCCTAAACGGCTTAGCTCCAGTCTATTTAACGGATCTTCTATCACCCTATAATCCATCGCGCTCTTTAAGATCACCAAATTCAAGGCTTTTGGTCATACCTAGGATATCCAGAACCACCAAAGGAGGGAGAGCATTTTCACATTTGGCTCCAAAACTCTGGAATAGTCTTCCTGATACTGTTCGTTGCTCAGACTCGCTCTCCCAGTTTAAAACTAGATTAAAGTCGCACCTCTTCAGCCAGGCATTCATATAATCCTACAGTTCAAACTACAATCCGGCCTCTAGCTCATAAATGCCAGAGGAGAACTGGCCCCCGACTGAGCCTGGGTTCTCCCAAGGTTTTTTTTTCTCCATTAGGTCACCTGATGGAGTTTTTCGGTTCCTTGCCACTGTTGCCTTTGGCTTGCTCAGTTGGGGATATTTTGGGGATATTTAATTTAATTTTATCAATCAATAAATTCCTCTTGAAACAAACTTTGTTGTATTATTTTAATTGAATACTGTGAAGCTGCTTTGATACAATCTGTATTGTGAAAAGCGCTATACAAATATACTTGACTTGACTATTTCCTAAAAAAAAAAAAATAAAAAAAAAATAAACATTAATAAAATGTAAAAAGGACATCCATGGTGAATTTGATCTTGTCACAGTGTGTGTGGGTGTGCTGCCCAGAATTGATGTCAGGTTAGTGTGGATTGCATCAATTTGCTCCTGATCTTCAAAGTACAACGGCACAGGCACTTGTTGGTGGAACACTTTGATTTCTTTTGGCCACTGATGATGGACTGTGCAGAGAAAATTGAAAATGACATTAAAAACATGTCCATGTATGTCTCTGTAAGTCATTTATTTACTAGAGAAGCTATTGGTTTGGAATGCAGTTAAAAAAAAAGAGATGAGTGTTTTATAGTTTATATAAGTTTAGAGAGAGAGAGAGAGAGATTTTCATTTCCTTAAGTAGCTAAAGCAAACACACACCTTTATGGGATGCAAGTTAAAAAGAACTTGGTAAAGACAAAGTATGATAAATCCCACATTAAGTTCACACAGCCTACATTTTAGTCCAGATCAGTAAGCTATTTTTAAGAAAAATTTATATTTAGATATAAATTAGATAGTTAGATCATCTCATTTATAAGAAACAACTCAAACCAGAAAGGAGTAAACAGAGTCTTACCAGAAGAGGCCATCTCACGCAAGATAAAGACAGGCAACAAAAGAAAATTAATTTTGAAAGTGAGTAGAGAAGACTAGGGGCAGCTAAACTTACACGTGATTAGCTAAGTTTAAGCCAGACAGAACATCAACCTGACCGTCCAGAACTTTTTGTCTCTCGAAATAAATTATAGACCCATCCATTGATATACAGAAATGAATTGATATCTACCTAGCTCTATCAAGCTAATCGTTTATAAATAATAAATGTTGCATCATTGCTAAACAACAATAACTTTAGCAGATTATTTAATATACCTCAATTCGTGTCGCTGTACAGCCTCCCCCTACTGGACGCATCAGGAACAGCAGGGGCGTAAAACTGCCTGGTCTGCAGCCTCCCCTACTCACTAAAAGAGCATTAATTCCATTAATGTTCTGCAGGGGGAGTTTTTTTTTTTTTTTTATGATAACTTTAAATGAAGACTATGGATGTTGCCCATCATAGTACATCCTGTCTGTATCTTTGAAAAATGGTGTTTAACAGCGAATTACTACACTACCCATGAATGGACACATTTGTCATACACACACACTTTTATATACACTTAACATACTTTAAATGCAGAAACTGCAACTGTCTACCATTTCTTCATTTCATCACCTTTGTTTTCCCCCAGTTTATTTAACTTTTTTTATTTATTATTTTTTTAACCAGTTTATTTAGTCTTTCAGGTCTTAAAACTGCATGTATAATTATATATAAATACAAAAAAGTGGTTACAAATCGTTTTAGTTTAAGATGCTGCATTATTCAACACGCATAGGAACTATTTCCTGGCACATCGCGGTATCCGGACTGTAAACACAGGCGTACCAAAAACGGTCCCTTCAAGTTATCGCTCCGGTGTTGCTCCGTTTCGAGAAGCGTAAACATGACAAAAATGCAACCGACATGTGCATTACAATATCTGAGGAGATAATCTCAACAAATATTATCAATGATAATGTGAAATTAATTGAAAAATGCATGAGGATTTGAATAGTTGAAAAGCCTGCTGAAATATTAAAAATGTCCCATGAGCGAGGGAAGAGCCAGAGCTGGGACTGGGACAGTCCTCGGTGTCGAGCCCAGCTGGACGAGGTGTTTTTCCGCCAGCATGACTACATCCAGACGGGCAGCACTGAACACAAGGAGTTCTGGGCCTTCTTCGAGCGCTTCCAGAGATTCAAAGCCAAGAAAGAGATGTCAGCATCCAAATCCAGCAGGCAAGAATCACACGAGGGAAAAGCCAGGAAGAAGTCTGGATCTGTGGATCTAGGACTTCCAAAGGATTATGATGCCAGATACAGGATCAACATCTCCGTGTGCTCCAAAGACATCGAGGAGCGCCTGGGAGGATCTGAGCACAGGAGGCGCAGGGAGAGCTCGGGTCCCGGCAGGCTGGAGATCACAGACTGCCGCCTTGCCCTTCTCCATTTCCTCGATTTCAACCAGAAGCAGAGCTTCAACAAGCTTTCCAAGTTAAGGAGGGAGCAGAAGAGCCTCCCCATCTTCCAGTACCGAGACAGGATCGTGGAGCTGGTGAGGACTCATCCTGTGGTGGTGGTGGCTGGAGACACGGGGTGTGGGAAGTCCACACAGGTGCCCCAGTATCTGCTGGCTTCAGGCTTCAACCACATCGCCTGTACTCAACCGCGCCGCATCGCCTGCATCTCTCTGGCCAAGAGAGTCAGCTTTGAGAGCCTCAACCTGTACGGCTCCAAGGTACAATTTAAAGATGTTTCGAGACATACATTTTCATAACAAATACTTTTTGTTTTGACATATTAACAGATATTTCTCTGTAAAACTGTTAATAAATATAATTAAAAAATTTTTTTGTATTACTGTAAGACAACAATACTGAGAAAAATGCCTTTTTTTTGGCATGGAAATGAGAGTTCGGGATCAAAATGCGCACAACTGTAATGCAACATACACGGTTGCACATGTGAAACGTGTTCTAGCTCAAGCACACCTGGTGCATCTCATGAAGCCCTTGATTAGTTACATCAGGTGTGTTTGAGACAACACCTGTTTTGCAGATTTGTGCTGTTGTGAGGGGTTGAATCATTTTGAGTGCTGAAGTTGCATTTTCAGTTGAATTTGGGGAAACCATTTGAAATAGGCTATTTGTTGTGTTGAGCTATTTCAATTTCTTTTGTTCATTGCAAACAGCTGAAAGTACATTTTGCCAATAAACCTAATTTACAATGGGAGTTGAATAATTTTGATTACATTTCGATTATATACATAATTATTAACAGCATCAAAAAAAAAAAAAAATGGAAGTAGTTAATATATACAATAAAATATATGTATATATTGGTAACTACTTCCATTTCTTTTTTTATTGTGATTCTGTTAATAATTATTTGTAACATTATTATTATTACTAAAGTTACTATATATATATATATATATATATATATATATATATATATATATATATATATATATATATATATATATATATCAGAGTTTCCGCTAGAAAAAAATGGTGCCGGTCAAAGTGACCGGCAGAGATTTCGTTTTCCGGACATTTTGATGATATGCCGGTCAAATATTGCCTCTTAATTAGTCAAGTTGAGGAAAACTGGAGGCAGGCTATGTAACTTAAAAAATGACATAATCAGGCCGTATAGAATGCAACATGTTTATTAGCCTAACTTTCAAATAGACGGAAAAAAAAACATGAACGTCCGATTGGCGTCAATCAACGCCAATTGTTTTTACTATGGTTTCACATTCATAGTTTAACAAACCAATCCCCCTTCCCCACATAAAATATCTGAATATCTCGCGGTGTAAATAGCCGCATTTCCATTACAGATTTGCGCAAATGTTTTGCGCTATTATCTAAATATCGATAAAAAAACTATTGCGAAATGACGGTGTTTCCATTAACCGATGTTATATGCGACTAAACGTCCTTTTTTCTCTCACGATAAGTCATTTCAAAAATCACGGCAACGGACGTTGGTTTATAGGCTATAATATCACAGCCACCGCATTAGACATTATTATTATGATTAATGGAAGGAGACGTGGCGTGTTATTCAAGCATTAATGGCAGGGAAAGACCCTTGTACTGCGAACGACACATAAGGAGTTTCTGGGTGTTTCGCCCTCATTTCTGCTCCGAGGTTTTGATTGTGGAATTTATTTGAGATTTAGAATCCAGTATTCCTATAGGCTAATTATTGTTTCTTTTATGAATTTAATAAAGAACTCTGTCTCGTATTCTGTCCAAACGATCCACGTAGGCTACTTTTGTCCATTCGTTTTTCCTTTTTTAACCCGTAATTGAAAAACGAAAAATGAACGGTTGTTGTCTTTTTAAAACGCAAAGTTGAACACCAAAATTTTAATTTGAACTGGCTACACCAACTGCTGCGCAAAAAAGTAAATATCGACGCATTTTCTGATTTTTGTTTATAAATGACTTTTTGCCCCTTTATTAAACATTTAAAATATTCACAAATTAATATGGAAAACATGTCGATTTTACTGGTTTTCAAAGGCCAAATTAGAACCTGGAATTTATGTTTTTCCCGCAGTGCTGAATGAGAAGAGCCATTAATATTATGAATAAACTATTGTTTTCTAAGTGTCGGCTAAAATCACATCTCCATCTCCGCTGTTAAGCAGATGCGCTTTTAGAGAGAAATGCACCTTTCATACGGATTAGGTATAATCAGAAGGTATTAGCTTTCGATTCGAATTTGTTCGAAAAAAGTGGACATTTCAAGCTTTAGCCTACATAGGCTATATTTTGTTTAAATTCTCACGCTCCAGTTTATGGAGATCATGAAAGTGCGTCTGATTGTTTTATTTTATTTTACAAAAGCACAACGTTTTCTTGTTATTGTGAGTTTACACAAATAAAAGTAGTTGAGAATAATGTATTATTATTTTCTGTATGACCAGAAATGATAGAGTATTTTAAGTTGTTTCCACTGTTAATAGGAAAATGCAAGTGGTCACGCCCGCGCCTCCGTGCCATGCAGTGCGCGCTCCACACTCAGCTTTGTTCCTTTTTTGCATAAAAGCGTCTTCTAAATATAGCTTATTAAATGTTATAATATAATAAAATAATATAAAATGATTATTAT
This sequence comes from Leuciscus leuciscus, assembly GCF_965113295.1. NCBI lineage: Eukaryota > Metazoa > Chordata > Actinopteri > Cypriniformes > Leuciscidae > Leuciscus > Leuciscus leuciscus. The sequence continues at coordinate 7,110,231 of NC_138734.1, read as the reverse complement.
TTGCGTAGCTATACATGGACCTCAAACACACCGCGTCTTCTAAGTCAGGTGACTGCAAATGCGCAAAAACTGTTTCCATTGCAGTTTTGCGAAATATTCCTTTTTCGAATTGCCTGAAAAACCACCTCATGCGAGGATAAAAACGTTCTTGCGATAAACGGGAGTTTTTGCGAAATTAACGTGTTTCCATTGTGCGTATTTTTTATTCGCAATTTCAATTTGCGCAATTTGAAGGGTAGCCTAATGGAAACGCGGCTAGTGTCTCTCCACAACTTGCAATGCGCATAAGCCGCGTAACCTTGTTCTCCGCAAGGCGACTTCGCTGCTTCGTCTTGATCCGATTCTGCTTTTTCTCCGGTGGTGGTGGAGCTGTCTGGACATCTGAGGCTTCAGGCGTTCCTGATTCACCATCGTCCGTCGCGTCTGGCCTCTGAAAAAAGCTTTTACGGCTAGTCTGCCTGGGCCTGGCCATATTTGAAACGTCTCACTCATTCGTTCGTTGTTTAGGTCTATATTACAGCCGTTTTAGGCGTGCGCTTTATTTGAAATGCAGCATGCGATGTTGTTTAATAACTTTCAAACGGTAGAGCCTGTTCCTTTATAACATAGCCAAAGGTCGGTGTATTTTTGTTTTATACATTTTAGGCTTATTCTCAAATTCAGATTGTGTTAGGGGGGCGGGATTATTAGGTAATTTTAATCGGACAATTTGACCGGAGAGATTTAATTTTGTCGGACATTTCATTTTTTTTCCGGCCAATGTCCGGCAATTACCGGACAACGGAAACCCTGATATATATATAGTACTCTTATGAATGGATTGCAAAAACATTTTTGTCTTGTATGTTCTCCAGGTTGGGTACCAGATCCGCTTTGAGACCAGCCGCACCACAGCTACCAAACTCCTGTTCATGACCGAGGGTCTCCTGCTCCGGCAGATCCAGCAGGACGCTTCCCTGGGCCAGTACCAGGTGCTGATCGTGGACGAGGTGCATGAGAGACACCTGCACTGTGATTTCCTGCTGGGAGTGTTGCGTTCCCTTCTGCCCCTGCGCACAGACCTGCGGCTGGTCCTCATGTCGGCCACCATCAACATCAAGCTCTTCTCCAGCTACTTCAGTGACGCACCGGTCCTGCAGGTGCCAGGCAGACTCTTCCCCATTCAGGTGAGCTCTCAAACGCCTGTTAAAATACACTGTGTTTTTGAAGTGGAACCTGCACTTATGTTTTCCTATTTTCTATGTTTTTTAAAATATTGAATAATTTTCCAGTTTTATTAATTTCATGATTTTATTTGTTTTAGGGCAAAAATATATATATTTTATTTAAAATTTTGATTAAATCAAAAACATTTTATGACCCTATTTTCTCTGTTTTTAAAATATTTAATCATTTTCCAGTTTCATTCATTTTATGATTTTAGAGTTTTAGAATTAAATAATTGTAATTAATTTTAATTAAATCAATAAAATGTTACAAGACCCTATTTTCTCTCTCTATATATATATATATAAAATTTATATTTAATCATTTACAAGTTTCATTCATTTAATGATTTTAGAGTTTTAGAACAAAAAGTATTTTATGTAAAATTTGAATTAAATCAAAAACATTTTATGACCCTATTTTCTCTTTATTTAAAATATTTAATCATTTTCCAGTTTCTTTCATTTTATGATTTTAGAGTTTTAGAATTAAATTATTTTAATACATTTTAATTAAATCAATAAAATGTTACAAGACCCTACCCTATTTTCTATATAAAAAAAACATTTAATGATTTTAGAGTTTTATAACAAAAAGTATTTTATTTAAAATTTAAATTAAATCAATAACATTTTATGAGACTCTATTTTATGTTTTTAAAATCTTTAATAATTTTCCCGTTTAATTAATTTCATGATTTTATTGATTTAGGGGTAAAAATATATATTTTATTTAAAATTTGAATTAAATCAAAAACATTTTATGACCCTATTTTCTCTTATATATATATATATATATATATATATATATATATATATATATATATATATATATTAATCGTTTTCCAGTTTCATTCATTTTATGATTTTAGAGTTTTATAATTCAATTATTTTAATTAAATTAAAATTAAATCAATAAAATGTTACAAGACCCTATTTTCTATTTTTTACAAAAAATATTTAATTATTTACAAGTTTCATTAATTTTAGAATTTTATAACAAAGTATTTTATTTCAAATTTAATTAAATCAATAACATTTTATGAGACCCTATTTTATGTTTTTATCATTTACAAGTTTGTTTTAGGACAACATTATTTATTCAAAATGTAATTTTATGAGACCCTATTTTCTGTTTTTTAAAATATTGAATCATTTTCAAGTTTATTTTATTGTTTTAGGGCAAAAAATATTTTATTTAAAATGTAAATGTAGTAAATAGATGACAGTGTCAGTTTGTCCTGTGCTGCAGGTGATCTACCAGCCCATTCCTTCAGAAGAGCAGGTGTCCCGCTCCGAGAAGCTGGACCCGCGGCCGTACCTGCGTGTGCTGCAGGGTATAGACCAGCGCTACCCCCCCGAGGAGAGAGGAGACCTGCTGCTGTTCCTCAGCGGAGTGGCCGAGATCTCCACCATCCAGGAGGCCTGCCAGGCGTACGCCACACACACACAGCGCTGGATCGTCCTCCCTCTGCACAGCACGCTCTCACTGGCTCAGCAGGATAAGGTTCATTCAGGACAGACCCATCACTCATTCATCATGATCTTTATGCATTACATGTTTTTATGATTAGCTTTAAAACTGTGATTGTCATTTCTGCTTTTTTTTATTATTAGTTGCAAAATGACTGGCCTATTTATTTGGCTACACATTACCATTCAAAAGTTTGGGGTCAGTTGCAAGGATCCATTAAATTGATGTTATTAATGTTAATTAATAATTGATAATTATATAATAATAATTAATAATAATAATAAATAATAAAATAATTAATGTTACCCAATAAAAAATTAATAAAAACTATTCTTTTGAACTTTCTATTCATCAAAGAATCCTGAAAATAAACGTATCAAGGTTTCCTCAAAAATATGAAGCAGCACAACTGTTTTCAACATTGATAATAATCAGAAATGTGTCATGAGCAGCAAATCAGCATATTAGAATGATTTCTGAAGGATCATGTGATGCTGAAGACTGGAGTAATGATGCTGAAAATTCAGCTTTGACATAACAGGAATAAATGACATTTCAAAATATATTCATATAGAAAACTATTTTTTTTATTGTAATAATGTTACTGTTTTTTGCCTTGCTGAGCAAACGAGACTTCTTTTAAAAACATACTTACTCCAAACTTTTTAACAGTAGTGTATATATATATATAAAGTATGTCAGTATATCAGCTTGAAGTTATTTATCGATGTGTGAACTTTGACCTTCAGGTGTTTGACATTGCACCCCCGGGTGTGAGAAAATGCATCATTTCTACCAATATTGCTGAGACGTCGGTCACTATAGATGGAGTGCGCTTTGTCGTTGATTCAGGTAATTCAGTCCGATTGGTGGAAGAAGTGGAACCTGTGCTAATGTTCTCCTATTTTCAGTGTTTTAATTGTTTTAATTTTCATTTTAATGATTATAGTTAATCATTTTTCCATTTTTATTCATTTCGAATTTGATTCATTGACCCAATTTTCTCTGTTTTTAAAATATTTATTTATTTTCAAGTTTAATTCATTTTATGATTTTAGAGTTTAAGAATAAAATTAGTTTATTTAAAATTTAAATTGAATCAATACAATTTTGCAAGACCCTATTTTCTATGTTTTAAAAATATTTAATCATTTACAAATTTAATTTATTTGATGATTTTAGAGTTTTAGGACAAAAAGTATTTTATTTAAAATTGAAACTAAATCCATAAAATTTAGTTTGAGACGCTGTCACCAATTATGATTGTCCTTTCCAAAAACGTCTTAATTTGTTTCTCTTTGATGTTTAATAACAGGAAAAGTGAAAGAAATGAGTTTTGACCCCAAGGCTAAGATGCAGAGACTGCAGGAGTTCTGGATCAGCAGGGCCAGTTCTGAACAGAGGAAAGGCCGCGCTGGCAGAACCGGGCCGGGAGTCTGTTACCGACTCTACGCTGAATCTGATTACGATGCCTTTGCCTCGTATCCTGTTCCTGAGATCCACAGGGTGGCGCTGGACTCCCTCATCCTACAGGTGCTCTCTCACATCATGAAAACAGTAACCTCATCATTTGTGTGCCAAAGGGGAATATTGTTCTCAGATAATTATAATAATTCGGAGAGACGCTGGACTAAAGCATGTTGCAAATGTGTTTGTGCAGATGATGAGCATGGGTCTGGGTGACCCTCGCACTTTTACCTTCATAGACCCTCCTCCCGCTTCCAGTATTCAGACTGCAGTGACATACCTGAGAGAACAGGGGGCGCTAGATGAACACGGGGAGCTCTCCTCCATTGGCAGGCTGCTGGCTCAACTGCCTGTGGATGTGGTCATTGGTAAGGAACCCTTTGCTGCTGTTTTGTGCAGTTAGTTGAGCTTGCTACGGTATTAATGGCATTATAAATGCTGCTCCTTCTTGTGTTTGTCCAGGAAAAATGTTGGTTTTGGGTTCCGTCTTCAAACTGGTGGAGCCGGTGCTGACGGTTGCCGCTGCTCTGAGTGTCCAGTCTCCGTTTCTGCGCAGCGCTCAGCACAACCCTGACTGCTCCACCGCTCGCCAGCCCCTGAACAGCAACCAGGGAGACCCCTTTACACTGATGAACACCTTTAATGCCTGGGTGCAGGTCAGTCTGGGCCAGTTTGCCTGCTTTATTGTGTATCAATGTTGGAAACCTGCATGAACATTACAAGACTGAACCTGACGTGATTTTTATATATAATAAAACTTCTTTACCAATAATTTGTACATTAATGACGTTGTTATATCTATATTCAATAAAAAAGTATGCATATTTAGAGAATGAAAGCTGTTTTGAAATGCATTTTGTGAATTAAATATTTGATTTTGTGCATTAATATTATTAAGAAATGGAATGTACCAAAACATTTCTTGAAGGAAATATGCATTTCATGATACAGACAGATTTTTTTGGTCCTTGATATTATATATGATATATGATAGTCAGAGAGAAAAAGTCAAAGAGTTGCAAGATGTTAACTCAAAAATTGTGAGAATTAAAGTCAGAATTTTGTTATAAACTCTTAATTCTGAGAAAGAAAGTCTGAATTGCAAGATTTAAACTCCTCTGAGAAAAAAAGTATTAGTTCCGAGATGTTAACTCAGAATTGCGAGATATAAACTCGGAATTGCAAAGTCATAGATGCGTAATGTCAACTCAAAATTGTTATAAGGGTAAAAGTCAGAATTGTGATGTAAAAAGTCATAATGACTTTTAAATTTGTTGTATTTCATGGCGTAGATGGGGTTCCACACTTTAGTCCTGTTGTTCTTTACCTTTATAATGCATTATATACAAAGGCATCTTATATGGCATTTAACTATTGTGAACGGTGTTTGATAAGCAGATAATTATTTTTTATGTGACTATTAGTTATAAATCGGCAAAACTATTTTTATTTTTTTTTTACTTTGTAATGTATTTGGACAATAGATAATGTTATACTATTGTCTAAGTAAATTACAGATTAAATCAGTCATTTCAAATTGAATTTAGGCACAACAACGATCATGCACAGTATAAAAAAGTGGATATTAATTTTGATATTTGCTAAAGGTTACATTTAACAGTGTTATTAAATTGTTACTGTTTTTAAAGATGATCTTAAATGAGGAGAAATGAGTAATATTGGCTAATATATATCAACAGGTGAAAGCAGAGAGAGGAAGCGGCTCCAGAAAGTGGTGCAGAAGGAGAGGACTGGAGGAACAGAGGCTTTACGAGATGGTCAACCTCAGACGACAGTTCAAAGTCAGCAGCAGCAGCTTGATATCTCCGTGACGTTTGTGACCCATGTGACCGATCTTAATCGTGTGTCATCTGGTTCCTCACAGGAGCTGCTGCGCACTCACGGTCTCCTGGAGGATCATACGGGCAGCAGGACCGGGCCGCAGGACCGAGCCCGGCGCAGAGAGAGGCTCACAGAGAGACAGAAGCTCCACCAGCTGAAACGAGACCATGAGCTCCAGGAGAACACCAAGAGGAAAGTTCTCCGGCTGGAGGAAGGGCTGGAGGGAGACGCCTCATCTGGATCTGATGGAGAGGGAGCGAGCTCAAGCAAGAAGAGGAAAGATGGTTCTGAACAGACTGTGGACATACAGGTCTCAGGTTCAGATTCTGATTTTAGAGCATGTGGGGGAAAGAAAGAAGAGATTCCACACATTCTTAATTTAATGTACACTACCGTTCACATTTGAGGTCAGTAAGATTGTTTTTTTCCCAAAGAAAGTAATCCTTTTATTTAACGAGGATGCATTCAATTGATTGAAAGTGACGGTACAGACGTTTATAATGTTATAAAAGACTTCTGTTCTTTTAATTCTTTCTATTCACCAAGTAATCCTGAAAAAATATATAATTCTACTGTTTTTACTGTATTTTTGATCAAATAAATATAGCTTTGATGACCCTAAACTTTTGAACGATAAATAAATATAATTTTTCACATCAGGGTTACAATATAACTGAAACTAAAACTATAAAAAAACACAATAAAATGACTAAAACTTCAACTTAAATGAACAAGAAAACTGAAAATGCAAACTATAATAATATCTCAATGATACTAAATAACACTGATTCACTTTACAGTAAATTGTGGAAATGTTTAAATAATGTCACTAGGCTTAATATTGGATTAAAAAATATATATTTTGAGGTGAAATATGACCGAGGCTTTGTGAGATTCACTCATACTGTACACTTCCTCTGTATCCTTACTGGTTGTCTGGCTCTTACAGGAAGTCAAGTTCAAATTGCGTCACAATGTTAATGAGCTTCAGGAAGCTGCGTGTGCCAGTGCAGATCTGTCGTCCCGTCAGCAGGCTCTGCTCAAACTGGTGCTGTGTCGAGGCCTGTACCCACAGCTCGCCATGCCAGATGAGCACAACGCAACACGCAAAGACTCTGAGCAGGTAACGGCTGAATACACACTGAAGTGCACCTATTATGCTTTTTTGGATATTCTCCTTTCATGTACTGTATAGTATAGCTGTTTGTGAAATGTAAAAGGTCTGCAAAGTTTCAAAGATCAAAGTTCACGACAAATGGAGTTCTCTTCCTAAAGAAAGAAAGCAATTTCACTTTGCTGCATTACCGAAGGATGAGGATAAGGAAAAATCAGCACCATCATTCCTGTTCGTATCACTGTGTATACAAGTGCTGAGGAAGATCAGGAGCTGAAATTCAGATATGGTAATGGCCGTTGGGTTTTCGAAACGCCCTGTAAGTGGTAGACCAATCACAACAGACTGAGCCATCTGACCAATCGGAGCAGAGTAGCCAATCATAACAGGGGCACGTTCAAGTTCAAAACGGTGCGCAACGTTTTGCTATGGTTTCCGGGGTTGAACGTCATGTTTCCTGGAAACGGCGTGCACCGGTGTGCAACGGGGTTTGAGATACGTTTTCTCTTGTTTGGTGGGTGTGTCAGAACTGCAGTCCAATCAGCAGCAACATGTATATAAAGCATGCGGTATTAAAGTGAACTCGCACAATGGGTTCAAGGAAAGTAATTTACAAATGTGTTCGCTGCAGCTCGGTATACGCAACAACTGAGGATATTAGAAGACATGTTTGTCGTAAGTTTTATTGTAAAAATATAGGATATCAACATTATGATGTAATTGTTTATATTTTTAGCTTCATTGCAAGTGTATGACATTTGGTATAGAAATAAACAATGGTAATTAAGTGCTTTTCCTAAAGATGAGAAAGAAAATACAGGGTATTAAAACAGTATGAACTACAAATAAAGTCAGTATGTGAGGCTAAATAGATGTATTTTAGTCTGAATTAGGTAAGATGTGTGCTTCAGTTTCAGCAATCCCTTCACTCTACTGGGATGTTCTCTTTTGTTCTGGGCGGCAAGTGCAGTAACTGTAACATCGGGCATATTTTATTGTATTAAACACATATTTATACCGACTTCATCAGGCTCTGAAAATTCTTCACAAAGAACACAAAGAATGGCCTTCTCAGCTGCCATAGTTGCAACTCTTGCGTCATCAGAACAGTGTGTTCAACGCATCACCGTTTCTGTTTAAAAAACGTTGTGCAACGTTTTGTCGGGGCTGAACGCAGCCCACACTGAGCCATCTGACCAATCAGAGCAGAGTAGCCAATCACAACAGACTGAGCCATCTGACCAATCAGAGCAGAGTAGCCAATCACAACAGACTGAGCCATCTGACCAATCAGAGCAGAGTAGCCAATCACAACAGACTGGGTCATCTGACCAATCAGAGCAGAGTAGCCAATCACAACAGACTGAGCAATCTGACCAATCAGAGCAGAGTAGCCAATCACAACAGACTGGGTCATCTGACCAATCAGAGCAGAGTAGGCGCTCAGAAAGGATGGGTTTAGAGAGATCTAACCATTTCAGATGCGGCATTATTATGAGAAAATGTAAGTGTTTTTTGACCTTGGATGCTTTTAAACCTATGGTGGGAGACCTTCACAACACAATTAGGAGCATTAAATATCATAATAGTGGCACTTTTATATGCATAGTAATATCAGCCAACTTTGGACAGTTCACTTTTTGTGTGTGTGTGTGTGTGTGTGTGTGTGTGTGTTTTAGGTGTTCCACACACGTAATAAACAAGGTGTTGTGATCCACCCGACCAGCGTGTTTGCCATTGACCCTGAAGTCCTGCATGTCCCCGAGCACGAGTCCAGCGAGTTCGGTACACACTCCTTTTTGCAATAAGACAGGCATCGTGACTGAAACGTTCTTCTTTTTCACTGTGTTACTCTTTCATTCTCTCTGTAGGTGCTGATAAAGGCCAGAGCAATAGGCATCAGTTACTGGCTTTTGTTACTCTGCTAGAAACAAACAAGCCTTACGTCTCAAACTGTGTGCGGATTCCAGCCCTACAGGTCAGTAAACACTGAGACAGTTAGAACCATTTTTTCCCCCCTTATTTTTAACATAAGAGTGGACGTGGTCATTTGTAAATTGAATGTGCTTTAACACCTGATTCAGTAAAGGAATTATGCAAATTATGCAAATAGGAAAATATCAGAGAGGAGCCATGCAGACCCTCATGACTGTGTGCCAAAGTCAATAAGTCTCTTAAATATCAGAACATTTGAGCTTTTTATGACAAGGCAAGGTTAGTAAAGGTTGTAAAATGTCAAGTAGTGCAACTCCGCTAAAAATGAATGATGTTTATGAATTAAGAATTCATGATATTTGTACAATTTAAAAAAACGTTTTACCCTGAAAAATGTATTAAAAATTTTTTTTGCGAATGATTAAAATGTGTGCATATATATATTCAATGTGTGAGGAATAATTTTTTTTAATTATCACTTGATGGCTACACTTGACATTTTTATAATCATTAAATTTCAACTTGAAAATGCTATAGTTACCATTAGTTACCAATACCAATAGTTTTCAAAACCAAGAAAAATCTAAAGAGTACATTATCATTTAAAAGTATGAGTCAGTAAGCTGCATTAAATTGCTCAAAGTGACATTAAAGGCATTTATAATGTCACAAAAGATTTCTATTTTAAATAAGTGCTGTTCATTTGAGCTTTTTATTCATCAAAGAATCCTGAAAAAAAAAAAATATATATATCACGGTTTCCATAAAAATGTTAAGCAGTCCAACTGTTTTCAACATTGATAATAATAAGAAATGTTTCATGAGCACATTATATTAGAATGATTTCTGAAGGATCATGTGACACTGAAGACTGGAGTAATGATGCTGAAAATTCAGCTTTGCATCACAGGAATAAATTACATTTTAAAATATATTTATATAGAAAACATTTCATGCAAAATTATTGTTTTTTTACTATATTTTTAGATCAAATAAATGCAGTCTTGGCGAGCATAAGAGACTTCTTTCAAAATATTACCGACACCACACTTTTGAAAAACCTTTTAAACTAGGTTTTTCCTTTCCTTCATCTTGAACACTCTTGTTTGTCGTTGACCTCTCTCCTGTAGGCTCTTTTGCTGGTGGCCAACTCTGTGGACACTAACGCGGACTGCACACGTGTGGTGGTGGACGGCTGGCTGGAGCTGGGCTTGACTGACGGAGACGGGGCCATGAAAGTGCTCTCCTCGGCCCTCACGCTGCGGGGCGAGTGGGAGAGACAGCTTCAGGCTCAGCTCGGACAGGGCGGCCCGGGTAGCTCCGCTGGACTCGGCCTGAGTGGGCCCAAAGTTTCCCGCAGAGAGCTGGAAAAGCTCTGTGAGGGACTTGTGCGGTTTCTGCTGTATACTGAGGTAGCGAGGCAAAAATAACAATAGATCTGCGTTTAATCTGGGTCAAACACACATGATAATGACTTTCTCTCATAGGTTAGTTACAGTCTGAGGCGTCTGGCAGGGCTGCAGTCTCAGAACCTGTACATCGGACCCCAGAAGGATCCGGATCTTTCTTCCGCTTCAGTTCTCGGCTCTCTGTTCCCTGGCATGAAGGCGGAGCCAGATGCTATTAAAGGAGGCCTGCGTGTGTGCAGCTACTTCACTTACAACTGTCTGTGTGTAAGTGTTCTTTCCTATGGAAGTTTGTGTCCACCACGGAAAAAAAAAATATATAAAAAAGGTCATTTTAACATTTTATCTCACAATGTCTTTTTTGTAAACTCAGAATTTTGAGAAAAGTCATAATTGACCTTTCGCAGGGAGTTTGATTGACAGGCGATCTGACCAATCATAATCCGCCATCCGCCGAATCCGCCATTTTTGTCCGACAAAGCAGTCAGGAGAGTTAGTAGATTAACGTTGGAGGATTTGAACTTGAAAAACGGAGTGTATATTGACGTCTTTCCGCATTTAAAACAACACTCCTTATGTTCTTTCATGTTTATTTGATGCTAAAAATGAACTAGAAGGAAGCGCGTTGTCAGACACTCTTTGCTCCGCGATGTATTTTTCACTGCGTGAGAACATGGTGGGGCGTGAGAGCGGCGTGGCTTGTCGGACATAGCAACAGTAACTATAGGGGGCAGGGATTTGTGAAAAGGTCAATTGTTAGACGTAAACTCAAAATTATGAGAAATGTCAGAATTGAGAGATATAAATTTGCAATTACAAGTTTTCAGCTTGTAGTTGTGAGATGTATAGACCTTATGCGCCAGAGAAACAGGCGCGCAGCCATCTTTAGAATATTGTCTTTGAACTTCCGTTTTTGTGATAGCTCTTTATATCTCTAGGCATCGCTGTTGAAGAGTCATTCAATTTATTGTAGAGTAAACGAAAGTTATCATAAGCATCTTAATGTTTGAAGCGGATATCATAACAAATGTCAGTAAACCGGCAAGATAAAAAAAAATAAAAAAAAAAGATTTAAGTAAGATCTTACTTTCATGGTGTGGAAATACAAACCGAAAGACAGAACACAACGAGTTCAGTGCTGAAAAGGGGCGGGGCTACGTAAGGTCTATGTACTCGTAATTGTAAGAGGAAAAAAGTCAGTTTGTGAGAAGTTGCAATTACCTTTTTTTTTTTGTGGCAGAAACAAGCTTCCATACTTTCCTGAATGTGTGGAAAGAATGTGCTCAAAAGCCTTCTCTTTCTTACAGTCCTTTAACGCCATCACTTCCTCTCTTTTTAATGTGTGTCATGTAGGACTCTAAGGACTTGTACAGTGAATGTTTACGCAGTTTTTGGAGCTGCCCTCACTGTGACCTTTATATGCCCCTGACGCCCTTGGAGCGCATGCAACATGAGGTCTCCTGCAGGCCGCCGGAGGAACAGCAGCCCGAGGAGGAAGCAGGCGAGTCTCGCTTAGCAGTCATTTCATCTCATGAACCAGCTTTTGTGTAAAGACTTCGATGTCTTACTAGAGAGTCCTGCAGTCATGATGTATCGTTGTACGACCACTCTTGATGTTCGCATCACCCTCTACAGAAACCTAAAGGATTTTTCTATTGGCTTTAGGATTATTGCAGAAAATAAGCTCTGTGACCAACAAAGGTTTATGAATCTTACACATATTGTTCATCATGATCATTTTCACAAATGAACAACTTTGAAGTCTAAATAAAATTAGCAGAAGTAAAAAGCTAAACGTAAGCTAAAACTAGACCAGTCACATGACTTCAACGTCACTAACATTAAGCTTCTGTCAACTCTTTCAGTCTTTATTTAAGAACTATTTCCCTGTACGTTTGAGTTAGAATAGTGATAATAAACACAACGAGGCTAGTGAATATATGAGTTTACCTGTTCGGCTGATGACGCTGAATGACATCATAACCTCTGTTGTCCCGTTTAGCCACTTATTAGCAGCCGCCTTTTTTAAGTTAAGTTGAAACTTTAAAAAAATCACAAGGGTGTTTTACTGATGTATTTTATGCAGAATAAAATGTGAAAATATATTGAGCTTGTGTGAACCACAAACCATTAAAAAATACATTTTCATTACTTGAAATAACGAAACATTTTTATCTGAAATCAAATTAAATAAAAAAATAATTAAACTTATTTTGTTTCAGCTAGTTGCCAAGGAAACATTTCTCATGTACTAACATAAATAAAACTAAACCTGAAATTAAAATAAAAAACAATACATATAAAAAAATTATATGAATAAAAATGACAACACAACAAAATTATTGAAACTTTAACTAAAATAAAAACTTAATTGAAAATATTTTATATTAAATAAAATGATAATAAATATAAATATACATACATTTATAGTGTATGTGTCTACACGTCTGTCTTCTCAAGTCATATCAATAATATTTTCATCATTTATTTTAGTAAGTGCTCTTGATCACTAATCAGTTCTACACAGTAAATGCTTTTTCTTTGTTTTCACAGAGCCTGAAAGTGTTAAAGCATCCTCATCATCTTCATCAGGTCTGACCAGGGTCTATCACTGTGATATCTGTAATAAAGACCTGACTCTCACCTCAACTGAGATCCTAAAACACAAACGCCAGCACCTGTCCTGAGCTCACACAGGGACACTTGCTCAGACTTTCAGACCTTCTCTGTCCATCCAGCTCCTCTGTCTTTAGAATCAATCCATTACATTTTTAAATAAATGTGAAAACTCTCTTGATGTAATTCTTCTACTTGTTTTGAATCTAGTGTACTTGGTCCTGGAATTGCATTACACTGACTGATGCGGCCCCTTGTGGACAGTCATGGATGTGCGTACTGAAAGTTGGCTCCACGTAGTGGTCACAGTGATTATTGTATAAAATCTGACAGAACTGTCTTTCTCTTATTATTTTCAATGCTGTCAAATCGATTAATTGCAATTAATTGCATCTAACATAAAATTTTGTAAATGTATACTGTATATATACTGTATATACTGTAACACACACACACACACACACACAGAGTCACATGATATATATACATACATACACACGCACATTATATATTTACAAACTTTTATGCTAGATGCGATTAATCGATTTGACAGCACTAATATATATCCATATATATTTATATATATATATATATATATTAATTGTCATGAAAATATTCTATTGATAGTCTTAGTTTTCTTTATGCAGAATATAATTTCTTAAATTTTTCTGTTGATTTTGGGGCAAAATATGACCTGGACAGTTCTTCCTGAAATCCGTCCTAATCCAAGGAGCACAATTCACTATTGCTGCCTTTTGCTGTAACACACCACACTGATGATGTGGTTATGAGTGAATGCTGTATTATGCCATCCCAGAATTAGTGTACTAATGCACATAAACACATGTAAACACGATTCAGAGTGCAAACTTTTCATTAAAATATAGAGTTAGGGTTTAATTAATGATACAAACCCACGATATGTAACACCTCAAAGCAGCAAATTGGCACAAAGTCAGAGAAGTAAGACAGCACAGAAAATAAAAACCCGTCTCCAAAAATAAATAAAGAATTAGAATAAATATCTCAATAAATATATAAACAGGTAATATTTTCCATTGATTACTTTTCAAACTAATAGACACATACATGTTAAAATATGCACATTGGCAGAAATAAACAACCCGAAAAAAGAAAATGAGTATTTAGGTACATCGTTACTTAGAAATTATAGGTTATTGGTTAAATAAATCAAAAGGCACATTTATTAATAGGATGTATGACTAGGGCCCTCAAGGGTGGTCTCATCTCTCAAAGTTCTCTTTTTTCCAGTGCTATTTTTGGGTCTTTTTGTGTTTCTCTACTATTCTGCCCATAAAGAGTGAGTGAGTGAGTGTGTGTGAGTGAGTGCAAGAGAATGTTTCACGTCTTTGAAAATGGATTGAAATGAGTCCAAATGGACAATGATATGCAATGCATGTTTGTAGATTGAATGGTCCAGTGGTTCATCCTGCTGTAAAAACCCTTTCTTTTAAAGTGACTCTAATGAGCAGTTAATACAACATTGATTCCTACGTAACTTGGAGAAACCTCTTGGAATTGGACATTATTTCTCCCCCATCACCGATGTCATAATTTAGTCATTGTCCAAAATTGACTACAGGGCTGTGTCTGATTCCCTAACTCCTCATGACTAGCAGCGAGGTAAGACAAGTTTAGGGGAGTTGAAATAGCAGCTTTGAGATAATTTAAAGCAATGTTTCTTAACACTTCGAGGTCCAAACCGTTACGCCGGTCAGCGTTGGAACTGATTGGTCTAAAATCTTTATATTTCTCACTTTAACAACGGGCTTTAACCAGGCAACACGTTTTCAGTGTCAAGTAATTTGTCTGTCCACAGTGAAGATGAAAATATCCTGTAACACAATCACAGCCAATCAAAACACATTTTATGCTTTTGGACCAATGGGATTTTACTGTGGGCGGGGCTAACTGGAACAACACAGACAAAATTGCACTGGTCAGGACATGTGAGGTGCAGTATAACCCATTATAGTTAATGATTGAGTACTTCTCTTGTTGCCATACTAACAGATAAAGTTCAAGTGTTGTGTCACACACAACAGTCCTTTTCTCTTTTAGTCGTTACTTCTGACTAATAATAACTAATTTGCACTGTATTTTTGGAGGTGTGTACAACAACATTTCAAGGCCTCGGTTTACATCTGCTGTGCAAATGTTTCAGGACTAGATTATCTCTCAACTTTTTTGGTCTATCCTTTAAATATAGGCAAGATTCTCAGTTGTTGGCCAGTTAAACACAACTATACTCTTAACAGAAGAATGAGCATGTATGTGTCCATATGTGGTGAAAGTGGTGGTTTTGGTGAAACTGCCCTCGATCAGACCGTTCACGTTCCCTGTCCTCGAACAACTAAAAGTGGTACAACATCAAAATGTTCTCCTTCACAAATATGTTCTGGCCGAACGTGCGTGAAAAACCTACCGCAAAGACCATATACAAAACCTCACCACAGCACACAGCCCCCAAAATAAGTCTCTTTCTCCATTTGCCTTACTCTCCTCTGGACATTGAGGTAAAACTCATCAACTTAGAGGTACGAGGGGAGTGTATTTGTTAAATCAATTGCCAAAAAAAAAAATTCTTTCAGTAGTTCAAGTAAAATAAGATACTCAAAATAGGTCTGATAACATTATCTATAAACATTTTTTCATCTCATATTTTCTCCCTAAATAAAAAAAAAAACAGAACCCAGGAGAAAAGAAAACGAACAAATGTTTACACGTCACTGAACCCCATTCACTCCCCACCTCCCGGAGACGACCCCTGACCCCAACGACCAGCAAATCAGAGAGCAACCTCCCCGAACCCATGCACCCACCGCCGGTACGAGCGAGAAGGGTCCGAGCGCAGAATAGAAAGAGCGGAATGCAGCAGACGGCCTCGGTGGGGGCGAGGGGATATTATCGTGAAGGTTTATGTAGGAGATCTGGCTCTACGGCTGTTCCTCCTTGTGCTCCCGTCCCGTCACAATAAGCCCCGCCCACGCGCCCTCCCCCCGCTCAGGCCTCATCGCACGGCCTTGTGCTTCCCTCCGCAGCAGCCGCATCTCTCCCCACAGCGCAGGCATGCGTGCAGGGGCAGGTAGCAGCACATGCAGGGCACGAAAAGAGACAGCACCAGCAGCGCCGTCCAGCGGGCACAGCACAGCGGGTGCGGCCCGCCGCCCATCGAGTCCTCGCACGAGCACGGCTCCCAGAACTCGCCCTCGGAGTCCGACATGCAGTGGTAGAGCAGGCTCTCTGCGCACCACACGCACGTCCACTGGCGCAGGCAGTGTAGCGCGGGGTCCGGGGCGTCCCGGCAGCGGCCCCGTCCGTTCTCGGAGGCGCTGAAGACGGAGCGGCAGTACACGCAGCGGGACGAGCAGGAGGAGGAGCCCTGTGGGCAGGAGCTGTCGTCGTCCGGAGAGATGGCTTCCCCTCCGCCGCCCCCGCGCCTGCGAGTCCGAGAGCGTGGCGTGGCGAGAGAGGCGTGGATGCAGCAGGGAGAGGGCGAGCCTTTACCCGTCTCCTGAGGGGAGCCGCTGGCCGACGACACCCCCGGCACGGCGTTGGGCATGCAGGTGGGCGAAGAGTTGCACTGAGAACCTTTGGTGTCCAGCATGACGGTGACCTCGCAGCCTGTGGTGCCCACGCCGGCCAGCTCTTTCTCGAAGCGCACCACGCACAGCTCGGTCTTGTCCTGGCTGCCGCTCACCACCACGCCCCCCGTCAGCCCTCCCACCTTGGTCCGTGTGGCACCGGCGCGTCGGTAGTCCTCGTAGCCGCGTGTTCCCCACAGGTCCTTGCAGGGGTCCAGGCTGCGGAGGTCCCCTTCCTCCAGCAGGGAGATCGTGGGCGAGAGCGGGGAGAGGGGAGAGGAGGCAGGGGGCGCTGTGGGGGGGGTCGGGGGGGCTGGAGGCGGCGGAGGGGGTGCCGGAGGGTTCAACACGGCTGTAACTTGGGTGAGCTGGTGCTGGGCGGGTCGGGTATGGATCTGCGGTGAGAGAAGAGTGAGGACTGAATGTAACTCTGCATTTGTCTGGATCAAATCATTCATTCAAAAATACAATAAGAACGCAGCTCATTCATACATGACTTAAATACACCAATTCGCATCATTTCTGAATTAAATTTCATTTTAATATTAAAGTGAAAAATCTAGGGGTTGATACAACTGTCCTGTGGTGTGTGACCAAAATATAACGTGGTGCAACATTCAGTATGGGTACATTCACGTGTGTTAAAATGTTATTACTTTAAATTGACGGTTGCACCGTGTGAAATTTCTAGAGT
The DNA here is from genome assembly GCF_965113295.1 of Leuciscus leuciscus. Lineage (NCBI taxonomy): Eukaryota > Metazoa > Chordata > Actinopteri > Cypriniformes > Leuciscidae > Leuciscus > Leuciscus leuciscus. The sequence continues at coordinate 7,092,873 of NC_138734.1, read as the reverse complement.
CATTAAATATACACCTTTTTTTTGTAAATGGTATTAAAGTTTTTTAAAACCATGACATCGACATGAATAAATATTTCTAAGAACTTGGCATGTGTGTTTAAAAAATATTTTTAATTAAAAAAAATCCCCCCTCCCCCTCCCCTCCCCTCCCTTCCCTTTCCTTTCCATCATGGGAACACCGTTGACCAATGGTGGAACTTGCTGGAATCAACTGGAATCAACTTTCAAGCAATGTGAACCCTTTACCTGGGCCGGGGTCTGTGTCGTGACGACGTGACCTGTCCCGTACGCGAACTCCTCTGTGGAGCGCACAAAACAGGTGGAGGAGGACTCGCTGGTCACAATGGTAATGGGTTTGGGCAGCATCTCTTTTCTGCTGTTGGACGACGACTCACTCCCTGTATGAGACTGAGACAGACTGCAAGTCATCAAACATGCAGAACCACCTAATGCTAAAGCCGACAGGATGTACACAAGATGGAGGAAATACGGTGTAGAGATGACTGGTGTAGTTTGGATCACCTTGTATTATGAATGAATCGTTCAATCATGACTCTGCTTTGACTTTATGTAAAACTGTTCGGTGCAAAAAGTGACCAAGTTGCTAAATAATTAGCAAGATTATAGATAGGAAATGGTAGAGTGATTTATTACATTTTGAATAATATTGATGATTACAAAGACAATTTTCTTTGGAATAACATGCACTGATAAATCGTGCATAACAAATCCAGGAACATACAGTATATTAACTTTCCCTGCCATTGACGGAAATTTCTGGCTTTCCATGTTTTCACTTTTAAACAGTAGGGGGCACTATTACGAATCTTCTGAAAGAGAACTGAATCTCATGATCAAAACACAGGCAAGAAGAAGCAGAAACAAGCAATTATATGCATATGTAAAATAATGTGATCATCAACATTAATCTGCATATAAATCAAAACTGCCAAACGTTACTGAATGAAATATCGACTCAGGATGAGCTATAGGACTGTGAAGATTTGGGGGTGTTGATAGACTCGATCTACTCCATCTATGTTTTGATCATCATTCTGAATCCCAGTCTTTGACAAAAAACTTATTTCCTCAGCTTTTTGCTCAAAAAGTTGCTTTTTTTTATTAAACTTAGAATATCTTAAAAACTAGAATAAAAGCAGAGGCTCTACTTTTTCTTTTGATATATTGCATGTTCAGATATTCATACAACAAAATATTCTGGAGGCCATGAAGTTTTTGTGAAAATGATCAAAAATGCTGCCGGTGGCTGGCAATTATTATTATTATTTTTTACGATGGCGGAGAAAGAGTTAAGAAAATAAATAGGGTAAATTTTGGTTTTACTGACTTCAATGTCTATGACGACTTTACAGGGATCTAGGCACGAAAAGTACTGTAAAATCTCAGATAGACGCGAAGATGAACCAGATACTCTGAAGCACTTTGACGTGATAAAAACACTCACTGCTTGACCATCATCCTCGGTGTCGCCCTCTTCAGGAGTCGAGGAGGATGGCGAGTCGGATCCTGCAGGAAAATGTTAAAAATGAACAAACAAAAAAAATGTCAAGAAAGAAAATAGGATCATCTAAAACACATTAGACATTTGCACTATCCTTTCATGGCATCGTCTTCTCTGGACTGGTACATTTAGCGGACATAACAACAGGGTTACTAGGTATTAAAACTGACTGACACATACTCAATGTAAACTACATTCATTTCTTTGGCTCCAGCTTCCTGTTCTCTATCTTTTGCTGCTCTGTACCTCTGTCCAGCTTATCAAGGACACTTTGAAGCCCCCTCTCGAAGGAGATGGCATCAGCTGGACTCTGGAAGGTCAGACCAAACTTCCTCTCCTCCACACGCCAGTGATGGAAGATGGGGTTCACCTTGTTGTAGACCAGACCCTTTTGAATGGCGCATTCCAGCACAGGCTACATGAAGAAAGAGAGGCGGGTCACTTGCGGGCCACTCGTGAGGGTGACTACTAAATTGCTACAACTACCGGGACTGTCAGGCTGAGGGAACATCAGTGCACTCAAAGACAGGCATGAACACACACGCACACACTCACTGCTCGATCGCGTAGCCGTTCTCCACGTATGACGTACTCTCTCCGCCCACGACCTTCAGAGCTCCGCCCCTTACAAATGATCACGTGACTGAGGCCGCCACCTCCAAGGGGCACCCAGCCACCACTAGAATCGTCACGTGTCATCACCACCGCTCGGACACGCACACTGTTAGGGGAGTAAAAGGAGTGAGTGCACTAGCCAGCTGAGCACAAACACCCACACACACAGACACACACACACAGACTTTTAGACAAAGGCCGTTAAAGAAGAAAACACAACCATCAGTATAACATATGGAAATATCCTTAAAATAAAGGTAAATGGCAAATAACAGAGAAAAGACACTGCGTTACAGAGACACAGTGTAAAGATGTGTAAAGGAAGTAACATTATTAGCCTGCAATAAAGCTACAATATGTAATTTTTTCCGCCGCTAGGGGTCTCTAACCTCTTACAATAACAAACGACGCATAAGCGGAATTATGGAACTTGTCATCATGCCGAAGGATCTAATAATGTTTATGGATGAGTGAATACATTGATGTTTTTAACGTGACTGAGGTATGAAGCAGGTCGCGAGTGCTAATGAGAGACATCAGCGCCACACGCGAGTCCCGCGGATATAAAGGAATAAGGACATTTAATTCTACCGAACTACCCGCAAGTGCTGAATTACTACTCACACAGGTCAGTTTATTATACGAATGAAACTTGTGAGGTAACGCAGCGCTGTTTCACTTGGTCTGCACTATCACACTAAACTGCATTTGAGTGTGTTGAAAGTTATAATGTTATTCTATGTGTTAGTTCATCTGTATGAGACTAGCAGTAAGCTAGATCAACATTAGAATAACATACTGATCATATTCTAACATTTCATCATGTTGAGCTAAATAACATTGATTCGTTTTAAGTACATTTGCTCACCTGTCTAATAAAGTACATGCAAGAGCGGCGTCTCTGTCAAGTCAAAGTTAGTCGTGGACGTGGAGCTCTCGGCATCTCGAAAACGCCACCCTGATATTGATCCTCGTTTTAGTTCTCCTTTTGTCCCAAAGTCTGCTTGCCATGGTCCATAATGTTTAAACGAAACAACAACAGCGTGAGCGTGCCGCTAGACGTAACGCAGTTGTCCACGTCTGTCGCCATGGTTACTATGTCAGTATGAGCGCCGGAAACCAGGGATAACGCGGATATTACGTCATTGACAGGCGACAAGTGAACAGGGACGAGCCATTATATAAAATTGTTAAATCTTTGGGAACTTTTGGGATATTGTAAGTACACTGCAGGAAATATATCACACTGTGCAAGTGATTTTTGGATAATTTATTACAAAAATCTTACATATTGTAGCTTTAAATTAGCGTTCGTCAAAATTTTATTACATTAAAAATTTAATTATTATTCATTCGTTAAAATTGTCGTTCATAACCCATTTTGCTTCTGTAATGTTTCTGGATGCATTCCCAAGCGAAACTGAATAGTCAGTGAGAAAAAAAAGGCAAGGTGGGACACTGGATTTTATCCAGTTGAAGATTATTGGATCATGAAAAGTAGATGTTAAAGTGGTTGGACATCATCGGAAGAAAGGCTGTTTCAGACAATGAGCAAGTTATTACATTTTAAAGAAAAGATACAAAGACAAACATATTAATATTAGAAAGCACTAATGAATTGGCGGAAATTTCCCAGGTACTTAGTAGTGAAAATGCCTTGAACACAATCCTCCTTTTTTTTCAACGTGGAAAAATTCAAGCCAGCCAATTGCAGCCAGTTTGGGGCTAGAAAACAGGTTTTGGGAGGGATCTTTTGCCTACAATGGACCCTTTTAACAAACTGTGATGGTGCGTTTTAACGGTCAATAGCATCGTAAATCTGCAACGTTTTTTATATTTATATTTTATTTATATATTTTTTAAAAAGGATGTACATTTATAACACTATACTTTGTATTGTATTACCTTTGCATCAAATTACAGAAAAACTAGTTAACGCTGCAGTGAGGGTGTAACTGATACAGCGGCTGTGGTAAAATTTCAGTAAAATTACATCCTTCTCTCTTCTGACTGCCGTTATCAATCTCTCTCTATTTTCCTCCTCCTATTGAAAGTTGGGAAAACACTATTGTGGAGTTTTTCTTTCGCAATTTGAGCAAATGGGAACACAAAAATACATTTAATGTAGTCTCTCATTCACCGCTATAGAAATGTACCCAACTATGACGACTTGCGCTTCTGAGAAACCCGTAAATGTGAAAAGGGTCAATATGGTTCATGTGATGGTCACAGCTGGCAGAAGACACATGACTGAAGGAGAGGATGAAACATGTTAGGCTCTTTTCCCTGCCCACGCCATGATGATGTTCGTCCAAATCATCAGTCATTTCAGAGGTGGTTATTACAATTTGATCAAATATTTTGAAGACGTTTGAATTAATGTGTACTTATGAGTACTTAAAATCAGTCAGAGCTGGAAATGTATCTTCATATTTACAGGTAAAGCTTCATATTATGGGTAGACTACTTTCTTTGACCCCCTCAACATCTTATTTTGATGCCCTTCAGGGGGGATCAAGCCTTCTTTGGGAGGAACCTTAATTCGCACCCTGCTTATGAGTGGTCCACAGAGCCATAACATACATTAAACGTGTAGGGGCAATTTTTATGTTGATGTTAAAGGTGCTGTAATTGATTGTATCCCTTTTGACAACATCTGCCAGATTTAGCCACTAATTAGACACGTCCCTTCTCCCGCCCAAAAGATATGTCAGCAAAGCAAACCCGAACTTTCTATGGATTGACAGGACGAGATTTCGTTTCTGATTGGCTAAAAAAGGGCGGGCCGCTCCCCCGACTAGTTTTGCGATGAAAGAGACAGGTGTGATTTGTCAAGACACCCATTTCAGTGATATCTGTCAGGTAAAAATGCATTTTATGTGTGGTATAAAAAAAAAAGTGTGGTCCTTTAAAATCATGGAGGCTACTGTAAGTACTATGACGCGGGGATACAGGTGAATTTTGAATGATTTCTTGAGACAAGATGGTGTGGTATGGTGGCGAGGACTGATTTATTGTGTTAAATGGAATGAATAATCTTAAATCACACCGTCATGTGTGCTTTTGTGTATTCCATAAACTATAGGTTCAGTCTAGAATATATAAACAGTGAAGCACGATTATAACAATGGGAGGAAACAGCGCGATTTTTTAATGGACGGTCACGTGGGCGAGGAAAATCTAATCACACTTTCCGCGCGCACACGGAACAAGCGTTTACAGCCATCGCTCATTTCTGTAGAAAAGTCCTTAATATAGCCATTCTACATTCACAATGACACCAATATAAAACAACAAAGGACATAATGGCTCCATATGTTAATATGAGGGAGTAGCACAAAGAAAGAAACCGTAAATAAATGAATGGCCTGAGGGGAATGAAATGTGTGGAGATGATGAGGGAGAGGGTGGGAGATGAAGAGTTATATTCCTCCCTGAGATGTATCAATGAACGCGCCCATTCGCCATAAAGGCCCTCGTAGCGGTTTTCCAGTCCGACAAGCTCCATTACAATAAACGCTATGAAATCACATCCATTTTGATTCAGAGCCTCATTTGTATTATTTTGAACGGTTTCCGTTATTATAAGCCATTGCACCGTCATATCGTCCGATCAACACGCGTTCACGCGCACTCATTCGTTCATCCCGCTGTTTTATGAATGAATAAAACTACATATATGCTACAGCACAGCGAATTCAATGGGCAGATGAGTGGGTGAAAGGAGGATATGGACAAGAAGAAGAAGAAGAAGAAGAAGAGAAGCGCTGGGGGGAGGGGGAGACATGAAGAGGAGGAGGGGGGTGAGAGAAAAATCACATTTCATTCATAAAGTTTGGCTTTAAAAATCATAATGAAACTCGAGACGCGTTGATAAAAGCATCCCTCCGCGCCTCCATCCCGCCAATGTGTTCCCGACGCCAGAAAACTCGCCATAATTCGTCGATTTTTTAACGACACGTTTTATAATTCATGGATGTATTTGGTGGTTATACGTGGAGCCTCCTCACACACCATCCTCGAGACAAAAAGCCGTCTCTTACTGCACCCTATCCGCGGCATTGAAGGCGTTTTATATAGTGCACTTCAGATAAGGCCCATTCATTGGCGATATTCATCAAATGTTGGATGTATATGGAGAATATGGTGTACAGTGTTGATAGCCATAGCTGCGTAATAGTGTTTATGAGCATCTAACATCAGATGGTCTCGCGTGAGCATCTTACAGTCCATTAGAGGTGCTGCAAATCAATCAGTCTGTTCTGGTCAAATAAAAATGCATGGACTTACTCGCCCTCCATGGCTCGGTGTTGCCCGCCGCTTCGAGCTGGCTGCCCCCCGGTCTCTCGTCTTTTTTATTCCCCTTCTTACCGAACACACACACTCGCGCGCGCGTGCGTTCTCACACTCATACACACACTCACACACGCGCGCGCGCGTTCTCACACTCTCGCTCACATACGCACGCACACACAGTCTCTCTTTCACTCACTCCTTGTGCTCGCGGCTGCTCTCATTTTCTTGTCTTTCTCTGTCCACCTTCATATGGTTTCGGATGGGCTCGAGGATGCAGCAGCCATTTTCCACCGGCAGCATCATCATCGTCCTCCCTCTCTCGCTCCCTCCCTCCTTCGCTCGCTCTCTCTCTCTCTCTCTCTCTCTCTCTCTCAATCACTCCCTCCCTGTTTCACTCTCTCTCTCTCTCTCTCTCTCTCTCTCTCTCTCTCTCTCTCTCTCTCTCTCTCTCCACCTGTCTACAGCAGTTCTCACACACTCATATTAAACACACTCGTGGATGGACACAGTGTCCCCGAATGGGAGCTGCACCGGTCCAGTTTTGTTGCTGTCAGGACATTTGGAGCGATATATGGCTTTAAAAATGTCCATGTGCTCAAGCAATCACCATTGTTAAATCGGAAAAGAGAGTGACTATTAATGTTAGAAAGATAAATGTTTAAAAAAAAAAAAATCAATAGTAACATTGTGAATAGTGCACAAACTCAGTTAATATAGTGCAGAGCCTCAGTACCTTGGACAGCACTCATACAGCTCTATACGCCATGACAGAATTCACAGCAGCGAGTCTCCATTCATCTCCAACTCCCCATTCATGTTCACTGATAGCCCACCATTGATAAACAGCCACGCCAGCGTCGAGCCTTTATTACTCAAATAAACAGTCCGTCTCGCTCTCTTTCAACAATTTGGGAAAAGTACATTAAGCTACAGCACGGTAGAGCTTAAACAATACATGTTTGCTATATTAAAAGTCATCAATTGAACAATGAATGTTTGCGCGCGAATTTAATTGCGCGGTTTAATTCAAATATGTGCCCGTTTAAAAAAAAACTGTCTAAAGAACAACGGAAAACGCCATGTGGAAACTTTAATAATCTAGTAGTGAATATTTAGATTAGATGTTTTTGTTTCATAATTCGTTCAAACTTGTTCAATTAGTCTTATATTATATTATTCTTCTGTAACATCTGTTCCTTTTTAATTTATTAGAACAATACAAAAATGTACACATTTACACAAAAATGCCAGTGTAGGCTATATAACATCCATTCATTAATCAAAAAGTATAACAATATTACAAGTTCTCGTTGCTTTTAATTGACAATGTTCTCCAAAAACGAGCTGTAGTCCTTGGTCTCCTGGAGAAAAAAAATCTATGAAATTTGGCTTGGACCCTGAACATTTCTTCTTGAGTTATATATATATATATATATATATATATATATATATAAAGTTGTACAAGAAAAATAACTTATTTTAGTTTCATTGGAATAATACATTTATCAAAATGATTCATCTTGAATATAATATCTGTTTTCCATCCAATACAATTTTACATATCCTAAATCTGTTTTTACACAATTACAAAAACGATGGACAATAGATTATTTTTCTGTAGGACAAAATCACAGAAATAATCAATTATCAACAATTAACTCTTTCAGCTGGATATATCCCTTTGATTAGATTTAGAATGTATGGAATTCATAAAATAATGTGATAATATTCCAGTCCCGAAGACTCAAAGGTTTTGAGTCAAAACTCCAGCATTGGTTTTGTATGTTGGTTTTAAACTCGTAGTTCAACGTTTTATATGTTGTAATTGTTTAGCCAAAACAGAATATGATTTGATATATTACGAAAGTGAAGATGTTTGAACTTTTTATACAAAACTATTGCTGGAAAAATTACTTCTGATTCAAAACCTTCTAGTTTCTGGGACATACTGTCCACATGACCCATGTGACAACTGACCCCCTTTCTCCTCTAAAATACTTAAATCTGTACAGTATCATGAACAGTATGATAGGAGAGTTGCCCAGACCAACATGTCGGCTGCTGCATTCACAATAACATGTTGTTAAATTAAAACCTTCGAGAGAGGAAGGGCCCTCAACAGGATCCAAGAGAGGAAAGGTTAAAGTCTGTGCTAACAAGGGCAGATCTTTTATTAGACAGCACACATTGTACCTGAAATGCTGAGGGAAATTGCGTCTACAACCAAAAAGACACCAGCTTGGGTACCAGTCCAGCTCCACGTAAAGCCAACGTGCTGAAGTGCAAGAAAACATGCGACAGACCTCAGCAAACTCAAGAGGGTGAAAATAAGGGCACGCAAGGAAGTAATAAAGGAAATAAAAAAATAAAAAAATTACTCTCCTCAAATTGACTATGCTCTGTCTATTGCTCTTGTGTCTTGAAATGCAATGCAAAATGAGTCTAAAACTGAAGTCTATTCAGTTTGCTCAACTATCATGACAATGCCACAATAAAAAATTAAAAAAGAATCCTATTAATGGACTTTTTCTGTTTTTGTCATTCTTAAATATAAAGGTTTACATTTATTTTTTTTTATTTTTTTTTGCAGTGAAGCCAAGAAAAAACATTTGGGGTTTCAGTTCTTAAAACCATTTTTCTTGGAGTGAAGAACATTTAAAAAATCTAAGAATTATTTTCCACAATAAAGAACCTTTTATTGAAATGGAAAGTTTCCATGAATGTTAAAGGTTCTTCGTGGAACCATCAATGCCAATAAAGAACCTTTATTTTTAAGAGTCTGGTTAAATATTACCCAGATATTAGTTTTTGCATTAGATGTCTCCTGGTTTTCTTTTATAGAATTGAATAAAACAAGAGGCTCGTTCTTATTGTCAAAAGAAGCTTCCCAACAATCACCCCAGCAGAACGACAGTAGAGAGAGATTGTGAAAGCTCAGGCCCCGGGGATCTGACACCCTCTGCCCTCAACTGTAGGATCTAAACTGGTTGATGTTCCTCCCTCACGTGAAAGTGGAAAACCAGCATGAAGGACGAAAGGCAAGACCACAGAGAACATAACCACTGCAGACACTTACAATCCTGACCCACACCAAAGCCACCAACACATCATCTAGAATCTGCCACTGTGGTCCACACTGGGAGAAGCACATTTATACTCTAGATAAATAAATCTGATAGTCTTGCATGCAGCACAACTGCATTTGCTGGCCTTCACAGACACCAGTGATGGTTTTTATTGGAAAAGTCAATGTGGCGATACCTCTGCTTGACACTATGAATCCATGGACCATTCATCTTGAGAACCACCTAATGACTGAGCCAATCTCAATTCTCAGCTATGCTCCACCATAGTCCTTCGATTCTTAAAAAAGGCCTAGAGAAACACACCCTGATTATGTGCCAAGCCCAAGGCAAATCAGAATGAAACTGAAATTAGAGAATGAAACAAACACAAGCACATCCTGAAGGGCCCTGAATATATATATTCAGAAAACCCAACAGCCTCAACATCATATGCATGTTAAAGTGTATCTTAATGTTGGTTGTTTAGCCTGAACATGAACATCGTATGCATCCATTGCAAACAGTGGCTTCCTCTTCTGTGATTGTTCAGACAACATATTTTTGATTTAGAAGACTTACCTCCGATTTATTTTTCATTTTTTACATCTGAGACAAATACACTAACATGTTTCACAGTAGTTCCTGCATCTAATTAGCACAATATAAATGACAACATGCTACTCATTCAGTGCTTCAGAAGACATTTTATAAAAGAGTCACACAAAAAAACATTTTATTTATCAGAATTGTCAATGCCTCCTGACAATTTAGGGGAGGGATCATCCCATTACAGGACAAAAAAAAAAGCATAACCAATTACAAAACATCTGCAAACTTTTAACTGCAATCATCACGCTGTTGCTAGGATACATGGCCAGGGCAAAAGAGTATAATAATTCAATGAACACTCCTAGGGCAACAATGAATAAGCACTGAAGTTTAGCTGCTGCCGACAACATCCATCTCAGGCATGCCAGCCAGACCCACTTCTCTTCACAAACTCACTCTTGATAAAAACCATCAGATCTTGCTGAGAGGAACAACATGTGAATATTCAAAACAGGACAGATTAAATGTTTATCCCAACCCGCCTCCAAAAAAAAAAAAACCTTTTGAGATCCAGTCATTAGATAAGAAATGGTTCCTGAAAACAGATGACACACCCACCAGACAATCATACAGAGAGATCCTGACACCGGTAGATATTGATATTGAAGTGTAGGTCAAAGCGTTCTGGTCTCATCCTCTGAGAGCCATTCTTAGCGGCTGTGTCATCCAGTGTCTGAACTGAGTACAGATACAGGGCTACTGTACAACGGTTTTATTTGGATAAACAAATGTGAACCTTTATGTATACAGGTGTCTAAATGCTGCCAGATCCGCACTACACAATCATTTCCAGCTGCCTTGCATACTCGATGACTTGTTGGGCCAGTTCTGTGGAGGGGATGTTCACTTCCTCTGTCTTTTGGTGCTGGGTACTGAACGAGTAGTATCCATCAGGACTCTGGGTCCATCCTCTCTGCAGAGCACAAAAAGCATATTAATATCTATTCATCAAATAACACTAAGATTAAACAATAGAGTATGTGCGATTATTGATTAATCATCTTATCTAATATGCAATTACTGCAATAACTGTGCATTAAGTTTCAAATTTTGTGCAATGAAAGTGCTTAACATTTCTTCCATTATATGCGTGATAGTGGAGTCAAGCCCCATTCACACCGCTAGCGACAAAGCAACATGATCCCATTCATTTTCAAAGGAGCGCTGGCGACAGTGACCGTTGGCGTGTCAAGCGACGGGAGTCAGTTTGACAGTTTACTGACAGTTTGGGGAGACCCTATCACGAGGGAGGACCCGATTTGTAATAACCCGATTTCACTGTTTTATATGATTTGACTGTAATCACATACATTGATATAATAAAATGATGCTTGGAAAAGAATCACACTATATAAATGAACAGATTAGCACTGCTGCAGTTCGTTTTACAGATTCTCCTGCATTCTGTTGATTATTAGGGACAAGAAAATGTATTACTTTTATGATTAGTCATTTTGAACATTATGAGCGATTTTAATTCGTCGATTGATCGATCGTTAATCTAGTTAATGACTTGTGCACTACTTTAATGCACTGAGCACCGCTGGAACACTCTCCAACAGCAGAATGCTACTTATTTTTATTTAAAATTATTTTAAGTCTAATTCCTAATCAAATAATGATATCTTAGTTTTATATTTAATTTTTTTTTTAAAGTCGCTGGCAGTGTGAACGGGGAACATAATCCAGGGAGTAAAGAATATAAAACAAATTGTTATAAAGTACACAAGATAAGTCCTCCTTCACAAGAAATAAGGGTTTGTGGATTTAATGTATTATATTAAAAATAATTGATAAATAAATGTTAAATGATTAATTTCCAAAGCATTAAAGTAAATAATATGGGCCTGTTTTATAACCATTTTTATTATTATATTATATACAATTCCAAGTAAAATATAATGCATTAGACTTGTGGTGTGTTCACACTAGTAGTTCGATTCGCTTGATCCAGACCAAAAAACAACCACATTTAGTCCTGGTCAAATTAGCGTTTACATTGGCATTTTTAACATCAAACTTAAATATACTGCACCTAAAGACATAGGGTTATATTCATAACCTGATTGGTCGGCTTTTATTGCGTATATTTTGTGACGGAACTTCCAAACATCCAAAACAATGCTGTGTTCAGGGCTAAATGCACTTGTTGCATGTGCATAGCCTACATATGATGGTATTTTGATCGTGAAGAGCTAATAAAATGTGTAACGAAGTCAAAACAACAGCAGGTCACACACACACACGAAGATCTGCTGCGAGGAGACGTGGTTCTGGCGCCTGTACCGAACTGTGATGGGCAACATCACGACTATGACCAGAAAAAAACAGGTATGTTGAGCATTCTGTCCTTTTTAGGGTCGCATCTTGTGACATCATGTCCTGTTTTTGAATAGCTTACATGTCTTTGGTCCGTGATTCGTTTATATTTCATTCGAACCGCACCAGAGTTCGTTTGGAAGCAGACCGAGACCCATCTTTTCAGGGTCTCAATCCGCTTGTTTGGTGCGCACCAGGGTTCAGCCGGCAGAGTTCACACGTTCAAATGGACCGCACTAACAGAGCGATCACACCATAGTTTGTTTTAATCAAACCAAACATGCCAAGTGTCAACACACCCTTAATGTAAGTGACAAACCAAACAGAATTAAATCGTTAATTGTAATTATTTGTATGACAATAAATTCTCAGCACAAAATTCATGATCGTGACACGTCAACATTTGACAAACACATTGAACACTTACTTTCTTCGCATATTCAGTCATCTTTTTTGGGGAGGAAAAGAAAAGCACCCGCGTGGCCTCATTGAACTGAATCTGTTCATATGCTTTCTCTATACAACCCGCAATCTCATCTCTACAAACAAAACACAACATATTCAAATGACCAAACGATCCAAAACATGGTTCATCACCAACATTTAGCTATTAAGACTAAGAAAACCCTACCGAATGGTATCAAGAAGAATGTCAATGAAGAAGGTGTAGCTCTCAGCAGGGATGTTTCCTTTGGCAAGGAAGACCTTGTTGTAACTGCCTTCCATCAGATACTGAAATGAAGAAGCAAAAAAGTAGGAAACAAACAAAACAGACATTGACAAATACATTCAATATAAGTGACGAGTAAAAAGTGTCCCACACCTGCTCTAATGAAACTGGGTGTCTGATGTAGACATTGGTCTGGATGTCTTTTGCGCTCAATCTTTCCAGCTCTGTGTGGAACTCAGACACTCTGTTCTGAGAGAGCAGGAAGAGCAAGTTGAGACCCAGTAACTGGTGCCTGTAGGCCGACTCGGGCAGCTCCTCCCTGTGACATTGAAGAAGAGAGGAAAGTGTAACCGGAGCAAACAAAAAGCCAGCAAAACAGCTGAAACTGATTATTACAATTTTAATTGTCCTATAATTTGCTTTCCCTCAAGCAATCCTAGGTGTATATGACTTTCTTCTTTCAGCTGAACAGTCGGAGTTATATTAAATAATATTCTGGCTCTTCCCAACTTTGTAATGGCATTGAACAGTGCCCAAACTTTTGAAGATCCAAAAAGCATGTTCATCCATCATTAAAGTAAAAGCGATGAGTTTTTGTAAGAAAAATACCGATATCTAAAACTTTATAAACTGTAATCACTATCTCACCTAAACTTACGCTATGCCTACGTCATACATGAGGTCAGAGGTCGCCCCTCAAAAACACACGGCAGTTGCCGGAAGCCAGTGATTATAGTCTATAAAGTTTTAGATATGGATATTTTTCTTACTAAAACCCATCGCTTCACTTCAGAAGGTATTTATTGAAAGAAAAAAGTAATATACACCTAGGATGGCTTGAGGGTTTGTAAATTATGGGATAATTTTCATTACTGGGTGAACTATTCCTTTAAGTAAGTAATAAGTGATCGTGAGCAAATAGAAGATGTAAGACCGAAAAATGTCATTACTTGTAATCAAAGTAATAACACTTAAGCTGAGCCATGTAGCGTTCAAAGGAGGGGATGTCTTTCTTCAGGATGCTCCATAGTGCTCCGATCTCCAAAACATCTCCTGTGAAGGAAAAAAGAAAAGAATAAATATTAATAAATGACTGAAGCAATTAAAATAGATATATAATTTCAGCTAAAAAACAATCGTAAAACCTTCATAAATACTCACTGGCCAGGATAAGTTGCGGTTTAGTTAGTTTGGTCCCAGTAGTCGGTAGAAAGTTCAATTCCAACAGGGATATCTACCAAAATAATAATAATAATAAAATAATCCACCACAACATAATGAGAATAATATAAATTAAACATGGCAGACAAATAATATGAGATTATATTAATATAGGATTAATGACAATATAATAGGAATCATGAGAACTATCAATTGAGAGTCTTTATTTTTCTTCATTATTCAACACGTTAAAAAATAAGTTTCCCGAGGAAATGTAATTTGAAACATAAGTAATAAAAAACATTATATAAAATAATTATCAGTCATTTTGTTTCACTGCTGTATGAATTCGCTGTCTGCTAGCTAACTTGCTACTTTGGCGAGGAACAAACCCAAAGCCACAATACAGCTCACAAAAATGTCAACTGTACTTTATCACATAAATAAACTAAAACACATGCATAACGTGTTTGTCAGTAAGTTGAATGGGAATCGACTGGACCGTTCTAGATAGCAGCACTAGTGCTAACTGCTCATCCCACTACAACCACAGCTCATGTCGGCAGTTTAAGAGTAATGTTACCCTTCCATATCATCGGGCGTACCTTTAGCTTGCTCAGGATCTCGCCACATTTATTAAGATTTGGATTCTTTTTATTCCACTCGGCTTTCAGCGTTTCATACAACCCCGCAGTCTCTTTCAACACAGACGCCATGGTGATTCTGCAAAAAAGTACGACACCGGTCTAACAGAATACGGCAGTACGCTGTCGTAAAGAATGTGGGTGCTACCATGGAAACCAGGAAACGCGGATTTCAGAGGGTGTGAATGAAATTGGGTGATACCATTGAAGTTTGTCTGAAGAATACAGTTCTAGAAATATATAGTTTTCCCTTTTAAAATCTGATAACCTTAACTTAAGTAAATACCTTTATACTGAGGTCTACACCAACTGGCTGCATCACATTACAGAACTGATTGTAACTGATGTGTACTTTGTAAAGAAAAGGTTACACTTTATTTCAGGGAGTCTTTGTTACATTGTAATTAATTATACACTTAAGTACTGAGTGATATTAATAAACAACATGTACTTACTGGGACCCAGGAACAGACTTGTGTCCTCTGTAGTGGATATTATATTTTAGTGAATGTCTGTGACACTTGGATTTAGTTTTTTTTTTCATGTCATTACACTGTTTAGACTGAGCATAAAAAAACGAATGGGATGAAAACATTTTTGACTAAATATATTTTATTAATACGTTATGCTATATCCTCTGTAGTGGACACCAGGACTCGATTGTTTAAAAAAGAAAAAAGACATGAAATGACATGTATAACAATGGGAGATATATATATATATATATATATATATATATATATATATATATATATATATATATATATAACAATGTATAACATGTATAACAATCATTTATTCACCAATTAAATTTTAAGTTTCAGGATTTTGTTTAACCAAACTTTGTTTTAAGATGATTCTGAACGATGTTATGAAAGATATAACTGAATGAATTGATATACCATTTTACTTTATGCATGTAAAATGTGTGTAAAATAGCCATAAATGGGCAGTGCCATTCAATACAATGCATCTATACACTGTATCTAATATGCATATTAATGTGTTCTTGAGGCAACATGTAATGAAAAAAATAAGTGTAATAATGGGAGTAATAATTGGCAACATTTTCCTAATAATATCTAATATTTCATAGGAATATTGATATATCATTTATTTCCCTATTCATTTATTGTGTCTCCCAAAATGCCTAATAAACATGCTTTAAGTCCCGGTGTCTCTACATCGGACATGTATGAAATCAATGCCCTGTTTCGTAACAGAAAGTAATATATTGATTAGAAACACCATAACATTTTCCTGAGATGTTGATTTATGACAAACAAAATGAAAATTAGTCAGATTTTAATGATAATTTCAAAATATTATCATATTTCCATTAGAGTGCTACATTTGATCACTAAATTAATGTCAGTCATTATAAAAGACCAAGGAGAAGTTGTTCCTCCAACATTTGGTCTCTCTTGAAAAGCCCTGCATGTGCTCTTTACAGGACATTAAAACTATGACATATACAGTGTCAGAGAAAATCACTAAAATATAATGTCCACTACAGAGGACAAAAGTCTATTCCTGGGTCCCAGTTAAAGGGATAGTTCACCAAAAATGAAAACGTTGTCATCACTTACTCACCCTTAAGTTGTTCCAAACCTGTATGAGTTTCTTTCTTCTGTTGAACACAAAATCAGATATTTTAAAGAATGTTGGTAACCAGACAGTGATTTTGGGTGAACTATCCCTCATAAAGTGATGCATCTGCGCCCTCTGCTGGACACTGCAGGCTGCGGCGTTAGTGCAGTAGTTTATTACTACAACCTGAAATAATGAAGGGGCGCAGACATGTTCCTCTCAACTTAATATTTGTAATAACCTATCGATACAATGTCATGAGAATTATCGCGTTACATACTACTGCTCCGATCGGTTATGTCATTGCTGAAAGAAGACGTCTCTATTGACTGTGGGACATGCGCAGTTGAAAGGAGACAAAGAGGAAGGAGTGGGTGGCGGATGAAATCTATTCATTGCGATATTTCTGTCACACCAGTCAAGCACTGGGACACCCGTAAAGGTCCAAGCCACACCCTTTAAATGTAAGGAATATTCAAGCACAACTTCAAATGCGACCAATCAATGGGGGTAAACAATATGGAATACCACGCCCCTTATACTTAATAAAAAAGCCTTTTTTTTTTTGTGAGGGGGCAAATGGTTAATTTTAGCCTTTATTACAAAGAAGCCAACCCTCCACTGTAATGCTTGAGGTCGCACCACCCCTTATTTGTGATGTTTAACAAACAGGACCAATCACAGCCACCAGTGTTTCATCAAAACAGACTCCTTTGTCATAAAAACATCCGGACCCAAGGTGAAGCTGTACAGACAACTGCCTGTTTGTTATTGTGGAGCGAGCCATCCTCTAACTTAGTCCCATCTAACTGTTGTGGGAAAATGTGTTTCTTGGGGAAGAAGATTAACAGTTTTATTCATGTAAAAATAAAAATAAATAATAATATATATATATATATATATATACATATAAACTGGGTATATGGAATTAAAATGGTGATCTTAATGTTGTTCATGTTTAGATTAAATTTCATTCTCATTGAACGTTCCATCTTATCTAATCTGTAGCCTATGTTTACAACCTTGAAACAAGATAATGTATTTCCGTTTAATGCAATCCATATATTTCAGTGTTACAGTGAAATTGATACACAAATAAAGTATTATATCGTGCCGATGTAAAAGGGCAACATGCGTATTTATACCGCAATATTAACAGCAACAATAACAGTGTGGTGTTGTTTATTAATCAGGCGATCGTGTCGGGCCTCTGTTTCCTGCTTGTGAGAGCTGTGCTTGGGTCCTGACGCGGAGCCCGTGCAGGGCCGTACTGGAGACCCCGCGCCGCCTGCACCTCTATCGTCTCGGGTGAGTTTGATACAATGTAGCAATTTCTCTTTAATTCTCAATAACTATTGCAACGCTGCAACATTCGCATGCAGACCTCAACTCTTCCCGCTTCATTTGGCCGGCCCGTTGCATAGGTCGGTTAATAGGTTGAGTTTACAGCGAATTCCCAAGCATACCCCCTTGATCCAGGAGTATTCCAACATAAACTCATATTTAGCTGGGATAAAGATAGGCTACGCAATTGCATCAATTGGAGTTCGAACACAAAATATTCAACTATCATGTGCACTGGCAACAGTGAATGCGCTCGTCCGGCAGAAATACTACGTGTTTACAGTCAGTTGTTGTCAAATTTGTTCGTATTGCGTCTGTAAACGCACATATAACAGCTAGGAAGCTAGCTAGCCACAGCTAACTGAATCTGCTGCAGAACGAGCGTTAAAAAGCGAATTAAATGCGCTCTATGTTGGTAAACCTATAAAATGGTCGCAAATAAAAGTATCTGCACCAGTGGGAATGTCGAGGGAGTTATTACATCTTTGCAAATGAGCAAAATAACCGCCGTGTCCTGCAGGTCCAGAGTGTCCATTCACGTCTCCGGTGTTGTTCTGATGCGAGACCCTCTCAAAATGACCTAAAACAAATCTCTGACAGAAGAAGCTTTCGCAGATATTTGTTAATGATGGTATGTGTGCTATTCGCACAGTCTGTTTGCCCCCAACAAACATTAGTGGCGTCCCCGCCTACCTCATCTTCATTTTGTGGTTTTGATTTGTTTAGCTCGAGACTGTGAACATGATCAGGCCAGCGAATCACCGAGTCTGACACTTAAGTGAAAATAGGTGTTTGTAACTCTTTAAATCGTGATATTTGACACTCTGTCTCGGTGGTGTTTTTCTGTCTGTAAAACAGTGTGAAGTGATGCGCGCGCTTTTTCCCATCAGCTCTCGCGCCACAGATTGTGCACGAAAGTTCAGCTGCTGCCTTCAAAAGATGTGAAAGCGTTCACTCTTTTGTTTTTGTGTGTGTAATTGTTCTTCCTTAAAGCCTCAGAATGCGTTAGATTTTGATTATAGTTTGGTATTATCGACAATGAATGTGTATTCGAGCATTAAACGATCCACATAGTGTTTTAATGATGGAAGTCAATCAATTCACCAGAAAAGTATACCGTAATGATGGGTTAACATTAACATGGGGGGGGGGTTTGGACATGTGACGCGCACTGATGAAAGATTTACCTGGCAACATTTACTCTGATTTTAATATTATTTGCATTTGTCAACAGCTTGATTTATTCTCTTAAGATTGAAATTGATAGCGTCTGAAATGGTGTAGTTCATAAACGTTTTAATAATGCTGACTGATGTTCTACTTTATTTTCACTAATGTACATGGTTGATTCAAATAACAAATTGACTCCTTATAAATGCACCCACATTTCACTAGTAAGGAAGTACTTGCTTGAAGATTTGCTTTTGAGGTTTGTGTAAGGTTTAGCAGATTTGCATAAGTGTTAATGTTTATGCACTTTTTTTGTACAGTTGACATGGATGATGAAGATGGCAGGTGCTTGCTAGATGTAATTTGGTAAGTTGTTACACCAAAAATGGCATAACTGTGTTGAAGTTTGAATGTTGGATGTAGTGTAGCTGAATAACATCTTTCTTGTTGTACAGTGACCCAGAAGCACTCAATGATTTTCTTCATGGATCAGAAACACAAGTGAGTACTTTGCGTGATAACCTAGATGCATCACACACAAAAAACAGCACACTCACCCAGCAAGATTTCCCACAAACTTTTCCGGGTTATTTTTACATTTCTTCCCCCTAAATCGGTTGTCCAGCTTAATTATCTTTTCTTTAATTTCAATCCTGATTTTTTCCCTCTTTGGTTAATTCTTTAATATGAAATACTAATCTAATTTTCCTCTCTTTTGACCCCTGTTTTCTTTCTTGTTTGCTTGGCCTTTTAACTTGGTTATGCCTGCATTTTGTTCTGGTTGATTGGTGCACTGTCCTCACTTTGCTCTTCCCTTGCCTTTCCCTCTTTGTCTGCCTATTTGCCCTTTGTGCATCTGCTCTGTCGCTTTCACACGCCTGTCTGTGTGCTGTGGTGATTTCTGCCTGTCCTATACCTGGGTATATCTGTCTGTAGCTGGACACTGATGACCTTTTGGATGGCTCAAGTGACCCGTCCAGCTCGTTCTTCTCCAGCACTGGGGTGAGTAATATCCCCCATTTGCGCCAACCTCCTGTCTCCATCCTTTTTTGTAGCACGTGCTCCTCAGCCCCACCATCCAAAACAGATGCATCGTGCACCAGACCTGCATCTACAGCAGTCAGTCCCAAAGGCCTACCACCATCCCAGATCCATCCATGCCATCTTATTCTTGCATCATTCTGAATGTGTGGCTAGGTTTAAGGGCTAACATTGGTCTTTTTGTCTTTTCCAGGGCCACATTCCTGAGGTCCAACCACAGGTTCAGCTGTCAACAAATGAGCCAGGCCTTCCAAGAGTCAGCGTTGATTTGGACTTCCTGGAGGATGATGACATCTTGGGGGGATCGCCGGGAGGAGACAATGGAAGCAATGGTGTTGGGGCAAATCATGAGCCCTGTGACATTTTGCAGCAGAGTCTGGCAGAGGCTAACATCACAGAGCAGAGCCTTCAAGAGGCCGAGGCTGAGCTTGACCTTAGTTCCTTTGGGTTAACTGGCCTTACACAGGTGGTCCAACCGCTGCCTGATGCTGGGCTGTCTGGAGTGGGCATTGGAGGTGCTACCCAGATTTTTTCAAACCAAGGCACCCCTACCGCACCCTCAAATGCCACCCCAGACATGCTCGGCTCAGTCCTGGCACATCCAGGCCTGCAGCTTCCCCAGGTCATGAACAAGGCTATCAGCGTCCAGCCATTCGTACAGCAAGTCGGGCTTGGAAATGTAACCCTTCAGTCTATTTCAAGCCTTCAGGCCTTACCGAATGGCAGTCAGTCCGGACCGTTGGGCATTGGACAAATTCAAGTTGTGGGCCAACCCACTGTAATGACTATAAATTCATCTGGGCAGCAGATTTTGACGAAAACCATGGGTGGCTACCAACTGCATCAACCTGGGCCTGAGGCAGCAAGCGCTGGAACGCAGGCTGGGCTTGGAGGCTCTGTTTTGAGTTCAGGAGGTGGACTTTTAATTCAAGGGGGCAAGGCCACTCTTGGGTCCCCTGCCTTAAATGGGCCAGCTGTCAGCTTAAGCAACACAAATACCAACAACAGTGCAACTACAATGGCCACTGCTGGTGGCATTGTGGGTTTCGGTAATGCCTCTCTGGGTGCAGGAATTGGATCTCAAACCCAGTCTCAAGGCCAAATCATGCAGAATGTCATCATCCAGCGAACGCCAACGCCAATTCAGCCCAAACCTCCTCAAGGGGGTTCCATCCAACCCAAAATCTTCAAGCAACACCAACAGCTTCCTGCCCCACACAACTTGCCAAATGATGCTAATAAGGCTCTGGGGGTGCAGCAAATCCCAGTGTCAGCTGGTCAGAATGTAACGTTCCTCCCTGGGAAGCCTGTCTCAAATGTAGTCTTGAGCACACAGGCTGCATCACAGGGAACGCAGTTTTCTCAAGCGCTCTTAAGGCAACAAGGCCCCCAAACGTCAGGCAAACCGCTCAGTGTTCACTTGTTAAACCAACAGGGAAGCATTGTCATTCCCTCGCAGACTGTCCTGCAGAGCCAAAACCACCAGTTCCTCTTACCAGGGCTTCAGGCAGGAGGTCAGATCCTGACTCAGCATCCTGGGGGTCACATCATTACCAGTCAGGGGCCTGGGGGACAGTTAATTGCTAATCAGATCTTGACAGCCAATCAGAACATCAACCTGAGTCAGGTGTTGGCCTCACAGGGTCACCCTGGTGCCGCCCATATTCTCTCTGGACACATCCAGCTCCAGCCCGGTCAGATGTTCCAAATGCCGGTGTCATTGGCGCAAACGCAGACACAAGCCCATCCGGTAACGGGCCACGTTCAAACGGTCATCCAGGGCATGCCTATACAGAATTCCCTGTCCATGGAGAGCCTTAGCCCAGCAGTCAGTTTGCAGACGTTGGAGCAGTCTGGTGGCATCCCCAATAACGGTAGCAGTGGATCGACAGCCATGGCACCATGCCAGCCAGGAGAGGGAATCACAGTATTGGGCGGCTCTACGGACCCTGCTGCTCACCCAGCACAGACCCAACCCCAGCCCTCAATTCTCACGGTTCAGGCGACTGCACCGGTTTCAGTAGCAGCTTCGGTTCCTTCCTCTTCATCTCCATCCCCCACTATGGCCACATCGACGCCCTCAATGGTGGGTTTGGGTTCCCAGTCCCAGCACAGCCCAGGAAAGGTGTTCACGTCACCTGGTTCCAGCATGATCCTTAGTCAGGAGTCTCTTCAAATGTTCCTGCAGCAGGTCAGTGTGCCCTCTTTAAACCTTATCTGCTGTTTGTAAACTGTGTCCCTTAGCTAATAAGCTAACATAACAACATTTGATCCCCAAGCTGACCTCTGACCAGATTGGATGATTGTGTTACCTCTCCCATTCCTGAACTGATAAATGTACCCATGTTAGGACCAACAGCAGCAAGCAGGAAAAGACCCACCTGCTGCTGTGGGTGTACCTGCGTCTGTTATCGTCAGCGGCAGCAGTTCTGGTGCCGCCCCTTCAGGCCATGACAACTTGTTAGCTGAGACTCGGCAGAGGCAGAGTCCCAGCCCCTCCCTTGGCCCCGCCCACATGGCAACAGTGGTTAACAAGGTAGATGAGCTCATGCTCTGCACTAAGCCCCACCCACTTGTTGCTGCCACTGCTGCGTATTGGACCACTGTCTCCCAGCAGATCTCCCTCTCTTTCTGTCCCATTGTCTTTCTACTGTCATTGCTCAGACTTGGATGCTTTTATTTGTTCCTTCGCTCATTTTCACTCTTGTTTTTGCCTGTTTTCATCATTCTTTCTGCATTCTGCACCTTTCACGAATGTTATCTGTTTCTGTTATTGTTACTGTAATGGGATTATAATTTATTTTGTCCATTAGTTATTTAGTACTATTATTGCATGCTATACCTCCCCCCATAATATATTAATATATTTGTTTTCTGCTGTTTATTTGCATAATCATTTTTTAACAGGAAGCTTGCCGAACTAAATTGACACTAATTGGGATATGGGTTGATGCTTTTCAAATGGTGTCACATGCAATAATAAAACTCTAGAGACCTTATTTTTCAGTTGTGTGTTTGCATCATCTTCGTGCATCTTCCCATGAGCATGTCATGATGGAGCAATAGCTCTTTCTATTAGTTTCCCTGTTGTAAAACTTTGCCACTCACTCTACCATTCATTTTAACATTCAGACTACTCACTACTTCTGCTCCTCACTTTCGGTAACTGCTGTTTTTAACCTCAATCAGCGTCCCCCCCCCCCACCACCACCACCCCCACCCAGCACCCCCAAGAGAAATTAAACTAATTCCCTTCAAGATCACTTTAAAAGATTTGATCTTGATCACTTGCTCGCTGCCCTGAATTACCTTTGCCCTCTACCAGCAAATCTGTTTTGGTTTATTTAGACTTGTACTTTTTTTTTCTTTTCTTTTTTTTCTTGTCTATTCTCTGTGAACCAATTTTTGTTCTTTGCAAAAATTATGTCCTCATGTCAGTTGTCCTCCCTTCCTGTTTGAAACCCCAGTAGTGTCTATCAAGAGAGCACTAATCTTTTACACGTGCCTGATGTACAGTTTAGATATTTTGTCAGCAGTCTTTGTAAAAACTTTGAAAAGATTTTTCCTTTCTATTTCTTCATGCTATTATATTATCCTACTTGTATTTGTTTGTTGCTTGTTGCTATGTGGTGTTTTTGCACCTCATATATATATATTTTTTTTCACTTTAGATATGTTTGCAAGTTAGTCATTGTTTTAGTGATGCACTGGAATAAATTTCTTGGTCGAAACTGAAAACCAGATACAGTTTTGTTTTTCTTATGCTCTGTACCATTTGCATATATTGAAAATGATTGTGAAACTGAAGTATAAAACGGTTATGCAAGAAACTTGTTATTGATAGTCTCATCATTAGGAGATTTAGTCGATAAACTGGCTAAATTAAATGGCAAACAGAATGAATTATAAAGCCTAGAGCTAACTGATGTTGTCATTTAGTAATGTGACTTGTAGAATATATATCTGTTTACGTGTTGTTGCTGTGGTTTCATTTTTATATTGCTATTGAAATGATTTTATTGAAGACATGTTTGTGAACAAGCTGTTAATTTCTGTTAAAAAACAAAAAATTTCAGTGCATCCCTAAAAATTTAATTTCCCAAAATGATTCATTAAAAATATGAACTGGCTGATTATTGATAATTTTCTCACCTCCTCCGCTTTCATCCACAGACTATAAAGATCCAAAGCGCATCCCCTTCTCAACATGTGGTCACCCCTACACCACCACCCACTCTGTCTGACAGCCCCCAACCTGCTCAAGTTTCTCCCCTCACCCTCGGGCAACAGATCCAGTCTCCTCACCAGCACCAGCAGTCTCGGCCTCCATCGCAACCCCAGCCTCAGTCTCAAGCGCAAACTCCCTCACGCTCCTGCACACCTTCCTCTTTACCGCCTCTCTTCATCATACACAATCAGATCGGAGGTTCTCCACAACCACCACAGCCAGCTCCTCCACATCAGCAACAGCAGCCTCAGCAAATACAAGTGCAGCTCCAGCCTCAAGTTCTTCCTCAGACTCTGCCTCAGCCTACCACCCTGCAGCCAGACATACCTCCTTCCTCCTGCTCCCCGAAGCCTCCACAACCACTTCCCGCGCAATTCCAGTTCCAGCCTGCTGCGAGCTCGTCTCCAGCTGCAGTGGTGAAACAGCAGGTGACTGTGGTGCCGGGGCTGACTGCAGAACAGCAGCATCACCTACAGCTGATCAGTGCGCAGCTGCAGACCATGTCATCCATCACACAGCCCTCTCCTCAACAAAAGCAGCTTTTGGAAAAACTTCACCAGGTATTGCATCATCACTATATACTTTGTTCTAACTGGTTATGACACAAGTTTGCACCAAAAAAAAAAAAAACACTGCCACTTCTGACAATATTTTTGATGATTTCAGAGTTATTTAGGGCAAGGCTTTGTTAACATTCGGGTGTCACTGTGGGCAGGGCTACTTTGAAAAAATGAGGGGGAAAACAGATGGCCATCAAAATCAATGGTCTAAATGATTGTTATGTAGGCCTAAAACTCCAAATATCTCTTTCAAATCTCCATAATTGTTATTTTTTATCAACTCTGATAAGATGATTGTCTATTTGCTTTTGATATATACAGGTCCAGCAAAACATTCTTCTCCAGGCTAAGCAGCAAGCTCAGGCACAAGTCCAGGCCTCTCAGCAACAGGCCTCAAACCAGTTCAGCAAAATGCCAGATCCGCCTTCAGTCCAAGTTGCATCTTCAGCGGCCAGTGGCACCATCCAAGCACCAGTCCAGTCCCTTCTGCAGCAGAAGTCTGTGCTTGTCAAGTCCTCTACTACAGGTGGGCATCCCATATTTCTATCCTTTTAAAAGGTTTACTTTAAAATAATTCTAAGCTGACAATGCGTTATCTTAACCTCAGGTGCAAATGACACTCCAGTATTTTCTGCTGTGTCTGCTGGGGCTACAGTGAACCAGGGAGTCACGACTCCAAATCTTGCACAGGCTGTTCAGGTGAGTGAAATGTAGTTGATAGTATTTTTACTGTAGTTTGCAGCTGGACCATTAGCCTTTTCAGATATATTAACTTTACTCACTGGAGACTGATCATTTTGAATGCATTCTGACTCTGCTTTGCAGGCAAAGCCAGGAGTCATAAGTTCAGTTGGTGGGCTAACTCTGGGTAAAGCTGGTTTGCAGATTCAGGTTTTAGGTGCTGGACTCTCTCAAATGCCTGCACCTCTACCACCCGCTCCTCAAACACAGGTAAGGTTCAAAACCACACTGCGTAAGACTGTTATAATAAACTGATCTGGATGGTGTCATATTTATGATAACTTATTATATATAATTAATCTATTTGATATAACCTTTTGTCTTTTCACAGACGTCATTAAAAAGGCCCTTTAGTATGGAACCAAGCAAAGAGGCTAGGTAATATATTCATTTACAGAGTGTAAATTGCAAACATGTTATTTGTAAAAATCTAAAAATAAACCTATAAATGAAGTGACAATGCTAGTTATACATTTAAAAAAATTTTTTTTAAAGATCAGCAGTTCTCCTACTCATGTGCTCATGTATCTGTTTGTAGGATGCTAGAACAGCTGCGAAAACAGCAAGGCTCAGTTCTCCATCCTGACTACAGTTCTCCTTTCCACTCATTTGAGGACACACTTCATCGACTGCTGCCGTACCACCTGTATCAAGGCATGGCTTCGTCCACGGGAGACTACCGCAAAGGTAAACACTCATACATCTGTGTGAACATCTACAGACCTGCAGTGTAATTGTGACACCCTCTTTAGGGCCAGTGTTTAACTCTTGCTTAACTCTTGGTTCTCTGTCCAGTGGATGATGAATTTGAGAATGTCTCAAGCCAACTCTTGAAGCGCACACAAGCAATGCTGGATAAATATCGTCACTTGCTTTTTGAGGAATCAAAGGTATCATTTAAATCTCACTCACTTGACCTCTCTTTATGTCTGAAGCTTCTGAGCCCTGAATTCATTGGTATCTTGTGTGTTTCTTATTTTGAGCAGAGGCTGGGTCCCTCTGCAGAGATGGTTATGATTGACCGGATGTTCATTCAAGAGGAGAAGGTTGCTCTGAGTCAGGACAGGGTTCTGGCCAAGGAGAAACCAGGTAATGACCAAGGTTAAAGTTGCCATGAAATTGCTTTATGAGCATTGTCTTTGTTCCCGTTTATAATTTATGTTCTATTGGTAGTGTACCTGTTAGTATATATTCTGATGTTGCGGTATGGTGAACGTGATTTCACCAAGTACCACATTTTCCTGGATCAACATCTTTGTTTATCCTGGAACAACTTTCAAATCAACCAATCAGATTTGAGGGACAAGTTTACTGTTTATGTCAAGTTTAGGCTTAGAACCAGGATGAGGTGCTTCGACATAAGTTTTATTCACCTATCATTTCCCTCTGATTTTTAGGGAAAAGTTATGGGTAGGTTTAGGGGTAGGGTAAGGACAAAATTTTAGGACATGAATGTTATTCCAGGATCAACAAAATATGTTGATCCAGGAACATGTCTCACTTGGCAAAATCACGGTGACCTTTGCGGTATTTGATCACTTTCATCTCTGACTTTTTGCAGAAGAATTTGTGGCCAATTCCTGTTTACTGGACAGCAGTGCAGCGAGGCCTGTAAAGGTGGAGCTGAGTTCTGTAAGAATCACTTCAGCAGCAGCAGTTGCAGGTCCACCTGCACCAACCGCACTTGCTCTTGCTCCAGCCACAGCAGTTGCCCCTGCTCCAACCACAATCCCGGCACCTACTCCAGCTGCTGCCCCCACTCCTGTTTCTGCCCCGGCGCCCTTCCCTCCTACCAAGCTGGTGATCAAGCAAGGTGGAGGGGGAGCATCAGTATCCTGGTCCACCAGTTCAACCCCTACTCCTGCTCCTGTGGTCCGGTCATCTGTGGAGCCAGTCGCACCAAGCGCCTCCTTCAGCCGCACTCCGTCCTCCCGCCCTGCTGATGACGACGATGACGTCGCGCTTCCCCAACGGACCAGCAAACCGCCCATGAAGACCTACGAGGCGCGCCGGCGAATAGGTTTGAAGCTGAAGATCAAACAGGAGGCGGGGCTTAGTAAGGTGGTTCACAACACTGCCTTAGATCCGGTCCACTCCCAATCCCAACTCACGCCACAACTACCGACCCCTGAGCAGCCGCAGAAAGTCAAACCACATGTAACCCCACCCACCACTGTCATTAGAACTCCACCCCCAACTTCTCACCCCACCCCCTCCTCCACAGTCACTACAGTAACAACACACACAGGTTCTGCCTCCAGTAGTGCAACTTCCTGTAGTGGGGCTAAGCCCTCATTTTCCTCCTCCTGGTCTTCATCGTCCCCTTCCACGTCTTCAGCGCAGATGAATGGCACTCTGGAACACCACGAGGTAGGCGGGGCCAAGCGGATCCCAGTGTCCACAGCAACTCCTTCACCTACCACTTGCCGGCTCCCACTACGAAAGACGTACCGTGAAAACATCAGTCCACGTCACAGGCCGGGAGTACCAGGAGGAGGTGGAGATACGTTGCCCATTCTGCCAACAGGACCCCCTCTTACCTCTTCCCCCCAGCCACAAGGCTCTTCCCCTCAACCTGAACGGACTGTGATAGCCAGTGTGAAACTAGAAAGGCAGGGTGGACATGGGCGGTCTCACTCCCACACAGAGTCGCAGAGCCTCACAGCGGTGGAGGACGTCCTCTACCGTGGCATCAAAAACGCATACCAACACCACCGAGAGTTCTCAGACAAAGAGGATGAGGACGAGGCAGAGGAAGGTGGTGGTCTGGGGCGGTTGAAGGCCATAGGGAGCAAATACCGAGAGGGAGGAAGGGGTACCTTCAGGATGGATCAACATGCCCCTGGCCCGCCTTCTCCCGGAGAGTCTTCCTGCACAAGAGACTCCTCACTTCCTGCCAAACGCTGTAAGTCAGACTCTCCGGACATGGACAATGCAAGCTTCTCCAGCGGTAGCCCGCCACCGGACGACTCGTTGAATGAGCACCTGCAGTGTGCCATAGACAGTATACTGAACCTCCAACAGGGCCCACCTGGACATGGAGGCTCAGGGAGAGGGGCTTTAGGGAGGGTTCATGGGGCAAACCTGCCTAACCAGCACCAAACCCATCCTTCCTACAGACAGTCCATGCCTCCCCTCTCCACACCTCCGTCATCCACCCCTATGTCCCAGCATCCACAGGTAGGGGGCAGAGGACAGAATGGAAATCTGGTTTCACAGACGCACAGTAGATAACAGCCCCTTTAGCTGAAGTTGACTGAAAGACTGAAAAGCAGGATGTCAATGGATGGGGGAAGCAAACGGAGACACTTTTCCCATGTTCAGCTGTGTTTGCTTTGTTTGTCTGTGGTTTGTGCTGATGAAATGTGTTCTTTTGGTTTACATATGGCCCTTTAAGTGTACTTTCTAAAGTATAAAAAGTGCACTTTGATATGATTTTCAAAATTTTGTCCCTTTTTGTTTTTTCCTGGGACGGTTCCTACGTGGGTTCCCCAATTTAAAGATTTCTCAACTTGTGAGAGACAAAAATATATCACCATTCATTTAATAAATAATGTTTGTAATTACTGTGACGTATGCAGATTGCAGGAACTTTTTAAGTGATATCATGAAAATTGTCATATCAAATGGTAGTTAATTTGTTTATTTTTTGAGAGACCAATGAATCACTTCTCCCTTTGTTAGAATGGTCCCCCCCCCCCCCCCCTACCATGTAATTATATTTTTAGGAACTGGTGATCACTGCATAGAAGCTCATTAATGCATATTAGTAATAGTGCTCTGTCTCCCCGAAGACTTGAATTCAGGTTTTGGTTATCTAACTACAGGAATTAACAATGAAGCATTCACAAACCGAAAAGTCACCAGAACTCTAAGAAATCTGTTGACCTTTAAAGCATTCCAGCATCAAGAGCACATTTACAAATCAAACATACAATAACAGCACAGCAAATTTGGGTGATCCTTCTAATAAATTTTTTTTGGGGGGAGAATATTATTACAAGCTTGAAAAACAAGTAATTTTTGCATCTCTGAAGTGCAGACACAAAGCCTCCCTCATTCATGGTTTTTTTTTTTTTTTTTTTGTAGGCATATGTATGTTCAGACACTCGTACACATTTAAGATAGAATCACTGAAAGATCTTTGAACCGTTCAGAAGCAAACACAGCGAAAGCAGTGACATGGAAAAAAGAACAATAATAATGTAAAGAGAAAAAAGAAAATAGAAGAACTGTAAGAATTTGAAGTATAGTACTACAGATTAATTTTGTATTGTATTTATTGTGTATAATGACACTTTTTAAAAAAAAACTGTACATTTAGTAAAACTGTAAATTAAACCTTGCTTCTTTTATGAAACAATCATACCTTTTGTTTGCCATTTGACTTGGTTGTTTTTAAGACTGACTGTATTTGACTTCATCGTGTACATGTAATGATCTTACTGGCCAGTAGGTGGCAATGGTTAATCGGGTCTGAATCAGAAAGGAGCAACAGAGTGCAATATAGATGATCTGCCAAGTATCTCATATGTGGTCTTTCATGCCATCATCAAGAGTCACGTGAGCGTCTGCTCTGCAAACAGATCTGTAGATCAAACAAAAAAGTCATAATAGAATATGCTGCCCCATGGTGAAGCATCCGCTGAAAGACGAGCAGTGCCACACCCTCATGTTTGCAGGCAGTACTTTATGTAAATGAATGACTCTCCCTATAAAATGCTTGACTCCACCTTAGCATGTGGATGCAACTCCTCAACTCCCTGTCCCCACCCTGGTTTAAACTCATTGTCATCACTCGCCTAAAACCAATCAGCCGTCCTGGGCTCTCCCCTGCTTCTGCGTCAAGCAGTGTTTGAAGAAGAGGTGCAGAGAGAAACGTAGTCAGGGAAGAAGGCAGTACTTGTGTGCAAGCCTAAAGCTTATTTTGCTGCAAGAGACAGAAGCACAGGCAGATCAAGACCTCTCCTCTGAAGAAGAACCGTTACTTGAAACGTTTTACTTGGTGCTGCTACTCCAGGGTCTTGGACAGATTGTTCCATCTAAAGCGTATCCTCGTGTGTAGAAACACATCCAGAGCAAGAGAAGAGTTGCTAAGGTCCGTCATCTCTTTAAGTACTTCAACCTGAGATTCGGCATTCTCCAGGTAAGAGGACAAATCTTGGATTTTTTTGGAATGTTACATTGTTTTGTGAGTTACACTTCAAAATCCCTTTCTAAATAAAAGAAAAAAGTTTAGAGCAGTTGATGCGTGCATTGTTGAACCCCCCCCCCCAAAAAAAGGATTAAACATAGGAGCAAATGCCTCTGGCCTTTCCTTCCTTTACTGGCACACATCAGTGTTCTGGTTCTGTATTACTTCTGGAAATGATCTGAAGCTCAAGGCTTCTCCCAAAGAGTCAACTGTCTGTTGCAATTGTGGTGGAGGATGCCACAAGGCATTTTCCATCTCCTGCGCAACATGTGAGTCTTATTACATAAAGTCAAATCCCAACCATTAACTTTTTTGCCAAGGCAGCTGTGCTAAAGTTGAACTTTTAATCCGATATACAGTAACTAGTTTCTTTTCAGTTGTTAACTAAGGTTGGCACAACTGGACTTCACTGGAATACGTTTACTTCAGCACAAACTCCATTTTGATTCAGAATAAGTCCTCTGGAAAAGCATTATTAAGTAGGGAGTGTTTAGAATCTACTGTGTGCCAATTGCGCATTAAGGGAATTGATGCAAAATCCTGTAAGGATTCTGTCAGAAACACTGAATATGCTTTTGTTTGATGCATCACTGGTGCTTTCAGCCCTTTACACACCGTAATCCTTCACACATTTAACTTTCCACTGTGAGCCGCTGCTGGAAAATATGTCTCACTTTTTTCAATATACGGAAGTAAGTTATGAATGTGTGTTTGTGGACTCAGAGTTTGGGTGTGTGTGTGTAAGTGTTTCCAAAATGAGCACCAACTTTTTCCAGGGACATGCATGGACAATACACTCTACTTTCCCCCTGGGCTAAAAACATTTCTTAAGATTCTTTATTTGTAGGTAAAAGGAAAAGTTAGACATTTTAATGGGAGCAAGGCCTTCTAACCAAGAAATTAAGATGAAATATATAGTTAGAAAAACACCTACAGCATATACTGTAAGCAATATTGTTCTAATGTTTTATTTCTTTTTTTTTTTTTAGGCAATTTTTTTTTTTTTTTACTAAAACAGAAGAAACCCGGGGGTTACAAATTATATAACATTGTATACACTATAGCTTGCTTTATAACTCCAGCAAATCACTGTAAACCTTCAAGGCAGAACATTTGGTTGCTTTACAGAAATACTGTAAGCAAGAGGAGAGTCTTCACCGTCATCCCCGAGGACACGTAAACAGTGCAAAACACAGCCATAAATTAACTGCAAAGGAAACTCTGAATACTCTCGCAAGTTTGCAAGATGTCACGCTGGGGACGTAAGAATGTCAAAAAGGCCCCTGAGGTGATTAGGACAGTGACCGAGGGCCTTAAGTCACTCTATCGAAAGAAACTCCTGCCCCTGGAGCAGTACTACTGCTTCCATGACTTCCACTCACCGAGTCTGGAGGACGCCGACTTCGACAACAAACCCATGGTGCTAGTGGTTGGACAGTACTCAACAGGAAAGACCACGTTTATCAAGTAAGGGTTTTTTAAAGGTTTTTTATTTTTTTTTAAGGGGAGTTAAAACATGTCTATGGTGGTTAAGGGCTTAATCCACTCGTATTAGTCCACTCGTGGTTTAGGATCTTGGGAAATATATACTCTACATTACATTGGTTTGATCTCTGTACTAAATTCAAAGGTTATTCAAATTCAAATCAGATTATATAGTGAATGGAAATACATTTATCTGAACTTAAACAGCAGTTCCATTGTGTTTTGTCCATCTAGTAGACATAGAAGACAAGCTTCAAGGTTATTAAAGACTATCATGTCAACACGTTAACCATGGCTTTGTTCTGTCAACACAGGTATCTGCTGGAACAGGACGTCCCAGGGAGTCGTATAGGGCCGGAGCCCACCACCGACTGCTTCACCGCTATCATGCACGGAGACGTGGAGGGGCTCATTCCTGGAAACGCCCTCATAGTGGATCCCAACAAACCCTTCCGCAAGCTCAACCCCTTTGGAAACACCTTCCTCAACAGGTGAATAGATTCATACAGGCAGATGTTACACTGAGCCGCTATGTACGACATGACATGTGAGATGAAGGCGGGTTGTGTGAAAGAATGTGCCCACTGATCCGTCTGCTTACACTGGGCACGCAGGGAAGATAACAGAGAAACAGTGTGTTAGTTTTTGCTCTACGGAATTTCAAGAGTCCGTGCCAAATTTCTAAGGGAGGAGGGACTTTCCTTATTTGTGGAAAACTTGTGGAAGGGAGAGATATCACAAGAGAGGGCAAAAGCAGAGCTGTGATGGGTGATGACTTAAGAGGTGTCAGGGTCCTTAAAGAGGTTAAAGAGAAGGACTAATTTCAATTTAATTTATGTTTTACATTTTCTGAAGATAATGGATTATGCCACGACATTACTATGGTGTTGCTTAGGTGTTGTAAACATTTTTTAGCTTGTTTCTATACGTTTGCAAGGGTGTGATTGCTTAGAACCTGGTCACTTAGAAAAATAAATAGAATAAGGTATCATTCATGTAGCACAAATCATGGGGGATGCGCCCCATGTTTATTTGTTCGTTTATTTTTAATGCTTTTAAAAAATGTCATGTGGTGTAACCATCAGCTAAAAAGAAATAACCTATTTTTGTTACACCTTGCATACATTTTAGTGTAAAGTTTTACAATTTCAAGGTAAACAGGTAATAATATCTAGAATTATGAATTCATTAATATCATCACATTTGGGGAATCACACCACATGACATTTTACTACCTAAACTAATCTTGCCTTGACCTTAAAAGGTCAAATTAACTGATATTTTAAGAAACTTGACCTTGGGAAAAAAGTTTTTCAAATATTAAAAAAGTAGTGAATCAGATGTAGAAATAATATGGAAATAATAATATATTATGCCAAACTAAATAAAAGAATGTTTTTTTTTCCTGATATCACCCTGACATTTTTTACTCCATGCCCCTCCAAAATATAAAAAAATTAAAAACATGCTCATTGTAGAAGAGGTGTTTTCAAGTCATTGCATGTACGAATTGTATATTTATTGTTTATATTTTGAATAAATTAGTACATCTGGACAAAAAAAAAGAGCATTGACCCTAACATTTAGAACAAATCTCGAAACCTCTGTGTGAACGATAATGGCAGTGAAGCTTGCTTTAGCAAACTCCACTTATTTCGTGAATTAAGACAGAGCAATGTCTGGTATTGAAATACCAGGCAGCAGCCAAAACAGTGTGAGGAAACTAAGCTGAAGTTCAGGTCCAGGTCATCTGAATACCTTAGTCCTCTCATTAAGTTTGCCAAGAGAGTTTCAACATAATTAGCTTGTAGTTGTCTGTCAACACCAAAGGGGGCACTATTTTGAGTGCCAGGGAGAGAATTTATCAGATCCAGTTTTTCCCTGTTCTCTTTGGGAGTATTTTTGCATACATGTTTTGAGAACTTCGTTTCTCCTACTTCCTGCCCAGGGAAGCAGTCCACTCATTAAGCCCCTTTAAAGCAGGAAGAGACCATGTTTTTCTATGCCGCAGATCATTAGTGGCAAGTATTGTTTGATTTTGGCAGCGCTGGTCATTTTCCCTCAGGAAGCCCCGTGTGTTTCAAGCACCACTTCCACACAATGGACCAGCCTGGGTGGAGTGACGCTAGAAGTCTGCTTCTTAGATCACACACAACAGCTGTGATAGGAGTAATGGGTCATTTTTTCAGCTTTTCTCAGGGGGAAAGTGATTTAAACTAAAGAGCTCCTGAATGTTTGATAATTGTGCTGTATCCTTTTAAGGAATCATACACCAACTGTTTTGTGCATAGGATGTAGATGAGAGCTACAGTGACTCTGAAGAATATTTTGGGCAGTTTTGGACACATACGCATGTTGTAAAATCATTGTATTAGTTATAAAAAAAAATTAAAAAAATTGTGGATGTATTAAGTTGAAAAATGCTACACAGTTTGACATTTTGTTTAATGCTAAGACATTCATGCATTTTTTAAGTGTCTAAATATTTTGGGGCAACTGTAGCTTAGCAAATCAGATGAAACATGTAATGCTGTATTTAACAAAATATATCAGCTTAAAGTCTGTAGCCTTGATTTACCCATTCAACCAAGAGGAAAAATCAACTTATGAAGTTTTTTTTTTGTTTTTTTTGTCTATCACCGAATGCAATACAAACTCTGACCTCATGTCTTTCTCTGACAGATTCCAGTGTGCTCAGCTCCCAAACCAGGTCCTGGAGAGCATCAGCATCATCGACTCCCCAGGCATCCTGTCCGGGGCCAAACAGAGAGTGAGTCGAGGTAAGGCTGACTAAAAAAGTAAGGAGAGAGATTTGGAAGTATTTTCAGCCAAATTTCAATAAATGTCCTACTTAAAATTCAACTTCATTCAAACTGGTCTACAATATCTCTTTAATATGTGTTTATTAAATGAGAAAATGATTAGTCCTTCACTAGTCCCCTGGGAAAACTCACAATATGCTCCAATATGTATTTTACTGCAAAAAATGTTGAACATTCTGTTAAAACAGTAAAACTGAATTGACCTTATAAAGACCCCAGAGAAACTCTAGATGTTGGGAACTAAGTGGTGTCATCGTAAATAGAAAGGACAATACTGATCTGAGATCTTTTTCATGGTAAATAACAGATGAATAATTTCTAGGCTCTCCCTCAGAGAACATCGTTGGGTAATCTTAGCTTATCAGTGTTGCACCTCACTGGGTGATGTCTGCTTTTTCTCACATATTTTCCTGCCTCACAGCATTTGAAATGACGCACAGAATGGGAAAGTGAGCCATAAAGGTGTGACAGGGAGAGGAAAGGGAAGGAATGTAAAAGAATGTTAGGGGGATGTAAGAGACTCTGGACTATTCAAATGTTGTCAAAACACAACATTTGCACATAATCACCAAGATGATTGTTAAAGAGCTAATAAGATCTCAAAATTTGAAAATAGTCTCAATAGAGCACAACAGCTGGGTTCAAGAATTATAATCCATAGAAAAGGGCTAACCAAGGTAGCTTCCTTCCTGCAGAGTATAGCTCCAAACCTAATCATAAATGCCTGAAAATTACAGGCAGGAGTGTTGAAGCAGGGTTGAAACTGATGTCTGCAGGAAGGTAGCCCTTCAGGAGCAGAATTGGCTACCTCTTCCGTAGAGAAACAGCAATAACCTACAAACCAGGTGTAGCCAACCCTACTCCTGGAGGGCTACCAAACCTCTAAACCTAATCAAACAAACCAGAACCAGCTAATCAAGGTCCTGAACGGATTACTTGAAAACAACAGGTAGGTGTGTTGGATAGGTATGGATCTGAAGTTTACAAGGCTTCCCACGATACAAACCTTTCAAGACAGACCTACCATGAGTTCTAAGGTTAAGCAATTGTGTATCTAATCTAGAATGTAATCTAGAACCCATAACCCAGTGTGAGTTTACCTGAAAAGAGAATTTGATGTTAGCATGGAAACAAGAACAATGACCGCCCACTTGCAAATCAACCTGAATGACATAGTCGTTTCTCCATCCTCTCAAACTACTTATGTATTTGTATCTGAACCTTCAAATGCATTGCATTTTATATTTTTTGTTTTTGTACTGTTGGCTTTGAATTGTTTCTATCATTTGCAATACTTCATGGGATTAGGTCATTCCTTTATAAAATAATTTAAGTAACATAGTCTTTTACCTTCAGATTTTCAAATACTCTCTTGCTTTGAATCAAACCAGGGCTGGTGGGTCTGATCACCGCAAACTTGCACAACACTGTTGTTATAGTCTTCTCTTTTATTCAATTTGATGATTTTCTTCCACCTCTTCTTTCTCTTTGTAGGATATGACTTCCCAGCAGTTCTCCGCTGGTTTGCTGAGCGTGTGGACCGGATCATTCTTCTCTTTGATGCCCACAAGTTGGAGATCTCGGATGAATTCTCAGAGGCAATCGGAGCCCTCAAGGGCAATGAAGACAAACTCCGTGTTGTGCTGAACAAGGCTGATATGATTGATACCCAGCAGCTCATGCGAGTGTATGGTGCTTTAATGTGGTCTCTGGGGAAAGTGTTTGGTACTCCTGAAGTTCTGAGGGTGTACATCGGGTCCTTCTGGTCTGAACCTCTTATGGTGTCCGACAACCGAAAGTTGTTTGAGTTGGAGGAGGAAGATCTGTTTGCTGACATCCAGAATCTGCCACGCAACTCAGCCCTACGTAAACTTAATGACTTGGTCAAGAGGGCTCGTCTTGTGAGGGTATGTTAATGTATCATTAATGACTTTTTGTTGGAACTGTGAAATCAGAAGGTAAATGATCGAATGTAAACACTTAAAATGATAGTTCACCCCAAAAAATCTAAATTATGTCCGCATTTACGCACCCTCAAATAATTCCAAACCTGTATGACTTTTTTCTTCTGTGGAAAACAAAATAAGATTTTCTGAATAATATCTCAGTTTTTTTCTGTCCCCTGGGCTGCTTTTGTCTTAGGTACATGCCCATATCATCAGTTACTTGAAGCAAGAGATGCCATCTGTCTTCAGGAAGGACAATAAAAAGAAGAACCTGATCTACCAGCTCCCGGTCATCTTCTCCAAGATTCAGCTACAGCATCATATCTCTCCAGGAGACTTCCCCGATTGTACCAAGATGCAGGTTAGTGCAACCA
Organism: Leuciscus leuciscus; assembly: GCF_965113295.1. NCBI lineage: Eukaryota > Metazoa > Chordata > Actinopteri > Cypriniformes > Leuciscidae > Leuciscus > Leuciscus leuciscus. The sequence continues at coordinate 7,055,477 of NC_138734.1, read as the reverse complement.
CCTTGCTCTTGTATTGAGGTTAAAACACTACTTTTCTTGCTTGACTGTCCTTTCTGTGTTTATTGTATAGGAGCAACTAATGGCACATGACTTCACCAAGTTTAAAGCCCTGAAGCCCAACCTGATGGCAATGCTGGATGAGCTGTTGGCTAACGACATTGCCAAACTGATGCCCCTTCTAAGGCAAGAAGAAATAGACGCTGGGGTCCAACCTGGGGTCCAAGGCGGGGCCTTCTTGGGAACCCGTGCCGGACCTTTTATGGAAGGGGACCCCTTTGGCGAAACTGCGGATCAAAATGGCGAGGTGGGTGAGGAAGATGAGGAATGGGTAGTGACCAAGGACAAGCCCAAGTATGATGAGATCTTCTACAACCTAGCACCAAACGAAGGCAAACTAAGTGGCATCAAAGCCAAAGATTGGATGGTGAGCACACGGCTGCCCAACTCTGTGCTGGGCCGCATCTGGAAGCTCTCGGATGTGGATCGTGACGGCATGCTGGATGACGAGGAGTTTGCCCTGGCCAGCCACCTGATTGAAGTGAAACTGGATGGTCATGGGCTGCCCCCTGAGTTGCCTGCCCGTCTCGTGCCACCATCCAAACGCCGGCAAAAAGGCTCTGATGCTTAGACAATGCACATTTACGATCAACTGATCCTTGTCCGCACTTCCCGCATGTTGTCCAGCTCCACAGCTGCTGCAATGCATCTCCATTCACTGTATTTTGGTGTCATTTTGTACTTTGGTCATTTTGTAACTCACAATTAATGTCTTACTATGTATTCTTGGTTCAAATGCAACAAAGCAAAGATTCCCAGCTGGAAGCCAAAGAGCTTTGTGATAAACCAAAGACTGGTCTCAGTTATTTGAAAGGAATGTCGCATCTGTCGCCATTTTAAAATCATATGACCTCACATCCAGAAATGCTACACACATGACTCAATTCATAGAACTTATAATGGCTCCTGAACTAAGGGATAGCAAATTAACTCTTGTAGATAACAGATATTCATTTTTATCATTTAGTGTGGAAATCTATAGACTTGGCTTTACGCACTTTTCAGTGTGGCTTTTAATGTTGTAGTCAACTAAATCAGAATGTGAAGTCAAGGCAAACACTCAAAACTCTGAAACTGCTTTGAAAGAAGACCTGAGGAGGCAAGTTAAAATACCTTGTTTTTAGAACATGTAAATCATTTTACTAGAATGTTGCTGTCTATGCCTTTAAGATTGAAAAGGAAATATGCTTTATATGTGATCAGTTTTACTGTTTTTTTCCTATTGTGTATTGAATGAGCTCTGCATACTATGAAAGACTGTCACAGGATATATATATATATATATGTATATGTATATGTATATGTATATATATATATATATATATATATATATATATATATATATATATATATATATATAATCAATGTCATACAAGCAAAAATGTGGAGATTTCTTTCTGACTACTGTAAACGGTTCCACTGACTGCTTCAGTTAACCAATGTTTTCACAGTAAATATATTGAGCTGAATAAAGACCCTTTGTATCTTGGATCTGTTTTTTTTGTTTTTTTTGTTTGTTTTTTTTACAAAAGGAACTGCACTGAAAAAGCATAACTTTTGAATAAGTAGAAAACAAGAACAAACAAATTGTCCCAACTAACAGGGCTGAGAACATGCAAAGCTCAAAATAAAATGAATGGAAAATAAAACTACTCATATAGGCTAGTATTTAAATGTACCTCCTTAGGCTGACATTTAACATTTTCTCCTTTTCACTGACACTTTGCTATAGGAAAAAAAAAAAAAAAAACTTAAACGTTTCAAAGCTTCAAAACTTCATGGTTTCTGTGGAAAGAGTCTTATGAATCTTGAAATTTTGGGAAAGGGGGCATACTAGCAGACAGAAAGGCTGCAGTCTTGTGCACACATATGCTGTACAGTTGCTCGGTGACAGGCCAGATAAACAGTGAGTCACAGAGATCCCAGCCAAAACCCCATACCACCATTTTCCATCCTCCAGTACAACCACCCGTTCCTCTCTTCGCTTATACTTTCCAGCTCTTCATCATTCCAGAGACTCTGTTAAAACTTTTCACACATCTTGCTCAATGCCTGTGTTTTTCCTCTTCCCTCATACAATCCCACAACCTGTGAGAGCATTGTATGTGTGTAACCCTTCAAGTTTATAAAGAAAGAGAGGAAGGGTATCTCCCCGTTTCCACAATTTCGCCATGGAAAGATACACAAATGAGAAACAGAGGCAATCCACCCCTGGCTCCAATTGCTAGCTGGTTTACATTGTGACTCAGTGGTGAAGAATGTGGTGGGATGGGCTTGAAGGAGTTATTAATATCTCTTTTCCTCGGGTCCGTTAGATTTTCTAAAGTCCAAGTTCAGGACTTCGACACGGTCTCTTTATGGAAGACGTTAACATCCCCCTATTTGGACTTTTCTTCAGGCCTGAATCCTGCAAGTTTCTCTCTGTGTGTGTGGTGACAGAGTTACAGAGGCTGTGTGAACATGCAGACATTTGAGATCCACCTCATAAATTGAGCAAGTGAACACAAATCATTATAATCATCTGCAGCTTATACTGAAGCTCCTAACAAATTCCTTAAACAAAACCGGGTGGTTAAAGTATTTGAGGGTAAAAGAATACGCAAATATATTGCCCATTAAACAGAGAAAGAACATATTTTAGTCAGTGTGTCAGCATAACAATATTCCCTTTAGGATACAATGGCATGTCATTTTCCATAAGTATACCAAGCGTTTGAATGTGTTCACATGCAAACTATAACTATAAGGGATAATTCACCCAAAAATGAAAATGTTGTTATCATTTACTCACCCTTATGTTGTTCCAAACCTGTATGAGATTCTTTCTTAGGTTGAACACAAAAGAAAATATTTTAAAGAATGTTTGTAACCAGACAGTTGACGATAGCCATTGACTTCCTTTTCTATTGGGTGCCTTCAACTTGTGCTGTCTGGTTACCAACATTTTTTTTAAATATCTTCTTTTGTGTTCAACAGAAGAAAGAAACTCATACAGGTTTGTAACAACATGGGGTGAGTAGACTAAATGATGACAGAATTTTCATTTTTTTGGGGTGAAATATCCCTTTAAGAGGGAAAAAAAGTGTTACATAAAGTCATCAAACACGTGGCAGTCTTGACTACATAGCAACCACACAGGCAAGAAAACACGCACAATATTTGTTCATGTCTTGGACACCGCCTCCACGCCGGGATTCCCTCACAGACCAGCACACAGGGGTCGTATACACGTCACCATGCCTACATAGGGAATTCCTCACAAAGATGCCCAGCAAACCGCATGATAGCTGGGCCAGTGTCATTTCACATTATCAGAGTGCGTCCTCTGGTGGACTTTTACAGAGACCGCACTGGTTTAAGTGTTTGACTCGTAGACTGTAACAAAAAAGAAGTTTGAATTCGATCATCGCTAGGCCTATATCCTGGAGCTCGGAATATCAAGGAGTAATTTAACACATTTGTTATGTTTATAATTTTAAACGTATTGTAGTGGTTCGTTTATAAGAATCTTTCATTAAGTGCCAAAGAGCGCAGAATTTTATTTAATTTTATTTTTTTAGAAAACCATATTAAAAATATTTGTGCTCATTTTTGACCTTTGAATAAAATTGTACTCAAAATGTATTGGAAATGAATAAATAAATAAATATTATATTAGGGTACTAAAAAAAAAAAAAAAAAAAAAAAAAAATATATATATATATATATAGAGCCCAACTTAACTTTTATTTTGAAAAGAAACAGTAGACGGGCATATTGGAAGTTTCCGGAGGGATGTGTTGATGTGGCTGGATTCCATAGTCTGCCGCTAAAGTTGATCTGTAAACAACACTCATGGATAACTCCGGTAAAGAAAAAGAGGCCATGGCTCTCATAGCAGAAGCCGAAAAGAAAGTGAAATCCTCGCAGTCGTTCTTCGGCTCTCTGTTTGGGTATGTTTTCTAACTTTTAACACACTGCTGATAGGCAAACCAGGGCAAACAGACAGTTAGCATGCTAGCAAGTTAGCTGTCAAACACTAACTTTATATAAGTAATTATTAGAATGAAAAGAAGAAGAAAAAAAAATTCCAAACATAAAATCTTGTGGCTCTATATCGCAAAGTTTGAGGTCTAGTCTTGTGATCTGGCGCTAAATGATAAAATAGTCTAGTCAGGCGACGAGAAATCAAGTCAGCTGACACCCTCTTCAGCCAGTTACAACATCACTCAGCGTATCTGATCACATGAACTCCGAGAACCATCAAAACCCTCATAGCTAAAAATGTAATTAACATTCATTTTATGGTAAATAAAAAAAACGTAATACGTGTGTCCTTCCTGACAACATTTACTGAACCGAAACAACTTCGGCTTACTTGACTACCTACACACACACACACACATACATTATATGTGTTTTGTGTATATATATATATATATATATATATATATATATATATATTAGAAAAATAATGTTAAAAATGATACAGGAGGCTTATATTAATAACGTTTATTTATAGCATAGCCTAGCCTACATCTCAATCAACATTGCAATTGCACAATTCCACGGGTATGAGCTCCATATTCTCACTATATCATACTATATGTGCAATAAAAGCCTCAAATATATTACTTTTTAAAATTATTTTAAATATATATATTTTGTTTAAAGGTTCATAAGGTTCATTCCATTTAAAAAAAAATATCCACATTCCTATCAACAAAATATATTTACTAATCAACATTCATTTTATGGTAACAAAAAGAATTGCTTAATAATGTGTCCCTCATGACAAATATTATATTACATATATTATTCAAGCTCTTTCGTATGTATATCGTGGCCACAAATTAACTATTCGTTCTTCACCGTTCTTCAAGCTCACATTATTAAGTTCAGTAATTTCACTTAAATGGCAATGAAAATAACCTATTAATTGTCATTTAAGTGAAATTACTGAACTTAATTGTATGAGCTTGATAAAAATGATCATTCTAGAAGAAAATTTCAGATGGCACTTAGAGGCTTTTGCATCTGAACTCTTCTCACACACACACACACACACACACACACACACACACACACACACACACACACACACACACACACACACACACACACACACACACACACACACACACACACACACACACACACACACACACACACAGAGTTGTAATCGATCTTATTCAACCCCCATTGCAAATCAGGTTTATTGGCAAAATGTACAGACGTTCAGCTGTTTGCATTGAACAAATCAAACAAAAGTAATTGAAATCGCTCAACACAACAAATGTTTCAAGTGGTTTCCCTAAATTCAACTGAAAATTCAACTTTTAATGACTTCTGCAGTCTCAAAATTATTCAACCTCTTCATGGCAAGCATCTTTAGTACATAGTAGAACACCTTTCTGCTGTTATGACCTGCTGCAAACGAGATGTATAACCAGACACCAGCTTCTGGCAGCGTTTCTGAGGAATCTGAACCTGTTCCTCTTGAGCAATGGCCTCCAGTTCAGTAATATTCATGAGATTAGTCAGGACTTAGTCAAGTCAGGTGACTGTGATGGCCACTGTAGAATCTTCCAGGACTTCTTCTGCAACCAAGCCTGGGTGGAATTTAAGGTATGATTGGGATCATTGTCCTGTTGGAAGGTCCGATGACGCTCAAGCTTCAGCTTCCTCACTGACGGCATGACGTTTTCTCCTAGGATTTCCTGATATACAAAAATGAATCCATCTTGCCTCCCACACGCTGCAGGTTTCCAGAGCCAGAGGATATAAAGCAGCCACAGAGCATCACCGAGCCCCACCATGCTTCACTGTAGGCAGACTGTCCTTTTCAGCATATGCTTCATTCTTCTTCCTCCAGACATACCGCTGATCCACAGGGCCGAAAAGTTCCAGTTTTGTTTTATCGCTCCACAGAACAGAATCCCTAAACTTATGTGGCTTATTAATATGATTTTGAGCAAATTGGAGCCGACTTTTCTTGTGCTTTTGGGTCAGTAGTGATGTACGTCTTGAAGTCCGGTATGCGTTTAACGCGCCTTACTGTGCAGCTGACACCTCAGTGCCTGTTGCCACCAAGTCTTGCTTCAGGTCTTTTGTCTTTCGAGGGTTTTTCTGAACCTGCCTTCTCAGAAATTTGGTTGCAGCCGTTGATCGCTTCCTTTTTCTGCCCTGTCCAGGTAGTGTAACCACTGTTTGTTTAACTTTGAACTTGCGAACTATGCTTCCAACGGTGTCTCTAGAAACATTTAGTACCTTCGCTATCTTTTTGTATTCTGTTCCTTGTTTGTAAAGGGTGATGATATCTTCTCTTAACTTTTTGGACCATTCTTTTGACTATTTCTAATAGGAATGCACCGAAATGAAAATTCTGGGCTGAAACCGAAACCGAAACTTCTGGATACATTTGTCCCAAAACCAAAACCAAAACCGAAAATAATCGGAATATCGGCTGCAAAGTGGGCACTTGCGAGCACCCTTCTGAAACCTAAAATGACAAATGGGACACCCTATGGTCTCATGGACTTAACGGGCATGCAGCAGCGATTGTAAGTCCACAAGACCGAAAGTGCACATGAAGTGTGCTCTTTGTGACAGGGCCTGAGCAGTTGCTTTGAAGTTGTGCATCTTCAGAAGCGGAGCCGCTTGCAAAGTTACAAAACATGCTGCGTCCATAGGTAATTCCTGATTGCTGAACACAGAGGGCCGGGGCAGCGCGGCATATTTTCGGCTAAAATTTTAGGCCTTTTTTCTCTTACGAACAAAAAACGAAAATAATAATATTATAATTTTCGGTGCATCCCTAATTTCTAACATGGAGTCAAATGTGACACTCAACAAACCTAGCCAGTTCAGATATTTCATGTGTTCTAGCTCAAGCAAACCTGGTGCAACTAATGAAGCCCTTGATTTGCATCAGGTGTGCTTGAGACAAATATTTAGCAGATTATATACATATAGTATGTACTCTATAAATATGTCTGCATGCCATGTGTGGAGCTCTGTAGTTTATGCTTTGTTATAATTTATGACTTGTTATGATTTGTTTGAAATCATCATTCTAATATTCATTATATTTCACCAGGGGCTCTTCAAAGATGGAGGATGCTTGTGACTTGTATGGAAGAGCTGCAAATATGTTCAAGATGGCCAAGAACTGGAGTGGTAAAGACATTACATTTAGCTTCAGTATAAATAACATATTAACATATCTACTTTTGACTTTTGTCATTTTGTCCTCTTCATTTACATGTGTGAATGGGACAAAAATGAGGAAGAAGTTTATGTTAAAGCATACAGTCTATTTATGTTTATTTAATGTTTGCATTTTGTTGTGTAAATGTGTTTGTTAGCTGCAGGAAATGCTTTCTCGCAGGCGGCCCTCCTACACCTGCAGATGCAGAGTAAACATGACGCAGCCACCAACTTCATTGATGCCGGAAATGCCTTCAAAAAATCCGACCCTCAAGGTATTTATTTAAATGTCACGTTTACATTTCTCAACTACTATTAACAAGTATGCTTTGGGTCTCATTCCCTAACTGTGCACACACATAAAGTTGTGTGTGAAATCAGTGTACAAAGATTTTCACGAATATATCATGATTCATCAATAACTTTTGCACTAAAATGTATTCAGAATTTTAAACAAAAATATGAAATATTATTGCAAGTTAAAACAACTGGTTTGTATTTTAATACATTTTCAAATGTTTTTGCTTCTTAATATTTTTGTGGAATTTGTGATACACTCCCATTCAGAAAGAAATACTTTTATTCAGCAAGGACACATTAAATTGATCAAAAGTGACAGTAAACCTTAAGTGACACAAAAGACGTTTGGAAAGTTACAATAGATTTCTATTTCAAATAAATGCTGTTCTAGTGAACTTTCTATTCATCAATAAATCCAGAAAAAAATGAATCAGTCTGCACAAAAATATTAAGCAGCAATAAAAGTTTTCAACGTTGATAATAATAAGAACCACTATTAATAGAGCACCAATAAGTCAGCAAATCAGCATATTAGAATGATTTCTGAAGGATCATGTGACACTAAAGACTAGAGGTAATAGCTTTTGAAAACTGTAATAATATATAATAATTTAGAGTTTTTGATCAAATAAATCCAGCCTTTGTAACATGAGACTTCTTTCAAAAACCTTTTAAGTGCATCTTTAGAGAGTGTCATGTTTGTTATGAGTGACAAAAGGTGAGTTTGCGCGGAAAGCCCTTATATGGGCGTTTTAATCAAATGACTTGCCTAACGCATGCGGTTGCTCATTTAGAATACAACAAATACATTAATGTTAAAATGAGGTAAAAAATTATTCATATGCATTGTGAATTAGTATAACAAGTTCTCCTGTGTGTACAAATATGAATAATTAACACATTTATTAGTGAATGAGACCCATTGTTTTGTTTTTTTGTGCACCAACAATACCAAAAAAATGGGTTCTTATTACTTTTGAGTTAATAGTTATCTAGCAATCTGCAGTTCATTGGAAATGATTATGGTTCAGTCAGATGTCTGTCATTCTCTCCACAGAGGCCATAAACTGCCTGAACAGGGCCATTGAGATCTATACAGACATGGTAAGAGTCTTTCTTACATCTGTGGAGGCTGTAGACAGTGTTTTAAAAACAAATAGAGCTGCTTTAGTGGCACAGAATCATTTTGACTCTTTTCAACTAGTCTTTTTGCAGTGAAAACTTGTTTTGGAAATTATTCAACATATCCAAAGCATTTGTTTATAAAACATATTGCAAGTTACTTAATACACCACTGGAGGGCACTGTAACCCAATGCATGTGTTTTAGTGTGCAGAGACCTGAGTTCTTATTCCCGCTTTCACAGACAAGATTTAAGCCTAGTCTCAGACTAAAATGCATGTTTGTGCTGTTTTAACTGAAATCAATTTGCACTGGCAAATCTTAAAATGTCAGTGCCATTGTTTTATCTCAAGAGGCACACCAGTCATGTTTTTTTCTAAGCCACGTTTATAAAAGATACTTAAATATCCTAATTAAACCAAGGCCTAATCCTGGCTTAATCCAAGCCCTGTCTGTGAAAATAGGCCTAAATGTCAAGTTTTTAATCACAATAAAAAAAAAAATGACAATATGACCTGTAATTCCTGATGAAACCACAGTCTCAAACTTTTAACTTGAGAATATCATGAGCAGATGGAAATAATCTCCAAAAACCAGTTACTGTTTTTTTTTATTATGTATGGGAACCTTAAGGTTGTCAAATGCCATGAGATGCGACTCCCCAAAAACTTGATATTTATGAATTCGTTTTTTAAGATATTTGTAAAACTGCTTATTAAGTTTTGATATTTTGAAATTAGATTAGATTTGAAATTAGATATTTTGCTTGCAGAATTTTTTTTTTAGCAGTATAATCTGATATTTTCGAATGGCTTTCAATGGAGGAAATAGTTTTCCCCCAATGTAATGGTGTAGTTTTTCGTCTGAAACTGACCAGCTGAACTCGTGAAAGACATTTAAAGACATTTGCGTGTTTCCTCTTGCCTGGGAGGAATGAACCCGCATCACTAGTGATTGTTTTGTGTTTCTCATCTTGTAGGGTCGATTTACAATCGCAGCGAAACACCACATCACCATCGCTGAAATTTATGAGACTGAACTGGTGGATATTGACAAGGTCAGACTTTTTTTTGTCACAATATTAGATAATTTTCTATTGTAAACCATCAAGTTTATACAAAATCTGAAAAGAAAATGTATTCACCTTATTCAGTGGTTGTTGTACTTTATAACCTTTTCTCAGGCCATAGCTCACTACGAACAGGCAGCAGACTATTATAAAGGCGAGGAGTCCACAAGGTACGGCAGTTTTGAAGCTATTTTTTTCCCTGCTGTTGCTCAATACTTATAGGTCTTCAGTGACGATGTTGAGAAGACCAGTACAAAATGGGTTATCTATAAATTCAGATGTTCTCCAGGAAATAGTTTAGATTACTTATTAAAAGATGTAATGAATAGCAAGCATGTTTGCTGAAGCAGACCTTTGCCCCCTTCACACAGTTACAGTACTATTCGAGATATATGGCCTTGTAGGCAATTTATGACACTATTATTCATTAGTTCATGGCCTTTTTGGGGGATTTTTCCCGTAATTGTAACAGAGTCATACTCTAGGACTGTGAAATAGTTTCTAATCTGTTCACTTTGTTTCTGATGCCAAAGTTCAGCCAACAAGTGCTTACTCAAAGTTGCCACCTACGCCGCTCAACTGGAGCAGTACCCTAAAGCCATTGAGATCTATGAACAGGTATACCAAACATATCACAGCCTTGGTTTCAGTGCACTTGATCTCATTGGAGATCCCATATAAGGGTCATCAGAGTCTAGCCATAAATATTTCCTTGTACAAATTTGTGTTGCTAACATTGATCTGAGATACGTAAATGAAGGTAGCTGTTAAAGGGATAATTCATCCTAAAAGGAAAAGCAAGTCATCATTTGGCCACCCTGGTTTTGTCCGAATGCCCTTCTTTCTTTCTTTCTTTCTTTTTTTAACCACAAAAGGAGAATTTAAAAAAAAATGTCCCGCTCACGCTCGTGAGTATAATGGCAGTGAATAGCGATTATCAGGGCCGGCGCTCCGCACACGCACATCACGCACTGCGCGTAGGGCACCAAGTGCTTGGGGGGGCACCAAAAAATCTGGGTCGTGAAAAATCATCACAATAGGGTACTAGTATAAATAACAAATAAAATATGTCTAAAGCATGTTAATATTGGGTTTAAGTGGTCGTTCAATGAGGCCTATTATATGTTGATCCGACGAAAATTATGTGTGTATTTAAGTGGTCCAGTGGTAGAATTTTTGCCAAGCGTGTCAGAGGTTCTGAGTTCTAATCCGCACTCATATCGTTTTTTTTTTTTTTTTTTTTTTCATCAAAACCGATTATGTTTTTTAGTGGTTGTATATCAGGCAGGGACACTTTTTGTTTTCTAATTGTACCGGAGCGAATAGAGAGTCTCTCCACAACGGATTGAAACGCGCGTCTGAGTGAAGGCTGTGCGCGAGCCAGAAACAAACATAGTATCCGCGCCACTGATCGCTCGGCAACGAGCACTTTGATCAGTTGATTTAAAAAAACAACACATTTCAGCGCTAGATCGACTCTTATTTAAAAAACGAATGAAATGAATGCTCTGCTGGTTAACTGGAGATGTTTTGTTTGTTTGTATTGGTACATTCGTGCCGCGAGATGTTTCAAAAGTGGTGGGGACATGTCCTACCCGCAAATTACGCCTATGCGTATGCATGTCCAGGGGCGTCGCTATAGTAGTGCAAAAGATCCGGGGCTTTAGCCCTGCATGGCTAAAATCTTTTCTTTTTTTTTTTTTTTACTTTGAAACTGCAATTAGAAGAAAAAAACCCCCCACAATCTCAGTGTTTGTATATTTTCATATTCACAGAGTTGTCAAATTATGGACAGAATTATTATATTGTGCCTGACCTTTGCACTTTTAACTTTCTGTGTTTACATTGTTCAGTTCCAAATCTGTGTTTTTAGTAATTGTGGTGGTATTTGGTATTTATAATTTTAATGCTTAGGGCACCCAAATGGCTAGCGCCGGCCCTGGCGATTATGCTTTATCAAGCTTTAAAAAAAGATGCAAAAATATCACAGGATTATCTCGTGTGACTCGTGCTGTATATTTCAAGTGTTTTGGACGTGTAACGATAGGGTTTGGTGAAAAACAAACCGAAATTTCAAGTATTATTTAACATAAAAAAACAAAGAACTCCCGCACACTATCCGTACTTGCAAAAAAGTATCAAATTCTTTATTGGCAACGTTTCGGTCTCATGACCTTCATCAGGCATATATTATTTAACGAAAAGCCTGACCTTGGCCGTTGGTCTTCTGTGCACGGCATGTGTTCATGAGACTCTGTTAGTGCCGCAGTTTCCGATTGAAAAAGCACGCAAGTCGTGGTCACTTACTGGCTCGAAAGAGGAAGCTAGCGCTTCTCCATCAGCGTGTTAAATTCTTTATTTTAAGGTGTTTTTTTATTTTATTATAAGGTGTTGTTGACCGGGGCCGGTTTCACAAAGCTAACCGTAACCCTAGTGTTAGACAAGTCTTAAATTTGCTCATAGACTAGTCTAATGCAAGTTAGACTGTTTCACAAAAATAAAGACTGACTTAATTTAGACCAAAAAAAATTTGACACCTTACCCCCAGGCTAACTTAGGTCTAAGACTCTGTTACCTTGGCAACCAGCAGTAACAATCAGTTACATTACAAACAGCCAAAAGAAAAGGGAAAATGGCTCATAATTTGTGGTTTGCTGACGACGTTATGGAGAGAGCTATGAGAAGGGAATATTTCCTCTTAAATATTTCTTTTTTGGCATCTTGTACCATGTTTTTGTATCTTTTCTGTACGTCTTTAACGCTCCGCTCAACGGTCGGATTAACGCTGTTAACTTTCATAGCAATCTTTTTCCAAATTAAACATTTCCTACTACATTCTCTGCTAATTTTCCCAAGTGAAATGTCCTTGTAACTGTTATACTCCTCCAACAAACACATATTTTCCGCTGGGGGTAAACTGCACTGAGCGGTTGAATGCGCTTGCTCGATCCGGCATGTTTTTTGTTTTGAAAAGTCTTATTTTACCCAGAATGCATTGCAGTGTAGTCCTACATAAGATAGTCAGTCTTAAGTGCTTTGTGCAACGGTCTGATTTAGATGTCTATCTGAAGTCTGACTATCTACTATAAGCCATAGTCAAAGTCTATCTTTATGAAACCGGCCCCTGGTTTTGTATCGGATGTTACTTGTGTGTTGACTCTGCTGCCTTTTGATCGCCTGCATCTGTCTTCTGGAATTTACCTGCTGCTAAAATGCGTCCTTGCTGGATTTTACTTGTTTTTATACGGGCATTATTTGGACTTTACGGCAAGATTTATTTCGACTACCCAGACTGCACTATCAAGGCTCGAAATTGCGACCATTTTGGTCGCATATGCTCCTGAAATTTAATCTGTGCGACCTAAAAATATATTTGGGAGCATTTGTGCAAGTGCTAATGGTTGTGGTGAGACCTGTTTTCATTTCTCTACAAAACGTTCACAAATTACTGTACAGTGTGTACCTTATGTGCGCTGATACGCAGTGTCCGGACCATCATTCTATCCAACGTTACATAACCAATCAAACTTCATCCTTACGTTCTTAACTTTTAAAGCAGATTTTAGATTGGTTAATATTAGCTGTCAATCACTCCCACTCCCTTTCACTGCTCTCCGTTGTCACGTGACAGGGAGCTGACTACGGCGTGAAATTTAAAAGGCTGAATAAGAGAGAAGATGACACGCTGACAGATTTCTTTTGCAAGCCGTCACCTAAAGTCACAAATAATCCTGAAGATGATGTGGTTAATGTGGATCCACCAGCTGAAATGAAATCGTACAGCTTTTGGAGAGAGTGGCTAAAAGATTTTGAGTGGCTCCGCTATGCTGATGGTTCAATGCATTGTGTTCACTGTAAAACCTGTGGGACAGAGTTTTGCAGGTAACACAGCGTTCGCAACTGAATCAATACATTAAGCGCGAGAGCTTGGTTAAACCATAGACTGTAAAAAAATATGGACGTAGTGTCGTTGACGTCACCCGTAGGTTTCTGAAGACCGTTTTTGAAGCCTAAAGTGGGCGTGGCTGACCGTCGCCATCTTGGCAGCGCGTCACTCCCGAATTTATTTATTTTTACAGTCAGACAATGAGCTGAGGTAACGTGACGGCTAACAGACAGCAGACAAACGGCTAATGATGACTAATGACCACAGCAGCGGGAATCCTCCTGTCAAAAGTGGACACCCTTAATTATGCAGAACTTTAAGGCTTAATATAATTTAAACGGATGAGTTATAAAAAAAAAAATCACCCCCCTCACAGTTGTCATGAAGGGCAAAATTAGCTGTATAGACAAAAGCCAGTTTTTGCTCCAGGCTGTAAACATGTTTTTTTCTGCTGTAAAGTTGGGCATTTCAACATGGGGGAAATGTAGCCTGGGTTTCCCCATGCTGCCTTGTGCGCAGCGCGATTTTATTCACGCTGCTAGGCAGCCTGGATTCCATGGACTAGATTTTCGCCTCAGCGAGGGGACCAATCACAGAACGGGGAGGGAGCAGCAAGATGATGACGACGTCTATGCGACACACCGAAGCAGTTTGTTTATATCTATGGATCCAACATGGCATCAGACGCGAAGTTACCTTTCGATGCAGCCTTAGATAGTGTTCTAAGTAGTTTAGAACGCAAGTTTATTTCGTCGTCTTCCTCGTCGAATTTCTGTCGCTCTACATACGTCATCTGGTATATTTGAAACGATTGGCTATGAGCTACGTACAGGCGCATTTGATAGACATTCGTAGCGTCCAATAAACGGCTCTGGGCATTCGTAAACCACGCCTCAAATACGAGAAAAATGAACATGTGGTTCCCAGACCACGTCTCAATGAGAAAGAGGTCTGACGTTAGCCAGCAGGGCCGGCTTTGCCGACAGGCGACACAGGCGGCCGCCTGGGGCGCCATCTGCTGGACGGGGTGCAAAATTGCAACAAAAAAAAAGTTAATTAAATGTATGTATCGTATTATGAAAGCTGCGCACACGCTGTACACTTCTACTTTGCACTGTCCACACACTGCTTGTATTTGTCCATTTCTTTTACTAGATTATACAATCCTAAAAAATGACTGAGTCACTCTGACAGGCAGCTGTCAAACTCACGCGCGTTGCTCAGCAACCGGGAGTGGCGCGAAAACATCTGACAGCTGGTTTTAGCGCTTTAAATGATGGGGTAAAAGTCCCCCCCCCCCCACCGGTTGTAGGCTATAAATGATCATATATATAATCTTTTATGATGAAAAGAACACCCAAGCCATCGGGATCGGCTTTCCGAAAACGAAGGGAGGAGGAAGAAGAACGGGCCCAAAGCAGAGGTATGTAGACTATATCATCAAGCTCACAGCCTACCCGGAGGAGATAAAGACAAGGATGACCAACAACTTTTTGACATTGACTCAATGACATTGGAAAGTGTTTGAGTTTGAGATTATCTCTTTGTGTAAATAGGGTTAGGGTCTCGCCTTGGGCACCAAATAACCTAGAGCCGGCCCTGTTAGCCAGGCTAGGGGAAATGCAGATTTGACTCACTTTTGCAGCCAGCCTCAAGTGGCCAGTTGATGAATTGCCGTTTAATTCACTTCCGTGTTGGTTTCAAGAGAGAGACAGGGAGGTTGCCGCTTGGGTTAAACACGGAGAGAGTGCCAAGCACAAAAAATGCAGGGACGACAAGTGTGTGGCAAACAAATCAGGTTCATCAGGTTCGATTATTAAGGCTTTTAATCATCAGGATGCTGCCGGTCGTTCCGCTCTACTGGCAGAGCTAAATGTCAAATTCTGTGGGTGCTCCTGAATTTTTGCCGGTGCTCCTAACTTTTTGAAGGAGCCAGTGCTACCAAGTAAAAAAGTTAATTTCGAGCTCTGTCTATGCTAAAATACTCTGCCATGGAACTTTTACAGCTTGGTCATTCTGTGCTACTGGTGTTTGGGAAAAACTGCGATCGCTACATCTTCTCCGCCTTTTCCGCTATCACTGTTATGCGGACGACACCCAGATTTATATCAGCTCTCAGCCTGATCTCTATTCTTCCTCTTCAGAACTTTCTGAATGCATTTTGGAAATCAAAGGGTGGATGAAACTCAACTTTCTAAAACTAAATTGCTCCAAAACTGAAATCTTATTAGTTGGCACTCCATCTAATGTCAGTAAATGTAATGATTTTAAACTTTCAGTAGACAACACTCAATTGTCCCCTTCTGGCCAGGTGCGTAATTTGGGCGTGATTTTTTATTTATTTATTTATGCTCAGCTAACTATTAATTCTCATTTTAAAAACATAACAAAGGTTGCTTTTTTCCATCTGAGGAACATTGCTCGTATTAGACCCTTTCTTTCTAGGCCTGATGCAGAGAGGCTTATCCATGCCTTCATCACGTCAAGGCTTAATTATTGCGGGTTTACCAGCAAATTCTATTAAGGGGTTGCAATGTATACAAAACTCTGCCATACTTGTTTAGACTTGTACATCCTCAAGCCATCACATTACTCCCGTGCTCCAGCAACTGCATTGGCTTCCAGTTCAGCCATGTATTGATTTAAAAATTCGGATTTTAACCTATAAATCAGGGTTGGCTCCAGATTAAATCTGTGATTTGGTTACTCCATTCATTCCCACTTGCACTCTCCGCTTTGCTGGCTCTCTCTCTCTGTGTCAGCCTCGTTGTAAATTAAAAACCATTGGGGGAAGGGCCTTTTCCTATAACGCGCCTAAGTTATGGAACACACTACCTGCATCATCTATTAGGGATGCTGCTTCTGTGGATTGTTTTAAGAAACTTAAGACACATCTTTTTAGTCAAGCTTTTAATTTATATTTTTATTGTGTATTTTATGTATATATATACACAATATTATTATTATATTTTGATTTTTTGATTTTGTTCTGTACATGCTGTTGCGCTTTGAGTCTGAGAAAGGCGCATTAAAAATAAAATTCATTATTAAAATATTCTATATTATCTAAACTATTCTATACAATTACACATAGAATGCGTAATTGTATAGAAACAAACGAGACGCGGACTGTCGAATGGGAAAAAGGCAAGGTTATAGACCCCTTTTCAGTTAGTAAACATTGTGACGTTTTTTTGTGGGCGGAGCTTAGGTGGAGGCAGAACGATTCCCCTGGCCACATCACTAACGCTAGTTAGCAAGTTTTGTTAGCTTGTTTTTAACAATGACTGGAGAAAATCCAATTTTATCTGAATATGTAAGGTCAGTCAATGTCCAGATCTGTGATTGTTATTTGGAAAAGTGAACTTTAATGGACAGAGCCAGATTGGCCGACCAGTACACGTTCAATCTGACAGGATTACCTCCACTGCACTTATGGCAACTGTAGAAAATGAGATGACACAAACAGTTTCCTTTGTTTAGTCTCTAGTCGTTAGCTAGCAAGTTACCTAACTGCAAGTTGTACGACTAACAAAGTTAGCTAACTTATGCGCTAAACAAATTAGCATTACGTGAGAAATCACTTAACTTGTTCCCCAATTTCTGATGGTATCTCTAGGTGGGCATGCATGGGAAATCTTTAGACACGTAACCAAACCATAATCCATCCAACAAAAGACAATAGTTGATTGATATGAAGTGTGCGCTGCAAACACGAGCATTTTTGATGATCGTTTCTGTCCAGTCTGCTCGTTTTATTGTGTTTAACCACAGCTGTCGTCTGGTTTTTTATCAGGCAAAATGCGATAATTTCCAATTGGAGGCTGGAGCATGTACTCCGTCGATTCTGGCACCCAACAACATAGCAAGATGACATTTTAGGCTTCTTATGTAGCCGACTATAAATATTAATAGCTGACAAACTAGCTTATTTGTATTGGCCGCCTCCAGTTTTCCCTTTGTTTTGCCTCCAGCTAACGATGTGACGTAATATTGACGTCGGCACAAAAAGGGTCTGTTAGACGAGAGTTGTATAACCCACAAACACGTCTGTCTAGAGTGTTTACAGCGAAAACAATGGAAAAACAGCTCAGTGGAATGCAAAAGTCTACCAAGAACTACTACTGTATGTTAGATATGTTTGCATGTGGGTGACTTGAAGAAATGTTTAGCATTTTTCTTATTTTATATTATTTCTGAGCATATATCAATCATTCTGATGATTCTTCTGCATGTTGATGTTGGTCGCTATTCACTGCCATTATATGGACCAAATATATTTTTTTCAAAATTTCGCTTTTTGTGGTCTGAAAAAGAAAGAACGTGATACTGCATTAGAACGACACCCAGGTGAGTAAATGATGACTTAATTTTCACTTTAGGGAGACATATCCCTTGAAGAGTGATGATACACATGTTTCACCAGTCACAAAAACATCACATTTATACCACAGTCCTAATATCACTTTTTCTCATTTTCTCAAGTGAAGCCTGATCGGATCTCATGTGTGGGTTTCATTATCTAATTAAAAGATCTCAAGAATGCAGTCAGTTTAACCTCAAACTCACTATTTGTACATCAGCTTGAAACAAGAAGTTGCATCTTTTTGCAAATGTAGATTTGGAGGAAAAAAGTTAAGCTATTTCTTTATTTGTGCTGGTGGGTTTCCAGGTGGGAACGCATGCAATGGACAGCACTCTGTTGAAATACAGCGCAAAGGACTATTTCTTTAAGGCAGCTCTCTGCCACTTTTGTGTGGACATGCTGAATGCTAAGGTATGAAACACCCTACAATTACGCATTCCTTCAAACAAGCAATGGAAAACAGCGGTGTCTTTTGCAGCTTCCTTTCATATTCCTTGTCTTTGATGCCCCCCTTGTAGCTTGCCCTCCAGAAATATGAGGAAATGTTTCCGGCCTTTTCAGATTCACGTGAATGCAAATTGTTGAAGGTAAGGTTGGCTCTCAGCTCAGTATTTATACAAGCCATTTTTGTATTCTTCCTGCTAAAGGTGGGTTTCTAGATTGCAATGATATTTAACCAAATCTGCTGAGAGTTCAAACTATACAAATTGTAATCGCAACTGTTTTAAACCAGTATGTTTAAACGAAACTTTCTGGTGATGTGAAAGTATTGTGAATAAACCACAATCATTCTGCCTGAAAAGTGTGTTTGGTGACATTAGCACACTGTGGTCCTGACAGTGGGATAATGCATGAATTATGTGCTTAAAATGTTCTTTTCTGTTTTTTTAACAGAAACTTTTAGAGGCCTTTGAGGAACAGAATGTGGATTCATATACTGACGCTGTAAGATGAGCTATTAACTGCTCTTTCCATTTGGTTTCACACATATCTACTGATTATTTAAATATTACACCATCCTTTGACAACTCAGTTTCACTAAAAACAAGTAAAACTTGACAACTCAGTTTCACTAAAAACAGGTAAAACTACCCATGTGACACGCCGAAAGCCTTTATCAGTAGCCATGATTCCACCCACCTATTTTTATGCAGTTTTTAGGGTATTGCGTTAAAAAAAAATGATGGATGGAAACACCAAGATGTGCATAAACAGCGAAATAAACCTAAAATTCTCGGGACAGAAGCATGTGTCCAAATTTTAATCTTAACCGTTGTATTTCATCAGATACGATCTGTAAACAGGGCTTTAAGTGTAAAATACCGAACTTGTCCTTTAAGCCGAACGACACCAACTTTATCTTCATCAATTTCACTGTCATTTCTCTCCATCCTTCAGGTGAAGGAGTACGACACAATCTCACGGCTGGATCAGTGGCTCACCACCATGCTGCTTCGTATCAAGAAAACCATACAAGAAGACGAAAGCGACCTTCGCTAAGATCCTCCTCCTGACCTCTTCCCCTTTCCGCTCGCTCTGCCTCGTGCCTTTAACAGCACAACTTCAATACGATGGTCGACTGTCTCTCTCTTTTACCACCAGCTCAACTGTCAGTGCCTTAATTTCCTTGCTTTACCTCAGACCACTCTCTCTATGACATGCCGTGCCGCCAGACCTCAAAGAACACTAAATAAAGTGGGGCTGGTTGTTTAAATGTGATTTTGAGCGAGTGTTGCGTGAGAACTGAAACCAGCCACATTTATATTATGGGGTGCTGTGCACACCAAGCTTCAGGAATGCTTTGTCATCTGGCTATTACTGTATTACTGAGCTCAAAAAAAGTAGTTCTTTCTGTTAACCTCTTTAGTTGTGGCATACATATTTTAATTCTTAGCGGAAGTAGGCCTACCTTATCTTGCATCTCTGCATATTTTGCTTGCGACTAATCTTTTTAATCAAAATTTTCCAGTTTGTTTGTTTTTTTATTGTTATTATTTTGGCTTAAGGAGAAGTAAAAGAAGGACTGATTCCAACATGTACAGGGTGATTTTATTTATTCTCTAAAAAGTGAAAGGCAAGTGCTGGCCTGTCCTGTAACGTTTAAAATATTTACTTTCATCTGTGATTAAATTGTCTCTCAGCTTAAAATCTAAATACATTGCTTCTGTAATTAATAGAGCTGCATGTTTTAATGCTCTGGTGTGCAAGGAAGTTTATAGAGGACATCCACCCAACATAACCACTTCCTCACCACACTGGAAAAATTTGAGATTCATTAGGGTCTTAATTATAAATATATTATAAATTAGAATCTTTTCATTGAAAGATGACATAAGAAGAAATTATATAAACCATTTCTCTGCTTTGTTTATAATGTTAATATTTACCAGTCACAAATAAGTGATCAGCGGTCTTGTAAAACGTGTCTCGAGAGACAACTCTTGAATTTGCATGTTGATAAATGAACGAGGAAACATCAAAATATTTTCATATCGTGACAACTGTTTTTATAAGTCAGGAACACGTTCATGCCCTCAAAATAATTTTGAAATGCTGTTGCAATTATTTGTAAATAAATAATAATAAAAATAATGACTTGTGAATAGTGCTATATTCTCTAATTGTACATTGCTATTCTTGTTATGGCGGGGCTTAGGAGCCGTTCCTTACACATCACATCTGCATAAGCATCTCAGGGATTTGAAGACATCTCTGTTTTATATCAGAGCACTCCGCATAATTAAACTCCCAAGAAAAGGTGTTAACAGTCTCATGGTTCAGTGTCCAGGTGTGTTGAATGATAAGCACCAATCATAGACAGGTGCTGATGGGGAAAAAAGGGAGAGGCCGACGTCGTGTTTTACAGTGAGGAACAAGCTCACACTCCTCGTGGGCAACAACGTAACAACGCGGTTCCTGTTGTGAAGGCGATCAGTGTGGACTAAGAACATTCATAGACGCTCACACGGTAAGTCCTAAATGTTTTTTCTCTCTGTTTTGAAAAACGTTTAGCAGCTAACGTTACTTTTAATTTAAATTTAACTTGCCAGTCGGTTTAATACTTTCCATAGTAAGCCTTTACCTTTTATCCACCGTTAGTAATAAACTATCATAGATGGTAGCCTATAGCCTACATTCATCTGCTCAAATCTTATTCAAATTTTTACAGCAGTGATACCGCGACGATTTAATATAGGATCTCCTCTAAGAGCGTATTTCTTTGTTTAATAACTACTTTCTTGATCTATTGCTTTCTTTTGTAACAAATGTAGTGAACCTTATATAACTTATTTTTTCCGAAAACAATGCTTAACACATTGTAGGTAATGTGATTTTTTTTTTCCAAAGTCAGTTTCGTTTCTAAACGAGTTTAGAACTACCTTTTTCAGTAATGATATGACTCTAGCTGTTTCTCAACCTAGCGCACTGTCTTTAGGCAGATGTGGCCAAAAATGTAGTCTAGAAGCAAGTGTTTAGACTGGAATTCTAGTAATGCTTAATGCATGCATGCGCATATATGTTCAGACTGATTCACACATACACATTTATTCATTTAGCAGACGCTTTTATCCAAAGCGACTTACAAATGAGAAAAATAGAAGCAGTTAAACTAACAGTATGACAACAATATAAGTGCTATGACCCTTCTGTTTAATCTAACGCAGTAGGCCTACATGTTTTTTATTTTTTATATAGAATAGAAGAGAAAGTGTTAGTATTACTGGATCAAGTGCTGTCGAAAAAGAAGCGTCTTCAGCCGCAATATGCATATGCACCTACACTGTTTAACAAAAACATTAAGTGAAGCAGTAAGCATTTTACCTTAAGTGTTTCGAACAGTTACATTTGATGAGGTATTATCTTGGAAATAACTATTTTGCCATGTAAGTTTTTGTAAACATGCTTAACATTTCAATTAAATAATGATTCAAGACAGATATGGTTAAAATAATAGTGGATTGCTTGTGGTTTATCCATAATACTGGTAATACTGGAAAGGCAAGCACATTCCTGAAAATAGCCATGGCTTTGAGATTCAGCCTAATTTAAAATGCTTTTAACATTGAATCAGGGCAAGGCTGAATCATAAGTCACATGTTAGATCAATCAGAATCCAAATACCGCTCCTGAAAGATAATCCATCGAGAAAGGAAACAAATATTTGCTTTAGATGTTTCTACAAGACCAAATGCACACATTTTCTAAGGTTGCCTGCGTTATCTGTCCCTGAGCTCATCTGTCCCTGAGCTCATCTGTCCCTGAGCTCAATACAGTGTCCTTACGGGAGTGAAATGTACTTCATCTATAGCGTGTACTGTTTAATTGGTCACCTGAGACCATATTTCCAATAAATGTAAAGCTTGTTTATTTTTAGATCCAAATATATGTTTGCCAATGTAGCTGTAACGTTGGCATCTACAAAGCTCTAGCCCTGTTCCAGTGAGTTTTAAAGAGGTTGTTCACCCAACAATGAATGTTCTGTCATCATTTACTCACCCTCATGTTGATCCAAACCCATACGACCTACTTCTCCTGCGAGGAGTTCAGATGATGCAAACTCTGAATCAACAGGCACCAATGCTAAATTTCTAAATATTCTAATCATTATGTTGACAACTTGTAATTAATAACTTCAATGAGCTCATTGTCTTAAATGTAATGCATTGTTTGCTATTTTAATTTTAATTTAAGCGAACTGTCACTTTAACTTTCAGAAAGTTAGTGTTTAGGCAAGGCTTAGAGCCCAGTGGTATTTGAGGTGCTATGTGATGTTCACAGTACAAAACCAAACAAACCGTACAAAACCAAACAAACGATCTTTGTTTTAATCTTTTTCAAACTGCTGTTCAAGAGGGTGTTCCTGTGATCTCACTTGCATTACTGTTTCCTTGTGTCTGTTAGGCTCACAGCTGAACTTGACATCAAATGGGAATATAATCGAAGAAACTGAATTCGGAGGAAGCTGCATATAACAGATGTTTGTCATGCTTATAAAAAGCAAGTGTAGGATCAACTAACATTGATCCCCCCCACCCCCACCCAAGAAAGAACAAGGAAACAGCAGCACTTCAACGCAAGAGCATTCTGTTGTGTGAACCCCACCATTTCCTGTTGAGACCAACTTCCTTTCTTGCTACGCAAAGTTAGCTTCTCTCAATAGTTGTTGTAAAATGAGAAAGAAGTATACAAAATTCTTCATCGTAGCAGTAGCTAGCTGCCTTTGCTTTGTCATATTCTATTCCAAACTAACGGATGTGGAACGCACACAAAGAGACTTTGCCACAATCCCTTCGGTTGCAACTTCCACTTCTAGAAAACCCACAGCTGGACTGACAAACACTATAACAAAAAAAAACAAAAGTGTTAGTCCAAATGAACTTCCTCCCCTTACAATTTCTGAGAAGTTCCGAAATGACATTCCCAAAAACGGTGCCTTCTGGAACCGAAAACTTCATTCTCTCGTCAGGCAGTTTGACTCCACCAACAATGAAACGCATAGGGAGGCGCATAAAAAGTTTCACTGTCAGCCTGAGAGTTTAGAGTTGCTACAAACGAACATTCAGGATATTCATTCGTATCCCCCTCTTTACGGAGACTTCCTTAAAAGTATGGAGTGTCGAGACCCACCGGTTCTTCACGATCAGCCTGGCAAGTGTGCGTCGGATCAAATTTTCCTTCTCTTTGCAATCAAATCCATCCCAAAGCACTTCGAGAGGCGCCAGGCAGTCCGAGAGACCTGGGGAAGAGAAGGGTCGTATGAAAACGGACTTCAGGTACGAACAGTCTTTCTGCTGGGTCGATCATCTGTGGATGATCCCAGTCTCGACAAAATAGTTTCATTTGAAGCTCAGCTGTTTAAAGACCTGCTCGTTTGGGATTTTCACGACACCTTTTACAACCTGACTCTCAAGGAGCACGTGTTCTTCAAGTGGATGCTGGATCACTGTCCTCAGGTGTCTTTCATTTTTAAGGGTGACGATGACGTTTTTGCCAACACTCAAGCAATCCTGAATCACCTGAAGTCTCTTGATCCCGCACAGGCCTCAACGTTATACACTGGGCAGATAATTTCTGATGCCACGCCATTACGGGACCCTAAAATCAAATATTATGTTCCTCAGTCTTTCTACGAAGGTCCTTACCCTCCTTATGCTGGTGGCGGTGGATTCCTCTTTTCTGGAAACCTTCTCCCATCTCTTTACCATGTTTCCTTTTACATACCCTTCTACCCTATTGATGATGTCTACAACGGGATGTGCTTTAAAGCAATTGGAATCACTCCGACCAAACACGATGGTTTCAAGACATTTGACATTCGGGAGCAAGATCGAGAGAACCCCTGTGTGCACAAAGACTTGCTCCTGGTGCACCAACGCAACCCTCAGCAGACCATGAGACTGTGGAGAAATATGCACAGCTCCATGCTGACCTGCTGATATGTTTGGGCAATTGTAAACGGACTATTATTAGACCAATTAGATGATGAATAAGCTGGCAACATTTTCTGGGGACAATAATGTGCATTAAAGTATCTTTCAAGACATTTCTGAGACTCTGGATGAAGGCTTTTTTTTTGTTTCTAGTTTTCACTTGGGGTTGAAATGACTTGGGATTGTTTCATTATTGTACTTGAAAGAGAACACGGGTGATGGTGATGAACACCATTTGTTTCTGTGCAATTGACACTGAGCTCTTTATAGGTTATCTTTAAGGCAGTGTTTCCCAACCCTGTGCCTAGGGGCACACCGACACTACACATTTCTGAACTCTTCCAAATCAAACATGCCTAATTCAACTCGTCTGCTCCTTTATAGAGACTTTAAGACCAGAAATGGATGGTCAGATAACAGACACATCAAAAATGTGCTGTTGGTGTGCCTCCTGGAACAAGGTTGGAAAACGCTGCTTTAAGGGTTAGATCGCCCAAAATTACTCTGTCCTGCAGAACGCTAATATTTTGAAGATTGTTTCAGCTGTTTTTTGTCCTTATAGTGAAATTGGTACTAAATCTTTCAAATTTCTAAAAAGACCAAGATTGTGTGAAATTAACTCCACTGGAATATCATGTCACTTCAGAAAATATGATCACGCTATTTGATGAACGGATCCAAATGGTTGCCATTCTTCTAAATATCTGTTTTTTTTTTATTATATTTTATTATTATTATTATTGTGGGTGAACCTTTATTGAATGTCAGACCTTGTTTTTCATGTTTCATGACGTTTGGTCACATTTTAATCTGTTCCTCATACAGAGATAACATGTTTCACGTGAGGGTGATAGAGTTCCCCTTCGAAGATTTTGCAACACTTTCCAGCTGATCACACTAATTTGCCATATTGAGAAACGGAAAACTGCTTGGTTTTAAAAAAGTAACTTCTGTGTGAGCTTAGCTTCATAATTTGCTGTGCTATTGAAAATAGATAATTAACCTTTTTTTTCCCCCTGCAAAATTTTACTAATGTGATTATACCTTTAGAATATGCAGTATTAGTGAAGCTGATGGAAGTTTTGAAAGTTTAACGTTTTGGCTTTTCGTTGACTTCAGCAGTTTGTCTTTTCTTCACAATATATTCTGTGTTCAATGGGAGAAAGAAAGCTACTATTTTTCAAGTTTGCATGTCCTCAAATTGGCATGGGAGTAAATAGCGAGGGTGGCAGTATTCCTTGGAAATCACTGTTCTTGGAAAGCACATGTTCCTGGAACATGAGCCTTGTGGGAGATGAATGTCTTATCAGGCATTATATATCTGGGCTGTGTTTCTCAAAAGCATCTTAAGCTTAAGTAGATTATAGAACCATTAACACCAATGGTCTCTACGATCAACTTGGCTCATTATGCTTCTGAGAAACACAGTCCAGAATGTTGAGCTATGACAAGTTTTGCGACTGGCAAAGTTATGTGAATTGTTTCTATTCGTGTGTAAAAATGTAACAAAGTATGAGATGTTGTATTTACACTCTAAAAAATGCTGTGTTGTTTTAACCCATGTGTGGGTCAAGTATAGACAATTCAATAAAACATTTAAAACAACTGTTGGGTTTGTCTGTATTTGACCAAAACATGGGTTGAAACAATCCAACATTAAGTTCAGTTTGTAGTATGTGCTGAAATGGTATTTAAATGTATAGGGCTAGGCTGTTATATCATCATTATTTTTGTTTTCCCCATGTCGCAGTATCCATGTGTGTCTCTGTGAATTATAATGAATTGCACAGCTAAAACATAATGTAAATTTCACATCAAAGTTATTGTGTGAGTGTTATATCTTGTTATATCCTAATGCAACTCAAGGGGCCGGTTCTGTTTAACAAGTATTGTAGGTGATGGACAGTTTCAATTTCATTTTGTATATGGAGGAAACATGCATTCACACAGAGCTCTCAGAAATGAGGAAGCTGTGGTAGGTAAGAATTCATCATTGTGACATGAATGAACAAGTAAGGCTACGTGCTGTGTGTCTACGTTCTTTGACACTTGCTTATGAGACTGAATATTGGTATCAAACTCTGCATCAACAAAACATCGTACAGGAACAGGATGTTTTGGGGCAATGATGTACTAAAAACAGGTTTTTCTTTAGCATTTTTCACGCAGAGATGACAATGTTTTCAAAATGATCCCTACTCATACGAATTCGCAGAAATGAATAAAAGCGTTGTATTATGCTTGCCAGGCCAGTAGCTGGAGATGTGACTGTAAAGAAACTACGTGCCTATAGACTGAACACGTAAGACACATGCACACAAATTCACCATTTTCACAAATTCGTGAATTATTTGTGAAAATTAAGCAATAATTAATTTACTGTTACAATAAAGACAGCATAGTTAATAATAAATAAATAAAAAGTTAATTTATAAATAGACACTAGAAACCACTAATTCAGTCACCATCCCCTACTGATTGAGATGGCCAATACAAGTTTGCATGGAAACTTTAATTATTTTCTGTTTTTCTAACATTAATCCTTGCCATTTCACTGGTAACATTGTTTTGTTGGCATACAGAGGACATTTAGGTAAAGTTATCTATTTATTGCTCTTTTCTCGTCTGTATTAGCATGTGGTGATGCTATGCTGATGAAAAAAAATAGAAAGATTCTATTTTGATTGATTTTTGTGTTCACTAGCAAAACCTTTGCATTCCCTCGAGAAACTTTGCTTTCACTCAAAAAAATCTAGGAACCTGGTGTTTTTATTTTTACTCCACATGTCGTTCCTACGGGGTCTCTACAAGGACTTGATGAAAAAATATGAGAAATTATAATTTAATGCTTTTGTGTTTGCTAACAGAACCTTTGCATTCCCCTGAGAAACTTTGCATTGACTCAAACTATATTTGAACACTTCTGCAAGCAAATTCAAAGTTAATCAGGGGAATGCAACACTTTTTCAAGAGAATGCAAATCTCCAGGAACAGGATTTGGCACCCTTGCCCTAGTCTCAGACTACATACCACATACTTATGAGTATGAGTATGTATGTACTCATACATATGTGGCCACATACTTAAACCCCTGCTTTAGGGGATCTGTACATTCCAAACCCTTTGTAAGATCTTCACACAGACCTTTTTTTCCTACAATAATACAAAAAGCACACAATTGACAAACTATTAGTTGAGTGAAATTAGAAACTTTACACAACCATTGTAAATTTAGCAACAATATTTATACAGAGACCTGACTGTTACAATAGAGCCAGCATTTTACTAAGTTAATAATAAAGTTAATTTATAAATAGACTGTTAAAACTATTAATACAGTTACCAATCCCTACTGACTGAGATGGCCAATACAAGTTTGCATGGAAACTTGAATTATTTTCCTTTTTTCTAACATTAATCATTGCCATTTCACTGGTAACATTGATTTGTTGGCATACAGAGGACGTTTAGGTAAAGTTATCTACTTATAACTCTTTTCTCGTCGGTATTTGTCTTGAGGTAGGCCTCATCCAAATGACGTATTGATTTCAGTACTTTCCTTTTTGTGGAATTTGGATTAGGTTAATGATTACTTCAAGTATGGATTTATGAGGTCGAATGGTACTGTACATGCTGATAGCTTGATTGTTTCTCATGAACTGAGGCACTAATAACTGTGAACAGGCTGTTTTTAAATATTTGCTCATTAATTTCCCCAGGGGCTATTTTTTATTATTTTTTTCTTGTTACAAGTTTTTAGCACTTTCCTCACAGATCCTGCTGATGTCTTTATCTTCATGTAGAACATTTGTAAGGTTGTTTGAGTGCATCGGTGTATGAGAACCCTGGTGGTAATTATTCTGTGAGAATGTGACAGTCTCAGAGACTTTATTACCAAACTTATTTAGAATCCATATTGTCAGTTTACATCAATAAATGACAGGGGAAAATGTGACATGAAAAGTTTTTTGTCTTACGGTGTTGATTCTGAACACATAATGATTGTGTTGTTTTCTTGGGCACAATATTTAAGAGCTTATTTTCAGTAGTCTAATTATATTCTGTAATATTTTGTTCTGTCTCTTATTGTAATTACATAATTATGAGATTGTTATTGGTGAGTTTCACTGTAAAATAGTGCAAAATGCCGCTTTAATTTTTTGAGAAAATTCACAGCAATTTCATGCAATTACTGACTTGAGAAATTCCACTGGTTGTTGACATCAAGTTTTTGGTCTGTCTGATATTTTAAGATAATTTAACATTTAGTCTGTTGATATTAATCATGAAAATTGAAACACTTTTTTTCAACTGGTTGTGGAGTTTAGAGAGATGATTATTTTACTTGTAGTGCCTCCTGGTGCTGAACTACAATATTCACTGTCCTTCCTCAGAAAGTTCACGTCTAGACTGCATGAGCGTTCCCATGACTATATTAATTATATTAATAATAAATTAATATTATATCAATACAAAAACGATTATGTCTATTTATTTCTATACCTATAATATGTCCTTAAAGTCCTATAATATGCATGACTCGTGTCGTCTGTTTTATGCAGTAATTGTTGTGTGTTCTCTTCAGAGTTTTTAAAAAGCACAACATGAAGAAATAAACTCATCCTATAATAATACTACAGCAAAAACAGTTCAAAATAGGCTATCCGTATTACTATTCTTTACCTGCCTCAGCCCTGCCTGTCGTCTTCTCATCCAGAGAGGTTTTCTGACCCAGGGGACGCAGGTATTATCCTGTGTCATCATCCCCATAAGACTCATTACTGAACCACTTAAAAGACCATCTCCTCCTTCAATGTCTCCATCTAAGGACTTATACAGAGATTGAACTCTCTATTGCCCCCTAGATCACAAGGTGTGGTGACACCACCACTTTATTCTTTTATTCTTTATTCTATGCATTGGCCAACCATTTGGTTCTTTGTTTCGTATACTTGCATATAATGTTTATGGCCTAACATTCACCGCCATTTGTTCTGCATATCTGCCTGAACGGCTCTTAACTCCAGGATGTTCTGGGGGCATTTGTACTTTGCTTGTGTAAATAAGTGTAAATCACATAAGATCTAAATTATCCTTATGAAAGAATGAAAAAATTACCCATTTGGCATGAAATGGAAGTTGTGGTAGTCTTTTTCTACTATTTTTTTTTTCACAGAACAAAACAAAAGGAACATTATCTGAGACAAGTGATAAAATAACAAGAGTAATACAGAGAAAAATAATAATAATAATAAATAAAAATATTCTGTATATATATATTGCTGCACGTAATATGAATGTTCACATCTCAACAAACATGATACAATAATATACAGCCATATAATGATATAAAATATATAATGTATATATAAAAAAAAAAGAAAAAAAAACCCCACTTTTTAATTTATAGATTTAAATATTCTTTAACCATGTGCCATCTCTGATTAAAAAGGTCAGTTTTCAATTGTAATGATGCAGTCATTTTTTCCATCATATAAATCTGTTTTAGTCTGTTTTCATTCAGTTACAGTTAGTGATTTCACAGACTTCCAATTAGCAGTAATGTTGTTGTTTTTTGGCAATTAGTAGTAATACACGTAAAATATATCTTTGGTCAGCACTGAAAACATCACCTGATATAACACCCAGACCAGTAAGAAAAAACATACATTTGAGGGAACTTCTCTTTTTACAATTTTCTCCATCTCTTCTTTAATATTTTTCCAATACGCAAGGATTACTGGACAGTACCAAAATATATGTGTATGGTCACCTGTTTTAAAAAAAATGTAGAGTAGGACTTGATTTTGTCCATGGGGAATTGATTGGATGGTTGTGGTTTGCTATTGCTGTGATCTCATGTGAGTGACAGTTTGTGTGTGAGTTTGTGTGAGTAACGGTAATTTACCTTTGCGGCAATAAACACTTATCAGAGAAGAGATTTGGCAAGAAATTCTTATTAAAGATTATGAGGGCACATACATTAAAAAAATATATATAATGATGCTAATAATGATTAATTAAAATAAATAAATAATGGTGCACATGTAAATCATTTATAATAAATGATGCAATGTTCCATTAAAAAAAAGGAACTCAAATTTGATTTCATGGAGCCTTTAAATTCTTTAATTGAGCAAAGTGAATGTATCACAAAAACAAAAATAAAACATACAGAAAAGTATTCAGAGTTTAATTATAATTATTGGAGGAGAAAAAGGGGAAAGGAAGTATCAACGACATAGTTCTGAACATAACAGATGTGAAGTTGAATATGCTGATGCTTATTAAAATGATCATTACTGGCATGCAGAAAGTAGACTAATTGTTCAGTGGTGATCCATATTCCACTTCTCACTTCAACAGTTTGCATAAATGTCTTCGTAGGAGAGATTATTTTTGAATGTGCTTTCAGGGTTAACGGTGCAGGTCTCCTTAGTTTCATATGTATTTGACTGAAGCTGATGGGTTTTTGTTGCCTTTGACACATTGGCATAAATGTCCTGATCTTGGTTTGTTTCCTGAAATGCATTAATACATGAGCTGTGAACTTGTACTTACGCTGTTAGCTTTATGATAATTCACTCACAACATAACATTGTTCTGAAAGCAATGAAGCACTCATCATGAGTAACACTGCAGTATTAGCCCAGTTTCAGTGTGCTGTAAAATAACGGTAATCTACTGTGGTTTTCAGCAATGTACTGTTAATTTACAGCTCTCTACCGTTTTTACAGTATGTTACCGTAGAAATACCATGGAACGCATATCATTTGGGAAACCGATTGCTTCAAACAGTTCGAGTTTAAAAACTAGTATTTATACTGACAAGACTGTGAACTTACTTCATTTGAGTCCACTGAAAAGGAATATCTCTAAATATAAAACTGCAAACATAATGTGTAATAGTGAATTAATTAAACTTTAACTCAAATCTTTGTGGTTCGTATTTAGCGAACAAAAGCACACATGTATGTGCTAAAGTACTTAGCAAGGAGATTGTCTCTGCATCAGCAACTACACAAGTTACTGCTTTTAAATAAAGCAACAGACAGCATAACATCAGTATTTCTCTGCTCATCTTTGACTGAAGCACAGGCTCTTTTCTCCAGCACAATGGTGACCCACAAAACGAATTAATTACACTAACAGATCTCTCCTATATCCTCTTGTGCAAAAACACATAAAACACTTAAATTTAATATTACTCTCCTTTTCAGTTATTGACTTCGCATAAATTTTTTCAAGTTTTTCAATATTTCAGTGAAATTAACCTTCCGTTTAGTAAATCTGATTGTTATGGTTTACAGTATATATACTGTATTACTGTATTACTGTTTTACTTGATTTTACGGTAATCTACTGGCAGCTGTGGTTGCCAGTAAATTGCTGTTGTTTTTAATCAGTTTGATGCCGTAAATTAATTTACAGTTGATTACCGTTAAATTACGATTCACTCTGTTTTTTATTTTATTTGACACATTTAACCCTTTTAACCCCACTGCAAAATCTTCAGTTTTAAATGAACACTTGTGTGTCCACACTACAGTGTTGAAGTAACACTGAAGCAGTGTTGAAGTTAATGATATTATTCAGTGATTAATTAACTGATGATTGAGCATTAGTGATGAACACCTGATGTTAACAAGCAGAATCACTGAAGGACAGAGGAACAACAAGAACAGAAAAAAAGTGAAAAACAAGAACTACAACTGACTTCCAGCTACAGAAGACATTAAATCTCTCAAGATCTCAGCAGTGGAGGATTAAACAACTCCAAAAAATAGCATTACCAGCTTCACTTATTACTAACCAGATTGACTTTATTTTTTCATACAACTACAGAAATTCCTATTGAGAATTAACAGAGGTTTAGATGTTGTTTTGTTTAATTTGACATCACCATTATTGAGATCAATGTTTGCTTTAGTTGGGCTCTTGACCCTTGACTTTAACATTAGTTTTTTCTTTGGCTGCTGTAACTGTTTTTAAGACACATTTGTTGTGGCAGAAACAAAACCAACAAAAATGAGATCAGGGGCCCGTTCTTCGTACGTTGCTTATTACATCCGAGATCAAATGACACATCCAAGATGATATCATCGTGCTAATCATGATCTGGCTAACTCGGTTCTTCGAACACACTTGCCGGATATGATTAGTATAGCTGGATTGAGTTATCTGAGATAATTGCGCGTTCATGCGCTGGTTGAAAAGGGGATATGTATCGATAGTAGAAACATTGATCAGCAACGCTGCTATTGGCTGTTCAGCGTGGCCAAAGAGCGCGCTCAGTTTTTCTCCTCAGCAGAGCAAGAACTAATAGTCGAAGTTTATTCTGAATTTTAATGTTTAATTAAAACGCCAGGGAACACCTCAAAGTCTGCAAAAGCCAGGAGAGAGGGCTGGCAAAAAGTAGCAGATAATTTAAATCCGTTAGAAGTGGCCATGTTAGATGTTTTTATCACTTATTAGCCTATATTTTTGCATTTTAATAATTGCATAATTACTTTGTTCATTGTAATGTCAGAGTCACCACACTAGAACATGGGAACAAACAAAAGTGAAGTACAAAAATATTCTACATAATGGTCATTTTTAATTATATTATAGTCTCTTTTATAAAAGACACTGTTAAATAAATGGATGTCTGTTTATAAAAGCAACCAAGAAAAAGGCTGAGAAAAAAAAAAAGAAGAAAAGATCTTAAGAAGTAGCCTACACTGTAAAATAATTTTTGCTGCATTAAATTAAGGCCGTATAGTCATTTCAACTGTTAAATCTTGAGTAATGAGGAATTGCTTTGACTTGTGAAAGTGAAAACTGATAAACTTATGTTAATGTAAAATATTTTTCCCGAGTGTAGTTCATTGTAATGACATTGTGTTTTCCTCTTTTGTGCACTTTTACATAATACACCAACACTTGTATCTGTTCCCAAGAAAGTGGTGGCTGAAATATGTGCAGTAAGTGGACATTTTCTAACTTTCCAAAGGAAAGAAAGTATAAGACTTTGTAATGTCCATTTGTTTCCATTGCACTGGACAGTGAATAAACCCTCTCAGATAACTGTCATATGGAGGAACTAGCCTACCTGCAAGTGCATAAATAAGTTTACTTAATTCATACTTGTATGCTTTATGGCTGCAATATAAGTTGCAGGATTCCACCACATCTACAGAAAGGCCTACAGAAGAGTCTGCACAGACAGAGGAGACATAGGCCTACAGGTGGGCAGTGGATAGACAACTTTTCCTTTTTATTTATTGCATGAGGCATGTGTCTAATATCTCTTGTTGCAGGCACTTGACCACTGGCTTTTCTTTACAAAGAACAATTGAAATAAAACTCAAGGAACTAAGTATATTTGTCTTTTATTAAACATATAATGAAAAGTTTTTTTTTTTTTTTTTTTTTTTGCAATGTTGTGTAATATGGCACATGCAACAATGTCACAGGCCCTGTCAGGTGTGAAACCCTCAGACTTTTCAGACACTGAAATCTTCCCTTTAGTTAGCCAAAGTTCATTTGATTGTGTGCCCTTGTCCTGGCTAGAGCTGCATTGTAACTGGTTTGGGTCAGGGAATGGGGTCATACTGTCTGCAGGCAGGAACATGTCATAATCACCTATGAAAAAATGCAGTTCTACCAGAAAGACTCGGGAGAATTATTTCAATAAACCGTACATTTATTGACAGCTCAGCAAGCTGATAATCTACAAAGTCATTTGGCGTAGGCCCTGTCCGTAGTGCATAATCCGAGAGTATCGGATCTGCAATTCCTGCCTAAAGATGAAGGCAGGGGCGCAGCAGACCCCCCGGGAGGTATGGACAGGACCATCCTGGTGGTGGTGGGGAGGATGGGGGTAATCGTCGCTTCAGTATCTGCGAACTCAAACATGTGTAAGTACCGAGCTTTTATACATGAGCATGAGAATATGATTGGATAGAAGTGAAGGCAATAGGTGACGTAGTAATTGAGTCTTCCCGGCAGAACTTATGCTAAAGCTTTCATTTCTGTTAGGATCAGCATAAGTGTATGTAATACAGTGAGCTTGATATTTAATTGTGGAACTTTCCTTACCACTTTCAAATAATGTGCATAAATGCAACTCTGAAAATTCTTAAGTCATACACAGATCCTGGCCATTTTGCTTTCACATTTGTGATATGGAAGATTTTAGTCAACTGCCTTTTTTTTATTTGATATAATATTATTAATCTGGAATATTAAGAATCCCAATAGTAACTGGGCGTCACATTTACATTGTGAACCCCCTTTCTGTTCACATAATCCCCTTCATTGAGGCCTTGATGGCAGTCTATGGTAGCCTGTAGTCTATGGTACCAATCACGTTAGTGAAGCCTGAGTGACATATACTGTAATCGGCATGGTCATGATTGCATGATCTTCATAAAAAATTATGATAGCAAAAAAAAAAAAAAAAAACTGCTTTAAAAAAACTGCTTTACAACATTGGGTCTTAAAAACCTAAAACTGTTTTTTAAACCTAAAAGCGCCAGGTAAACTCCGAATGACACGACAGACAGCACTTTCCATCAAGTTCTCCGCATCTCCAATAGTGTTTAGGAAAGAGCCACTTGCAAATAATCTTAGGGCAATGCAAACAGTTTGTGCTGTAGTTAAAACCCGACTCCGACAAGTCGAAAATAAATGTGCGTTTCCAACAAATTAATAATGTAAATGACAATCTCACGAGTCACGAGAAAAAATATAAATCTCAGAAAGTGCACTATCGCGCTGCGCTGGACTTCCCGTATCAGCTCCGCTTATGAAGCCACAATCTAATCCTGTTTACATGAAATAAGCCTGCTCCCGAGCAGGTTTAAGTTTACGGACCTGTTGCTATGACAGCAAGTCCAGGATGAGCGTCGAAGAACCAAACAATCCAAGATCATGCCAAATCGTCAACAATCAAATCCAGCTAACTGAGTTAGCGACGTACGAAGAACGGGCCCCAGGTGTTGCTAGTTATGTTTTGATTTTGACGTCATCACATGATGTTTGGATCACCGATCTTATCCCGTGTCTAATCCCTTTTCAAAAAATTTTTGTTTTAATGCTCCTAATGTTATATTACTACACTGTGAAACTATAGCAATAGATCCAGCAGAGCTACGCAATCAGTTATGAAGGATTTTAAAAATCATCCTTCACAAAAAAATTTTTAACTAAGACCTTAGACACACACAGACATCAAGAATCAGCCAATGAATCTCAACAATGGTGACAATCAACAAAAAAGATATCAACGCTGAACCTCATAAAACACGCAACTAAAACTCAACACAAAACCAATAGCAAAAATAAAAGCAAAAAGTAAAAATTTAAGAAAATAACCAGACAATTCAGCTGCATAATTTGTTCATGCCACAATGCATGCTGGGAATAATGGACGATTTTTTTGTACTATGCTGGTACCCATCATGCACTGCAGCATTAAACATTTGATTGTCACCATTGTTGAGATTCATATGCCGATTCTTGATGACTGTGTGTCTGGCTGATATAGAAGTTAAAATGTTTTGAGCATTAACTGTTTTTTAAATCCTTCATATTTTCTGGTTGTCAAAACTCTGATAGATCTCCATCTGTAAAATCACAGTGACACCACAATCAAAATTACAAAACATCACCCATATAAATACATTAGACAATAAATGAGATCAGTGAATCTGGCCACTAGAGGATGATTGTGACTATTAACAAACACTGTCATCTGATCCTGTTTTCTTTCAGCTTCTTTTCCATAGAAAATGTATTTTAAACACACAGTTACAGCAGCCAAAGAAAAACTAATGTTCAAAAGTCAAGGGTCAAGAGCCCAACTAAAGCCAACACTGATCACCATCATGGTAACATAAAATGACATCTAAACCTCTGTCACCTTTTAATAAGAACTTATGTAGATGTCTGACAGAAATAAAGTCAATCTGGTTAGTAATAAATCAAGCTGGTGATTCTGTTTGTGGAGTTGTTTAATCCTCTGCCGAGATCTTCAGAGATTTAACGTATTTTATCTTCAGTTGATTTCATATTTTTTCTGTTCTTATGTTCCTCTTTCCTTCAGTGATTCTGCTTGTTAACAGCAGGTGTTCATCAGTCATCAATTAACTCACTTGTTTTCATTCACTTCTTCAAGTGGACTATATTAGTGAACTAATGTAGGGAATAGTGAATGAGGGTATAGTGCATGATTTGGAACACAGCCGCTGAGAGTCAACTTTGAGCGCTGTTAATTCACAGTATATTCCTGTAGGCTACTTTTTCGAAAACGCCAAATATTACCCAGAATGCATTTTTATACGGTATATTGCTGTTTTAATGGAAAACAGCATGTTACTGTCAAAATTTTGCCATTTTTTAGTTGTTTGCCTTGCCCTTAAAGACCTCAAACTGAAGTTGTATAGCTTTTACAGTCAAATTTACAGTCTATTTCAGAAAACAAATGGACTAAGAATATTGAAGACATGTTTTATCTATCTATCTATATCTATCTAACTCACTTCATAAGAAACATATCAAGATACTTACACTTCTGTGTGGTTTTTTGCACCTGCATATACCAAAAAAAAAAGGAAAACATTCTCATTTATTTTAAATAATGTATAAAATATTTTATGTCATTTAAATTTCTAGCAGGATCCTACCTTCTGTAAATCAGAACAATAGGAAGTGCAAATAAAAGCAATGAGAACAGTGCCAAAACTGCGAGGAAAGCAGTGAATGATATGCCTGCAAAAACAAAGAGAACTTACAAACATGGCTTTTGTTCCTGTTCATTTCAGTAATGACAGTAATGTACAAATATATGGTTAATCTGTACAGCAGGGTTCCTCAAATCCGGTCCTAGAGATCCACTGCTCTGCAGAGTTTAGCTACAACCCAAACAAACACACCTGAACAAGCTAATCAAGAGCTGTGTCCCAATTCAGAGGCTGCGTCCTTCAAAGGCCACGAAGATCAGAACGAGCGTTGTTAAATGGGATGGTCTAGCCGACGGAGGATTGTTCTTAACGCTTAGCAATTGTGACAGCTGCTGTTGATGAGTGGCAGTAACATTTGTACTGGACTTTTTTGAAAGTTATATTAAAGGGGATGTCTAACACTATTTCATGCATTCTGACATATTTACACTGTTAAAGAGTTGGATTCTCATGTTAAACATGGCCAAAGTTTAAAAAAACGTGTTGGACCTATGACAGAGTATTTCTGTACCAAATTCACTCCTTCAGGGTTCGTATAAGTTTCGGAACGTTTTTTTCCGAGTATGGCCCTGTATGGCGTCATCAAGGGTGGAATTCCTTGTATGGGCACTTCTCCTGGAAGAGCGTGCGCACACATCAACCAGGGCTGTGTTTCCCAAAAGCAACGTAAGCCTAAATTGATCGTAGAACAATGGTCTCTACGATAAACTTAGGCTCACAACGCTTTTGGGAAATGCAGCCCAGAGCAAGAGCAACGCCCATCAATGTGTATCGTTTGTTGCTCGAGAAAGATTTGACATTTAGTTTTTAGACCACAAAATCAACAATGTCATCAAAGAGTGTTTTTGGTTGTGAGGGAAAGACAATCTTGTTCAGCTTCCCAAAGAACCCAGCGGCAGTGGATGCAGTTTGTTTTTCCGGGGCAGCAACGGAGTTGTGCCAAGTGTGTTTTGCTGGCACAACATTTCGGTGACGAATGTTCTATAAACAAGGCCCTGTTCGACCCTGAATTTGCAGATCGTTTGAAACTGAAAGATGGAGCGGTCTCAGCGAATACAATATCCCGGTCATGAGTCGGAACTGCAGGCGGTAAAACTGCATCAAATGTCTGTGTTTTGCTGGCAATCGGCAATCAAAAGTTATCCAGGGGAAGTGTAATGATGTATTGTGTGTGTTTAAATACATTTGTTTAGCTGACTACCATAAGTGTCCATTTTTTTATTTTAAAAACAGTCCGTGCTTGTGACTCTTTAGCTCCGCCCACGCCACACCTCCAGGAGCTTGACTGTTTTCGGAAAGAAACGGTACAGCTGTATCTATCTTTTATAAATCTGATCAAACTAAAGACTCTTCGGAGATATGAAGGATTCAATACTATTCTATAGGTATTCAAGATTTACATGAGATTGGCAGAAAATGTGTGTGTTGTTATGTACCCACTGTCGGAAAACAAAACAGGGTTCACAAACAGCCTAAATATGTTCACCATGGTCCATTTCTGTATATAGCAAAGAGTATAAACTATATATATATAATCGCATCTTAGTAAGATATAAGTCAACATTTGAATTGCTTTAGAGTTTTTTGTTCTGTTTTTACATTTGCATCATTAGATATATGAGTAAGCTGAAACCCAGTGCTTATGTTAAAAGTGTAATTCAGCAAATTCTCTCAAAACAATCCTGTCGTCACCAGCGCACAAAGAGTTGTATCCTTCATTTCATGGGAAACGAAGGACGCTTTTGGAGGCCGCATCTGAAGCAGCCTTCGAATTGGGACAACCTTCGTCGCGTCGTGGTGAAGCAATGGCCTTCAAATGCGACCTGTGAAGGATGCAGCCTCTGAATTGGGACAGAGCTGAGGTCTTTAGAGTAGGTACTATTATGGCGCTTTTCCACTGCATGGTACGGTACGGCTCGGTTCGGTACGGCACGCTTTGGCGCTTTTCCACTGCATGGTACGGTACGGCTCGGTTCGGTACGGCTCACTTATGACGCATTTCCACTGCATGGTACGGTACGGTACGGCTCGCTTCGGCTCGCTTTAAATGGTACCACCTCTGTTGAGGTTCCAAGCGTACCGTACCGATACTAAAATGTGACGTGGAAACACTGCAGATCACTGATTGGTCAGACAGAATCATCAATACCAGCGTCATTGTATTTACAACACTAGACACTAAACCCGCTAGATTTAAATAGCCAGTAGACAACAGCCAACACTGTAGCGCCTGTTTTAAAAGTATTTGCTTCAAAAAAAA
Organism: Leuciscus leuciscus; assembly: GCF_965113295.1. Taxonomy (NCBI): domain Eukaryota; kingdom Metazoa; phylum Chordata; class Actinopteri; order Cypriniformes; family Leuciscidae; genus Leuciscus; species Leuciscus leuciscus. Next base: position 7,016,070 of record NC_138734.1, on the reverse strand, counting down.
GAGTATAAACTTAAAAAAAAGAAATGGCTGAATCGTGGTCAGTGGACGAGGTGCAGACGTTCCTCTCGTTGGTTGCCGAGGAGCGGATGGGGAAACACGGAATGAAAAATTCGCATTTAATATGATGATGTCATGGCAGTAGAGACGGCAACTATAACGATCAGTCCCACCCACTTTGAAGCGGTACTAACTGCAGTGGAAAAGCAACCGAGCTAAAGCGAACCGAACCGTGCCGTACCGAGTCAAGTCGTACCAGCAGTGGAAAAGCGAAGCGAGCCGAACCGTTCCGTGCCGAGTCGAACCGTACCGAGCCGTACCATGCAGTGGAAAAGCGCCATTAGATACGAGGAAAATTGCAGGTAGGTGAGATTGATTAGGATCTGAACTAAACTCTGCAGGACAGTAGCCCTCCTGGGCAGGATTTGGGGAACCCTGCTCTACCATCTCAAGCACAGACTGACCTGGGACAGTGATCTGTAGGATTGTAGAGTTCCCTGCACCATGTAGGTTCTGTGCCTCACAAATGTATTCCCCACTATTATTATGGGTCGCAGTAAAGGAAAGCACACGCGAGGCACCTACTTCTTCCACTATAACATCCTTCTTCATGAACCACCTGTGGACCGCTGGAGGGTTGGAATTACTTTGGCAGGTAAGGGTTACATTATTACCAAGCCAGACTGAGCCTGTAACAGAGATCTGTGTTTCCTTAGGAGGATCTGTGGGCCAGAAAGAGAAGAAACTGAGTATTTTCAGAAAAACAGAAAAGCTGCAAACTGTGTTGGGTTAAAACCTCACACTCCACATTGAGGATGATGGTCTTGTGGCTGAGCAGGGGTTTGTCCTGTCTGTCTAGCAGATGGATGGAAACACAGTTCACTTTCAGCTCATGATGGCGGAACGATGGGATGAAGTTCAAAATGGCAGAAACATTCTGTGTCCCATCAGCATTCAGCTGTGTCCATTGTGTTATGTTCCCACCAAATGCAGGATCCCATGTTACATTTGGAGAGTTAAAGGGGCAAGGCGCTGGAACAGTGCAAGTCAGATTCCCCACCTCACCCTCCCTGAGTCCCGGCACAATCACATACGGCTCAGCCAACGAATCTATCAGGATATGGAGAGGAGAAAGAGTGATCGTAATGGTATTCATTTGTATAGAAACTCTGAGCATTTACAAATAATAACACTTTATTTCAAGGTGCCCTGGTTAACGTGTATTTAGGTAATATTTAAAGTTAAAAATAATAAAGTTTTTTTTACAGTCGCTATAGGATACATTTCTCAATTAATTGATAAGATAACAGTACAACTGATAAAGACTTTTGGAAAACCAGAACTCAGACGTGTCTGATCTAGTTCACAGCTAAGAACAGCTAACATAGGAAGTGTCTGTGTGAATGACGTAAAGAAAACTTTTTGTTTTTCAATATCGTGAAGTATCATACGCCAGCATAAGGCGCCAAGGGAAAGTCTTTAAAGACGCTGACTCATTCAGTAACAAACCAAGGGTAGGGATGGGGAGTATTTAAAATACCTAGGCCCATTTGCAATACAAAATATTATTTAATGAAATTTCAATTTAAATACATTTAAGTTTAGTATTTTTGTAAGTTAACCTCTTTATTAGGCTACTGATTTCCTGTATCAACTAGTTCATTCACGTGAGCTGCAGCTGCAACCTAGCATAGGCCTATATACAGTACTACACAAAGAGATAGATATACGGCTGGAGATTTAATTGTTATTTGTGTAATTGTGAATATTTTCATATACAGATTATTGTTCCCTACTTGAGTTTGAAAATAAAGCTTACAACTCCATTGAGAACAGGGTGAGAGCATTTTCTGCATTAATAAGGATCTGAGAATGTCATGAGGAGAAATAAAAAAAAGTATAATTATTATTTTTGTCCAGAAAGCTTATATAATTTGATAAGGTTCAATGCATTTCTCTCTAAATTATTAGATTTTATAAATAATTTTAATATAAATAAGCACATTCTTCACATTATTTCACTTAAATACAAAATAACTCATTAATGCATAACCCTGGTAAATCAGGTCAAAATATCTCATTTTGGGTGTCTCTGCTGACCTATTGTGGGGAAAAAAATATATAAACGTGATATTTCATGACTCTTGCCACTAGATGGAGCAAATTAACTGTTCCCCTGGATCCCAAAGTCCCATTTGAAGTCGGGTTGCTTCAGTGTGCATTCATGTAGAGTAGACTATATATTTAGATTTTAGACATTACAATTTATTTTTGTTTTGGAAATATGTGGGCATTTTAAGCATGGTTGGGGGGTTAGGGGGGGGTGGTATTGTATTTATACTGAAGTGGTTTATTTTGCAATAGTTATAATTATTGCAAAATAATTAATATGAAAAATTATTGCAACATAATTAATAATTATAATAATATAATAATAATTATAATAACAATTTGTGTGTGTATTCCAAGTTTAAGTGTGACAAAAGTCCTAAGGTCTTGGACCACTCCGATTAACACTCAAAAATGTTAATATTTCGGGTCAAAACGACCCGAGGAGAGGATGAGCTGTTGCCGCAGGAATAATGTTTTGCCGCGGGTTGATTTCCATCACCGTATGTACAATTTTGGCGCTCCAACACAAACAAAACACAACTATGTGTTTTGGGAGCAAAAATACACAAAATTAGTGGCAATGTTTGACCTAAAATGTAAGTTGCTTATAGCTAGGCTACTATGTGCCCCGTGAAACTCTGAACATTTTTCAAAGATGTGATGCCACAAACCGCTTAAACTGAAAAGTAATGTCTGATTCTTCCTGGAACATTTGCACTGCCTTACCTGACACATTTATCTGCACAGCTGTAGTTGCAGTCACACTAAACCCCTCAGATGAAAACCTGAAGAAGTAGCGATCTGAATGCTGGCTCGTGAGATTCATCATGACAGAAGTGCAGTTTTTCTTTCGTAAGTCCCCCACCACCTTTATCAGAGGTTCCTTCTGTCGGTGAGCGTTGGTAAAAGCCTCTGTGTCATAGAGTGACCACAGAGATCCTCGTCTCCAGGTTACTTCTGGTGAAAGGTCAAGATACTTTTCATTCTCCGTTGAAATTTCAAATCGGCAGGGAATCAAAAGGCAGGAGCCGCTGGTGGCGTTTAGGGTTTTGGGGGCGTATATTTCGATGTCATTACACCAAGCAGCTGGAATACAAATGTGCTATAATGAAATGTAATACAAATCTATAGGCCTATATACATTGTCCCTCAAAAATATTTTGACAATTATGCCACAATTAACAATTTATAGGCTACATGTATACATTATAGACTATATAGCCTAGATTTATTTGAAAGAAAATAGCACAAGAACACTTTTCAGTCAACACATTTCACTCAATGAAGCTTTAGGTTGTTTCAAAATGAACTTTCTGGTTGTCACAATAGAGCACATGTACACTTCATATACACTCTTAAAAATAAAGGTTTGGCATCTTTGGTTCCATGAACCTTTTTGCAACCTTTAATTTTAGGAGTCTATGATAAACATGCATTAACTACCATGAACTAACAATGAGCAATACATTTGTTACAGTATTTTCTAATCTTTGTTAATGTTAGTTAATAAAAATAATGTTACTAATGACAACTAATGTTAACAAATACAACTTTTGATTTTAATAATGTACTAGTAAATATTGAAATTAACATTAGTCAAGATTAATAGTTGTAGAAGTATAGTTCATTCTTAGTCCATGTTAATGTTAACTAATGAAACCTTATTGTAAAGTGTTATTTGTTTGCTGATCTAATTAAATGAATTTTCTGACATTTTCAAGTATGATATTAGTGTCCAATTATTATTATTATTATTATTTAATTTAATATTCTCAATGAAAACATAAAAAAAGACCAACCTGATAGAATGGTGCTGAATACAAGAAAATCTGCAGCAATCATTCTGAGAATCACCTGATGTGTAGAAATAATGAAGATTAAATGTAGCATCTTTTTTATAGTCATTTGTCTCGACAGTTGTAACAGTTTACAATGAAATAATTTCTAATTTGAAACACATTTGATAGTTTACCTCAAATAGATTTTCATGAGACTACAGCGACCCATATAAGAGTGTGAAATATGTTGCAAGCTCTGATCGAGATATTTGATAACGCCTTCAATGCAAAAAGCAGAAGTAAAATGTTTTTCTTAGTTCCCAGTTAAAGAAATGAAAACATCAGAAAGAACAAGAAACCAAGAGATGAATGAAGAGAGCAGGATGGGATGAAAAAGAACCTAATACAGAGGAATTTGTTACATTGTAGCCAAATGTGTTATTGTTTCTACTGTAGATTAATAATTCATAAATTCATATTGTTGCAGTGTTGGTGATATGCCAACTGTTTTAATATTTTTGTCTAACCTAATACCCTGATCTTGCTCTTGATGTTGTAAACTGTTAAGATATAGCCTATAGTCTCAGACTAAAATAACTGAAAGCAACTTGCACTGACATATCCTAAAATATGTCACTGCTATTGTTTTGACTCAAGATCCACACCAGTAATGTTTTTATCTAAGGCACTTAAATGCCCTAATTGAACTAAGGCCTAATCCTGGCTTAATCCTTGTCTGTGAAACCGGGCTTAAAGGGCTTAAACAAACAAAACCCCTGCTGTGGTCCTTGCAGCATTAGCTCTTTTTTATCACACTTTTTATTTTTTTATGGTTTATATTGTGCGTTGATGCAACCAAGAAAATTTGAAGTAAAAAAAATGGCAGAAAAACAGTCCATGCTTTTAACACTTTTAGATGACTACAGAAAGAAAAAAATATTCTTGTTTATTTCAAACCATCTATTATATACTTTTATCTCCTTTAATGTTCCACGGAAGAAATAAAGTCATACTGGTTTGGAATGACGTGGCGAGGGTGAGTAAATTAATTTATACATGAATTAAACATATAATTAATGAATGAAACAGTTTTCATTTTTGAGATTATTAACCTTTTAAGTTTTCCATGAGACTGACCAGCAGCCCAGACAAAAGTGACCAGCGTTTACTACGTGAATAAACTTTTTTACTTTGTTGGTGTGAAAATCTATCACATAAAACGTACTTGGTTACAGATGTAACCTCGGTTCACTGAGAGTAAGGGAACAAGTATTGCGTAGCTAATATGCAGTGGGGAAACTTCTTTCCTCGAGAAATATTGAAGCTAATAATTTAAAACGCAGTGCAGCTGCACAGCGAACACAGCAGAGCGTCTAGCTCGCCCATTGGCTGTGCTGCGGCAACTGCACAACCTATGGCCAAGCGCCTCTGACACACGACCCAATCAAATGACTTGGCACCCAACACGTCAGAGTGCGCCTAAATGGGCGTGGCCTTAGCCTATAAAGGAAGCCCATTCTGGCCATTATAGCAGGTTTAAATCGACTGAAACGACAAATCCTGACAGATTGTAATAGTGCGGCAGGCTACGCAATACTCGTTCCCTTACTCTCTGGAAACCGAGGTTATGTTAGTAACCGAGTACGTTCCCCTTCGAGAACGGTCACTTCGTATTGTGTAGCTAATATGCAGTGGGGACGCAATGTAAAACACTGCGCCATTAGCAACTGGCTGCAACAACTGGAGCCTAGGGAGCACCCCGAGGCTCACAGAAACAAGCCATAATAAACCCCAACATGACAGTAACCAGACCTGAGTCGGGTTTCATGAATAAGGGGCTGGAGCCTAAGAGCCAGGCTCGCTCCAACATAAGTCCCAGAACAATTGTGCTTATGGACAGTAATAATAGAATGATAAGACCGGACATCGTTGGGTCTAATTATCATACTGAGAGGAACCTCTGTTCGTTAGCCTCATAGCATAATTGCCTAAGTCATATTTCAATGTCTTTGGAAAACTAGAAAAAACACAAAATGACTATTATGCAATTATGCTATGAGGCTAACGATATTATAAAATCTCGCAAATGTGGACGGCGAGGACCAGCCGGCCGCCGCACATATGTCTTGAATTGGTACACCACTAGACCAAGCCCACGAAGAGGCCATGCCTGTCACAATGGAAATAAGCAGGAGATGCAATTGCAAATAAACAGTAGGTTTATTAACCGCAAAGTGAGATAAACAAGTCAGAATACATATGGTGCAGGTAACAGTCAATCTGGGTGGCGCAGGGACGTTCAAAGGACAACCCGATATCTCTGGATGACGCGGAGAACAGAATCCAGGAATTCGGGCACGGTCCACAGGTCTCCAGACGAGAGAATAAACCAGGATGGAACGTGCAGAAAAGCAGAAACTTCACGCCAAACATGAGGATGCGACCACTCAGAAGTCAGTAGACAATAAACATGACACAGGGGAATCCAAACAACGATCTGACAACAACAGGACTAAGGACATGAGTATAAATAGACAAGGCTGATCAGTCGCAGTTGGCGCTGATGATCAAATGAGTGGTAATCAGCGGCCACACCCACACCCACACATACACACAGGAAGATGTCATGATTCTGCCATCTTGTTCTTGATTTTCTCTCGTCTTGAGGCAGAATCATGACAGACCCATGTTTTTATGTGCAGCACATGGCCATTTGTTTGGGCCATGTGCTTGCGTTGTCTCGTTTCTAACCCCGCCCCCTTGTTATCCTCATTTTGTAATTATTACCATATTAATTTCACCTGTTGTGTTCATTTTTAGCCTCCCTTTATAACCCCCTTGTGTTTCTCTGTCCTTTGTTGGTTCATTGTCAAATACTGTCTATCGTGCGTGTCTATCTTTATGAGACACCTCTGTGAGTACTTTGTCTGGAATCCTGTTTAATGTATAGTGAGAATTGTATTGCTGTTAGTTACTGTCCAGTCATCGTCATCGTCAAGGCTATTTGCCTCTTGTCTTGTTTTGCCCCCTCGTGGGTTTTGTTTTCTCTGTTTTGTCAACAATAAATTGTGTGTGAGCATTCAGTCTGCTTTTGGGTTTGTCTACCTTCATCCTCATGACAGAATGAACCGACCAAAGCAGAACCCAGCAGACAGTTTGTCTTCCCCTGGTGATCAGCAATTGGATCTTCTTGAAGATTGGTGGCTCAAGACCATTTCTGACTCGAGGGGGGGCAAGCTCCCAATTGCTTTTGAAAGAGTACGCTCAAGTCGCAGAAGAAAGGAGGTTTTTCTTACCTGACATCCTCCTAAATCGCTACTTCGTTGCTGGCCTCAAGGTTCCCCCTCCTCTGGCTGAACGGGAGAGGCTGGTCCACCGCCCGTTCCGGGACATGGTGGACTGTCTGTGTCGAATGGAGCCGCAGGGTCCCACCGTGTTGTCGCCACCAGCCAAGCTGCCCGTGATCCTGGAGGGTCGGGTCCTGGCTGTGGTTTCTCAAGGGGAACAGGCCCACTCCACTTCTCCTGAGGTCTCATCCACACCCGTTGATCTTCGTGGCAAACGAGGGAGACGGACTTCGTGGGATTCTCCGTCGGAGTCATCCTCGACCGAGTCAGCGCTGCCTGAGACTGCCCTTCCAACTCAAGTCACAGATCCCGCTGAGCTTCTCCAACCGGTCACTAGTCCGGCTATGACTTCCACACCGCGACCTAGGAGAAAGAAGAGGAGGAAGGGAGCCTCTCGTCCTTCATCGCTACTGCAAGCGCTGTCCCAGAGCCCGCTACTGCAAGCGCTGTCCCAGAGCCCGCTACTAAGAGCGCTGTCCCAGAGCCCGCTACTAAGAGCGCTGTCCCTGAGCCTGTTTCGACTCAGGGTACTGTTACTGAACCAGCTGCTGAAGGCGCGGTTCCTGAGCCTGCTGTCGTGAGCGCCGCAGAGAGGGCCGCGGCTGATTCGGCTGCTGAAGCCGTTTTGCGGTCAGTGTCAGCTGGTCGGGAGTTGCCTATCGTCGTTGCTGCAAGAACATTGTCTGAGTATCTGTCGAGTTTAGCCAAGATCCTGGAAGTTCCAACCAGAACTGGCATGTTGTCTTGTCCCGAGTCCACTGTGTCAGAGGGCGCTATTCTGAAGCCAGCTGCCGTGAGCGCCGTACCCCAGTCAGCTGCCGTGAGCACCATACCCCAGTCAGCTGCCGACAACGATCTCCCCGATTCAGAGATGTGGAGCTTTGGTACAGAGCCGTCTTCGGGGAGCTCAGTTCTTGCTTCTGCTCCACAGTTACCCGCAGCATCCCCTGTCTTGTTTCCTGTTGTCAAGTCAAGTCAAGTCAAGTTTATTTGTATAGCGCTTTTCACAATACAGATTGTATCAAAGCAGCTTCACAGTATTACATTAAAATAATACAACAAAGTTTGTTTCAAGAGGAATTTATTGATTGATAAAATTAAATTAAATATCCCCAAAATATCCCCAACTGAGCAAGCCAAAGGCAACAGTGGCAAGGAACCGAAAAACTCCATCAAGTGACCTAATGGTGTCCTAAAACCTAATGGAGAAAAAAAACCTTGGGAGAACCCAGGCTCAGTCGGGGGCCAGTTCTCCTCTGGCATTTATGAGCTAGAGGCCGGATTGTAGTTTGAACTGTAGGATTATATGAATGCCTGGTTGAAGAGATGCGACTTTAATCTCGTTTTAAACTGGGAGAGCGAGTCTGAGCAACGAACAGTATCAGGAAGACTATTCCAGAGTTTTGGAGCCAAATGTGAAAATGCTCTCCCTCCTTTGGTGGTTCTGGATATCCTAGGTATGACCAAAAGCCTTGAATTTAGTGATCTTAAAGAGCGCGATGGATTATAGGGTGATAGAAGATCCGTTAAATAGACTGGAGCTAAGCCGTTTAGGGCTTTATAAGTCAGTAGCAATATCTTATAATTAATACGGAGCTTTATAGGTAACCAATGCAGTGATGATAAAATCGGTGTTATATGATCATATTTTATTGATCTCGTAAGAACTCTAGCGGCGGCATTTTGGACTAACTGTAGCTTGTTTATTGAGGATGCAGGACAACCAGCTAATAAAGCATTACAGTAATCCAGTCTCGAGGTCATGAATGCATGAACTAACTTTTCTGCATCAGAAACTGATAGCATATTACGTAGCTTAGCAATGTTTCTAAGGTGGAAAAAGGCTGTTTGATATGATTTTCAAAAGACAGGTTGCAATCGAGTATAACACCCAGGTCTTTTACCGTAGAGGATAAAGTAACAAGACATCCTATGATGTTAAAGTTGTATTGTGCGAGGTTTTGTGGGCGTTTTTTTGAACCGATAAGTATTACCTCTGTCTTGTCTGGATTTAATAAAAGAAAATTACGCGTCATCCAATCTTTTATATCTTTAACACACTCTGTCAATTTGGAAAATTTAGCGTTTTCATCCGGCCGTGATGAAATATATATTTGAGTGTCATCAGCATAACAATGGAAACTAATTCCATGTTTCCTTATAATATTTTCAAGTGGCATCATATATATGGAAAATAACAGAGGGCCTAATACAGATCCCTGCGGCACTCCATAGTTTACTGGAGTTATGATCGATTTTTCTCCATTTAAATAGACAAAATGGTAGCGGTCAGATAGGTATGATTTGAACCAGCTTAGTGCTTGTCCTTGAACACCAGTATAATTTTGTAGTCGATCTAAGAGTAATGTGTGATCTATAGTATCGAACGCAGCACTAAGATCAAGTAAAACTAGTATTGAGATACAGCCTTGGTCAGAAGCTAAAAGTAAATCATTTGTGATTTTAACGAGCGCAGTTTCAGTGCTATGATGCAGTCTGAATCCAGACTGAAACTTTTCATAGATATCATTTTGTTGAAGAAAGAGCCCAGTTGAGCGGACACCACTTTTTCTAATATTTTAGACATAAATGGAAGATTTGAAATGGGTCTATAATTTGCTAGATTATTATGATCTAATTGTGGTTTCTTAATGAGAGGTTTTATAACTGCCAGTTTAAATGTTCTTGGAACATGACCTAAAGATAAAGACGAGTTAATAATATTGAGGAGAGGCTCTTCCACTACAGGTAACACTTCTTTCAGTAGTTTAGTTGGTATAGGATCTAATAAACATGTTGTTGTTTTAGATGAAGTGATAAGTTTATTTAACTCTTTTTGTTCTATAGTTGTAAAGCACTGTAATTGTTCTTGCGGGGTGATAATTGAAGCTGAATTATAAGGCGCGATTGAAGATTGAACGTTTACAATTGTGGTTCTGATGCTTTCTATTTTCTCAGTGAAGAAGTTCATGAAATCATTACTACTGAACTGTAACGGGATATTTTGTTCGGGTGACGTCTGTTTATTTGTTAGTCTAGCCACGGTGTTAAATAAAACCTTGGGTTGTTTTCTATTAGTTTGCGGAGGTGCTCAGCCCTGGCCGCTTTTAGGGCCTTTTTATAACGTGACATACTGTCTTTCCACGCGATTCTAAAGACCTCTAAATTAGTTTGTTTCCATTTACGCTCTAAAATACGGGTTTCTCTCTTTAAAACATGCGTAGTATTGTTATACCATGGTGCTTTATTTTTCTCTCTGACCTTTTTTAATTTAATAGGTGCAACCACATCCAATGTTCTAGAGAGAATGGTGCTCATAGTGCTAGTTAGTTCTTCTAGTTCATCTGTTTGTTTGGGTTCAGGCAGCAGCTGAGACAGATTAGATAAGCAATTTGAGAAATTATCTATGGTGGATGGGAGGATTGTTCTGCCTGGTTGATAACGCGACGCCGCATGACATATTACAGCAGTACGTAATATGCAAGTTACCATGTAGTGATCAGTGACTTCATCACTTTGTGGAATGATATCTATATCGGTTGGATCGGTTCCATGTGATATAATTAAATCGAGTGTATGATTAAGACGATGTGTCGGTCCGGTGACGTTTTGCTTGACCCCAAATGAATTTAATAAATCTGTAAACGCAGCTCCTAACGCATCATTTGGATTATCTACGTGTATGTTAAAATCTCCAACAATTAATGCTTTATCGACATTGACTAATAGGTCTGAGAGAAAATCTGCGAACTCTTTTAGGAAATCAGCGTAAGGCCCTGGCGATCTATATACGGTAGCCAAGGCTAGAGATAATAGGGATGTTTTTCTAACATCTAAGAGCGTAACATTTAGTACTTACTTCAAATGAAATAAACGTATAACCCGTTTTCTGAGTAACATTTAGAATATCTCTATAAATGGTTGCAACACCTCCGCCACGACCAATCAGACGGGGCTCATGCTTATAACAGTATCCAGGAGGAGTAGACTCATTAATACCGAAATAATCATTTGGTTTAAGCCAGGTTTCAGTAAGGCAAAGTACATCGAAGCTATTATCTGTGACTATTTCATTTACAATAACTGCCTTAGGTGTGAGTGATCTAATGTTTAGAAGACCTAGCTTTAGAAATAGTTTTTGTTTACTAATAGCAACATTTTCTGTTTTAATAACAATTAGATTTTTCCTAGATCCTGCAGTAGATTTATTATTTGATCTCACTAAACGAGGAATAGACACGGTTTCTATGCAATGTTCTACACTAGTATTTATATCAGTTAAATTGGTGCAGCAGAGACTATGATTTGGACTTTTGGTTACTAGTCAAAGGGTATTTAACATTTTGGAGATATTATCTGACAGAAGATCCGCTCCGAATCTGCTTGGGTGTAAGCCATCAGCACGGAAAAGCCTAGGACGCTCCCAAAACAGATTCCAATTATTTACAAAGAGCAGTTTCTGCTCATTGCACCATGACATTAACCATTCATTTAGCGCAAATAATCTGCTGAACTTTTCATGCCCTAATCGGTACGTGGGAAGCGGTCCTGACACAATGATCGTTGTTTCAGGTGATGTGCTGCGTACCGTATCGATTAGATTCCTGAAGTCTTTCTTCAGAATCTCCGTCTGGCGCAGCCTGATGTCGTTCACTCCCGCGTGCAGGACCACAGTTCCGACGCGCTCGTCACCGTTCAGAATCTCGGGAACGCGAGCAGCGATTTCAGAAACACGAGCACCAGGAAAGCAGTGACTGTGCACCTTACTTTTACCTAACGTAGCGTGTACGTGCCGAACGATGGAATCGCCGATGATCACAGCATCGCGTTCTGTTTCGCGTAGAGGGGAGAAGCGGTTTTGTGTGGATAACTCGAAAACCGGGAGGGTCGGAGAAAGTCTTGGTCTAAATAACTCGCGTCTTCCGCTGCGGAACCACCCAGGCTTCGTGGTGGCGTGTTGGAGCCAGAGTGAACGAGACCATGGCTGATTGCGACCGATGCTGAGGAACGCACGGAGTAGACGCGGTAGGAGTCAGCGGGTTAGTAACGTTAAACACTGATTTGTGTGCATCGGTTTCAAGAGCCAAACACTGGTCTCTCAGCTCTGCCTGTCTCAATAAAAGGTCGTGGATCTGTTTCTCAACAGCTTCCAGCTCAGACTGCAGTGCGTGCAGCTCAAATGTGTCCTCACCTGCACCAAAAGGTAGACTACTTACATCTGATATATTCGCCATTTTAACAGATGGACAGTGAGTTAGCAACGAAGCTACCAGTGATGCTATCAATATTAATACTAATTTATGACTGAAGTCTTGGATATAATCCGTTTATTTTATTTAAATTTATTTAAAAAATATATATATTTTGTGATAGGGGTGTAGAGTAGACGCACGATAGGCGAAAAAAATTAGATAATGTTTGTTTGTAAGTGAGTGTGGAGAAGACGCGTTCAGCCGTGATGTTGTGTCGCCTCCTGTGTCCCCTGTCAAGATTCCTGTCCCGCCGCTTGCTGTTTCTGTTCCTGTGGCGGTTTCCACCCCTGTCAGGCTGCCTAGTGTTTCCCCTAGCACCCCTGTCATTTCCCAGCCTTGGACTGTTTCCCCCAAGACATCTCCTCATCAGGGCCGGATTAACATAAGGGCTAGGTGGGGCTGAAGCCCCAGGGCCCGCTGGATTTGGCATTGTCAAGTCATAGGTGGTTGATTTGTGAATAATAAAATTACAAGAAGTTATTGGAAAATGTGCCTGACTGATATAATTCACCGCCCAATCAAATTAACTCTACAATTTGCGCCATGACGTTGGGAAACGCCTCTTTTCGTTATGCTTCGTGTAGATTAGAACATGGGTAACGTTAGGCCTATAAATTGCTCGCTTGCTGTTCAAAAATGATGAAAAAAAGTGATAGTGGTGCACAAAAAAGGAAAATCAGCGTGTTTTATACGTCGAAGAAGGTAAGCAAGCAGCTGAAGTAAATTAATGAGTTAAGCACTATTTGGATGGTAATTGTTTCTCGTGGAGTCGTAAGGTATTTTCAATATTTATAGGGGCTATATAGTCGGTGATTTTATTGCAGTCTGAATCCAGAATGTCAGTGTTTTTTCTCCCACCACCCTCCCCCTCCTGCGTAAAAATCCCCGGCCGAATTACTGTCATCAACATCAAGGTCCAATATACAAGGTACATGGGCATTTTTGCCTCGATGAGTTTTTGTCTTTGTAGCGAGCAGGACGAGGGCCGTGGGAGAGCGGCACGAGGCCGGTGGCGTGATTACTCTGATGAGCGAGACCTGCGTGACGCACCCGTCTCGCTAATCAGATTAATCACGCCACCGGCCTCGTGCCGCTCTCCCACGGGCTGCTCGCCACAGTCTTATTTTAATATTACATAATATAAAATAAATATATCACACAAGTAAAAGCGCAGTTTTCCCCAAATATCAGCACAATTGCTAATGTGATATATATGTTATGCAATAATAAATGAGTTGACCAATAAGTTAACATTGAGAGTTACGTTTTGGTTTATCGTAATTTCGCTGATGAAAATTCCAAAATGAAACCACAGCAGAAACAATCTCTGAAACTGATAGTGGTGATTCGTTACTGAATGATCCGCGTTTTGAACGAATGGGTTCATTTAATGATTCTTGCGTCGTCGTTGAATCAAACAGCCGTTTGAACAAATCGGTTGAATGAATGACTCGCTTATTAAGACAGTGACTTGCCGCCACCTACTGTTAGTTTTAGTTTCATAATTAAAGTACCCTTAAAATAAAAAAATAGAAATAATTTTATATTTGAATATTAAATAAAATAATCATAGCATTTATGTAATTGTAAATGCAGTGTAAATGTATTAATATTTTTTTTACAGATATCCACATGAGAAACAATTACCACCTGAATAGGGCTTTAGAAAGCAAATGTTTTATTAATGCTTACTTTGTCCCTTTAGATAAAAATGAGAGAAATAGCCTGGTGCACGATGAAATATTGGGGCCATCATCACCACCACCAGACATCATATCGGATCAGAATGCAGGGAAAAATGACATCTACAGTACTGATCCGGGATGTTGGCCTGCTGACATTAACATACAAGGCCAAAATTATTGGATCGAAAAAGGACCAGTGTCATGTCAAAATCGCGGCTGTGATTTTTCTGCTTCCGAAAAACAATACAAACACCAAAAACGGGCGTTTTCAAAGACACTTCTGAGCCGAAAACTTGCGAATGGTGAGTCTGTTCCACGTGACTGGCTTCTGTACTCTCCAATCAAAGGATCTGTGTTTTGTTTTGTTTGCAAATTGTTTGGAGGCATTTCATCATTTTCCGGAACATCTGGATACAGTGACTGGAAACACGCACACAGTCGCATTCCTGATCATGAGAACTCTGACCATCACAGAGAGTGCATGGTAACCTGGGTGACAAGGACATCTGAAAAGGGGCAGATAGATGCGGGCCTTAGGGATCAGTTCAAATTGGAGCGTCAGTACTGGGAGGATGTGCTGAAAAGGGTTGTAGCTACAGTAAAATTTTTGTCTGAGCGTGGTCTATCGTTCAGGGGCGATACCGAGACTTTCAATTCCACCAATAACGGTAATTATATGGGAATACTTGAACTCATTGCTCAATTCGATCCATTTCTGCGGGAATACATAGCTCGTTTTGGAAATGCTGGGAGAGGAAAGCCGTCCTATCTGTCAAGTACAATATGTGAAGAAATTGTCAAATTAATGGGAGAAAAAGTTTTATCAGAGATCGTCAACAAAATAAAATTAGCCAAGTACTTTTCTATAAGCGTGGATTCCACACCAGACATTGCCCATATCGATCAACTCACTTTCATAGCGCGATACCTTTCTCCAGAGGGAAATATAGAGGAGCGCTTTCTTGAATTTCTTCCTATTACAAGCCACACAGGGGAATCACTTTTTAACTCTGTGATGACTGTACTGAATGAGCTGGGAATTGACATAAACAATTGTCGAGGACAGTGTTACGACAATGCAAGCAATATGTCGGGGGCTTATAAGGGTGTACAGTCACGCATTCGGGAGGTAAATCCACTGGCAGAATGGGTGCCTTGCGCAGCACACACACTTAATTTAGTGGGAATAAACACAGTGAATTGCTGCTTTGAAACAAATGAGTTTTTTACATTTGTGCAGACACTGTTTAATTTCTGCTCCCGATCATCCTCGCGATGGCAGGTGATTACCAGTGGTCTCGAAGCAAATGAGAACAGGCGAATTGAGAGTTTAAAGTCCTTGTCAGACACCCGCTGGTCTGCGCATGCCTCAGCAACTAAAGTACTGTGCTACAACTATTCAAATATTCAGCGGTCTCTCATTGACTTGTCTGAGGACGACAATCAGAATTTATCCACGCGTAACGAAGCTAGAGTGCTCTCAAAGCAAATGGACAAATTGGAAACCGCTCTTCTTTGCAAATACTGGAACTGCGTACTTCAACGTTTTGATGCAACTAGTACAGTCCTACAAAACATTGACCTTGATCTCTCCAAAGCTGTGGATTTAGTTGCATCTTTAAGGGACTTTGTTGCAGAATTGAGGGGCCAGTTTGATAGTTTTGAAACCGCTGCGAAAGGAGTGTCACCTACTATTTCACAGGCCTACAAAAGTGACTCCCAAAGGAAGCGAACACGTAAAAAACATGCAGATGAACCAGACAAACCTCATCTGGACTTGCAGATGTCTGGTAGACAGAAGTTTATTGCAGATGTTTTTTATGTGATAAATGACCGTCTTATAGCCGAGCTTGACAGAAGAAGTGAATCATACAAAGAGATCACTAACTTTTTCACTTTCCTGAATAATATTCATACTCTTTCTGATCAAGAACTTCGTTCTTCTTGTGTTAAATTACAACAGAAGTACAATACAGACTTGCAAGAAGATTTTGCTGATGAGTTTGTACATTTTAAAGCATTTTGCAAAAAAGAAAAGACAGTTTCAGCCAGGGAATTGCTGCAAGAAATAAGAGCAAGGGACCTTCAAAATGTTTTTCCAAATGTGGACATAGCCTTGAGAATATATCTCACCTTACCAGTCACGAATGCGTCAGGAGAGCGCTCCTTCTCAAAATTATCTTTCATTAAATCTCGATTGCGGTCAACAATGGCACAAGAAAGACTAAGCCATCTAACACGCATGTCCCTGGAATGTGACATTGTTAGAACCATGGATTTGAATGATATCATTAAGGATTTCTGCTCTGCTAAAGCTAGAAAAAAGACTATTTAACTGTAAGACCCTATGTAAAAAGTTGTAAACCTTTAAAAAGTATTCAAATGTAAAAAGTTCACCCAAAAATGAAAATTCTGTCATTTACTCACCCTCATGTTGTTCAAAACCTGTATGAATTTATTTCTTCTCACACAAAAGAAGATATTTTATATAGTGTTAGTAACCAGACAGTTTACGGTAGTCATTGACTTAATATATATTTTCCCTACTATGGAAGTCAATGGGTTGCCGTCAACTGTCTGGTTACTAACAATATATAAAATATCTTCTTTTGTGTTCAGCAGAAGAAATAAGTTCATACAGGTTTTGAACAACATGAGGGTGATGTTATTGAACTATCCCTTTAAATTATTCATGGTTAAGTACTTATTGAGGAAGTATGACTGAAGTATGAGTAATGTTTTTGCTGATTTTGGCAACCTTTATGCTTTTGAGTTCATATCTGGAGTAAATGCACTACATGGGGTACAAATGTTTTATCAATAAAATGTTCCCAAAATGAACCAAGAAATTATGTGGAGTAATTTTGATCATGATGTTCCATCAAAATCTGTGCAGTAGAGGGTTAATGTGTTAAATAGCCCGGACTATTTAGTGTGCAAAAATAATAATAAGTAATGATAAAGAAAAACATTAAATACATTGATTAATAACAATAAAAAAATATTTATTGCGGTAGAAGACTGGCGTGGCAATCAGATGAAAGGGGGCCCTTGGTGTTGCTATAGCCCCAGGGCCCAAAGTCCTCTTAATCCGGGCCTGCTCCTCATGTGTCTCCAGCCAAGTCCCCCCGGATTCCCCGTCCTCAGCCCTCGCCCCGAAGACCCAAGACCCCCAGTCCTCCCATCCACCCTGGACTGCCCCCTAAGTACTTTGTGTTTCCCCCACCTCCTCTGCCTTGTTTATTGTTTTTGATTTTGCACCCCAACCCTGTAATCGTTTATTCATGTTTGCCGTTGTTGTTATTTGTCATGTTTTGTTGGTTCGTGTCCTTGTCACAGTCTGTTGTGTCTCGTGTTTAGTTCCCCTTTGGGAGTGTCTGGAAGCCGCTCCTTAAGGGAGGGGTTCTGTCATGATTCTGCCATCTTGTTCTTGATTTTCTCTCGTCTTGAGGCAGAATCATGACAGACCCATGTTTTTATGTGCAGCACATGGCCATTTGTTTGGGCCATGTGCTTGCGTTGTCTCGTTTCTAACCCCGCCCCCTTGTTATCCTCATTTTGTAATTATTACCATATTAGTTTCACCTGTTGTGTTCATTTTTAGCCTCCCTTTATAACCCCCTTGTGTTTCTCTGTCCTTTGTCGGTTCATTGTCAAATACTGTCTATCGTGCGTGTCTATCTTTATGATACACCTCTGTGAGTACTTTGTCTGGAATCCTGTTTAATGTATAGTGAGAATTGTTTTGCTGTTAGTTACTGTCCAGTCATCGTCATCGTCAAGGCTATTTGCCTCTTGTCTTGTTTTGCCCCCTCGTGGGTTTTGTTTTCTCTGTTTTGTCAACAATAAATTGTGTGTGAGCATTCAGTCTGCTTTTGGGTTTGTCTACCTTCATCCTCATGACAGAAGAGTCATGAATTCATAAACCGTGACAATGCCTCTCGTAGAATGGGCATTAGCGCCTATGGTACAACCTGACCCACGGCCTCATATGCTAGAGAGATGCCGTCCACTATCCATCTATCTCAGTATGGCAATATAGTTTGGTAAAAGCTAAACTAGTAGATGTGTTCATGTAAAAATAACATGTTTACTAATGTAAGTGCAAGTGTGAATGAACGTCACAGATGCCTGCTGTTGTTTACTACAGCTGTAGTAAACATCTGTGCCGTTCATTCATTCACACACAGACACGCGATTCATATTTAAACAGTCTTTTTGCGGTTTACAGACACTATTGCATATCATGATTAGAACAAAGCACTTAAGAATAAAGAACTCACTATTAACAACCCTCAGCTGGATCTGTTGCTCCTCGAAGTGAAACTAAAGCAGCACTTATGAGGTAAATTTCCCAGGATTATTCCTCACAGCGAGGCAAGACGACGTAAATTACATGAGTCTGATTAAACTTGATGTGTTTTATTGAGCTGATGTGGGCGTTGACACGTTTGCATGGATTGCCTCAGATCATATGCGTTTGAATAGCGCGCGCTCTCCGTGGGTGTGTCAAATTAGCACATTATGAGATATAGTGAGCTGAAATGCGAATGACTAACATCTTTCTCTTTTCATACGTATATTACATAAACTGAGAATATTTGTTTTTTATATAAATTACTTCATTTAAAAGAAGAGAATTCAAGCTTTGTGCCTGAATGCCTGTGTGACTGAGTATTCGCTGAGTTAGTTCATTTTCGGACGCGTTTCAGAATGGACTTCACTGACAGAGAGAAGGCAGAACTCGCATCATGTTTATTTTTCTTTATTTGGCAAAAAGCACAACACTTTGTTTTTATTGTGAGTATACACACAAAAAAAAATAGACACTTAACAGGATCGAATGATGTATAACACTTATATGTAAGATCAAAATCGACAGAGTATTTTGAGTCTCTTTTGCACTGAGAAGAAAAAAAGCGAGCAGATCACGCCGGTCGTGATCGCCGACCCCAGGGGGTTAAGAGTGACCCTGGAGTCACCTATCCCAAATTCCAGGCAAGAAGGCCTCACAGAGAGCGCCTGTAAATCTCCCATTCGCTTGACTGATGCCAGAGCCAGCAGCAGAGCAGTTTTTAGCGAAAGTGGTTTGAGATCAGTCGACTGTAGCGGTTCGAACGGGGGACCCTTTAGTGCCCCAAGGACCATGGAGAGGTCCCATGCCGGTATAGTAGGAGGCCTGGGTGGGTTCATCCTCCTGGCTCCTTTAAGGAAACAAACAACAAGATCGCGTCTCCCCAGTGACTGGCCAGCTACCGGAGCATGGTAAGCTGCTATAGATAGATAAATACTTTATTCATCCACTAGGGAAATTCAAGTTTCCAGTAGCAACAGCTAAAAAACTAAAAAACAAAACAAACAAGACAGACAAGCTGCCGAATTAATAAATACAATTAAATTAAATTAAATTACACACTGTTCACAGGGATAAATTAAAAAGCCGGATCGTCTGAGGGACAAACGACTTCCTCAGTCTGTCAGTGGAACAGGACAGAGAGAGCATCCTGTCGCTAAAGGTGCTCTTCTGTCTGATGATGATCTTGTGCAGTGGGTGTTGGGCATTGTCCAAGATGGAAAGAAGCTTGCTAAGGGTCCTTCTCTCTGCTACAGATGTTACAGAGTCAAGTTTCACACCCACCACAGAACCAGCCTTCTTCACCAGCTTATCCAGCCGCGTAGCATCCCTTTTTTTAATGCCGCTCCCCCAACATACCACAGCATAAAAAAGGACGCTAGCGATGACCGTCTGATAAAACATCTGCAGCAGCTTCTTACAGATATTGAAGGACCCTAGCCTTCTCAGGAAGTAGAGTCGACTCTGTCCCTTCCTGTATAGGGCATCTATGTTTTTGTACCAGTCCAGTCTGTCGTCCAGCTGCAGGCCTAGGTATTTGTAGGTTTGGACCACCTCAACATGGTCCCCTTCAATAAGCACAGGCTGCAGTTGGGGCCTTGGTCTCCGGAAGTCGACCACCATCTCCTTTGTTTTTGTAGTGTTAAGCTGCAGTTGGTTATAGCTACACCATCTCACAAAGTCCTTAATCAGGGTCCGATACTCACCCTCATCTCCATTCTTAATACACCCCACGCATGTGACACAATTCTGAGTTGTACTTAAAATCGGAGGTGTACAAGGTGAACAAGACCGGGGAGAGCACTGTCCCCTGTGGTGCTCCTGTGCTGCTGACTACGGACTCAGAGATGCAGTCCCCCAGTCGAACATACTGTGATCTCTCAGTAAGGTAGTCTGTAATCCACGTTATTAGTTTTAGGTCCACACCCATCCCCGTCAGTTTGTCCTTCGGCAAAGGGGGCTGGATGGTATTAAATGCGCTGGAGAAATCGAAAAACATGATTCTCACAGCGCTACCACCCCTATCCAGGTACGAAAAGGACCGATGTAGAAGATAGAGGATGGCATCATCCACCCCCACCCTCTCTTGATACGCAAACTGCAGAGGGTCAAGCGCGTGGCTGACCTGTGGTCTGAGGTGGTGTAACAGCAGCCGCTCCATGGTCTTCATGACATGTGATGTCAGGGCAACTGGCCTAAAATCATTCGGCTCCTTAGGGTTTGGCCTTTTCGGTACAGGCACAATACAGGACGTCTTCCACATCTCAGGAACCTTCCCTAAACGTAGACTCATATTGAAGATATACTGTAAATGGTCGCCAAGCTCTATGGCACAGCTTTTAAGCAGTTTCGGACTTACTTTGTCTGGGCCAGCCGCTTTACTGGGACGGAGCCTTCTCAATTCCCCACTCACATGGGCTGCTGTAATGATGGTGTCGTGGAAATTCTTTCTAGACTTTAAACAATAATTGGAAGACAGCTGGAAATTTCAAAAGTTAAAGAGATCTTTATTTCTTGCAAGAAAGGCCGTTCACACATCAGTCAGAGTCTGATATGAGAAGCGCCCTGACTTCTCCTTTTTGCCCAGCTTATATAAAGAAAACCTATCACACTTATTCTAACACCCCTTTATGCGCACACACTTACACACATATGTCATTAAAAACAATTGAGTATATCTTTTCCAATGCAACACCTTTGCTCTTAGTGCAAGCGAGCTTATCTGTATTTAGAAAGAACAAACTGTCCTTTCTGTAAATGTCATTTTGACCTCGTTCTTCAGCAGTAAGGAAGAAGATGATATGCAACTTGCAGTTTCTTTAACACCATGTATGGTTTTAAGCTGGCTAGAGTAAATATTTCCACACCATGTATGGTATTATGCTGGCTGGAATAAAAATTTCTATTACATTCCACCCCTTTTTCATATCTTGAAAACAAAATAAAACAATAATACATTTTTAAAGGAAAGAAATAAACACTCTAAAAAAATGAACAGAAATAAATCTTAAAAGAAATAAATAAAACACTCATTCATTTGAAAATCATCCATCATCATAGTTGCCTGGTATCTAATACCACCTAATATCTTTAATCATACCATGTTCCATCTTTTACTTTAGATCAAGTTTCATTATCCTTTGCAAATTTTCTAATCACATTGATCTATTAGGCCTTTAACAGGCTGATACTGCTGATTAACCATTTTTCTTAACCTTATTTTGCTAGCTTTTAATTCAAGTAGGCGATTGTTTTACTTAGTCAGATCTATTTAAGGATCTGTGTAATAAAATCTAACCAAAAAATAATATAATCTTTTCATTTTTATCTTTGTTAAATATATATTATTTTGTTTCAAACAACCCAGCTGTTGCCATGAGAATAGCTTTAGCTGCTGATGTGCCATTTAATCATTAATTACCTATCCTAAAATCCTATTTTTCCAGAATTAACTGATGGACATAACATGTCCTGCCTCTATTTGTTGGCAATGCGGAATAGTTCATAATGGATCCATTGATCCAGAATATTAAATCTGTAAATTAAGAAAGCTTTTTAGAATTTTGCTTTATGAACAAATATTCTATTTCACTAAAATGTCTTAACTGTTTAGATTCATTTTAGTTTAAATTTAACATGTTTGGGTTACATTGTTCTTGGTCTTTACCCAATTATCTATTCTGACCTAGTCCGGCAAAGTAACTTATCCTCTCTTATTAGAGAACAACTATTACAAATATATATATATATATATATATATATATATATATATATATATATATATATATATATTTTTTTAGCATCTATGATATATGAATTAGGGTTCTAAACCCCTCAAGATTCTTTAAAAATATTCCCTAGATTATTTATTATCTTTACAGTAATGTACCTATTTAGAGTCCCTATACTCTACAGAATTAAGAGATTTTCCTCTTTCCAATTTACATATACCTGAAATATTTTCAAATTCATCAGCAATTGTTCAAATCATGAGATCTAAATACTCAGTCCTACAGTATAGTTTGATTGAACCAAATAAAACATCAATAAAAATCACACAAAATTAATTATTCTGCTAAGCTTAAACCATTAGGTTGTCCACATCTTCCTCCAGATGTGTCGATCATCTCGTTGCCCCATGGATATTCCATCTTCACCAGGGTGATTCTTTGCGAACCGTGGCAATTGGCTTTCCCTCGCTGGCAAGGGAGGAACGTTACTAGCACGTCCTTGGTCCCCCACTTGACGCTGTGCGTTGCCGTCGGTGTTGCCGTTGGTGTGTGGGGTTGTTGAGGGCTGGTTGGTGTAGTTTAAGTCGAGATGCTTGGACGGAGGTGTCACCGCACCCCAGATGGGACCTTGTTTGTGGAGTGAACCACAAGAACAACCTGTGAATGGAGACCGTAAGTATTTTTGTTAGTGACAACATGTATCATGTCGCCAGACTCATCTGCTTGTCTGGCCGGTCGTCCTTTTTTGATGAGACCTGTGAAATTTCATGTTAAACAGTAACAAGACAATATTTTATATATTTGGAACAGAATCAGTTCTGTTCGATGAGATCCATCATGACATCCTGTAAAAAGTTAAAAGTTAAATATGGGGTGGACAGGGCAAGCTTGCTTGCTCTCTGCCATCCCAAAGTTATTCGCTGCGCAGGTGTGGCATTGTTTATTTCTGCCACAACAATAACCCAGCTCAGGATAGTTAGCCAAAATCATCCATGGCCGTTATTTTATTGGGTATATTTTTTTTCCCTGTTGGGTCATATTTTACCTGTTTAGATATAGCTGTTTTGATTGACATCATTTATGTCTCTGAACACCATAATTCACACACTCACTTTCACACACTCCATACACCCCTCTCTGGCCAGAGATTCATACATTCTTGTCTGCCATAGCAGTTTATGAACTGAATGGGGAACATATATTAGGAGTGGAATACCACCAAATATGAACGGTAACAAAGTTCGACGACGACAGAAATTACTGAACGTAGACACACTGTGGCATTCCCCTTGCGACAGTGTCTGAACGTTAGGATATAAATGTTCAATTGTCCGATGCAGTCATCATATGTCTGAGTTTACTCAGTGAACGTAAACCTAACTTTTCAAAATCAAATAGATTAAACACTTTAAATAATAATAATCGCATAGACCTACAATTGCAGTTGAGAGAGTCAGTTTTAATTTCTCAAATGCAATTTGTCATTCCCTGCACAATTTAAATTTTTCAGACTTTTTGTTGTTGCTCATAAACCATTCAAAAGAAGATTTGGAAATCTTCACACAATCTTTGATCCATGGACAAAAATAAAAAAACATTTCTATCTCGTACCCCTGGTGATGCAGCATGTGATTTCAAAAGTTTAGAATTAGAAAACATTGTTTCTATTGAATCTAGAAAATTACCTTTAAATGAAATGGAGTGACCAATATTTTTGCTTTTCTAGTCATAATTTCTCTTTAGACGCCTTGTGGCCTAGATTGTATTTTTCTTTTCCATAGAATTCTGCATAGTCAATCTTTTACATAACTCTCACTGCCATATTCAGCCTCAGTTTTAACTGAATGTTAACTTCCGCTATTGAACTTCCTGCAGAAGGGCTGTTACTGACTGGTACCTATTGAAAGCAGATTCAAAACCATTTTTCCACACTGTCTCCCAGGGATAACGGGATACAAATTCTAGACGGCTTCATATAAAAAGTATAATATTTGAACACGTGCAATTCATATAGTTGTATTTATTCATCACTTTAAGAGCACCTGTTGCTCGGTTTTATATATCTCATCTACATTTTTTTTATTTATTTTTTTTATCCTGTACACAAATATGTGCCAGAGCAGGTGGGAAAACAGGACTATAATTAAATACGCAGATGACTCAGTAATTGTCAGCCTGCTCCAAGACAGTGAAACAGGCCATGGTCCAGTCATCGATGACTTTGTTGAATGGTGTGAGGTGTCTCACCTTAAACTAAATGTAGTTAAAACAAATGACATGCTCATTGATTTTAGGAAAAAAAAAAAACAAACACAAGAAATTACATCAATCAATGGTCAAACTGTTGAATGTGTCGATTCATATAAATACCTGGGAATGATAATAGACTCCAAACTCACATTCGGAACTAACTGTGAAGTGGTATGTAAAAAAGGGCATCAGCGCCTGTTTTGTTTGAGGAAATTGAGTAAGTTCCAGGTTGATAAATCCATCATGACCCTATTTTATCACGCTTTTATTGAGTCAGTTTTATCATTTGCATTAGCAGCCTGGTTTGGGAATCTCACTTTGAAAAATAAAAACTCACTCAACCAAATAGTAAAGTGGTCTAGCAGGCTGATTGGTGAGCAACAGCCTAACGTGGAGACCTTATACACAAAACAGGTACAGCGCATAACTAGCTCAATTTTAAACGACAGTTCTCATTCACTGCACACAGAGTTCCAGCTTCTACCCTCCGGGCGTAGGTTTATGATCCCCAGGTGTAAAACAAAAAGACACAAGAATAGTTTTGTTCCTGCAGCCATTACATTGAGGAATAAGTTATAGCTATATTTTGCACAAGTGTTCATTCTGTTTGTTGTTGTTTTTTTTAACGTATTTTTATGTATTTTATTCTTGACCGATAAGAACTTTTTTGATGATGTATGGTAATGTGATGATGTGTGAAATGTGATGGTGTGTGACTCTACTGCAAACAAAATCTACCTTCGGGTATAAATAAAGTAACTTGAACTTGAACTTGAACTTGAACTTGATAAATACATAATCAAAGTCTAACTCATAAAAGTTTATTTATGACTCAAAATTTCCTAATTATCACAGAATGCATTGCAGCGTTTATACGCCCACGTATAAATCTAATTAATTATTATTCATAACGAATTTTGATCAATAATTAATAATTCAATTATTTTTAATTATCTTCAGAATTTACCGTAACAGAATCAATAGTATGATAATTTTATCAGTTCATCCAATGAACAGAAAGCATAAACAAGTATTAACTCTAGGAAATATAATATCTTCCTGGCCAAGAAAGAATTAATCCCCAGCTAACAATAAATTAAGAAATAATCACGGGTAAAAGCATCGGTAACTTAGATCGAAGTTCAAGACAATAAAATGTATAAACAGATTAACACAAGTAATCTCTTTGTTAAAATACGAACAATACTTTATTGATTATATACTACTAACACATAAAAACTAATATCTAACAGAAACACACACACACACATTCATACGAGTTGCAGAAGGAAAAAGAGTAAGGAAAGATTAAGTTTTAAGAGTGAGTTTAAGAGTGAGATGATGAAAACCCAAGTTTATGCACTTATAAGACATGACCTGGACGTACAAACCATCAATCATTAATTTAACCCTTCTATCGTTTCTTAGACAGGTTATTAACTGTATATTAATACACCAGTTCAGCTCTTAGTCTGGAGATACTTGCTTTTGCTTGCTTGCTTGCTTTTGGGGATTCCCTTTTGTTGCGTGAAAGGGGTTTTCCCGGTCCGTTCGTTGGCTGGTGTCCTTGTGCCTGGGTCTGGGGCGGCCAGTCACGTGGTGTGCTGGCCGAATGAAAGTCTTTGTTTGAAGCTGGCTTTGCAGAAGAAACGTGGCTCGAAATCTTGTCGCAAAACTTAACTTAGAACCGAGACTCACAACGGAAAATAAAGGAAAACTTTAGAAAAGAAAAGACAACTTAGACGAGAGTAGTAAGATGGCTTGAATAAAGCTGTTGAACCCGTTCTTCTGATCTTAATTTGGGTTCTTTGTCTCTGCGTTTACATGGTTACTCGTCTGATTGAGATCTTCATCCTTTTTCTGCCCATCTCTCTTGAGAGTGGTAGCAGAGCGTTTCTTGGGGGTGAACCCAGAGAGCTAGAGTTAGAGAGCAGATCGAAGAGAGAGCCGAGCAGAGCAGAGCTCTTCTCTATCAGAACATTTTGAACGAGCAGAGTTAGAGAGCCGAGAGAGAGAGAGAGAGAGAGCTTGTTTTGGGTCTAAGATTTTAAACTCAAAGTTGTCCAACCTCCAGTATGAGTTCTGGCCAATTAGACACTGGCTAAATTTAGGAGGTGGCATTCTTCTCAGTTCTGATCGTAAATTATCTTATCTGGGGGGTTTCCTTACTAACAGAGAGAACAGATGCCACAGTTTAGACATGATCAGTATTATAAGAATATGAAACATTTTACACAGATTTCAATCCAGCCATCTTTTTAATCACGAGCATACGATCATACTGATATGAAACACAACACACTTTCATTCAAACATCTAACAGTTATAACATTACATGAGTTATATGGTATCTAAGCATATTAAACACACATATAAGTTGCAGACACAAAATAGAGTTATGTAGTTGCATGATGTTTGATTGTAAGTCCATTGAAAATTGTTCTTGAATGAGTTTTATGTATACTGTAGGAAAAATCTCAGTTTTCTGGTTTAGAGAGAAACGGACTCTGTTTGTTCGTTCAGAGGTCTTAAGGGGGAAGGGGTCATGAATGTTGTGGGGGAAAACAACATCTGCTGGTATCGATCCGTCTTGCAAACTATCGAAGTTGACCAGTTCTGCCTTCAGTTAACCAATAAAAGTCTTTGGTTACAGACTCTCTGGAGCCTGGGTGAGTTATGGCTCTGGGATGTGAAGACACTTGTGTGATGCCTTGGTCTCTGTCTTTCTCTTAACCAATCAGTAATTTGGCAACAAAGCTAGTCATTGACCAGTTATGTGTTAGTGCTGGGGGCTCTTTTAAATAGCCCGACAGGTTGGCGCCTGGACCCCATGACAAGATTGATGAGGATACGGAGTCCTGACCAAATCTTCCTCTTTGTTCACAGAGAGTTTGAATTAATATTCTGGACGAAGATTAGTCTGTGTTTGGTTCATACCCATTGTCGCTACAGCATATTCCTATTATTATGATTTATAATTTTATCAATTTCTTCATTTTACATTGTACTATCATACATCACTTCAACAGTTCTGATTCCCTTAATATTTTTTCCTTAGTGACTGTTTGTAAAACCCTGCGCTCTCAGATTGCCACACATTTTTGTCAGTGGTTGGCCACCAATCTTTTAGTGAGTCACATTGTTTCACAAAAAGCCCCTATTCAAGCTAGTACCTGTGATGGTCTTCATGCCCTCCCACACCTCCCTCATACTGTTTTGCTGCAACTTCTGCTCCATTTTTCTTCTATACACATTTTTAGCTTCTTTCAGCTGGAACTTGAGCTCCCTTTGTATGCGTCTTAACTGTTCCTGGTCACCAATCATAAAAGCCCTCTTCTTCTGGTTGAGGAGGTCTTTGATGTTGCTCGTGATCCAGGGTTTGTTGTTAGCAAAGCAGCGTACAGTTCTAATGGGAACAACAATGTCCATACAGAAGTTCATGTAGTCAGTTGTGCAGTTAGTGATACCCTCAATGTCCTCCCCATACGCCTCCTGCAGCATTTCCCAGTCAGTACACTGGAAACAGTCCCGCAGGGCTTCCTCCGTCCCCGGAGACCACTTCCTGAAAGAACGTGTGGTAATGGGTTGTCTTACAACTTTGGGCTTATAGTGAGGCTGGAGCAGAACAAGATTGTGATCTGATCTCCCCAATGGCGGTAGAGAAAGGACAGTGTATGCATCCTTAACATTAGCATACAGTAAATCAATAGTTCTGTTACCCTCTGGTGGGACAGTCAACATACTGGCAGAAAGCAGACAGTGAGGAGTCCAATGTGACGTGGTTAAAATCCCCAGAAATAATCATGAAGGCTTCTGGATGCTGTGTCTGCAGTCTCGCAACGACCGAGTAGATGACGTCACACGCGGCTTCGGCTTGTGCTCGCGGGGGAATGTAAACACAAACCACGATGGTGTGTGAAAACTCTCTAGGCATGTAGTAAGGGCGTAGACTTACAACCAACAGCTCAATGTTCCTACTGCAGGTTGTCATCTTCACAGTAACATGTCCAGGATTACACCATCTATTGTTGATAAATATCGCAAGCCCACCTCCCTTACTCTTCCCGCTTGCCTTCGTGTCTCTGTCTGCTCTGACTGTAGTGAAGCCAGGTAAATCCAAGTTAGCATCTGGGATGTTAGCGGTTAGCCATGTCTCAGTGAAACACATTAGACTGCACTCCCCGTAGATCCTCACATTCTTTACCAATGCAGCCAGTTCATCGGTTTTGTTAGCCAGTGAGTTGACGTTCCCCATAACCACAGTCGGAACAAAGGGCTTGAATCTCCACCGCTTCTCCCTGCGCCTTGCTTTTAATTTAGAGCCCGCCTGGCATCCGCGGTATGGCCGTCTCACCTCCTGAGGTAGATGCGGTACAACACCGGCACTGGCCGAAGTCCTGAGAGCGATCAGCTGATCTCTCATGTAAACAAGTCCATGATCATTATTCAGTAATATAAAATCCATATCCATAGGATAGAATAAAAACGTATAAATAACACAGTTAAAAATAAAAATAGGCTATAAAAGACCGAAAACACGAGAGCACAAACAAAGCTACTGGAGGAGCTGACACTTACAGCTGGCGCTCATTAGGCTCATTTAGCTGCATGCTATGGCTGCCACATACACTTTGAGCGTGGACGGGGAGCGACCCGCATCCAAAAGCTCTTGTAGGAAGGAGAGTACCACCGAAACCTCGCATGACTGGGGCTCGAGGCCTCTGGCTGAGCACCAGCCAGTGAATACTGACCACTTCAGAGCATAGAGGCGCCTGGTAGACGGTGTTCTAGCCTCAGTGATGGTATTCAAGACCTTCTCTGGGAGGTCCCAGGATACCCGTTGGGCCACGCTCAGATGCAGGGCCCATAAGTCGGGGCGAGGGTGCCAAATCGTCCCGTTCGCTTGTGTGAGGAAATCTTTCCTCATTGGCACCGGCCAGGGAACAATGTCCATCATCTTCGCCAGCTCTGGAAACCACGCTTGGGTTTTCCAGAGGGGGGCTACTAGAAGGACTGGGCATCCACTCTCCTCGATCTGTCTGATGACCTGAGGGATCATAGAGACTGGTGGGAATGCATATAGAGGGCGTCTGGGCCAGGAATGGGCCAGCGCGGCCCTGCTCTTCGAAAAGAACATTGCGCAATGAGTGTTGTTTTCTGAGGCAAAGACGTCGAACTCTGCCTTGCCGAATACACTCCATAACAGACAAACCATCTGTGGATTGAGAGACCACTCGCCTGGGGGAGTAAATGCAGAGAATGCAGAGAGAATGCAGGTTGGTATGCGACCAAAGGAGGAGATTTCTGGCCATGACGTACAGGTTGCCTGATCTGAGGTCGCCCTGATGATTTATATAGGACACCACTGACATGTTGTCCGTGCGGACTAAGACGTGGTGTCCCCTGAGATCTGGCAGAAATACGTTCAGGGCCAACCAAACTGCCCTCATTTCCAGCCAGTTGATATGTAAGCTCTTCTTACAGATTTGCCCGCGGACAGCGCTCCCAACCTTGGTTGGAGGCAGTGTTGTAGTCGAGTCACCAATTGTCGAGTCCGAGTCAAGTCTCGAGTCCCCGTGTTCGAGTCCGAGTCCAAGTCCGAGTCACCAAAGAAGAGACCGAGTCGAGTCCGAGTCGAGTCACCATTACCTGAGTTCGAGTCCGAGTCGAGTCTCGAGTCCCCAGTGTTCGAGTCCGAGTCGAGTCATCAAGGTTGAGTCTGTGTTATATTTCAAGACTGCCAACATTTCTCTACTCTGGCACCTTTAAAGAGCTGATATAATTATAAAAGAGGGTCTACATTAAACAAAAATGACACCACTGTGTTGACAATTATAAATAATAAATACAATATAAATAAATATAAATAAAAAATTTGATTTCAATAATGTAGGCTATTAGTAGGCTAAATGTTGAAATTAACATTAACAATGCTGTAGAAGTGCAGTTTATTAATAGTAGCCTAAATGTTAACTAATGTACTGTAGTTAACTAGAGTTTAATAAATGGAACATATTGTAAAGTGTTACCGATTTGTTATACACCGATTCAGACGTCTCGTGAGTTCGTTGTTGGACAGATGGTCAGTTGTTTTAACCATTCATTAAAGTGAATCGTTCAAAGGAGTCATTAGTTCGCGAATCGGACGTGTCATTAATGGACGTGTAGCCTATACGGCACGCCTTGTGTGATTATCTCGGCAGTTTAGGACAGGACAAGATTTGTGTCAACACAGAAAACATTTCATCACTAGATAGGTCTTTTCGTTTATTGAAATTGTGGCTAATGTCAGCTGAATGTGAGGAACGCTTTTCAGAGAAGATAAGGCAAACGTTTTTTGTTTTTTTTCAGCACAATTCACACCTCGCGGTAATTCAGGAGAAAAAAATCTCTGAATGATCTACGTGAAACTTCGGTCTTCCGACCTTTTACTATCGTGTCAATTGATTTTGATTAATATGCGTGAGGAGGGAGCACCGCTCGTGTTGTTTGAAGACGGTGAGAGCGCGCGCGCGGCTGGGGCTTTCTCTCTGCTCGTTCATATATGCAGGAAAAAAAGAGATCCCGTCCGGTCTTGGAGCCCAAAACAGGAAAAGTGTAACATCTTATATCAAATTTTAAATCCTATTTAGTCAGAAACTTCATCCAACGTCATTCATTTGATGAATGCTCAAGTCCGATTTTATATCCTCGAGTCCGAGTCCAAGAACGAGTCATCAGTCCGCGAGTCCAAGTCAAGTCACGAGTCCTGAGAATAGAGTCTCGAGTCGGACTCGAGTCCAGAGAATAGGGAATAGAGAATAAGCACGCCCGACTGGTACCAGTTCTGGGCTTTCCAGGGAACCAGAGCTCTGATACAGTGCTGGTTCACCATAATGTGCAGGCGTCTTGACCGCCACGCATGGGCTGGCACACGGTGCTTTAGCCAGTGCTGAAGGCGGCGCATATGCAGTAATCCTAGCTGGAGTACTGACGATGCAGCAGCTATGAGACCAAGAAGCCTCTGAAACTTCCTGAGGAGCGTGCGTGCACCTACCCTGAAGGAGGCTATCAGCTGTTGAATAGAGAGAATGCGCTCTGGTGTGAGCCGCGCTCTCATCGTTGTAGAGTCTATAACTGTGTCCAGAAAGATTACGTTCTGGCTGGGTAAAATTTACCCTGAGTCCCAGGCATTTCAAATGACTGAGGAGCATGGATCTGTGTGTCAATAATTCGGTCTTCGACTGAGACACAATAAGCCAATCGTCGAGACAGTTCAGCATGCGCACTCCCTGTTGCCTCAGGGGAGAAAGCGCTGCGTCCATGCACTTCATGAAAGTACGGAGTTGGACAGACCGAACGGTAGGACCGTGTATTGATAAGCCTGCCCCTCGAAGGCGAATCTCAAGAATGGCCTGTGAATGGGCGTTATCTGAATGTGAAAGTACGTATCTTTCAGATCCACCAAAAAAAAAAAAGAATCCCCCGGGTGAACCTGCACGAGGATTTGTTTGGTTGTTAACATTCTGAACGGCCGTCTCATGAGAGCTTTGTTCAGATGTCTCAGATCTAGAATAGGGCGAGTGCCACCATCCTTCTTTGGTACAAGGAAGTAACGGCTGTAAAAGCAGCGCGGCTCAGCGTGGGGGGGGCTAATTCTATTGCCCCTTTTGCTAGCAGATTTTGCACTTCTCACCGAGGTCTCGATGACCGCCTGAAACCGTGGGGGTCTGCGAGCGAATTGGAGCTTTATAATGTTCAAAACCCATTTCGACACTCCGGGGATAGCTTGCCAGGCCTGGGCCCTTGTGGCTAGGGTCTGAATACACACTGGGGCTGGGCCGCCTAGCATAGGGGGACCTGATACCCTTAAGTTGTGTTTTGTGCACATTTTCTCTTCTGGGCTGTGACAGGCCCGACACAGAGACAGAGTGACAACTGAAGGAGGGCCGCCTAGTGAAGGGGGACCTACTACTCCTGTGTTGTGTGTGTGAAACATACTCTTTTTGTGCTTTATTTGGGTCGCTGTGAAAACAGCATTTGTTTGTATTGCACAGAATCCACGTGCAGTGCAACGGGCCCATTGACTACAATATAACAATCTCCAGCCGCCTGAACTGAACAGGGAGCTGCGAGATCTAAACGAACTTTTTTCGAGGGCGGTCCGGCTAGAGCGAGACTTGGACCCTCTCTCTTTCCTCCTGTGGCTAGGAGGGCTTCGGCGGCTCGGGGTCCAACACAACGCGAGGTCGCTGGCCCTGGCGCCAGGGCAGCAGGTAGCACTTAGCTGATCTTGAGCGATGACGGGTATCAGCCGCAGGGCGAGGCTGAGAGACCCGAGGCGCTGGTTTCGCTGGCTGGGGAGGCGGCGTGCTCTTATGGCGGCTTGAAGCAGAGCTGGAGTGCTTAGGCAGGAAGTGCTTCATAGCTTGTGAAGACTTCAGTGCTTCAGTGAATCTCTCGGAAAACCCTTTCACTGCCGGGCCAAAGAGACCGGTGCTGGAGATAGGTGAGTCGAGGAAAGCCGTTTTATCCGCCTCCTTGATGTCTGTGAGGTTCAGTCACAGATGGCGCTCGAGCACGACGAGGTTAGCCATTCCCCTGCCAATCGCTTGGGTGGTAGCCTTAGTAGCGCGAAGCACTAGGTCTGTGGTGCTGTGCAGGTCACGGAACGCCTCAGGGTTCGGCCCAGACTTGTCCATTGCCTGGAGAAGCTTGGCCTGAAACACCTGCAACACCGCCATGGCGTGCAGAGCCGATGCAGCCTGACCGGAAACAGAGAAAGCGCGTCCAGCAAGGGCTGAAGTATTTTGGCAGGGCTTAGAAGGGTGAACCGCTCTGGATCTCCAGCCAACAGCAGTGGGCGGGCATAGATGGGCGGCAACTGCTTCTTCAAGCAGAGGAAGCTTCTTGTAACCTTTTTCCGCCACACCGTCAACAGAGGAGAGCGTGGCGCAAGCAGAAGTAGTTCTTCGTGGACCTCAGGGAAAAAAGGTGCTGGCTTGTGACGGGGGGCCTGCCGGCGCCCAGGCAGAAACCATCCATCCAGCCGACTTCTAGGTGGCTCCTCAGGCGAAGCCCATTCGAGACCGAGGTCTGAAACGGCCGCAGTGAGGATACGCAGCATCTCAGCGTCCAAATTAGTCCCGGTAGCAGCGGCGCTAACACCAGACTGCGAGACTGCCAGACCACTCTTCCTCAGACGCAGCAATGGAGAGGCTGTCGTCGCGTTCTTCGTCCGACCCACCGAAGGAGACGAGACCTGCCACTTGAAGAGGGGGGTGTTGGTCTGCCTGAGTGAACAGGACCGGCAAAGGAGACTGAGATGGAGAAAGCAAGGCACGCGGGCACGTGGCCGGCGTGGGCTCGCTTAGCTCCATGTGCTCGGGCTGCCGTTGGCTGCGGCGCTTCTTCTTCCACGGCTCTGCTGTGTTCGCTGTGCAGCTGCACTGCGTTTTAAATGATTAGCTTCAATATTTCTCGAGAAAAGGAGTTTCCCCACTGCGTATTAGCTATGCAATAGGCAGTGACCGTTCTCGAAAGGGAACAGTAGTGTCGTGGAAGTTTTAAACTGTATATTAAACTAACCATGTTTCTAACATCTAACCTTATAACTTTAACATCTAACAATTTGAACAAGATGTACTGTGACAAAACCAATGGAAAACTTTGACTGTGTGCGTATGTATGTATGTAAAAATAACATAGTTTGGGAGATGAAACTAGACAGTCTGTTAGAATCTTGTGATTAACGAATGAAGTCATCATTAAAACAGTTTGCTTGTGCCAGTGACAGAGGAAAAAGGTTGGGGCTTTTGAACCAATTGAACCAATCATATTGAAGGTGACATGTTAGTCTTATTTGTTTTCTCGATTCTATAAAAACTGTTGTATATGTGTTTTACGGTGGGATTTCTCAATGGAATTTGTCTGAGATCCTCCGGCCTTGCTTCTTGGGAGAGTTTCTCTGAGAACTGCTCGAAGACTCTCCCGGCCGTTATTAAAGCATTTGAAGGACATTTGTTGATGTCTCTCTGTTAATTTCTGCTGCGCAGCAGGTCAGTTTAGGGAAGCAAGTAAGTTAGGGTAAGAGACTCGGCCAGTTGTCGACTGAAGACGCAAGAGCTGGAGTATAAAGGTTATTAAGTGTCGATTTGTAGACGCTCTGTGTCGATGAGGCTCTGTGTCGATGAGTAGACGCAACAGTTTTATTTATTAAGTGTCGATTAGATGCTCTGTGTCGATGAGTAGACGCAACAGTTTTATTCTAAATAGTTGGGTTTAGGGAAAAATCCACTACAGTAGTTCCCCAATTAGTTTCTCACAACAAACATCTCAAACCAAACCTACACAATTGATTTAGAGTTTGATTTGACAATCTTTCACTTGAATGTCTTATGCAAAAAGCAGAAGTGAAATATTTATTAACAAAAGCATATTTGATTGCAATCTACATTTGTCTATTGTGGAAAACAAGAGTTTTCGGCAGTTTCTCTCAGTGGCTGACTAGAAGTACACCCCAGTGTGTCACAGAACATTGGCCTCAAAAGTACGAAACCTTACTGTGGAGCGATGCAGGAAGCTAAAAACTGTGTTAAGCAACACAAAATGTATATGTGTCACGATCAGAAGCAAGTCCAGCAAGTATAAGAGTACAAATTATGAAAGATTCAGATAAACTCATTCATATTAAAGATGAAATCTTGTTAAACATACCTGGTTTACAATGAAGCAGTGTGACCACTGGTACATTCAATTCAATTCAATTCAATTCAAATTTATTTGTATAGCGCTTTTCACAATACATATTGTTT
Source organism: Leuciscus leuciscus (assembly GCF_965113295.1). NCBI lineage: Eukaryota > Metazoa > Chordata > Actinopteri > Cypriniformes > Leuciscidae > Leuciscus > Leuciscus leuciscus. The sequence continues at coordinate 6,980,771 of NC_138734.1, read as the reverse complement.
CAAAGCAGCTTTACAGAAAGTGCATTTCAGAAATGTACATAGAAAAATACAGTTAGTTAATCATGTATTAATTTAGGGCATAACATATCGCCGGTGTGGAGTCGACTCTTCACAGGCGTGGAGTCGTCTCTTCACAGGCGTGGTACATCCAAAAAACAACAAAACAGTTCAAGTCATCTACAGCAAACAGAACCTGCTGTGAAGGCAGTATAAGAGTGAGTGTGAGAGTGAGAGTGAGGGCCTTTCCAAATCCCCACACTTGCATTCAACTGTAAGTTAAATTAATTAGATATTACATGGTAAATGGACTGCATTTATATAACGCTTTCACAGACCTATGGCCACCAAAGCGCTTTACATATAGCCTCACATTCACCCATTCACTCACAATTCACCCATTCACTCACACATTCATACACCGATGGCGGTGTCAGCCATGCAAGGCGCCACCCAGCTCGTCGGGAGCAGCTGGGGTTAGGTGTCTTGCTCATGGACACCTCGACACTTGGTCAGGTGGAACCGGGGATTGAACCACCAACCTTCCGGTTTGTAGACAACCTACATGAACCACTGAGCCACTGCCGCCAAATTACATGTAATTTGGAAGTAAAACAAATTGTTAAAGTGTAATTTTATTGGTGCAAAGATGAGTAGGCTATGTGTATTTTGTACAACATTTGCAACTGCTTTTTGTCACTTAATTAGAAGCACCACAAATTTTAATTCTGTCTTCTGTTGCATAGGGAAGTAGTTGATATGACGGACCACCTGTCAAAAAATGATTGATTGACAGGTGCCACGCCCCTTCCGGTGACAGGTCCCGCCCCTTCCGGTGACATGTCCCGCCCCTTCCGGTGTCCCGCCCCTTCCGGTGACAGGTGCCCCGCCCCTTTTGACTTTTGATTGACAGTTTGACAGCTAGTTTTGACTTTTGATTGACAGGTTGACAGTTAGTATGACTTTTGATCATGTTTTGACAGCTAGTTTTGACTTTTGATTGACAGTTTGACAGCTTTTGATCATGTTTTGACAGCTAGTTTTGACTTTTGATGTCTTTTGAAGTCTTTTGAAGGCTTTTGAAGCCTTTTGATATTGACAGAAAGTGTTATAACAATATGTGATGGTATCTGACAGCTAGTTTGATGCCTTTTGAACATGACAGTTAGTGTTTTTGAAGCCTTTTGATCGTTTGAAGACACTGTGATTAAATAATACGTCATGGCTATATGACAGCTAGTTTTAATTGTTTGAAGCCTATTGAAGCCTTTTGAACATGACAGTTAGTGTCTGTGAGTGTGTGTGTGTTTTTGAAGTTGGTATCACACACACGATCCTCCCTACATATTCCTGAGCGTATCCGGGCTGTACTGTGAAACTGATAAGGGGAAAACTGGAAGTTTATCTCACACACAAATGTTGAAAAACCATTCAGTTCTTTTAAAAGAATATAAATGAAATGTTTATAAAGATCTTACTAAAATCTCACTCCAAAAGTTTAAATAAAATGGAGTCATAAAAACAATTGCAATAAGTCTCTCAAAGCATCGTCTGTGTGGGCCGCGCGCGCGTCTCTCTCTCTCTCTCTCTCTGTGTGTGTGTGTGTGTGTGTGTGTGTGTGTGTGTCACGGGATTCCCCCTGCCACCCTTTTGAGCTCTGACATCTGAAACGTGCTGTTCAGACACTGTGATTAAACAATGTCGTACAAAAACATTCTATCCTTTAAAATAATGATCTTGCTCATTTAACTAAAGTTGAAAAAAACATACTGTTCTCATGCTAATTTAACTAAGGTTGAAAAACTGTGGAAGTTTATCTCACACAAACGTTGAAAAACCATTCGGTTCTTTTAAAAGAATATAAATGAAATGCTTATAAAATATATCTTACTAAAACCTCACACCAAAAGTTTGAATAAAATGAGAGTCACAAAAATTGCAATCAGTTAAATGTTTATATAGTTAAACAAGTATATGAATGGGTTCAAAATTGTTTTACACACCTTGTTTACTGAATTCATATAGTCATTCCTGAATGACCTCACACTGTCTCAAAACATAGGGAGTCATAGCGTCTCTCTCTCTCTCTCTCTCTCTCTCTCTCTCTCTGTGTGTGTGTGTGTGTGTGTGTGTGTGTATGTGTGTGTGTGTGTGTGTGTGTGTGTGTGTGTGTGTGTGTGTGTGTGTGTGTGTGTGTGTGTGTGTGTGTGTGTGTGTGTGCGTGTGTGCGTGCGTGTGTGTGTGTGTGTGTGTGTGTGTGTGTGTGTGTGTGTGTGTGTGTGTGTGTGTGTGTCAGAGAGTCACACAAATTCGGTGATCAGGATATCAGGTGCTGAGTTTATTTATAAGAAGTATAATAAAGTTTAAATGATATATTTTAAAAACAAAAGACTGTTTAAATAAAATCTTTAAAGTTTGAATACATACACATCTTCTATTTATCTTTTAGAAGATTACTGTAATGATTTTGTTTAACGGTTATTAAACAATGTCTGTTCAAAAACTGTACTTAGTCGTCTTAAATCTCATTTCAATTCAATCATTCAATGAATCATTTCAAGATTCAATCAGCATTTTTTGTCCATGCGGAGTTTCAATTTTTGTGGCTTTCCACAGCCATAATTGATTTGTGTACCTTAACTGCATATTCTATCATCCCTTACACCTAAACACGCTGATCTTTCTGAATTTATTTCTAAGCATAATCGTAAAAGTTTAAATATGATCTTTTAAAAATGAAAGATTGTTTTAGTTTGAAGTTTAAATTTCTTAACTTTCTTGCTTGAAAAAATCTTTAAAGTTTGAATACATTCATATCTTCTATTTATCTTTTAGAAGATTACTGTAATGATTTTGTTTAAATTGAACCTAAGGTATAATTGTTATTAAACAATGTCTGTTCAAAAACTTTAGATGGTTGAAAAACTGTACTTAGTCGTCTTAAATCTCATTTATATGTAAAGATTCAATCATAATTTTTTGTCCATGCGGGGTTTCAATTTTTATGGCTTTCCATAGCCATGATGATTTTTGTACCGTAACTGCATATTCTATCCCTTACACCTAAACACGACCATCACAGAAAACTACATTTTCAAAAATGTAAAAAAAAGTTTTAGCTAAATAAATATATAAATAATTTAATATCATTTCAAAGCTGTATTGCACGCGCGCGCACACACGGTTCTAAAAAAAAGAACTAATCTCTATGTGGATCATGTCACAGCGTATGTAATGTTAGTCTGCTAACGCCTTTCCAGAGCCAAAGTTTTGTTCATACTAAATTTATTTCAAAGCATAATCGTAAAAGTTTAAATATGATCTTTTAAAAGTAAAAGACTGTTTTAGTTTAAAGTTCTTAACTTTCTTTCTTAAAAAAATCTTTAAAGTTTGAATACATTCATATCTTCTATTTACCTTTTAGAAGATTTCTGTAATGATTTTGTTTAACGGTGACCCTAAAGTATAATTGTTATAATGTGAGACAATGTCTGTTCAAAAACTTTCGATGGTTTAAAAACTGAAAAACTCGGGGAGATAATGTCACAGTAAATCTAGTCTGCGTTCCAGAGCATACTACATCCAGAGTTTTACACTAAATTCATTTAAAAGCATAACCTTAAAAGTTTAAATTAGATATTTTAAAAATGAAAGATTGTTTTAGTTTGAAGTTTAAAGTTCTTAACTTTCTTTCTCGAAAAAATCTTTAAAGATTTATTAAAATCATATCTTCTATTCATCTTCTTAGAAGACTTATGTAATGATTTTGTCTAACGGTGACCTAAATTATAATTGTTACTAAACTTTAGATGGTTGAAAACCTGTACTTAGTCGTCTTAGATCTTATTTATACAAAAAATTTTGTCCATACAACATGTTGTCAAAGTCTGTCACAATGTTTTGTTGTTTTTAAGACATCCGAGGACTCTACATTGCTCTTACTTAGACTAAGTTGTATCATTTGGAAAATCACCACACAATTATATTTTCATCTGTGGGTGGCTGAAGGATTTCCTTGTAGTTTATGAGTCTCTGAGCTGATGTGTTTAAATTATGTGTCGATCTGCCAGATCTCATGTTCTCTATTGATGGGGTCAGTCTCATCATTGATGATAAACAGTTCAGTGTAGATCTTGTTTAGAGAGACCGACTGTGGTGCACTTCCCTCCAAAGTCCTCTCATTCCTTACATTCTGAAGAATTTCTAAAAATCAGGACAAAGTTGGATAGTCATATTATTAACAGGAGCATCACGCTTATGAATGCACAGTGTTCTACAACAAGAGATCTTACCATGTTCGTTTACCGAGGTAGAGTGAGACACCTGAAAAACAAAACAAAAAATACTCATACATAAATATATATATATAACATACACAAATCATTTCTTAACTAAGCAACTGTTTCTTAAATTTTCAGACACTCACCACACTGATGTTAACATCACCATATATTGTCTTGTCTACCATGATTGGAGCAAATATTGACCCACCATTCCTCTGGACAATTGTTAAGTTAAGCTGTCCGAATGATGTAGAATTATTATTATGCTCTCGTTGTGGAAGGTTGTTAGGCTGTTGATTTGTCATGTTTCCAGAATGTGCACCATCTGTTAAAAAATTAACAATTAAATACACAACCAAAACCATGTAAAGCTTATTGAAGATTGAGAAACATATTGACTACTAACAAAGTAAATTATAAATCTTTTCCTACATTTGATATTCTTTTTTCTGATTTTTTTCACAATGTACTTGATCCTTTTTAATGCTGTTTTCTCTCCATATTTATTCTGTAGTTCCTCTACTGTGTCTTCCAACCTCCCTGTTGTTCTTCTCCAGCTGTGTTAACCAAAGACAAACAATTAGAAGAATAAAATGTATGTACAATAGCAAAAATAAAGTTGGTCATTAGTTGTTAGGGTTAGATACACCTGCAGACACATTCATACACCTGTTCACCTGTTTTCATTTAGCATACACCAGAGTTCAAACATTCACTTTTTCAAAGGCCAGATTAGCTCATAAATATGGCAACCAAAGCCACATGGCAACCCGTTCTCATCTCAGGGCGTCATATAAGGCCGTTTTGTCACGTCCTTCGGCGTTTTCTGCCCACGCATATAGCACCCTTTTGCGTATAGATGACACGCACATGGCTTTCAACCAACTTCAATGTAAAACCATCCGCGATGTAATTACACGCTCAGGGCTTCGCCAGTCGTCAATTCACCTCAACATTGACCGACTGCACAGACTAAAGACGTTTTCAGCAACGACTTATGTTTGCTCTATGATTAGGATTGCCTACACCTAATATAGGAGGTCATTGTTTTCCATTATTTATCTTTTGAGAGGAGATATTCGCCATTTTCAACACCCTTATCGTCTGTGAGAGACGCTCGCGGCTTAACCACCTCCAATGCAACCCACCCGCGTTTTACAGGACGCAGTTGGACTTTGCTAGCCAATCCAAGTGCGTGATATCAGACGCTTTCAGCAACAGTAGCATGCGTAGGCTACAATTTCGTTAAGTTTTAAATAAGCCTGTGGTAGCCTACTCAATTTAAACGTGAATGTGTGCTAGGTATCCTAACTAAAAACACGACAATATAGGTTCCATCATCCCTTAATTGCCCGCAGGAGTATATTGGCCGAATTCAACACGCACCCTTTATCGTGTGTGAGAGACGCTCATGGCTTTCAACCATCAATGCAACCCACGGGCGTTTTACAGGACGCAGTTGGACTCGTTGAATATGGACGCTTGGCCAGGACCCCTTGGCGTCACTTTTTAACGCACTGGGTATACCTTTGGCGTCATTTTTCAACGTGCAGGGTAGTCTGTTTGACTTCTATAGAACTCTGAACCGGAGCTTGCGGCGTTGAAATTTGACGTCTTGGGTAACACCGCAACCCGTCTGCTGTGTATGGGTCGAGGCTACAATAAATACAAATAAAAAGGAATAGACTACAATAAATGATCTATGCCAGGGCTAGTCAAATGGCGGCCCCCAGATGATATCTGGCCCTCCAACTGGTTTTTGATGTTTAAAAACCCTCGCAATCTGATATCAAAGTGCCCTCTCTGCGCAAAGGTTTAGCGCGTTCGGCAACCGCATTCAGCGGTGAGTTTAACAACGCCCATGGTGTGCAACCGCCTTCAGCGGTGAGTTTAACAACGCTCAACTGCAGGTAAAACGGCATTCAGAGGTGAGTTTAACCAAAACAACGCTCAACTGCAGGTAAAACTGCATTCAAAGGTGAGTTTAACAACGCTCCACGGCGTGCAAGTAAGCAGTTTAAGCGTTTTCTTGTCATAGGAACTGGTACATAGGTACACTGCTTTAACTAGAGCATGCTGGGTAACGTATTTTTATCGGAGGTTTGTTGATGTTAATAAATATATATAATATGCTACGATTGTGTTCAATTAATATTTTATTTTTTATTTTATTTTTTATTGATTAAATCCTCTAAATGAATAACGCTGACGTCACTGTATGGGGCGATCCCAGGGTCCATTGCGATTTCCCACTTGGTAAGTAGAAGAGTTAATTAATAGAGATTGATACTATTCTTAAATTTACACATCTAAAAACTGTTGAATCAGGACAAGAAGTTGTGTTTATAACCTTTAGATGTGTAAGGTGGCAATTTCGTATGACGGTAAATAATAGAAGGCATTATAAAAATATAGCTTGCTGCACCAAATGTGCAGGCTAGCAAAGTTAGCTAATTGAATTCAAGTTCATTTTTGTCGCATATAATCATCATGTATCGTAGGGGAATGTAATATTTTCAGTATTACATTAGCCCACAACTATTATCCAATATTAGAAATGTTCAGATGAAGAACAGTTGCCAGATTGGTTTGTTTTACAGCCGAATTGTTTAAAATCCACGCAAAATTATATAATTAACACCCAAATAAATCTATAATTAACAATACAAATTAATTCATAACTACTAAATTGTGGCTCATCACAATTTTTCAATATGAAATAAAACAATTATGTATAATTAATGTAACAAGTAATGCTGTCATAACTTATTGACTGATTTATTTATATATATATATATATATATATATATATATATATATATATATTAGAAGTTCTGATGTGGCTTTGTTTGGAATTTTTATTTTTTTATTTTTTTTGAAATAGAGCAAAACTTACATTTATTGACAATTTTTGTCTAATTTCTATCTAAAATGTAATTAACAATATTCACTTCTTGTTTATTGAAAAGGAATATCACATACAATTTAGCCCATTCTGGCAACACAGATGAAGAGAATACTGGTGTAAAATGTTCAATTCTGTTTTTTTTTTTTCTTTTTCTTTAGGTCCCTCTTCGGCAGCTTCAAAATTTATTTTTAGCCTTACCCCCTTAACATAATTCAAGTGTACTGTATGCTCTTTTTCAGTCCGGCTTGTACCTGTGGAGATGCCTGACAAAATCTGTGGTTGTTCACCAGAGTTATTGAGGGTTAGTCCAGGAAAGATTGTTGCTGTGGTCACAATGAATGGTAAGAATGTGAAGAACTTTATTTTGTCCTGTTTGAGAAGCATCTTTAAAATAAATATATATCCATACGCGACTCCCTACAAGTTTGACATAGATATAAAACTAAAAATATATGAAGTATACAAAGTAATATATAAATAGTACAAAGAACCCAAACCCTGGTTTACATTACAGTGGATGTGTTTTTGATATTTCCAGGATGACATGATCGAACCATGCCCGAGTTAATTTGTGAGGCATGCCAATCCACTTGGACTGCTGGAGTCGATGCCCTAAACAGAAGTGACTACTGGCCTGCAACCCTTCAATTTGCCACAGTTTATGCCACAGATGTCTTTTTTTCATTTGAAGAAATGAAGATGGCGGCACCAGGACTGTCCTGCCAAGCATTTTTAAGAATACTGAATCAGCCAACGGTCCGCTTTGGTCGTGTGAGTATTGAATTTATCTATCCTGCAGTGTTGTTGATATCTTTGAGTTGTTGGTTGATAAGCAAGATCTCAGCAGACAGTTTTCTGAAAAGTTTTTTTGAGTGGGAGGCTGTGAGATTTGAGGTGGACAACATATGCAAGGAAGAGCCCTTCAACTGTCCTGCATGCACCCTAGATATGCTTGCAGTTTCAGTTGATGGAAACCGCAAGCATTACCGTTTCAAGAATGCTGCTAGCTACTCCAAACTGTGTATCACAGTGTCTGTATTAATAAGAAAACATAGCTCTTTAATGTGAACTAAGAAATCTCAGATTTTAAGTTATAAATTGTTGTCAATCATCAATTGTTGTTTTTTTGTTTTTTTAGATCTGAGGAACAGGCCATCTTTGAAGGCGTCTTCATAGCCAAGGATGAAGACGTAAAAAGATTTGTAGACCACATTCACAACACAACCAAACATGTAAAATTCTAGATGATAATTAGACTACAGCACTATAATAACCTCTTTCTGAAGAGTTTGTTTAGGAGAGTCTTATTTTCATCAACAATTTTCCATATTGTAGTTCAGTGGAAGAAGTGTTTGTGGAGGGGAGTGGTCAGCAGCCAGAGATACCTCATAAAGATCTGCCAGCAAGGTAGACGAGGAGGGATTGGAGCTTGTGGTGTGTCGGCACAGAGTCCTGCTCCAGAGCTCCAGCACCTTCTTAACATGAAGCCATTCCTTTCGGTATTTCATGCCAAAGCCCATGATTTTAAATACGAGGTAAGGAAGTGTTGCTATGTGATAGAATCGTATTATCTAAACTGAACATCTGCAAACATCTGTTTATTTTTATTTTTTTATTCTTAACCAGGTAAAATGGAGTGGGGCATATCAGGACGGTGCTGGTTTAACACTAGGGGAGGAGGTGGAACAGTGCAATGCCTTCCTATCTAGGATTGCAGTAACCAGTAAGCATATGTCAAAAGCAGGTAAGATTACCACATACTGCACTAGTTACATCCTTACATAATACGTAGGAGGAATATGGTAACATCATATTTTCTTTGTTTTTCAGGATGCACAGACTTGCTGACTCTCATGGCCATGCGCTGGAATCAGCAAAAGTTCAACAATTTGGCTATCTCACTGACCTGCCGATATCAAAAGGTAATGACATCATTAGAATTAATTTTAGATGTTCAGTACTGCATGTTAGCAGTGTATGAAGCTGTGCATTGAGCATTTGTTTTTTGTTTCTTACCACTGTTTGTTATTGTAGACCACAAAAGCTCTGCAAAGCCAGTTACAAAACCTAGAGTCCATGAAAGCGCAATTGACAGTGACAGCGAGCCAATTGGAAGAATGATGTAAAGGATTGGGCTGACGGTGAGGAAATGATTACTTGTAATACATTTAGTCACAAATAATTGTAATTGTTACTGTTTGTTGACTGCTTCTGACAAATCTGATACATAATGACACATAACCCACAATGCTTCAAATGTCATTCTGTAACCCCATACTATTTCAGAGATTCTTTGAAGGTTGATGTTTAATACAAATTATTTATTTATTTATCATAAATGCATTCCAGACTCTGTCGATCTAAGGACAAAGAGAAAGGCATTTGACATCATCATGTCAGTAAGGAGACTTGAGGAGGAGCAGAAGATTCTTGTTGCAGAGATGGACCACCATTGGAAATCTCTTTCAACTCGTTCCGATACCCTCAGAGAGCTGTCCTGCTTGTTTTCCAGTGAGACAATGAAAAGTATGTATTTGTAATAAATTACATAAACATAGGGTTGCCCCGACCAAAGATTACTATTAGGGGGCAGCCCTAATAAATATACACAACAATGATGACTGTTTATAAAGTTTCTAATGCTGGTCTTATATTCTTGTGTTCCTCTTTTAAGATTCGCAATGTGGCCTAAGTGAAGAAGGTTTGAAAGGTCTGCAGAGCATCATCCTCAGAAAGTGGCATCAAATCAGAGAAATGAAGGTGCAAGCAAGAGACTGTTACCTGCAAGTTTTGTCTGGAGCAGAGGACATCAACTTCTTGTACAGTGCTTCAGCTGATGAGTACGACAGTGACTACGAAATATCTGATGATGGACTGTAATCTACAAGACAGTAACACCTTTCATACTTCTGGACAATGACCTTAACTATGAATATAAAGCATGTAATAAAATCTGCTTTTTATCACCATAAATATAACCAAAGTGTTACCTCTTCTTTCACATACATAGAAATGTGTGCATGCATGCATGCACTGTGTGGTACAGTAACTTTCATTAGTTGAACTGTAGGGTGCTGTATAACAATTGAAACCTGTTAAGAGACATGGAAGAAGCAGATTATAAGGAAGAACACCATAATGATGAGGAATAATTTTCTCCCCAACATAATATTCAATGTGCTTTCTGTGTAATCTAGTACAGGTTTCATAGTCAACTGATGTGATTCTGTGGTACTCAGAACATTTCACCACTCAATTGTGTAGATTTATCAGCTGTGACCTGATTAACAGTATAATGTTACAGTTTTCTGGATTGCTAAAACACATTTCTTGAAACTCACATTCTCAAAACCTTAAACACAAAACCAAATTTTCAAACCACATTCAGAGAACATCTGACTCTTATGGCAAAATCAAACAATTGCCTCAAAACCATTTTATCTGTGCTCAAATCAAACAATGCTTTCAGATCATACACACATCAGTCAATATTATAAACACTACAGATCAACCGTTAGACACTACAGAGAAAAACGAAGAGCAGAATCCGAAACACGCAGTTACCGAAATAAAAGTATATCGTAACTAAGTAAACAAATTTTGCAATTGCGTAAAAAAAGTATAGTAATGACAACTTACAGTAGTAAGGTGAATAAATTGTATACTGCACTGCACTGCAAGTATAGTATTGTACTGAATATTGTATAGTATTGAAGGTCTGTATATTCAGCACTTTTTATACTGTGAAAATACAGTGACCCAACTGCAAAAGACAAAAAGGTTACAGTAAAAAACTCTAAATGAAAAGCGTGACAGTCACTCAGGAGAGTTGTGCAACTAGAGGAATCAAGGTCAGTGAGAGAGATTTTATTCTGCTTCAGCATCATGTCTTCATGTTGGTCCGGCCTGATGACTTCTTCCACATAACAATGTCATCTCAGGAAAAGGGAAAATCCCTAAAGCAGATCCAGCCTTGACAACATTCTTCACACCTTGCTCTTTCTCATCCTCCTCCTCTTCCTCTTTGTTCACCACCTATTTCACATACTCTTCTTCCTCCTCTCCCTCTTATATTGTTTCCATCCATTGTTGGTAACATTCAGTGTAACATTTTGAGTCAGTTTTGGCACTCTTAACTGACTTGTATGATGTACAGTTGGTTTGGTCTCATCATTAGAAATAAGTGAACAATTTTGAGTAGTTGTGTGTTAACGATGACACTGTGTTATAGTTGTTTAACTTTTGCCTGCCCGTGTTTAGTGTTTTGAAACATAAATGTGTCAGTGCGAAATGTGTTTTAGTGAGTGAGAATGTGTTTAGAGTTTTGCCAAAAGAGTGCATGAGATTTGCAAACAGTGTTTTAACTACCTGAACTTGTTTAATGTTTTACAGAAAGAGTGATTTACTCGACAAATTCGATTAGGCTATTGATAATTTGGGAGGTTTAGTGTTTTAGCAATTCAGAAAAGGTCTATTTTACAACATTTGTAAAATATTACTGTATTTTTGTATTCCGAGTTCAGAATCTTGCAATATAATAATAATAATTCATTACAATTCAATAATACATAATCAAAACCTAACACAAGCATGATGTAAATATAGAAAAGGCAGGAAAGCAAAATAATGTTCAGATATAAATGTGACTCAATACAGTTTGTTGTCCATGATGAAGAGAGTACATATGTGTAGGTTTTACTGCCCTTCCTCCCCCAGGGGTCCCGTAGCACCCCTGGAAGAGCAAAAAACTGCACATTCTACAAAGTCTGCAAATGCAAAGTCTGATAAGTGTATAAAAGTGAAAATTGGTAGGACAATTATTTATGCTATGTTTAATACATAATGTTGGACAGAGATGTCTGGCATACATGGAAAGGTGTTAAAAAAGCATTTTAAAAAGTGCTCACAGTAAAATACCAAATTTCAGTCTGGCTCTCAAATATGTCAAAGAGGTATGTATAATGAACATATTTGGATGTCCCTTTGTTCATTAAAGATTGTATTTATTTAATTCCATTACTAAACGTTTTTAAACTACATTACCCATAAGCCTCTATCATTGTGTCCATGGGACGGGCGCTGTAAATTGTAGTTCATTGAAGTGTGTAGTTACACTATAGGGTTAGGGTTAGGATCTCGGTAAACGTGTAATTTCTTTCAATATAGCAATACCTTATTGTTAACTGACAGTATTACTGACAACATAACGCAAGCAAAACATAGTTTGCGATATGGAGCGCTTTTTATTCTGACCTAAACGTTAGTCCAACCACAGCTTGTCCTTCTGGGGCCATGGAAACGTCAAAGCCTCGTCACACTTGTCCATATATGGTATTTACAGGCTCTTCCGACTTTTGATGTACGCAAATCCAGGATATTTATTTATTTTGTTGTTATTTTTCATTGAAAGATATACAACAACGCTTTATTTCCATGATCATTTATGTATAAGTTCTGCAATAAAAAATAAATAAATAAAAAAACAGACTCTTCCCAGTTCTGACTGAAGATAGGCTATGTAACCTATGTTATGTAACCCTACAGGGATCTTACAGAAAGAAAATTACTCTTGATAGTTATTCTAGCATGCAGTATTTGTTTTAAACAGATGTAAGTTAATCTCTTAATCAAATAAAATGCGTCTGTAACATTTAAAGATGATTGCGCTCACACTTTGTACTAATTTCCCAAAATGTATTGATATGCCAAACTATTTAAAGACTTTAATTTTTCTTTTCTTAAAAAAAAAAAAAAAAACCCAGGAGATGCAAGGCTGCCACCAGAAAATACATTATTTTCTTCCCTTTGAAGAACACTTTGCCCCCCAAAATAAAAACAATATATATATTTACATGATTAATTTTACATTATTTTGTAAAAAGGCAAATATAAATAGGTAATTACAATTATAAATGTTAAAGGAATTAATATCGGAAATTGTAGGATTACAACATTTTAATATCTTTAGGAGTATTCTGTGGTATGTATTCATGGCTGGCATACCAAACAAATAGTTCAAGTAGACTTACCTAAACTATATAATTTTTTTTTTTAAAAGTACAAATAATGCCTTTGGGAATGCCATTATGCCAAACAGCACTAATTTTCTCCCTTATGATCTCCATGGCACACTTCCTGGCTGTTGTGCAGTTATTGAAAATGCAAAAGTTTTTTTTTTTTTACACACCATTAAGAAAATAAACACAAAAAGAGACTGGGTATTGTGCAAAAAACTTTAATGAACAAAAGCAAGAGAAAAAGAAAAAGAAAAGAAAAGAAAAAACTCACAAAAAAAAAGAAAAGAAATTAAGGGTGCTTGAGTCCAGGTGACTAGGCTGTCATGCTGAAAGCTGGTTGGGATGTGGGGAATTAGGCATAACATGCAGGAATTCACTGGCAGGCTCCCATGTGTCATCCCAGGTTTTGCCACTGTAAAATATCATAAGTGCAAAAAAATTCATTAGAACACAGAGAAAAAAAAAAAGAAAAAAAAGAAGAAAAAAAAACCTGTTGGGTTAAATTTAGAGAGTTCATTGAAATGTATTTATGTTTGTTAAAGTAGCATTAACCCTGGTTAAGCCCAGTGGTGGAATGCAACTGAGTACATTCACTCAATTTACGGTGTTTTTTCATTTTACACATTTTTATACAACATTGCATCTCACAGGAAACTATTGTACTTTTTACTAAACTACAATTGTCTGGCAGCTCTAGTTACACAATGTTCCACACAGTTCCTGTACATTGAAAGCCATGTATCTCAATTTACGGATTTCAAAATGTTTCTGATAAACTGAGGGATGAAGTTGTCATTAGTGGGAAGAGGAAAATCACATTTCCAACACATGTACAACAGGAAACAACTAAATTATGACACATAAGTGTTTCAGATGCTGAAAGATTAATTTATGTGTGCATGAAACACTGCTACTTTTGTAATGCATTACCAAGTGGATGTCCTGCTGCAGGCTCAATAAATAAGATATTTCAGAGCTAGAGCTAGCCACTAGAGAACTTACTAGAAACAGTAAAACCAGATCACATCAGGACCATTTTATTGTCCATACATTGGCTGTCTGTCAGCTAATTTTAGAGTTCTATTAATTACTCAGCAAGTACTGAATGGTTCAGCTCCTCATTACCTACAATCCATTGTGTTAATCACAAAATTCCAGGATCTTACAAACAGAATATTCTAAATAAAGACAAGGAGGTAGATCATTCGCCCATTTGTCTTTAAAATTATGGAATAGTCTTCCGAGCATTCCAAATTCAGACACACTCTCTCAGTCCAGACTAAAGACAGTCCAGATATTTGTCTTTAGTCTGGACTGAGAGAGTGTGTCTGATTTTGGAATGCTCAGAAGACTATTCCATAATTTTTCATCATCGGAATGCATGTCCTAAAGGTTACAAGGGCCTACCTGCCAGATCTAGCTCTTCCAAATGCCTCCACCTCATCGCTATTTGCTTGAGTACTGAGAATTAAATAATAAATAAAATATGACTTACCACACAGTGCATGGCAACCAGTGGACTTTCAACTCGGCTTTCCCCTACACACAAAAACACGAATAATAATTATTTGAACTGTTTTAGCAATCACTGATTAGGGCATAACATATTGTTTTATTATCTTTGAAAGGTCAGAATCAGTAATTTAGACAAGAAAGCAGCCTAACAGAACACATTTTACCTCATTTATCCGTTCCCCAGTTATTCGATCAAAGAGGAAAACCTTCTGCCTACTACATTTTCGGCAACCTGAAATGATGAAAAGACACGGAAAGTTTATTAAGCCATGATGCCATGCTTTGTAGCTAAATCAGTTCAAATTTATAATTTCACATGTGAGGTAATATGCAGTCCTTTTCATTCATGTCAAAGTAAATTTGTCCCTGTTTTTGAAAGCAAAATGTACAGGATTGGCTTTCCCAAAGTCCTCTTAGCTTAATGGTCCTTGCACACTGACTCTGAAATCGACGAATAAATATGTTTTGTCAATCACGTTTACACACTGCCGTCATAAAAAAATAGGATCGGGTTCGATTTTCTGCGTTTTTCGGATCAGTAGCAAGAATTTGGAATGGTGTTTTGACAATTCAGAGCCACCGATTGACGAATACGGAAAAACGCATACGAAAATTTCAGACTCAGTGTGGAAGGACCTTAAGTCAGGGACTGACATTAACCACAGGCCTTGGACATTGGCCACAGCTAAATAACTAAATACTGTGAACTGGCTACCAATGACCCGGTTAGCCCAATGAATCAAATTTACATGAAGTCAACTCTGACTGGGAGCAAATTTATTACCAGTGTGGGGTAAGATGTACCATGCAAAAGGTTACCTTTTCTTCTGTTCTTCACACGTGGCCCTTCCTGACACAAAGACGTGGAAATGTAAGAGGCAGACGGAGATGGAAGAGAGACAGAGGGAGAATAGTGTGAAGAGGCAGAGGTGTTTGTCCTTTTCATTTGTTGCAAAGACTTAGAGCATGGCAGTGGAAGTTTGGAAGAAAGTGAAGGAAGAATAGTTGTACAAGTAGAAGAAGTAGAAGAGAGAGGTTGGAGAGAGTGGGGAAGACAGAGGAACAAGGTTAAGAACAAATACAGTCTCAGACTCCTTGGTTTGACTCTCCGCCGCCGCTTGACTCTCCGCCTGCTGCACCATTTGACTCTCCGTTTGCTGTGCTGTGGAGGTTGCTATAATACAAGTTTACTTTCATTTAAAATCTTTACATATTAACAAAGAAATATACATTTTAAACATTCATAATTTCTAAATCAAAACATTACTTACATTTTGTCAAGATAAATTCATAGGCCCTCCGCATCTTCTCCAAAATAATTTTAGTGACAGGAGTGGGGTGCAGATGGGTTATTATTTCTGCAATCCATTTATTCGAAGCCCTTTTATCTGGCTTGCCAATAAATAAAATTGGCTTGTATCATACAGCTTCAAGTTTACTCACCTGAAATGAACAAAAGCAGTTATCAGACATTAGTTAAATCCACTGAATTATTAGAAACATCAATGCAATGCAAGAGTACAATGCAAGAAACATTCCTCTTCAACTGTATGCAATCAATGGCCAGTTTCAGATAAGGCCAGAGGTACTCTGCAGTTTCTGCCATTGCCATCATGACTTACAGTAATACTTGACAGAAAAACACAAGACAGACGTGGCTCTTAAAAGTGCCTTTATTGTGTGTGTTTCTGTGTGTGTATGTGTGGTGGGGGATTAGAATAAAGAGCAGGCAAAATTGAAGGACCTGCAATTCAGCAATTCAGAATCAAACACCTTATATTTTACACCAGTATTCTTCATGTTGCCAGATTGGATAGTTTCCCAGCCATTTGGTTGGTTTTGGGTTGATCTATGTGTGATAAAAAAAGGCTTGGGAAAGTGGAATTTTTTTTTATTTTAAGGCAAAGGACAGAAATGGAAAATAATTTTACAGTTGCACTGTTCACTGTAGTAGCCTTAAATAGCCTCTGAAAGAACACACAAATTATTTATCATTTCATATTGTGATGAGCCACAATAATGTTGTAGTTATAAATTAATTTGTATTGTTAATTATAGATTTATTTGGGTGTTAATTATATAATTTTGCGTGGATTTTAAACAATTAGGCTGTAAAACAAACCAATCTGGCAACTGTTCTTCATCTGAACATTTCTAATATTGGATAATAGTTGTGGGCTAATGTAATACTGAAAATATTACATTCCCCTACGATACATGATGATTATATGCGACAAAAATGAACTTGAATTCAATTAGCTAACTTTGCTAGCCTGCACATTTGGTGCAGCAAGCTATATTTTTATAATGCCTTCTATTATTTACCGTCATACGAAATTGCCACCTTACACATCTAAAGGTTATAAACACAACTTCTTGTCCTGATTCAACAGTTTTTAGATGTGTAAATTTAAGAATAGTATCAATCTCTATTAATTAACTCTTCTACTTACCAAGTGGGAAATCGCAATGGACCCTGGGATCGCCCCATACAGTGACGTCAGCGTTATTCATTTAGAGGATTTAATCAATAAAAAATAAAATAAAAAATAAAATATTAATTGAACACAATCGTAGCATATTATATATATTTATTAACATCAACAAACCTCCGATAAAAATACGTTACCCAGCATGCTCTAGTTAAAGCAGTGTACCTATGTACCAGTTCCTATGACAAGAAAACGCTTAAACTGCTTACTTGCACGCCGTGGAGCGTTGTTAAACTCACCTTTGAATGCAGTTTTACCTGCAGTTGAGCGTTGTTTTGGTTAAACTCACCTCTGAATGCCGTTTTACCTGCAGTTGAGCGTTGTTAAACTCACCGCTGAAGGCGGTTGCACACCATGGGCGTTGTTAAACTCACCGCTGAATGCGGTTGCCGAACGCGCTAAACCTTTGCGCAGAGAGGGCACTTTGATATCAGATTGCGAGGGTTTTTAAACATCAAAAACCAGTTGGAGGGCCAGATATCATCTGGGGGCCGCCATTTGACTAGCCCTGGCATAGATCATTTATTGTAGTCTATTCCTTTTTATTTGTATTTATTGTAGCCTCGACCCATACACAGCAGACGGGTTGCGGTGTTACCCAAGACGTCAAATTTCAACGCCGCAAGCTCCGGTTCAGAGTTCTATAGAAGTCAAACAGACTACCCTGCACGTTGAAAAATGACGCCAAAGGTATACCCAGTGCGTTAAAAAGTGACGCCAAGGGGTCCTGGCCAAGCGTCCATATTCAACGAGTCCAACTGCGTCCTGTAAAACGCCCGTGGGTTGCATTGATGGTTGAAAGCCATGAGCGTCTCTCACACACGATAAAGGGTGCGTGTTGAATTCGGCCAATATACTCCTGCGGGCAATTAAGGGATGATGGAACCTATATTGTCGTGTTTTTAGTTAGGATACCTAGCACACATTCACGTTTAAATTGAGTAGGCTACCACAGGCTTATTTAAAACTTAACGAAATTGTAGCCTACGCATGCTACTGTTGCTGAAAGCGTCTGATATCACGCACTTGGATTGGCTAGCAAAGTCCAACTGCGTCCTGTAAAACGCGGGTGGGTTGCATTGGAGGTGGTTAAGCCGCGAGCGTCTCTCACAGACGATAAGGGTGTTGAAAATGGCGAATATCTCCTCTCAAAAGATAAATAATGGAAAACAATGACCTCCTATATTAGGTGTAGGCAATCCTAATCATAGAGCAAACATAAGTCGTTGCTGAAAACGTCTTTAGTCTGTGCAGTCGGTCAATGTTGAGGTGAATTGACGACTGGCGAAGCCCTGAGCGTGTAATTACATCGCGGATGGTTTTACATTGAAGTTGGTTGAAAGCCATGTGCGTGTCATCTATACGCAAAAGGGTGCTATATGCGTGGGCAGAAAACGCCGAAGGACGTGACAAAACGGCCTTATATGACGCCCTGAGATGAGAACGGGTTGCACATGGACAGTGAACAGATGTACAGCAGGTTAAAACAATAGTCTATGTTAGGACAATAACAATAATACTCTATGTTAGGACAATAGTATGTTCACAGGAGCCGCTGAGAGCGAGTTCCTGCTGACAACGTTCATAAAGTGCGAGATAAGGTGCAAGTAGCTAAACTAAACATTTCAAATTTGACAGAAAAGTTTTGAGAAATGTTAAACAACGAAAAAAATTATCAAGGCAAACTAATCAACTTTTTTCTAATTTCACCATTTTGAACTTAAAATAGGCCTATATAATACATGTGATTTAATGTGAGAGGAGAAGAAACAAATAACAGCCTTTTTCATCATATTAGGCATAAGATTAATAATGAATGTGTACATATTGTGAATTAATTTAATAAACATTTACCTAAAATCCATAGCCTTCAGTAAATTAAGGCTAGACAAGAACAACAAAGTTCCTTTTTAACTCTGCCCCCTGCTCTAGTTAGAACTTTGGAGCGCTTAAAATTGTGGGGCTCAAAAATAAGTGTCATTTGGAACTCTTTTATAGTTATTTTTATCAAAAAATATGTTGATAATGATTAAAAACTTTAGTGCCCTTCGAAGGCACCATTTTAGATAGTTTGGCATGCATGGGATTGTGTGTCCATATGCTAGTGAGAGCGAGCGTCTGGTGCTCAGAAATACATTCTACAATGATATAAAATATATCTTCATTAAATGCCTATTTTGTCTATTCTACTAATGTCTATTCTTTAATCCACACATAAATCGTAAGCGCATAATATCACCTGCTCAAGTACTTCTTGATGAGTTTCTTCTGTATTAAACAGCGAATCTTCTCAGTCAGATCGTCGCAAGATCTCAGGAATCCTCCCACACTGCTCGTGTTCACGCGCTCCATCGCTGCACTTGTGTGTATGACTCCAACGATTCAAACTTCCATAAAGCGCGCCAAAACAGCAGCGCGGAGATGTGACGTCACGTGTCGAGCGGGCGTTCGTAAAAAGCACAAAAATAAATAAATAAATTACATTACCTTCCGTCTTCAGCATCTGATGATTCCCGATATTATAGTTACTTTATTCCTTTATGACTCTGTTTTTCGGTTCAGCATTTAATATCAAATTAGAGGTTATGGTTTTATTGTTTTACACTTCTCAAGCGATTTCTGTTTGCTTTAAACAAGCGACTTTTTATTTAAATTTTTAGATTTGATAGAGTATTTTATATTACAGCGAATTTTGTCCAACTGTTTAATACAGATGTGAATTTGTTTGATCATTTCAATGCTAAAAACTCGAGTTTTTATTAAACCAATGTGCTTCGACATTAAGTAGGCTAATTGTTGAGTATGATCTGAAATATTTAATCTTTTAAATCATGTTTTTTAAAAAAAATGATTCTAAATATTATTATTATGTATACTATTATAATACTATTTTTATGTGTTGCAACTGCGGTAGCCGTTATGTGCCAAGAAGCTATGACAACATGTCTTCCAATAGCACTTCATCGAGTTTAATTGTACTTGTTCTACTGTTATGCTGCCTATATAATGATATAATGATATAATGATTTACACAACCAAGCAATGAAAAAAGCTTGTCATTTAGACCGTAACTTTGACTTACCTGTCGAGAAGAAAGCAGGCAACTTCAGCATCCCTTTCAAAGTAAATGGTAAATGGACTGCATTTATATAGCACTTTCACAGACCTATGGCCACCAAAGTGCTTTACATAGCCTCACATTCACCCATTCACACACCGACGGCGGTGTCAGCCATGCAAGGCGCCATCCAGCAAAGTCTTTCTCCTTCATTAGCTCTTTCCACCTGTGAAAAGCTATCCCGATATTTACCCTCGTTTTGAATTCGCCGGTCACGTTTCCTTTTAAATAAATGTTTTGCTTTTTGGCGACGAGGATTCCTTCTCCTGTGGCTCTGCATAACTATGATCCTGCATTATATTGTACCGTGCAGTGCAGCCTTTCAAATGTGCCGGGGCAGTATCAACGCCTCCCATAATGTCTAACGGTTAGGATTCCTGGTTTTCACCCAGGCTGCCCGGGTTCGACTCCCGTTATGGGAAGGCAATTTTTTTATATTGCCAACAAAATTCAAGTTATTCAAGTTCATCAATAATCATTTTTAGTTATTCATAGTCTTAGAGGCCTACACGAACTGCAGAAACAAGCAGAAGATATGTAAAAACTCATAAATGCTGTTTCAGTACTGAATCATTTTCACAAATACAATTATACTAAATTCAGAAAATTTCACTATGGAATATTTTACTTTATCTATCATAATTTCAATTTAGTATGTCATCATTTAAACTTTTCATCTCATAATTATGACGCATAGTCATCATTTTAATTTCAACTTTTTAAGTCATAATTTCGACTTTTTGTCATAATTATTACTTAATTCAGAATTACAATCTTTGTCAATTACGCCTTTTTAATGTAATACTTAAAACGTTTTTAAGTCATCATTTGGTAGCAGTTGCTGTTGACTATAGTAGTGTTGCACCTGCATGCCCACTAACTCGCTTGTGAGAGTCAGAGTGTGTAAAGTAAACTCTCATTAGTGTTAGTAGAGTATTAGTGGACTGGTAGGGTTAGAATAAGTTGAGATATAGTTGAGTTACTTATAGTTGAGTTACTTATAGTCAGTAGAATATCTGTTGGGGAGCATCACAATAAAGAGTTAGCAGATATTAAGCACAGTCTATTTTTTCAGATGTTTAAATGACAAAATACCATTTTTTCAACCGAGTGAATCAAGGCCTTCAGAAGTCATAACTTCAGGGGTCAACGGTTTAGGTCAGTTGGCGAAAACACTGCGTGTGTAAAAATCAAATACTGTATTACACTTTTCAAAGGATAATCTAGCTTTAAAGTTAGAATAAAAAGTAAATAAAAACCAGACATATCTTCATACCTGTTGTGTTCTGACACAAGGCCATTAACTTGTTCTTTTTTGTTTTATAAATGTATTTCTACAAATATCAATCTGATGGACTGAATACACGATTAAACAAGATAATCATGCTACCAAATACGTCTGACACAACATTTTTAAGAAAAAACAGTGTTTTAAAATACAACTAAACCATGATAACAGATGATTTTTGACAGTCCTACAGTTTTTGACAGTCCTACATAAATGCATGTTGATTACTGAGTTTCAGGCATAGTGCAATGTTCGAGAAATCTAATATTGGCGTAATCTTTGCGAGGTCTCACTCACAACGCACAACTTTGTGTTGGGCATACCTTTACTAAAATAAAATATTATGGAAGTCATTTTCAAACTGTAATTATACCATATTTTATTTATTAATATTATGGCTTCATGTTGATTTTAAGTTTTTTATTTGTTTGTTATTAACTAATACCTTCATCTTTTAACTAACATCCAGCACAAAATTAAAGAGATGTATGAGCTAAGGATGTTCTCTGACCCCAAATAAACTGCAATGTTCACAATCTACAATATACAGTTAGATATTCTCCTACATAGTATGTGTGTAAATAGTTGTGCTTAAATCTTTGGGTGTATTTTTACACACCATAGTGATGCAAAGTTCCACACCCTATGGACTAACTTTAAAACATCATCTTATTTTTTATCTTTAAGATTCAAAAGACCAAATCCCTAAGAAAAGAGGATTGAAAAGCTCCGTTTATAATAAAAAGTATCCAAATGATGGTTTTGTTACTCCGCTAGATTTAGTCATCTTGTTCAGACGACACTGTTTCACATTTTGTATGTTGGACTGTGTGTGTGTGTGTGTTTTAGGTGAAGACGTTTCTTTGAGAGCCGTCAACATTCAGTGTTTATATAAATAAATGACCATTAAGAATTTAAGTGAAATTTTAAGAAGAAACTTTCCCTCTATCTACGAATCACACAAAGCGCATGCTGTTTTACACTTAAACTATTACAACAGAATCACATCTGACTATGGCACTGAGAGAGGCATATTCATCAAAGCTTGAGGCTGTTAAACAAAGTTCCACACTTTGGTAAAATTGCACAAAAGTAAATTCTAGAGGTCAACTAGGTTAAAAGTAAATGAGCCATTTAAAACAAATACAGAAAAGCCATTATAGTGATCAGTTTTAGCTTTTGAATGTCTGTAATTGATCTTGTTTTTGTACAGTTTGCAAAAAGTATATAGTCTCCGAGCGTGGTCAAACATGTTCATATAGGAATGTATGAAAAACATGAACAAATATTGCATAAAGAGAATTAAATAACGGTCCTTCTAGTATGAGAGTGTTTAAGACTAAACAAATCATATTTATTTTAGAACATCTTTCTGCTATGTCTACGAAACATCGACGTGAAAGATGAGTATTGCTGTTTTTTCTGTTACCTACTATTACGCTTCAAACTTGTCTAACTATTACACTTATTTTGTTATTATTACACAGTTATTTTGTGTATGTCGCTAAACAACAGTTAAGCTAATGAATCACAGTTGATAAGTGAAAGGAGGGTTGATTCATTTTATTACGTCCCCACCAATACTTTGAGTTTTAGGCATCTGTCTTTTAGGCCCGATCCAGAAAACAGACGTTGTGTTTATGTCTTAATAATTGTTCTTCTTTTTATGATCTTCTTTTTATTCGGCATAATGCTGAATGTTTTAACATATCATAAATTTCAATGGTTAGAAAAATCATCTAACTATTATATCTAACAATCAACAGTTATATGTGAAACAAGCTGAGGCGCATTAGAGTCGGATTCTTGTTTATATTGAACATTGTTATTGAAGCGCATGTTTAACAGCGCTATTATTCTTGGCCTCATCAAAGTTTTCACCGGAGCATACCGACTCTGAAACAAGACTTTGTTTAAAAGATTTTGTTTGCATTTCTTCTGAAACAACCTGTTTTGAAATTGTTTAACAATTTTTAACATCAGCGTAACACTTATCGCATTGCTGGGTGTGATTGTAATGTTTTGTATGGCGTTTTCTTTACACTTTCCCCCGGATATCTGTTTCCTACAGTTAGCTAATGTTAGTGAACTCTAGGTCTTCTCTTTGTATATATACGACAGTATTCACATGAATTGGTTTGATTTGATAAAATGATGGTTTAAACCATCATCTTCACGTGAGACATTTACATTATATTATTATTATACCGTCCTAATTTTTAAATAGCGCTAAAATTTATATTTTATATTTTAACCCTTTATGCGGATATAGAATACCACACAAGGTTCTCTGTTCTCTGGTTCTATGTTTTTAAAAATACAACAAAACACATGTAGGTGTACTATGATTTATCAGAAAATTACCTTTGTTTGAAGAAAAACTTCAATCAGCTGGTGCTTGATAACTATTGAAGTTATTAAACACAGTAATGATGTGTTTAATGCGATATTGATTTTAACTCAATACATTTGAATGCGCTAAAGGTCTATGAACTTTAATATCTTCATAGTCGGTAAAATTAACTTAAAGCCAACTGAATACAGTGTTTAATCAGATTTTGTAACTGGAATGAGTGAAAATAATAATAAACTTCTCTCTGGTGGCATATGCATAACTTCTCCATGATGCTACTTCTGTTGCATCGTGACTATAATTTACATAGGCTTCCCTGATGACGACACCCTATTCAACCCCTCCAGTGGGGCGAGGGGGCGGACCCCAATCGCTGTCCTGATAAATATTTCAGGACATTGCACACTCTAGCTCTACTTCTAGCTCTACTAGCCTCGGACTGCTGTGCTACTACATCATCTCATTGATCAAAGGTTGAAGGAAAAAGTTGAAAGTCCTGTTTGCCTGAACCTGACGCAAACTACGCTTCTGACCCAAAAACACAAACTTCCGAGCATTAACGCACAAACCCTGGACGACTGTGCCGCAAGGACTCGCTCAGGAGATTCCAGGAACATTCCAGGAACGAAGAGCATCTTTCATCATCGAATAGTGGACTATTCGAAAAGTTGAAAAAATGGCGACGCAAAAACGGATGGAGAACAAGTATCATCCGGCGTGTGAGTGCGCCACGGGCAAAGAGTGTCCTTTAAGAGCTACGCTAGACTCTATGTTTAAAGATCATTTTAGAGGTCAGATGGTTGGCTTGATGCACAGGATCATCGATGCTGCGTGTGGTATGAAAAACGATTGTGCGCAGGATACCAAACGTGTGACACATCTCAAAAATGAAATGGATGTCGTAAGAGGCTTGACAAAGCCATGGCCTGATGTAACACCCATGTTTTTTAACGGCAAAGAGCCGAACGGCGTAATCCTCAAACAAGTTCTGGATGTGCTGCGTGAATGTTGTGACGAATTCGAAATCACAGAGATACTCGCTATATGGACTTTTGTAACAGATCTCTGCATGTCACTGGTGTCAAAAAATGCAAAAACTGACGTTGGTGAAATAGTTGAAAGTCTGGTCAACTATACCCTAGAGCAAAACATGATAGCCTGCAGAGATTTTCTATTCTGGTTAGACCATCTGTAAACGTCGTTTTACTTTATGTACTGCCGATCTATCATTTTCTTCACCACTTCAATGTATACTCGAAAGTATAATGTTGAAATAAAAAAAAATCTGGTTAAAAAATGTCTGAGCTCATAATAATAGTATTATAATAGTATACATGATAATATTTAGAATAATAATATTTAGAATAATTAAAAATACTACATGATTTAAAAGATTAAATATTTAAATATTTGATTTCTGCATTTAAATGACTGTATTCCCGAGGTGGCAACCATTTCCAAGATGTGAATACCTGAAATTGTGTGGTGATTTTTCAATTTTTGAAATTGTGGTGTGTTTGATTTTGTTTTTAGCATCGGTTCCTGCATCATAGAGGGTATTTAATAAGTTTAATAAGATTATGTGTTCTGTCATGGACGACTAGACACTAGTCATGGGATGTCCAGCAGAGAGAAGGGCTTGAGTAGACACACCCTGTGGTCACATTTTTACCCGCCACCGCAAACCTCCTGTCGTCCTCTCACTCTGCCTTTTCCCCCCGCTTCGCAACGTAGCCATCTTACAGCTTTCCAACCCTGCGACAGCCGTAACATCAACCGCCACAGCATCTTTTTCAAGCCAAATGGAGGAGCAGGTGGGTTACTTAAACACGGCATTCAGCAACCTGGCCCTCTCCAGCCCCATTTCCTCCCGTGGAGTTGAGGATATGTCTCACCAGCGACCTCCGACTTGTCACAATCCTGGCATGCGTCGGGAACTGGAACGCCTTGACACCTTTCAGAATTGGACTCTTGCTACATTAGCTCCAGCTGAGCTTGCCAAAAGTGGTTTCTACTACGTTGGCCAGGGCGACAGAGTGGCTTGCTTCAGTTGTGGAGGCCAGCTTAGCAACTGGGAACCGGGAGATCGGGCAGCATCAGAGCACCAGAGGCATTACCCCAACTGCCGCTTTGTTCAAGGTGACCGTGCAGATAATGTACCTTTATCTGGTGGCGGCCTTTCCAATGGATCGGCAATGCAACAGTGTGAAGAAAGGTTGCTCACATTTGTCAACTGGCCCTCAAGAATAACTGTTCGACCAGACCAATTGGCTAAGGCTGGTTTTTACTATGTTGGTCGTAATGATGACGTGAAGTGCTTTTGTTGTGATGGTGGACTCAGATGTTGGGAGTCTGGTGATGATCCATGGAGAGAACATGCTAAGTGGTTTCCAAGATGTGAATACCTGTTGCAAGAAAAGGGCCAAGAGTTTGTTCATCAGATTCAAGCAAGATTTCCAAGACTATTTGAACAGCTATTGACTAATGGAGACAGCAACTCAAGAGAATTTGTTGATCCAGCTGTTGTACACCTGGGTCCTGGAGAAGATGCAGTGATGATGAACAATCCTGTGGTGAAGCAAACCGTTCAAAGCAAAATTCTCGCAAGTGGAGAAAATTACAAAACCGTTCAAGAATTGGTGTCTGATTTACTTCGTGCGGAAGATGAGAAGAGAGAGGAGGAGCGAGAAAGTAAGTTTCTTACTTTTCTTAAGAAACATCATCTTGCCGTGTCACAGCGGCTAAAAAGTGTGCAGTGCTTAATGGACCATCTTCTAGAGGAGAACGTCATCTCACAGAAAGAGTATGACATTATTCGTAACTACACTACAGTCAAGCAGCAGACAGGGCAGCTCATTGAGTTAGTCCTGTCGAAAGGAAATGCAGCAGCAGAGGTCTTCCGCAACTGGATCAAGAAGAATGATGTCTGCCTGCTGAGAGAACTGATGGCCCAGACAAATGAAGCTGCATCACCGAGTCAAGATCTTTCAGACTTGCCTATGGAGGAGCAGTTAAGAAGACTTCAAGAGGAGCGCACATGCAAAGTTTGCATGGATAAGGAAGTGAACATTGTCTTCATCCCCTGTGGTCACCTAGTTGTGTGCAAAGAATGTGCGCCTTCTCTACGCAAGTGCCCCATATGTAGAGGCTTGGTCAAAGGCGCAGTCCGTACTTTCCTATCATAAAGTTTTCCTATCATTTGGATTTGCAAATTTACATTTAACTTGATGATACAACTTAGTCTAAATAAGAGCAACGTAGAGTCCTCGGATTTCTTAAAAATAACGCAACAACAAAACATTGTGACAAACTTTGACAACATGTTGTATGGACAAAATACTGTTTGAAATATTTTTTTATAAATAAGATCTAAGACGCCTAAGTACAGTTTTTCAACCATCTAAAGTTTTTGAACAGACGCTGTTTAGTAAAAATAATACATAAGTCTTCTAAGAAGATAAATAGAAGATATGATTTTAATAAAACTTTTATTGATATATATAAATATCTAATTTAAACTTTTAAGGTTATGCTTTTAAATGAATTTAGTATAAAACTCTGGATGTACTCTGGAACGCGGACTAGATTTACTGTGACATTGTCCCCCGAGACTCATCTGGTCTGTTACCCTATATCCTGAAGCTTCAGTTCACACTGTAGTTTATCTCTGAAGGATCTGGGGGTGTTTTGTTTGACAACTTAAACTATTTGCTTTTTGGATTGTTTTTTATCGTTGCATAAAGAACTACTTCACCTCTCTGGAAATGTAAGGTGTTTTTATTTATATATTTATTTAGCTAAAACTTTTTTTTACATTTTTGAAAATGTAGTTTTCTGTGATGGTCGTGTTTAGGTGTAAGGGATAGAATATGCAGTTACGGTACAAAAATCATTATGGCTATGGAAAGCCATAAAAATTGAAACCCCGCATGGACAAAAAATTATGATTGAATCTTTTCATATAAATGAGATTTAAGACGACTAAGAACAGTTTTTGAACAGACATTGTTTAATAACAATTATACCTTAGGTTCAATTTAAACAAAATCATTACAGTAATCTTCTAAAAGATAAATAGAAGATATGAATGTATTCAAACTTTAAAGATTTTTTCAAGCAAGAAAGTTAAGAACTTTAAACTTCAAACTAAAACAATCTTTCATTTTTAAAATATCATATTTAAACTTTTACGATTATGCTTTGAAATAAATTCAGAAAGATCAGCGTGTTTAGGTGTAAGGGATGATAGAATATGCAGTTAAGGTACAAAAATCATTATGGCTGTGGAAAGCCACAAAAATTGAGACTCCGCATGGACAAAAAATGCTGATTGAATCTTGAAATGATTCATTGAATGATTGAATTGAAATGAGATTTAAGACGACTAAGTACGGTTTTTCAACAGACATTGTTTAGTAACAATAATACTTTAGGTCACAGTAATCTTCTAAAAGATAAATAGAAGATGTGTATGTATTCAAACTTTAAAGATTTTATTTAAACAGTCTTTTGTTTTTAAAATATATCATTTAAACTTTATTATACTTCTTATAAATAAACTCAGCACCTGATATCCTGATCACCGAATTTGTGTGACTCTCTGACACACACACACACACACACACACACACACACACACACACACACACACACACACACGCACACACACACACACACACACACACACACACACACACACACACACACACACACACACACACACACACACACACACAGAGAGAGAGAGAGAGAGAGAGAGAGAGAGAGAGAGAGAGAGAGAGAGAGAGAGACGCTATGACTCCCTATGTTTTGAGACAGTGTGAGGTCATTCAGGAATGACTATATGAATTCAGTAAACAAGGTGTGTAAAACAATTTTGAACCCATTCATATACTTGTTTAACTATATAAACATTTAACTGATTGCAATTTTTGTGACTCTCATTTTATTCAAACTTTTGGTGTGAGGTTTTAGTAAGATATATTTTATAAGCATTTCATTTATATTCTTTTAAAAGAACCGAATGGTTTTTCAACGTTTGTGTGAGATAAACTTCCACAGTTTTTCAACCTTAGTTAAATTAGCATGAGAACAGTATGTTTTTTTCAACTTTAGTTAAATGAGCAAGATCATTATTTTAAAGGATAGAATGTTTTTGTACGACATTGTTTAATCACAGTGTCTGAACAGCACGTTTCAGATGTCAGAGCTCAAAAGGGTGGCAGGGGGAATCCCGTGACACACACACACACACACACACACACACACACACACACACAGAGAGAGAGAGAGAGAGACGCGCGCGCGGCCCACACAGACGATGCTTTGAGAGACTTATTGCAATTGTTTTTATGACTCCATTTTATTTAAACTTTTGGAGTGAGATTTTAGTAAGATCTTTATAAACATTTCATTTATATTCTTTTAAAAGAACTGAATGGTTTTTCAACATTTGTGTGTGAGATAAACTTCCAGTTTTCCCCTTATCAGTTTCACAGTACAGCCCGGATACGCTCAGGAATATGTAGGGAGGATCGTGTGTGTGATACCAACTTCAAAAACACACACTAACTGTCATGTTCAAAAGGCTTCAAACAATTAAAACTAGCTGTCATATAGCCATGACGTATTATTTAATCACAGTGTCTTCAAACGATCAAAAGGCTTCAAAAACACTAACTGTCATGTTCAAAAGGCATCAAACTAGCTGTCAGATACCATCACATATTGTTATAACACTTTCTGTCAATATCAAAAGGCTTCAAAAGCCTTCAAAAGACTTCAAAAGACATCAAAAGTCAAAACTAGCTGTCAAAACATGATCAAAAGCTGTCAAACTGTCAATCAAAAGTCAAAACTAGCTGTCAAAACATGATCAAAAGTCATACTAACTGTCAACCTGTCAATCAAAAGTCAAAACTAGCTGTCAAACTGTCAATCAAAAGTCAAAAGGGGCGGGACACCTGTCACCGGAAGGGGCGGGACACCGGAAGGGGCGGGACACCGGAAGGGACGGGACATGTCACCGGAAGGGGCGGGACCTGTCACCGGAAGGGGCGTGGCACCTGTCAATCAATCATTTTTTGACAGGTGGTCCGTCATATCAACTACTTAGGGACTTCTGACCAGACATTTAGAAGTTTCTTTTAAAATGCAAACTATTGAAAATCAAATAAAGCTCTGTAATAAGGGTGTCACGATTCTCCAAATCCTCGATTCGATTACATTTTCGATTCTAAAGTCACGGTTCGATTCGATTCTCGATTTAAAAAAAATAAATTGAAAGCACAAGCTATGCCATTTTAAGACTTTTATGCAATATAATAATATCTGACCTTTGTTCGCAATACCACACACTACATTGTCAAATTTAAAACGTTTATTAACAACATAATGTAACAATAACTTATATCTTCAGTCAATTGGAAACTTAAACAATATAACCTATTACCTGGCTATTATAGTCCCGGGGCTCCCTGGACTGCTCAGAGCAGTCACAGGCGAATAGCACGGCGTTTTAAATTGGGTTCCCACAGCGTTTGCAACGCAGTACGAGAGAACGTTCTCGTAAGGGAACGTAGGCTACTTGGTTACTTGCGTAACCTCGGTTCCCTTAGAGATAAGGGAACGAGTACTGCTTTGCCTTGCCGTGCTATTTCGCTCATATCAGGTACTTCGCTTCAGTCGATTTAAACCTTAAATCCTTTGGCGAGTTTTTTGTGAATTACACTCTCCAGCCGCGTCCAAATTGGCGCGCTCGAGGTTGGCAGGGCGCCATGCGCTCCCAATTGGACCGTACGCCACTGCTAACTTGCCATAGGTTCGTGCAGTTGCCGCAGCACAGACAATCAGCTCGCTCAGACGAGATATGATGCTCTCGCTGTGCAGCTGCAATGTGTTTTAAAATAAAGGCTTCAATATTCTCGAGAAAAGGAGTTTTACCAGAGCCCGTCTACGGAGAGCCTTGGCACTTCCTATTAGCCCCATTTTATCGATCTTGGTTGCAGTTCCATTAGAATTCCACTGGGGGTGATCGCGGGCGAGTGCAGACTGAATGAGAGTCTATGGGGCTAGACGGCTAAATGTGTCTCTTTCACCCGATTGCCGTTGAGAAATCTCAGATTTTATTGTAGGTTTTGCAAGTTCAACATGGGTTATAGGTCGAAAGTTGAATGAACGAGTACTTATTTCTTTTCGATTTCTTACAGGTTGAGTTGTTGTTGCCCATAACACGCTAGCATTCTGCTAATGACGTCAGCATTCTGACGTTATTGACATTTTAAAAGACTTTTTAAACCAAATAAGTGACACTAAAAAATCTAACACCCAGCAATGTGTAATTTCTTTGCATCTCCTTTCGAATACAACATTCAAATTACTAGACAAAAAATTATATCCTGAGAAAAGTGGATTTTGAGGGTTTTTCGCCATAGACCTCCATTCATTCTGCACTCGCCTGCGAGCGCCCCCGCATGGACAGAGACGTGTTACTGCAGCCAGTCCAGAAACCGGGAAGTAAGCAGAGAGTGCCAATTCTCTTCCTATTAGACATTCTCTGGTTTTACCTATTACAGGCAAGCCGAGCTGCCGTGACATGGGGGCGTGGCAGCATCGACGATCCCATTTTTTGATTCGATAATCGAGATTGAGCATTATTTTCGATCGATTTCGATTTAAAATCGAAATCGTGACACCCTTACTCTGTAAACATTTGAATTTTTGGAACACTATAAGTGTGTCCCATCGGGTAATAAGTTCTACACACACTTGCGGTCTTCACGTCTACTTTAACACTTAAAGTGTCAAATACAGGAAATACGTCATGTATAGACGAGGTCAAGTGCAAAGACCGCAAGTGTGGGTATTTTGAAAGGCCCTGAGAGTGAGAGTGAGGGTGTGTTGTCTTGGTATTCCCTACGTTGTGGGGAAATGTCTGCACATGGATAATATTATTAGCAGAAAGATAATAACAGCACCATATAAGAGCATACAGTAATTGTTGCTAATTATTATTTTATTTCAGTTCGTTTTTCAGTAAGTGTTGTTAGTTTCGTTTAGTTTTTCATTTAATATGACATTTTTATTTATATTTATTATTTTTTATTTCTTTTTTTGACCAATCTTTTTAGTCTTAGTTTCAGTTATGAAAATAACCTTGAAACCCATGAGTCCACTCCAGAGCCCGCTTCAGTCTATGAGTCCACTCCAGAGCCCGCTTCAGCCCACGGGTCCACTCCAGAGCCCACGAGTCCACTCCAGAGCCCGCTTCAACCCATGAGTCCACTCCAGAGCCCGTTTCGGGCCACGAGTCCACTCCAGAGCTTTTTTTAACATGCATGTTAAAAAAACATTGAAAATTAAGCAATAATTAATTGACTGTTTCAATAAAGACAGCGGGCCCTGTTTTAACAATCTGAAACACAAGTATCAAGGGCGAAACGCAAGTAACTTTGTGGGCGGGTCTTGGGCGCTGTTGCTATTATATTGGCGGGATAAATGACTCTTGCGCCCGACACAATTCTAAAATGGGTTGATCTGAAGTAGCTACATACTCATAGGTGTGGTTTGGGCGTACCGTGAAATAAACCAATCAGAGCGACATCTCACATTCCCTTTAAGAGCAGGCGCTTGTTCCATGGCGGATGGCTATTATAACGGCGGATTTGCCAGGTGCGCGCCAGGAGCGGTTCACAGCCGAGGAGACTGACATTCTCGTCAGGGCCGTAAAAGACAGAGAAGTTACATTGGGGATGGGAGAAACCCACCCAAATTAGCTTCAGTTAAACAGGCGTATAATAATTTGGGTAAATGTGTAAGCTAGATTTATGCCTATTTTTTCACATCTTCATGGACACAACAATGATTTCCCTTGTAATTTCCTTGTAATAATCTATGGTTTTCTAAAAATGAGAACTGCTGCGTCTGTGTGTAGATGAGATAAGAAAAGTGTATGCGCGTTGTGCACACGCTACATTGATTATGGCCAAGCATGCGCCCTTAAAGCTACACTGTGTAATATTTTAAGTTGATTTTTAGCAAAAAAACACTTTGTTCTTTCAAAATTATACATTCTCATTAATGTGTAATCACTTAAACCAACTAATTAAGTATTCTCGTAAGTGTATAATCTGCAATTTAGAATACATACGAGCGAGTCGCTCGAATGGCGGAAGCCATGTTGCGCATCGATCTTGAAAATACATTAGACAAAGAAATTCAAGCTTCGCCTTTCGCGTTTTTACACTCAGTGGCACCGTGACGAATGCGAGGGGGAGATTACTCATGACTGCCGGCAGATTTGAAATAATACGGCCACCATAGGAGTTAAAACGGCTTCGGAATGGGAGGGGCTAGAAAGTAATATTCAGTTGGTAGTCATATACAATTTTACAATTTGGATTTATGAGGTCAAATGGTACTGTACATGTTGATAGCTTGATTGTTTCTCATGAACTGAGGCATTAATAACTGTGAACAGGCTGTTTTTAAATATTTGTTCATTAATTTCCCCAGGGGCTATTTTTTATTATTTGTCATCATTTTTTCTTGTTACAAGTTTTTAGCACTTTCCTCACAGATCCTGCTGATGTCTTTATCTTCATGTAGAACATTTGTAAGGTTGTTTGAGTGCATCGGTGTATGAGAACCCTGGTGGTAATTATTCTGTGAGAATGTGACAGTCTCAGAGACTTTATTACCAAACTTATTTAGAATCCATATTGTCAGTTTACATCAATAAATGACAGGGGAAAATGTGACATGAAAAGTTATATTTTGTCTTACGGTGTTGATTCTGAACACATAATGATTGTGTTGTTTTCTTGGGCACAATATTTAAGAGCTTATTTTCAGTAGTCTAATTATATTCTGTAATATTTTGTTCTGTCTCTTATTGTAATTACATAATTATGAGATTGTTATTGGTGAGTTTCACTGTAAAATAGTGCAAAATGCCGCTTTAATTTTTTGAGAAAATTCACAGCAATTTCATGCAATTACTGACTTGAGAAATTCCACTGGTTGTTGACATCAAGTTTTTGGTCTGTCTGATATTTTAAGATAATTTAACATTTAGTCTGTCGATATTAATCATGAAAATTGAAACACTTTTTTTCAACTGGTTGTGGAGTTTAGAGAGATGATTATTTTACTTGTAGTGCCTCCTGGTGCTGAACTACAATATTCACTGTCCTTCCTCAGAAAGTTCACGTCTAGACTGCATGAGCGTTCCCGACCGGAAGTGACTATATTAATTATATTAATAATAAATTAATATTATATCAATACAAAAACGATTATTTCTATTTATTTCAATACCTATAATATGTCCTTAAAGTCCTATAATATGCATGACTCGTGTCGTCTGTTTTATGCTGTAATTGTTGTGTGTTCTCTTCAGAGTTTTTAAAAAGCACAACATGAAGAAATAAACTCATCCTATAATAATACTACAGCAAAAACAGTTCAAAATAGGCTATCCGTATTACTATTCTTTACCTGCCTCAACCCTGCCTGTCGTCTTCTCATCCAGAGAGGTTTTCTGACCCAGGGGACGCAGGTATTATCCTGTGTCATCATCCCCATAAGACTCATTACTGAACCACTTAAAAGACCATCTCCTCCTTCAATGTCTCCATCTAAGGACTTATACAGAGATTGAACTCTCTATTGCCCCCTAGATCACAAGGTGTGGTGACACCACCACTTTATTCTTTTATTCTTTATTCTATGCATTGGCCAACCATTTGGTTCTTTGTTTCGTATACTTGCATATAATGTTTATGGCCTAACATTCACCGCCATTTGTTCTGCATATCTGCCTGAACGGCTCTTAACTCCAGGATGTTCTGGGGGCATTTGTACTTTGCTTGTGTAAATAAGTGTAAATCACATAAGATCTAAATGATCCTTACTTAGTGTATGAAAGAATGAAAAAATTACCCATTTGGCATGAAATGGAAGTTGTGGTAGTCTTTTTCTACCCTATTGTATTTTTATATTTTTTTTTACTTTTTATTTATATTTTTCACAGAACAAAACAAAAGGAACATTATCTGAGACAAGTGATAAAATAACAAGAGTAATACAGAGAAAAATAATAATAATAATAATAAATAAAAATATTCTGTATATATATATATATATATTGCTGCACCTAATATGAATGTTCACATCTCAACAAACATGATACAATAATATACAGCCATATAATGATATAAAATATATAATGTATATACAAATTTAAAAAAATAAAAATAAAAATAAAAACGTTTTACTTTATAGATTTAAATATTCTTTAACCATGTGCCATCTCTGCTTAAAAAGGTCAGTTTTCAATTGTAATGATGCAGTCATTTTTTCCATCATATAAATCTGTTTTAGTCTGTTTTCATTCAGTTACAGTTAGTGATTTCACAGACTTCCAATTAGCAGTAATGTTGTTGTTTTTTGGCAATTAGTAGTAATACACGTAAAATATATCTTTGGTCAGCACTGAAAACATCACCTGATATAACACCCAGACCAGTAAGAAAAAACATACATTTGAGGGAACTTCTCTTTTTACAATTTTCTCCATCTCTTCTTTAATATTTTTCCAATACGCAAGGATTACTGGACAGTACCAAAATATATGTGTATGGTCACCTGTTTTAAAAAAAATGTAGAGTAGGACTTGATTTTGTCCATGGGGAATTGATTGGATGGTTGTGGTTTGCTATTGCTGTGATCTCATGTGAGTGACAGTTTGTGTGTGAGTTTGTGTGAGTAACGGTAATTTACCTTTGCGGCAATAAACACTTATCAGAGAAGAGATTTGGCAAGAAATTCTTATTAAAGATTATGAGGGCACATACATTAAAAAAATATATATAATGATGCTAATAATGATTAATTAAAATAAATAAATAATGGTGCACATGTAAATCATTTATAATAAATGATGCAATGTTCCATTAAAAAAAAGGAACTCAAATTTGATTTCATGGAGCCTTTAAATTCTTTAATTGAGCAAAGTGAATGTATCACAAAAACAAAAATAAAACATACAGAAAAGTATTCAGAGTTTAATTATAATTATTGGAGGAGAAAAAGGGGAAAGGAAGTAGCAACGATATAGTTCTGAACATAACAGATGAGAAGTTGAATATGCTGATGCTTATTAAAATGATCATTACTGGCATGCAGAAAGTAGACTAATTGTTCAGTGGTGATCCATATTCCACTTCTCACTTCAACAGTTTGCATAAATGTCTTCGTAGGAGAGATTATTTTTGAATGTGCTTTCAGGGTTAACGGTGCAGGTCTCCTTAGTTTCATATGTATTTGACTGAAGCTGAGGGGTTTTTGTTGCCTTTGACACATTGGCATAAATGTCCTGATCTTGGTTTGTTTCCTGAAATGCATTAATACATGAGCTGTAAACTTGTACTTACTCTGTTAGCTTTATGATAATTCACTCACAACATAACATTGTTCTGAAAGCAATGAAGCACTCATCATGAGTAACACTGCAGTATTAGCCCAGTTTCAGTGCGCTGTAAAATAACGGTAATCTACTGTGGCTGTCAGCAATGTACTGTTAATTTACAGCTCTCTACCATTAATTTACAGCTCTCCTTTTTTACAGTATCTTACCGTAGAAATACAATGGAAGGTAACGCATATCATTTGGGAAACCGATTGCTTCAAACAGTTCGAGTTTAAAAACTAGTATTTATACTGATAAGACTGTGAACTTGCTTCATTTGAGTCTACTGAAAAGGAATATCGCTTAATATAAACCTGCAAACATAATGTGTAATAGTGAATTAATTAAACTTGAACTCAAATCTTTGTGGTTCGTATTTAGCGAACAAAAGCACACATGTATGTGCTAAAGTACTTAGCAAGGAGATTGTCTCTGCATCAGCAACTACACAGTAACTGCCTTTAAATAAAGCAACAGACAACATAACATCAGTATTTCTCTGCTCATCTTTGACTGAAGCACAGGCTCTTCTCTCCAGCACAATGGTGGCCCACAAAACGAATTAATTACACTAACAGATCTCTCCTATATCATCTTGTGCTAAAACACTTCAATTTAATATTTACTCTCCTTTTCAGTTATTGACTTCGCATAAATTTTTTCAATGAACTTTCACTAATATTTCAGTGAAATTAACCTTCCGTTTAGTAAATCTGATTGTTACGGTTTACAGTATATATTCTGTATTACTGTATTACTGTTTTACTTGATTTTACGGTAATCTACTGGCAGCAGTGGTTGCCAGTAAATTGCTGTTGTTTTTAATCAGTTTGATGCCGTAAATTAATTTACAGTTGATTACCGTTAAATTACGCTTCACTCTGTTTTTTATTTTATTTGACACATTTAACCTTTTTAACCCCACTGCAAAATCTTCAGTTTTAAATGAACACTTGTGTGTCCACACTACAGTGTTGAAGTAACACTGAAGCAGTGTTGAAGTTAATGATATTATTCAGTGATTAATTAACTGATGATTGAGCATTAGTGATGAACACCTGATGTTAACAAGCAGAATCACTGAAGGACAGAGGAACAACAAGAACAGTAAAAAAGCGAAACACAAGAACTAAAACTGATTTCCAACTACAGAAGACATTAAGGGCGTTTTTCCACTGGGTTCGTTTGCTGCGGTCCGAACCCGAGTGCGCTAGTTCCCGGCGCCCCCTGCAGCATTGGTCTGGTTTCACACTCAATTAGTTGTATCGAACCCAGGTGCGTTTGCAGTGATCTTACGTCATCGCAAACGCAATCAAACAATGATATCGACAGTGATACGCATGCGCGGGATACTATACTTCCTGAACAAGCGCGCACCCGAGTCCGTGTTGCTTGCACATTAACGCGAACCGCACCACGGTTCGGGAGCAACCGAGCTCAGACCACCTCCTCCAGGTAGTCTCGGGTTCGGTACTCTAGTGCGCACCCGGGACCGATGACAGCGTTCACATTAGCGATTTTTCATGCGAACCGTGCCCCGGTCCGCACTAAACTGCCAGTGTGAAAGCGCCCTAAATCTCTCAAGATCTCAGCAGTGGAGGATTAAACAACTCCAAAAAAATAGCATTACCAGCTTCACTTATTACTAACCAGATTGACTTTCTTTATTTTTTCATACATCTACAGAAATTCCTATTGAGAATTAACAGAGGTTTAGATGTTGTTTTGTTTAATTTGACGCCACCATTATTGAGATCAGTGTTTGCTTTAGTTGGGCTCTTGACCCTTGACTTTAACATTAGTTTTTTCTTTGGCTGCTGTAACTGTGTTTTTAAGACACATTTGTTGTGGCAGAAACAAAACCAACAAAAATGAGATCAGGTGTTGCTGGTTATGTTTTGATTTTGACTTCATCACATGATGTTTGGAGTTTGGATCACCGATCTTAATCCGTGTCTAATCCCTTTTCAAAAATGTGTTGTTTTAATGCTCCTAATGTTATACTACACTGTGAAACTATAGCAATAGATCCAGCAGAGCTACGCAATCAGTTATGAAGGATTTTAAAACTCATCGTTCACTAAAAAATGTTGAACTAAGACTTCATTTAGACACACACAGACATCAAGAATCAGCCAATGAATCTCAACAATGGTGACAATCAACAAAAAAGATATCAACGCTGAACATCATAAAACACGCAACTAAAACTCAACACAAAACCAATAGCAAAAATAAAAGCAAAAAGTAAAAATTAAATAAAATAACCAGACAATTCAGCTGCATAATTTATTCATGCCACAATGCATGCTGGGAATCATGGACGATTTTTTTGTACTATGCTGGTACCCATCATGCACTGCAGCATTAAACATTTGATTGTCACCATTGTTGAGATTCATATGCCGATTCTTGATGACTGTGTGTCTGGCTGATATGTACCCCCTGAGACATATAGATCTTCCGGAGTACCCCCAACACCACCAATTGTTAACAACAAGTTTTTTAAATTTTTTATTAATATTTATTTTTATCAATTTTGTCGAGAATAGTGAATAGAATCATAAACATATGATACAAATCTCATCAAAAGTCAACATATGATACAAATGTGCTGAATATAATGATTTTAAACAGATATGCACCCAATCTCACACACAATAGGCCTACAACACATAATGTGCAGTGCAAATGCGGAAGTTAAGTTACCACCGTGGGACAGAGAAAACGTTTGAAAAGGCATATGACTTAGAGTCCTGCATGGGTTCGGGTTCCCGCGGGTACCCGATGGGTGACCTGCAAATTTTGCTCAAACGGGTGAAAAATATCCAACTGTGTCGGATACGGGTGCGGGTCGGACACGGGGGAAACACGGGTTTAAAACAATCACATGCAAACGTAAAAATATATGCATATTTTTAGGAACACATCTACAAAAATATTCCTGTATTTCAAGTTGATAAAATAATTTAAAATCCACTTCAGTTTATTTGTGCCCACGCGCCACGCCCTCCCAGGATCTATAACGTTACCTATAGGCTACTTTCACTTAAAAAAATTCCTCATAACCGCGCGCGCGATCTGCTTGCAGTCGTCGAGATGGATGCTGAGGAGTTGTAGAAAAGAATAGCTAGTGGAGATTGTAAAGTTGTCGACAATACGTCATCAAAAGTCAAGTCCAGTGTGTGCGAGAAATTTGGAGTTATCTGAAGAAAACACTATTGTGAAAGGATTTGCTGCATGCATTTTCGTGTTGGATAGCGGCAAATGTGGAACTTCATCGCCGAGGAAGCACTCAGATAACTGTGGTAACAAACCAAGCAGTTCTATTGAACAGTATTTTTCTAATTTAATACTGTTCAGTATTTGTGGTGTGCAGGGCGTGTTTGAACCCAAAATTGTCAGATGTAGGCTAGACGAAATTGCGTGGCAGATATAGTGTTGTAGCCGCGTCTGTTAGGCTACTCAGTTTTTTGGTAACCTTAACCATGTTCTTCATGTACCGGCCTTTTGACAGCTTCGGCTGAAGTTGTCCTTGTGTTAATTGTCGTTACAACTTCTGTATGACCTGGCAATAAACATTTTTGTAATTGTGTCTATAATGTGATTGGCTAAACTGATTTTATTTCTTATTTCTGACTTAGATATTTTTTCACGTACCCCCTGAAATTAGTCCATGTACACCTGGGGGTACGCGTACCACAGTTTGACAACTGTGGCATTAGACAATAAATGAGATCAGTGAATCTGGTCACTGGATGATGATTGTGACTATTAACAAACACTGTCATCTGATCCTGTTTTCTTTCAGCTTCTTTGCCATAGCAAATGTATTTTAAACACACAGTTACAGCAGCCAAAGAAAAACTAATGTTCAAAAGTCAAGGGTCAAGAGCCCAACTAAAGCCAACACTGATCACCATCATGGTAACATCAAATGAAAATAAAATGACATCTAAACATCTGTCACCTTTTAATAAGAACTTATGTAGACGTCTGACAGAAATAAAGTCAATCTGGTTAGTAATAAATCAAGCTGGTGATTCTGTTTGTGGAGTTGTTTAATCCTCTGCCGAGATCTTCAGAGATTTAACGTATTTTATCTTCAGTTGATTTCATATTTTTTCTGTTCTTATGTTCCTCTTTCCTTTAGTGATTCTGCTTGTTAACAGCAGATGTTCATCAGTCTCCAAATTAACTCACTTGTTTTCATTCACTCCTTCAAGTGGACTATATTAGTGAACTAATGTAGGGAATAGTGAATGAGGGTATAGTGCGTGATTTGGAACACAGCTACTGAGAGTCAACTTTGAGCGCTGTTAATTCACAGTATATTCCTGTAGGCTACTTTTTCGAAATTGCCAAATATTACCCAGAATACATTTTTCTACGGTATATTGCTGTTTTAATGGAAAACAGCATGTTACTGTCAAAATTTTGCCATTTTTTAGTTGTTTGCCTTGCCCTTAAAGACCTCAAACTGAAGTTGTATAGCTTTTACAGTCAAATTTACAGTCTATTTCAGAAAACAAATGGACTAAGAATATTGAAGACATGTTTTATCTATCTATCTATATCTATCTAACTCACTTCATAAGAAACATATCAAGATACTTACACTTCTGTGTGGTTTTTTGCACCTGCAAATACCAAAAAAAAGAAGGAAAACATTCTCATTTATCTTAAATAATGTATAAAATATTTTATGTCATTTCAATTTCTAGCAGGATCCTACCTTCTGTAAATCAGAACAATAGGAAGTGCAAATAAAAGCAATGAGAACAGTGCCAAAACTGCGAGGAAAACAGTGAAAGATATGCCTGCAAAAACAAAGAGAACTGACAAACATAGCTTT
Source organism: Leuciscus leuciscus (assembly GCF_965113295.1). Classification (NCBI taxonomy): domain Eukaryota; kingdom Metazoa; phylum Chordata; class Actinopteri; order Cypriniformes; family Leuciscidae; genus Leuciscus; species Leuciscus leuciscus. Next base: position 6,939,476 of record NC_138734.1, on the reverse strand, counting down.
TGTTCCTGTTCATTTGAGTAATGACAGTATTGTACAAATATATGGTGAATCTGTACAGCAGGGTTCCTCAAATCCGGTCCTAGAGAGCCACTGCTCTGCAGAGTTTAGCTCCAACCCAAACAAACACACCTGAACAAGCTAATCAAGAGCTGTGTCCCAATTTAGAGGCTGCGTCCTTCAAAGGCCACGAAGATCAGAACGAGCGTTGTTAAATCTAGCCCACGGAGGATTGTTCTTGACGCCTAGCAATTGTGACAGCTGCTGTTGATGAGTGGCAGTAACATTTGTTCTGGACTTTTTTGAAAGTTATATTAAAGGGGATGTCTAACACTATTTCATGCATTCTGACATATTTACACTGTTAAAGAGTTGGATTCTCATGTTAAACATGGCCAAAGTTTAAAAAAACGTGTTGGACGTATGACAGAGTATTTCTGTACCAAATTCACTCCTTCAGGGTTCGTATAAGTTTCGGAACGTTTTTTTCCGAGTATGGCCCTGTATGGCGTCATCAAGGGTGGAATTCCTTGTATGGGCACTTCTCCTGGAAGAGCGTGCGCACACATCAACCAGGGCTGTGTTTCCCAAAAGCAACGTAAGCCTAAATTGATCGTAGAACAATGGTCTCTACGATAAACTTAGGCTCACAACGCTTTTGGGAAATGCAGCCCAGAGCAAGAGCAACGCCCATCAATGTGCTACGTTTGTTGCTCGAGAAAGATTTGACATTTTGTTTTTAGACCACAAAATCAACAATGTCATCAAAGAGTGTTTTTGGTTGTGAGGTAAAGACAATCTTGTTCAGCTTCCCAAAGAACCCAGCGGCAGTGGATGCAGTTTGTTTTTCCGGGGCAGCAACGGAGTTGTGCCAAGTGTGTTTTGCTGGCACAACATTTCGGTGACGAATGTTCTATAAACAAGGCCCAGTTCGACCCTGAATTTGCAGATCGTTTGAAACTGAAAGATGGAGCGGTCTCAGCGAATACAATATCCCGTTCATGAGTCGGAACTGCAGGCGGTAAAACTGCATCAAATGTCTGTGTTTTGCTGGCAATCGGCAATCAAAAGTTATCCAGGGGAAGTGTGATGATGTATTGTGTGTGTTTAAATACATTTGTTTAGCTGACCACCATAAGTGTCCATTTTTTTATTTTAAAACCAGTCCGTGCTTGTGACTCTTTAGCTCCGTCCACGCCACGCCTCCAGGAGCTCGACTGTTTTCGGAAAGAAACGGTACAGCTGTATCTATCTTTTATAAATCTGATCAAACTAAAAACTCCTCAGAGATATGAAGGATTCAATACTACTCTATAGGTATTCCAGATTTACATGAGATTGGCAGAAACTGTGTGTGTTATGTACCCTTTAAACCTCAAAACAGGGTTCACAAACAGTCTAAATATGTTCACCATGGTCCATTTCTGTATATAGCAAAGAGTATAAACTATATCTATATAATCGCATCTTAGTAAGATATAAGTCAACATTTGAACTGCTTTAGAGTTTTTTGTTCTGTTTTTACATTTGCATCATTAGATATATGAGTAAGCTGAAACCCAGTGCTTATGTTCAAAGTGTAATTCAGCAAATTCTCTCAAAACAATCCTGTCGTCACCAGCGCACAAAGAGTTGTATCCTTCATTTCATGGGAAACGAAGGACGCATTTGGAGGCCGCATCTGAAGGAGCCTTCGAATTGGGACAGCCTTCGTCGCGTCGTGGTGAAGCAATGGCCTTCGAATGTGACCTGTGAAGGATGCAGCCTCTGAATTGGGACACAGCTGAGGTCTTTAGAGTAGGTACTACTAGATACGAGGAAAATTGCAGGTAGGTGAGATTGATTAGGATCTGAACTAAACTCTGCAGGACAGTAGCCCTTCCTGGGCAGGATTTGGGGAACCCTGCTCTACCGTCTCAAGCACAGACTGACCTGGGACAGTGATCTGTAGGATTGTAGAGTTCCCTGCACCATGTAGGTTCTGTGCCTCACAAATGTATCCCCCACTATTATTATGGGTCGCAGTAAAGGAAAGCACACGCAAGGCACCCACTTCTTCCAATATACCATCCTTCTTCATGAACCACCTGTGGACCGCTGGAGGGTTGGCATTACTTTGGCAGGTAAGGGTTACATTATTACCAAGCCAGACTGAGCCTGTAACAGAGATCTGTGTTTCCTTAGGAGGATCTGTGGGCCAGAACGAGAAGAAACTGAGTATTTTCAGAAAAACAGAAAAGCTGCAAACTGTGTTGGGTTAAAACCTCACACTCCACATTGAGGATGATGGTCTTGTGGCTGAGCAGGGGTTTGTCCTGTCTGTCTAGCAGATGGATGGAAACACAGTTCACTTTCAGCTCATGATGGCGGAACGATGGGACGAAGTTCAAAATGGCAGAAACATTCTGTGTCCCATCAGCATTCAGCTGTGTCCATTGTGTTATGTTCCCACCAAATGCAGGATCCCATGTTACATTTGGAGAGTTACTGGGGCAAGGCGCTGGAACAGTGCAAGTCAGATTCCCCACCTCACCCTCCCTGAGTCCCGGCACAATCACATACGGCTCAGCCAACGAATCTATCAGGATATGGAGAGGAGAAAGAATGATGGTAATGGTATTCATCTGTATAGAAACTCTGAGCATTTACAAATATTTACACTTTACTTCAAGATGCCCTTGTTAACGTGTAATTATATTACAGTTTTTTTTTACAGTCGCTATAGGATACATTTCTCAATTAATTGATAAGATAACAGTACAATTGATAAAGACTTTTGGAAAACCAGAACTCAGACGTGTCTGATCTAGTTCACAGCTAAGAACAGCTAACATAGGAAGTGTCTGTGTGAATGACGTAAATAAAACTTTTTGTTTTTCCATATCGTGAAGTATCATACGCCAGCATAAGGCGCCAAGGGAAAGTCTTTAAAGACGCTGATTCATTCAGTAACAAACCAAGGGTAGGGATGGGCAGTATTTAAAATACCTAGGCCCATTTGAAATACAAAATACTATTTAATGAAATTTGTATTTAAATACATTTAAGTTTAGTATTTTTGTGAAGTTAACCTCTTTATTAGGCTACTGATTTCCTGTATCAACTAGTCATTCCTAGCATAGGCCTATATACAGTACTACACAAAGAGATAGATATACGGCTGGAGATTGAATTGTTATTTGTGTAATTGTGTATATTTTCATATGCAGATTATTGTTCCATACTTGAGTTTGAAAATAAAGCTTACAACTCCATTGAGCACAGGGTGAGAGCATTTTCTGCATTAATAAGGATGTGAGAATGTCATGAGGAGAAATAAAAAAAAGTATAATTATTATTTTTGTCCAGAAAGCTTATATAATTTGATAAGGTATTTATACTGAAGTGGTTTATTTTGCAATAGTTATAATTATTGCAAAATAATTAATAATTAAAATTATTGCAACATAATTAATAATTAAAATGATTGCAACATAATTAATAATTATAATAATATAATAATAATTATAATAACAATTTATGTGTGTATTCCAAGTTTAAGTGTGACAAAAGTCCTAAGGTCTTGGACCACTCCGATTAACACTTAATTCATACAAATGTTAATATTTCGGGTCAAAACGACCCGAGGAGAGGATGAGCTGTTGCCGCAGGAATAATGTTTTGCCGCGGGTTGATTTCCATCACCGTATGTACAATTTTGGCGCTCCAACACAAACAAAACACAACTATGTGTTTTGGGAGCAAACATACACAAAATTAGTGGCAATGTTTGACCTAAAATGTAAGTTGCTTATAGCTAGGCTACTATGTGCCCCGTGAAACTCTGAACATTTTTCAAAGATGTGATGCCACAAACCGCTTAAACTGAAAAGTAATGTCTGATTCTTCCTGGAACATTTGCACTGCCTTACCTGACACATTTATCTGCACAGCTGTAGTTGCAGTCACACTAAACCCCTCAGATGAAAACCTGAAGAAGTAGCGATCTGAATGCTGGCTCGTGAGATTCATCATGACAGAAGTGCAGTTTTTCTTTCGTAAGTCCCCCAGCACCTTTATCAGAGGTTCCTCCTGTCGGTGAGCGTTGGTAAAAGCCTCTGTGTCATAGAGTGACCACAGAGATCCTCGTCTCCAGGTTGCTTTTGGTGAAAGGTCAAGATATTCTTCATTCTCCGTTGAAATTTCAAATCGGCAGGGAATCAAAAGGCAGGAGCCGCTGGTGGCGTTTAGGGTTTTGGGGGCCGATATTTCCATGCTATTACACCAAGCAGCTGGAATACAAATGTGCTATAATGAAATGTAATAAAAATCTATAGGCCTATATACATTGTCCCTCAAAAATATTTTGACAATTATGCCACAATTAACAATTTATAGGCTACATGTATACATTATAGACTATATAGCCTAGATTTATTTGAAAGAAAATAGCACAAGAACACTTTTCAGTCAACACATTTCACTCAATGAAGCTTTAGGTTGTTTCAAAATGAACTTTCTGGTTGTCACAATAGAGCACATGTACACTTCATATACACTCTTAAAAATAAAGGTTTGGCATCTTTGGTTCCATGAACCTTTTTGCAACCTTTAATTTTAGGAGTCTATGATAAACATGCATTAACTACCATGAACTAAAAATGAGCAATACATTTGTTACAGTATTTTCTAATCTTAGTTAATAAAAATACAGTTTTTCATTGTTTGTTCACGTTAGTTCACAGTGCATCAACTAATGTTAACAAATACAACTTTTGATTTTAATAATGTACTAGTAAATATTGAAATTAACATTAGTCAAGATTAATAGTTGTAGAAGTATAGTTCATTCTTAGTCCATGTTAAATGTTAATGTTAACTAATGAAACCTTATTGTAAAGTGTTATTTGTTTGCATTATTTGTTTGCTGATCTAATAAATTAATTTCAGACATTTTCAAGTATGACATTAGTGTCCAATTATTATTATTATTATTATTATTATTATTATTTATTTTTTTGAGGTTGAGGTCATTGTTAGTTCAATTATATTCTCAATGAAAACATAAAAAAAGACCAACCTGATAGAATGGTGCTGAATACAAGAAAATCTGCAGCAATCATTCTGAGAATCACCTGATGTGTAGAAATAATGAAGATTAAATGTAGCATCTTTTTTATAGTCATTTGTCTTGACAGTTGTAACGGTTTACAATTAAATAATTTCTAATTTAAAACAGATTTGATAGTTTACCTCAAATAGATTTTCATGAGACTACAGCGACCCATATAAGAGTGAAAAATATGTTGCAAGCTCTGATCGAGATATTTGATAACGCCTTCAATGCAAAAAGCAGAAGTAAAATGTTTTTCTCATTTATTTCATTTCGTGTTTAAGGTTTCAGCCAGGACTTTGGTGTGCATAAAAATCAAGAGTTCCCAGTTAAAGAAATGAAAACATCAGAAAGAACAAGAAACCAAGAGATGAATGAAGAGAGCAGGATGGGATGAAAAAGAACCTAATACAGAGGAATTTGTTACATTGTAGCCAAATATGTTATTGTTTCTACTGCAGATTAATAATTCATAAATTCATATTGTTGCAGTGTTGGTGATATGCCAACTGTTTTAATATTTTTGTCTAACCTAATACCCTGATCTTGCTCTTGATGTTATAAACTAAGATATAGCCTATAGTCTCAGACTAAAATACACGTGTGAGCTGTTTTAACTGAAAGCAACTTGCACTGACATAATCCTAAAATATGTCACTGCTATTGTTTTGTCTCAAGATCCACACCAGTAACGTTTTTATCTAAGGCACTTAAATGCCCTAATTGAACTAAGGCCTAATCCTGGCTTAATCCTTGTCTGTGAAACCGGGCTTAAAGGCTTTTGAATTATTTATGGCAAAACAAACAAAACAACAAAATCCCTGCTGTGGTCCTTGCAGCATTAGCTCTTTATCACACTTTTTATTTTTTATTTTTTTTATGGTTTGTATTGTGCATTGATGCAACCAAGAAAATTTGAAGTAAAAAAAAATGGCAGAAAAAAATCCATGCTTTTAACACTTTTAGTGTCAAAAATATATTCTTGTTTATTTCAAACCATCTATTATATACTTTTATCTCCTTTAATGTTCCACAGAAGAAATAAAGTCATACTGGTTTGGAATGACGTGGCGAGGGTGAGTAAATAAATGTATACATGAATTAAACATATAATTAATGAATGAAACCGTTTTCATTTTTGAGAGTATTAACCTTTTAAGTTTTCCATGAGACTGACCAGCAGCCCAGACAAAAGTGACCAGCGTTTACTACGTGAATAAACATTTTACTTTGTTGGTGTGAAAATCTATCACAGAAAACGTACTCAGTTACTAACGTAACCTCGGTTCCCTGAGAGTAAGGGAACAAGTATTGCGTAGCTAATATGCAGTGGGGAAACTTCTTTCCTCGAGAAATATTGAAGCTAATCATTTAAAACGCAGTGCAGCTGCACAGCGAACACAGCAGAGCGTCTAGCTCACCCATTGGCTGTGCTGCGGCAACTGCACAACCTGTGGCCAAGCGCCTCTGACACACGACCCAATCAAATGACTTGGCACCCAACATGTCAGAGTGCGCCTAAATGGGCGTGGCCTTAGCCTATAAAGGAAGCCCATTCTGGCCATTATAGCAGGTTTAAATCGACTGAAGCGACAAATCCTGACAGATTGTAATAGTGCGGCAGGCTACGCAATACTCGTTCCCTTACTCTCAGGGAAACCGAGGTTACGTTAGTAACAGAGTACGTTCCCTTTCGAGAACGGTCACTTCATATTGCGTAGCTAATACGCAGTGGAGACGCAATGTAAAACGCAGCACCATTAGCAACTGGTTGCAACAACTGGAGCCTAGGGAGCACCCCGAGGCTCACAGAAACAAGCCATAATAAACCCCAACATAGTGACAGTAACCAGGCCTGAGTCGGGTTTCATGATAAGGGGCTGAAGCCTAAGAGCCAGGCTCGCTCCAACATAAGTCCCAGAACAATTGTGCTTATGGACAGTAATAATAGACTGATAAGACCGGACATCGTTGGGTCTAATTATCATACTGAGAGGACTCAAGCCTGCAGGCAAGGAACCTCCATATTACAGTATAAAATCTCACAAATGTGGACGGCGAGGACCAGCCGGCCGCCGCACATACACAGCAAAAATCCGAGTGTTCAATGTACTCTATAGGAGTACACTGAACACTGGTTTCAGTGTATATATAGGTCCAAGAGTTCGGTGTTCAGTGAACACTGTAAAAAGTGTAAAATATATAATCTCAAAATAGAGTTACATTTGAACACCTGGAGAGTTAAAATGTACTCTTATAACTAGCACTTTTTGACACCGTTTCAGTGCTTTTGAACTCCTGCAGTGTAAACCTAGAACCTTTGCAGAGCTCATTATTTAACACTTGGAGAGTACAAATGTACTCTAAAGCTGGAACTTTTTTATTTACAATGTTTCAATAGTTTCCAACACCTGCAGTGTAAACCTAGAACCATTAGTGATGAAAAATACTCCAAGTCAGTGCTTTTTATGTCTGTTTTATTTAACAATGTTCATGGATGTTCAAAAACCACACACTCATACAAACACATGTACAGGAACCACATATTGATAATCTCTATCAAAACCATAAGTAGTTTGATCTCATTACAGCTTTGAGAATTCTCTGGTTGCTCTGGAATTAAATTAACTACGGGTTCATCAGATACGTCAACTATGACGGGTTCGTTCTCAACTATGACGGGTTCCTTTCTCAACTATGACGGGTTCGTTCTCAAATTGATCTAGACTTTTAACGCTATGTTTGTTATGGAGATGTTTTCTAAAGCCTGAAAAAGTCCAAAATCTCTGGTGGCATCCAGTCTGGTCACACATCAATTGAACCTTCTTACCAGGATAAAAGGCATGGAAAACTTTGAGATGACGGATCAACATTTGAACGGTAACAAAACTAGACTTGCAAACAAAGCATCTGAACATCATAACTCTTTAGTTGAGGAGCTTAGCTCTAAGGTCCTTGACTCTGGGAGTTTCGTGAGAATGACCTACATTAATGTTGTAGATGGTGGTCTGCACAAATGTGTACATGCCATTTAAGGCCTGGTCATAGGAGATGCCAAAAACATAATGTGCTTTGAAAAGTTCATCAAAGGCTGACAGGGAAGACTTGCCCTTGCAGGGAAGGAGATCACCATCCAATGCAACGTAGAACTCGTGGATGTGCTTTCTTGTCGTCCCAACCAGTGGCGGAGCCAGGATTTTTTCATAGGGGTGGCCAGGCAAGGGCCAGCAACCAGTCTGGGGTGGCACAGAAATCTTAATTATTTTATCATAAAAAATGATTTGATAATGTATTGGACTGTTTTAGTGCCTACACAACTGAATAAAGTTAATTTGTACTTAATTGTAATTGAGATAGTAGTGAATTAGGAATCATGGAATACTGAGTGAATGTTATATTTTTTTATTATTACCCACCACCTCATATTAAAATTAATTAAATAGTAATAAAAGGGCACACACTATAGCTAAAGTTCAACTTGCTCAGTTTGCTTGGTTCTGGTTCTCAAAATATTGTTTCACAACTACATTGTTGCATCTTCATGGATGACATAACATGCAGATAAATACTGTAGTCCAAAGATTATTCAACCTTCAATGCGTTTTATATAATCAATGAACTCTTCAACCAATTCTGAGTTTGTCAAAAAAAAGTTTAACTTTCTATATTAGTTGTCAAAATAAATAATTGCAACAGTTCTATCATACCTAAATTAAAAAGGAAAACAAAAGTTCTCTTTTGAATTATGTGCAAGAATGTGAACAAGGCGGAAGTCAACAACACATAATGTAAAATGTTATGTTTTTCATAATGTAATGTTGCCAGAATGTAAAATTAGTTATTTTATAGATTTAAAAATTATCCATTTTTGTTTGTCCTTTACAAATTAACGCAAAATGAATGCCTATCGTCTACAAATGCACAGTGCTCACATTTATTTGGACATTAAAACATTACATATCAGTTTGTGCCTTATATTGTGATCTCACATAGCAGAATATTTTAATCCAGACACATGTGACGCATATAACAAATACATGCATGCAGTTTTGACAGCTTTAATCGCCTTTTTGATTCTTACATGAGTTCATTGACGACAGAAGTACGGCTACAGCTCGCCGCATTTGCGCGTGATGTGCGCGTACCAAAGCACAGTACAACGGCTGTCAGCCGTATGACAGGAAAGTTAGTTAGTTTTACTGACATTTGGCCTGACGACATCTCATTTTACCGAAGATAGCCAACTGAATAAGGACAACGCCCTTATCTCAGCATCTGACAGAAGTGTCACAAGCTTTCACACACATCTTCTAAACAGTGTTGTTTTTGGCAGCCCTTTTAGTTTTAGTCTTAGTCTTTTGGACGAAAATGCTTTTTAGTTTTAGTCACATTTTAGTCACTTATAAACTTGATAGTTTTAGTCAAGTTTTAGTCGACGAAAACACAAAAAGGTTTTAGTCAAGTTTTAGTAAATTTTTGTAAAAAAAAAAAAAAAAAGTAGTCTTTAACAAATTAATTTAGGTTAAAAAGTATTGGAAATGGGCTTAGGTTTGACAGGTTGTAGCAAGTGTTGCAATTCGAGTGTTGTAACTCAATTCAATTTGAGCTACTACAACATTACACACAGATAAAGTGGTAACAGTGGAATCACTGTTTTACTCCAAAAAAGCCAGGAATAAAAACATTCTTACTTTGGCAATTGTGGCTTTATTATATAATTAGTTAAATAATAATTTGTTATAATTTATGTTATAATCTAAGTTATATAATAATTATATATTACTTTGTACCAATTAACCTACTAAACTAATGCTCGGACACACTCGGTCTCTCTCGCATACACTCGGTCTCTCTCGCGCGCAGACACACTCGGTCTCTCTCGCACACTGTCGCTCGCTCGCGCAGTTCGTTTCGCTTTTGTCCAGTCCGGCGCCTCATATAGAAGATGTGTGGCGAGTGACTAGCCGCAGGTGTGTTGTTGTTGCGTGGAATCTGGTGCGCGGCATGGCGGCAGCCGGGTGGTGGGCGTACCCAAAACAAGGATAGGAAGCGGCAGCATTGCTGATACTTTTTTAGCTCAAAACAGACAGATTTAACGCAAAATAGGCAGAAATGACATGCACTGTTAACGTCAGACTATAATCATTTTCGTTCCGTCTCGTCTCGTCAACGAAAACTCGAAAACGTCTCGTCATGTTTTAGTCACCTTAGAGCCATTTTTAGCTAGTCATCGTCGTTATCGTCATAAAAAAAGGATGCGTCAACGAAATCATTTCGTTATCGTCATCGTTGACGAAAACAACATTGCTTCTAAAATAAAAGTAGCATCAGAAAAAAAGAGAATTAAGTTTGTTGTTGACTGCACACTATTCGACTTACTCAAAACGGTCTTGTAACCCACCAGTTGAGAAAGATTGACTCTATATTTACTATGTGCATATCAATGTCTGATATTCTGCTGAAGCTCATTCGGCACTTGCACATTTCCGCACTTGTTTGACTTGCCCCTGGCGCTGAGGTGAAGTTGGAGTGTGCGTCTGAAGTCTCACGTTTTTTGGCTACTTGGGAAAGAGACTCTGATGTCAAAGAGAGAGTAAGAATTGCAGCAGTTTCTTTTAAGGTCAACTCAGAGAAGCAAAAGAAACGCAAAAGTCCTAGAGAAGCCAGTTGTTCTTACTGTGGTAAGCACGGGCATTTTGGAAAAGAATGTAGAAAAAACAAAAAGTACTTTAAAGAAGTTAACAATGTTACTCAGCTTCTGCTCGGCTTGCTTGCTACTCTGAAGCAGCCCCTCCCCTCCTCATTAAACTCGTGGGGCAACTTGATAAGGTGTTAACCATTTAGGCTGTGAGTGCTTAATTTCCCCAGTAAGTAACAACAAAGATGAAAGACTTGTTTTTGTTTGACAGAACAAAGTCTCAGCCTTCCTTTGGGGGACCCTGGTTAAGTAAGACTCACAGCCTTAAATGTTATACCACAGAAATATTCCAAACAGACACCAATCCTGTATTATCATGTCTATTATGACTGATGTTTCACTGGAGAATGGAAATGTGCCAATTTTCTCACACACTGTACAGTGTGCACACAACAGGGACAGAATAGGACACACAGACCAGTGCGGAGCCCATGGAAGAACCGAAGTGCAACAGGCCTCGGGGGTCAGCCATGTGGTGAAGATTTCCTCATCCCCCCTCTTATCCCCACCTCACTGGTCCATAGGTGTCAAATCAATTAAGAAATAGGGAAAGAATGAAACAACAACAGCAGACTCTGAAAACGATACAACCCTAGTGTTTGAAGAAATACTGCTCTGTTTTCTGTTTTCTTTCTTACTCTGTGCAGATAAACACTTGATGGCTGTTCCAAAAAAAAATCCATATGCAACGACGTCTCACCTGCATATGAAGCCACAACCTCAAGAAGACAACTAGACCCACTGCTGAACGAGCCAATTACAAAAGAAAAAGAAAAAAATACACAACGCAGAGCAGAGACTCACATACAAAACCTTCAGTCATCCATCGATATGATCAAGACTACAAGCCTGCACCATTATCTGAGTGCTGCACCTGGTTAATATGACTGAAGATAATTCTTCATGGTTAGGAAACTTGTTCACAAGAAAATTACAGTTCCAACCATTTAAAAATAATAATAATAATAATACACAACGCAGAGACTTCACGGACCCTAACTTGCATGCTTGTTTCTGTGTCAGCATGCAATTACAGAAAATCAACACAGATACTATGCTACGTGCCTGTAATGATCACAAGTTACAAGAATGAACTTTTTAGTGTTTAAATTAGTATTTTGTGAGAGTTATTAGAACTCTCAAAGAGGGGACTGTGGGATTACAAATTTAAGAATATGTTTAAGATCTGCTGATCCTACTTCCTTACATAACATCACATAAAAAAACTAAGGTGAACTATACTGTATTGGGCATTCAAGGTGAACATGAGGGCATCCATTTACTGATTAGATTTAACAGTTTCCTTTGAAGGGGTTTTGTTAGTCTTTAATCTTCCTACTAAGAGATGAACTATGTGTGAATGTTACAAAGTCTTAGTTCTCGTGACCATGTGTTGTTTATACAATTTGGGGGGTACCATTATCTCAGTTGGGGGTAATTGCCTCTATTGTCTTCATCCCTAAGGCTGTGTGTAAGTTCAGCACCTTTAAGGACTGCCCACTGAATTGCCTATAAGATACAATGTAAAGTTCCCTTAGTCAGACTTGGAAGAACACTACAGACGACACACAGCGAAGATCCCAATAAATCACTTCTGCTTATCCCAACGTCTCCTGGTTTTGCTTCGATGAAAGAAAACTTTCCAACAGCATTATTGATCGACTCTGGGTCGAAATGAACACCGTTACTGAGAGTTTCTGATATTATCATCATTCCGTGAGATGAAATTGTCCTGAGAGACTGATATGAGAGACTGAGCATGAAGCTCCGCCCCCTGTGCCGTGCAGCATCAGCTCATTTGCATTTAAAGGGCACACACTAAAACAGCGCGTTTTTCTGAGCACCAAAAAGTCACAATTTAAACATGCTGTAAATAATGTAATCTGTTGGGTATTTTGAGCTATCTTGTGAAAAGGGGCATAATAGGTCCCCTTTAAAATTCTGTGGAGGTGACATTGAAAAGAAACAGATCAATAATCTGGGGGGTTACACAATTGCCTTTTGACAATGGCTATTGCCATTGGAGATCAGGACACACTGGCCTTATGAAATTTGACTACATGGTCCACAGCTTCCTGGGTACTGATCTTTACAGCTCCCTTCTTTCCACTTGGAGGTGGTGACAGTAGGTAGACCAGTAGCAGTGAGGCCACGTCACTATCCCAACCTGAGAAGGCAGGAGCACCTGCTTTAAGCATGATATACACCTGACCAAAACCTTTGATACTACATCAATATTAAAACTCAAAACTCTTTTCAATAACAATACTAGTTCTGCAACTAACAATTTTTTTGATAATCAATTAACCTGTCAATTATTAATCAATTGGTTGGATTAAAAGGCCAACATTTTTTTTTCTGTATTTTATAGGGGAAATTTTATTCTGCACAATGCTCTCCTTCAAACATTGTGCAAATTGAAGCCTATGAAAATGAACGAGCACAAGACTGCAGTCAAAAGAGGTGAACCCCACTCTATTCGCTATGCACTTCAAGGAGGCAAAACATAAATGATCAGATTTAAATGTAAAAACTAAATGTAAAAACAAAAGCACAAACTAAGTGTAAACTGGTTAGAGGTTAAATGTTCTACAGTAACACACATACAATTTTCTGAACACAGTATTTTTCAGTAAATGTATGAGATTTTTTACATTTATATACAATTACATACTCTCATTACAGTTACTGCTCTCATAAAAACACAATTACTTTTGTTTCATGTAGAGTTTAAAGCTAAATATAAAATCAAACAACATATTTGATCAAAATTAGTATTTTAGTCAAGGGTTATTGCGCTTCCATTCCGACTGCCGTTTGATTGATGCACGGACTTGCGCTCATTCAGTGAAGTTTACCGAAGACTCAATTACCGTCAGGACTTTGTGTAAAATGCTGAGGAAAACACATCTCGAAACATTAAACATCACACACATTTTTTTTTTGAGAAGTACTCGGGTCAACAGTCTTACCGGCTAATCCATTTTATCTCAAATGTAGTTTTTCACATCCTAATGTGAACACTGAACAACAGATAAGAGATAAGGTTGGAAATATGCAAAGTGGTCCTTTAACAGAGAGAGCGCAAATCGGACATTGGTGAGAAGCTACTGTTTTGGTTTTGTGATAGCAAATAAATTACAATGTTAAAGGAACCGTATGTAAGATTGTGGCCAAAATTGGTACTGCAATCACTTTCAAATTACTGTAGAGCGGTGTATCCCCTCCCCCTCCCCCTCCCCCCTGACTCGAGGTTGCCAGTTAGGCTGCAGGATCCAGCGGGAACGTAGGCTGCTACAAGGAGCTTCCAATGGCAAGTGACGAGTCCTACAAATCCTTGTTTTATTTCGGACTTTGTCACAACATATTTCGGATTCATAACGAGGTCTTTTAGGTTTCGTAACGTTAGACATTTTTTATCCAACACGTTTGTAGCTGCAGCTGTGAGAGAGAGCAGAGCTGGCAACCCGGATGCCGAAACACTACGGACTTCGTGATTGGTAGATAGGTGGAGGGTGGAGCATCAGGCCAAAACACAACATGACAACATCAACATCAGTTTAGGGCTGCAACTTCACTTTTAAATGACAATATCCTGGCCGGATTACTGTTGTCAGTGATATAAGTATTTGAAATGAACATGATTTCTTAATGTCTAGTGACATATCAGGGCCATTTTATGATTAATTGAAATACATTTCTTACATACGGTTCCTTTAACACATTGGTATTGTAACCCTGCAATGTACACTGTAATTGTACAACCATTTACCAGAAACTGAAAGAACATTAACAATGGTCCACAGGATGTCTGCTTTTTCCTCCAGGATGTCACTGAAGACCTCTTCGTCAACCTCTGTTCCACTGTCATCCAGCACATACATGTTTGTTTCAGGGGGTATGCTGAACTTCTCTTTAGCTTTGAATACAGAAAAAACATAAGTTGTTGTGTTTAAAAATGCAACAAAGTGGGAGAACAATAATGTTTTTTAGCACTATTTCTATCTTAATGGGGAAAGCTACGGTAGACTAGCATGGTGCTAAGAATAAAATTTCATAGAAACGTACATCTAAACCAGTGGTTGCGTAAGACTTTCACATTGTCCTTTATTTTGATGGATATGGTCGTAAAAATTGCACCATAATCTATTACTCTATTTTAATTTTCATATTTTAATTATAAGACATTTAATAGCTTTAGATTTAATTCACATTTAAATTTTTAATCATAAACTTACAGGATATCAGAGCATATAGGCTAGATTATGCATTTTTTTATATATGAAGAGTCACTTTTCATAGTCAGGGTTTGTACAGATTTTGAAGAGTTTAATTTAAGCACTTTTCAAGAATTTTTAAGGTCCCTAAATCCATTTTTCAAGCAGCAACAAAATTAAAGAATATAAATAGTATAAACAGCGCCCCTTTAAAAAACTACAAGCTAAAGTATTAGAATCTTACTGAAGATCCCCCTCCCCTATAATTTATGCAAGTAAATTTACTAATTAATTTATAAAACATAAATAAATGATTTGCTATTTATAAAATATAAATAAATTATTAATTTATTATTTATATTTATATCATACAGACTCTGATGTTTTTGCTTACTTATAGGCCTACTCATCTGGCTTTAATATTTTACAAATACATTTAAGGAATTATGTAATAAGAAATAAACCCATTTTTATAAATGTATACATGCATTCCTTCTGTAGATGTCATAATGTCACAACATCTAGCTTACATAATGCTACGGTAGACAACGGCATGTGTCACTACGCTACTGGAGTGTCATAACATATGGCGACATGTACCGCGACAATGTCAGTGGCACATGAAGCAATCCATGGACATGTCACAAGTTTTATTGGCACATGCCACTATCCACTGACATGTCACAAGTTTTGGACTAATAACTTCTAATAGAGCTAATGAACTTCTAATGGACTTCTAATAGAGCTTGTAGCCGAGACCAGCGGATAATATACCTAAATATCACCATAATATGATATAATATAATATAATATAATAATCACTAGGTGTCACAACATGGAAACCTGTTCCGCGACATAGTGACAGTGTTCCGTGATAATGTCAGTGGCACATGTCACTATCCAATGGCACGTGTCACAATTTTTTAGTGACACATGCCACTATCCACTGGCACATGCCAATGAAGACCGGATGTGCCACCGGATGTGCCAATGCGCATAGTGACATGTGCCATTGGCTTCTGTGCGTCAGATGCCATGTCACTTAATGTTAAAACTGTTACTGGCATAGCGCTCACATCAGTGTGTTTCTTACAGAACAGGATGCCTTTCTGTCTGTTGATCGTCGATGCAATCAGTTTTTATTCTTCTAGCCAGTTGTCGATAAAATGACAGCAAGCAACATTTCTTAATGTAGATGTTTGCGTGCCAGGCGAATACACGAGACGCCAAATACATGGAATAACAGAGGCTGCCTCGCGAAATTAAACAAAAAATAACGATTGCCAGCCGGTTTTATTTATATTTTTAGTTACATCCTGAAGAAATAAATTAAAATCAAGCATTTTCCAAACTTTCGAGACTTTGTAGGAACCCTGATTCGACCTTCAGATGTTTCCGTCACTGCTAAAAAAAAAATCAGTCAATGACGGAAATTATTCGGTTTACACGACCTCTGATCTAAACTTCAATTATAAAGAGAACGAAGAGAAGAATGCCATTAAAGCTACACTGTGTAATATTTTAAGTTGATTTTTAGCAAAAAACACTTTGTTCTTTCAAAATTATACATTCTCATTAATGTGTAATCACTTAAACCAACTAATTAAGTATTCTCGTAAGTGTATAATCTGCAATTTAGAATACATACGAGCGAGTCGCTCGAATGGCGGAAGCAATGTTGCGCATCGATCTTGAAAATACATTAGACAAAGAAAATCAAGCTTCGCCTTTCGCGTTTTTACACTCAGTGGCACCGTGACGAATGCGAGGGGGAGATTACTCATGACTGCCGGCAGATTTGAAATAATACGGCCACCATAGGAGTTAAAACGGCTTCGGAATGGGAGGGGCTAGAAAGTAATATTCAGTTGGTAGTCATATACAATTTTACAATTTGGATTTATGAGGTCAAATGGTACTGTACATGTTGATAGCTTGATTGTTTCTCATGAACTGAGGCATTAATAACTGTGAACAGGCTGTTTTTAAATATTTGTTCATTAATTTCCCCAGGGGCTATTTTTTATTATTTGTCATAATTTTTTCTTGTTACAAGTTTTTAGCACTTTCCTCACAGATCCTGCTGATGTCTTTATCTTCATGTAGAACATTTGTAAGGTTGTTTGAGTGCATCGGTGTATGAGAACCCTGGTGGTAATTATTCTGTGAGAATGTGACAGTCTCAGAGACTTTATTACCAAACTTATTTAGAATCCATATTGTCAGTTTACATCAATAAATGACAGGGGAAAATGTGACATGAAAAGTTTTTTGTCTTACGGTGTTGATTCTGAACACATAATGATTGTGTTGTTTTCTTGGGCACAATATTTTAGAGCTTATTTTCAGTAGTCTAATTATATTCTGTAATATTTTGTTCTGTCTCTTATTGTAATTACATAATTATGAGATTGTTATTGGTGAGTTTCACTGTAAAATAGTGCAAAATGCCGCTTTAATTTTTTGAGAAAATTCACAGCAATTTCATGCAATTACTGACTTGAGAAATTCCACTGGTTGTTGACATCAAGTTTTTGGTCTGTCTGATATTTTAAGATAATTTAACATTTAGTCTGTCGATATTAATCATGAAAATTGTAACTTTTTTTCAACTGGTTGTGGAGTTTAGAGAGATGATTATTTTACTTGTAGTGCCTCCTGGTGCTGAACTACAATATTCACTGTCCTTCCTCAGAAAGTTCACGTCTAGACTGCATGAGCGTTCCCGACCGGAAGTGACTATATTAATTAAATTAATAATAAATTAATATTATATCAATACAAAAACGATTATTTCTATTTATTTCTATACCTATAATATGTCCTTAAAGTCCTATAATATGCATGACTCGTGTCGTCTCTTTTATGCAGTAATTGTTGGGTGTTCTCTTCAGAGTTTTTAAAAAGCACAACATGAAGAAATAAACTCATCCTATAATAATACTACAGCAAAAACAGTTCAAAATAGGCTATCGGTATAGAAAGTCTGTCAGTGTAACAGATTATTTTTATTTATTTTTTTCGCAAAAGCAAACACCTCACTGAAACGACAGCGTATAAAACACAGACTAACGTACAGACAATTCTTTTAACCTCTGTTTAAGGTTCTTGTGATTTTTTTCTTTACTATTCTTTACCTGCCTCAGCCCTGCCTGTCGTCTTCTCATCCAGAGAGGTTTTCTGACCCAGGGGACGCAGGTATTATCCTGTGTCATCCCCATAAGACTCATTACTGAACCACTTAAAAGACCATCTCCTCCTTCAATGTCTCCATCTAAGGACTTATACAGAGATTGAACTCTCTATCGCCCCCTAGATCACAAGGTGTGGTGACACCACCACTTTATTCTTTTATTCTTTATTCTATGCATTGGCCAACCATTTGGTTCTTTGTTTCGTATCCTTGCATATAATGTTTATGGCCTAACATTCACCGCCATTTGTTCTGCATATCTGCCTGAACGGCTCTAAACGGATGTTCTGGGGGCATTTGTACTTTGCTTGTGTAAATAAGTGTAAATCACATAAGATCTAAATGATCCTTACTTAGTGTATGAAAGAATGAAAAAATTACCCATTTGGCATGAAATGGAAGTTGTGGTAGTCTTTTTCTACCCCATTGTATTTGTAACATATATTTGAGTGAAACGGCTTCTCAAACAAGGTAAAAAAAATGTAGAGCAGGACTTGATTTTGTCCATGGGGAATTGATTGGATGGTTGTGGTTTGCTATTGCTGTGATCTCATGTGAGTGACAGTTTGTGTGTGAGTTTGTGTGAGTAACGGTAATTTACCTTTGTGTCAATAAACACTCATCAGAGAAGAGATTTGGCAAGAAATTCTTATTAAAGATTACGAGGGCACATCAATTAAAATAAATAAATAATGATGCTAATAATGATTAATTAAAACAAATAAATAATGGTGCACAGGTAAACCATTTATAATAAATAATGCAATATTCCATTTAAAAAAAAAGAAGGAACTCAAATTTGATTTCATGGAGCCTTTAAATTCTTTAATTGAGCAAAGTGAATGTATCACAAAAACAAAAATAGAACATACAGAAAAGTATTCAGAGTTGAATTATAATTATTGGAGGAGAAAAAGGAGAAAGGAAGTAGCAACGATATAGTTCTGAACATAACAGATGAGAAGTTGAATATGCTGATGCTTATTAAAATGATCATTGCTGGCATGCAGAAAGTAGACTAATTGTTCAGTGGTGATCCATATTCCACTTCTCACTTCAACAGTTTGCATAAATGTCTTCGTAGGAGAGATTCTTTTTGAATGTGGTTTCAGGGTTAACGGTGCAGGTCTCCTTATTTTCATATGTATTTGACTGAAGCTGATGGGTTTTTGTTGCCTTTGACACATTGGCATAAATGTCCTGATCTTGGTTTGTTTCCTGAAATGCATTAATACATGAGCTGTGAACTTGTACTTACTCTGTTAGCTTTATGATAATTCACTCACAACATAACATTGTTCTGAAAGCAATGAAGCACTCATCATGAGTAACACTGCAGTATTAGCCCAGTTTCAGTGCGCTGTAAAATAACGGTAATCTACTGTGGTTTTCAGCAATGTACTGTTAATTTACAGCTCTCTACCATTAATTTACAGCTCTCCTTTTTTACAGTATGTTACCGTAGAAATACCATGGAAGGTAACGCATACCATTTGGGAAACCGATTGCTTCAAACAGTTCGAGTTTAAAAACTAGTATTTATACTGATAAGACTATGAACTTACTTCATTTGAGTCCACTGAAAAGGAATATCTCTTAATATAAAACTGCAAACATAATGTGTAATAGTGAATTCATTAATTAAACTTTAACTCAAATCTTTGTGATTGTTACGGTTTACAGTATATTACTGTTTTTCCTTGATTTTACGGTAATCTACTGGCAGCTGTAATTGCCAGTAAATTGCTGTTGTTTTTTACAGTTTGATGCCGTAAATTAATTTACAGTTGATTACCGTTAAATTACGCTTCACTCTGTTTTTTATTTTATTTGACACATTTAACCCTTTTAACCCCACTACAAAATCTTCAGTTTTAAATGAACACTTGTGTGTCCACACTACAGTGTTGAAGTAACACTGAAGCAGTGTTGAAGTTATTGATATTATTCAGTGATTAATTAACTGATGATTGAGCATTAGTGATGAACACCTGATGTTAACAAGCAGAATCACTGAAGGACAGAGGAACAACAAGAACAGTAAAAAAGTGAAACACAAGAACTACAACTGACTTCCAGATACAGAAGACATTAAATCTCTCAAGATCTTAGCAGTGGAGGATTAAACAACTCCAAAAAAATAGCATTACCAGCTTCACTTATTACTAACCAGATTTACTTTCTTTATTTTTTCATACATCTACAGAAATTCCTATTGAGAATCAACAGAGGTTTAGATGTTGTTTTGTTTAATTTGACATCACCATTATTGAGATCAGTGTTTGCTTTAGTTGGGCTCTTGACCCTTGACTTTAACATTATTTTTTTCTTTGGCTGCTGTATGTGTTTTTAAGACACATTTGTTGTGGCAGAAACAAAACCAACAAAAATGAGATCAGGTGTTGCTGGTTATGTTTTTATTTTGACGTCATCACATGATGTTTGGATCACCGATCTTATCCTGTGTCTAATCCCTTTTCAAAAATGTGTTGTTTTAATGCTCCTAATGTTATACTACACTGTGAAACTATAGCAATAGATCCAGCAGAGCTGCGCAATCAGTTATGAAGGATTTTAAAACTCATTGTTCACTAAAAAAATGTTTAACTATGGCTACGTTCACACTGCAGGCTGAAACGACCCAATTCCGATTTTTTTGCCCCTATGCGACCTGTATCTGATCTTTTCATGACAGTCTGAACGACACAGATCCGATCTTTTCAAATGCGACCCAGGCCACTTGGGTATGTGGTCCCAAATCCGATACATATCCGATCTTTTGAAATGCGACTTCAGTCTGAACGGCCAGGTCGCATGTATCCGACCCGCACGTCATTGATACGCGAAAAACGTCATAATTCTGCGTTGAAGTAGTCGTCGATTTGAAACTGAAAACGGACTGCATATTCGTCGAGCTGAGGTAAATCTGCCGAACGGGTCGACCTCGACGAGCCCGTTAATAAAAAATAAATAAAAAAGCCCACGGCCATTATATATACGTTATGTTAACTTATTTGTGCTGAATCTGATATTAGATAGGTCAGCGGCTGCTGTCTGGCTCTTGTGTAACGGTCGCTGCGCGCGCTTGTGTGTGTGTGTGTGTGTGTGTGTGTGTGTGTGTGTGTGTGTGTGTGTGTGTGTGAGAGAATCACAGTTAAAGTTTAGCTACTTCCGCAAACAACAAGTGACGTCGTTGACCGTTGAGTACTCTTCTGCGCATGCGGGTCACTTCTGGGTCATTTCACGTTCACACAGGAGATCACGAAAGGTCGCATTTAATTGGAAATGTGAACGGCCTTGCAAAAAAATCGAATTTTTTCAAAAAATCGGAATTGAGCATTAAGCCCTACAGTGTGAACGTAGCCTAAGACTTCATTTAGGCTACGTTCACACTGCAGGCTGAAACGACCCAATTCCGATTTTTTTGCCCCTATGCGACCTGTATCTGATCTTTTCATGACAGTCTGAACGACACAGATCCGATCTTTTCAAATGCGACCCAGGCCACTTGGGTATGTGGTCCCAAATCCGATACATATCCGATCTTTTCAAATGCGACTTCAGTCTGAACGGCCAGGTCGCATGTATCCGACCCGCACGTCACTGATACACGAAAAACGTCATAATCCTGCGTTGAAGTAGTCGTCGGTTTGAAAACGGACTGCATATTCGTCGAGCTGAGGTAAATCTGCCAAACGGGTCGACCTCGACGAGCCCGTTAATAAAAAAATAAAAAAATAAAAGCCCACGGCCATTATATATACGTTATGTTAACTTATTTGTGCTGAATCTGATATTAGATAGGTCAGCGGCTGCTGTCTGGCTCTTGTGAAACGGTCGCTGCGCACGCTCGTGTGTGTGTGTGTGTGTGAGAGAATCACAGTTAAAGTTTAGCTACTTCCGCAAACAACAAGTGACGTCGTTGACCGTTGAGTACTCTTCTGCGCATGCGGGTCACTTCTGGGTCATTTCACGTTCACACAGGAGATCACAAAAGGTCGCATTTAATTGGAAATGTGAACGGCCTTGCAAAAAAATCGAATTTTTTCAAAAAATCGGAATTGAGCATTAAGCCCTGCAGTGTGAACGTAGCCTTAGACACACACAGACATCAAGAATCAGCCAATGAATCTCAACAATGGTGACAATCAACAAAAAAGATATCAACACTCAGGGTTGGGGAGTAACGGAATACATGTAACGGCGTTATGTAATCAGGATACAAAAATCCAGTAACTGTAATTCGTTACAGTTACGTCAAAAAACATAGTAATCAGATTATAGTTACATTTGGAAAAAAGGGGGAATACTTTCAGGATTACAATGGTTTCATTTAAAACTAAACACTATATTAAGCGTTGCTTGATTATACAGTAGTTCCTGGTTCTGTTGCCAGTAATGACTCACGTGTGCCACGCGCTGGTGCATGTGCAAATAACAGCTGTCTACAATCTCCTCAGACCGACAGAAACACCCGTTCACCGGTCATTTTCCTCAGCTCTGGCAAAGGCAAGTTTCAAATCAGTGCTTCTCCCGGGAGACTAGCGCTAAATTAATCCTCTAGTTTAGCGCCATCTACTGTTTTAGAAGAGGAAGTTGCTCAACTGCATTTGTGGGGAAATCTGCCTGGACACATTTGTGAGAAAATCGAGCCGAGAGATCTCATTAAAAGCCAAGTGTCACACAATCATAATAGACAGATATGCATTTGTGTGCACTAGATTTGGTATTTGTTCAAAGGTTACATGCAATTTGTAGGATGGTTTGTATTTGTGAAGTAGGCTATTATCTTGGCTCATTTATTTATATTTGTAAAACAATACATATTTGTTACTCCACTGCATTTTCACTCAAACTGACCTTTGTACTTGCACATTGCTTTCTGTTTGTTTGCGAGTCGAGTTTTCCTTTGCAAAGCAGATCGAGTTTGTTTGCGAGTCGAGTTTTCCTTTGCGAAATAGATCGAGTTTGTTTGCAAAATGCTGGATTTGTTTGTTTAATTATGGCACATAATTCGCTCCATACACTGCGTTTTAAAATATTAGCTTCAATATTTCTCGAGGAAAGGAGTTTCCCCTCTGCGTATTAGCTACGCAATACAGTCGAAACTAATACAGTTGAGGTGACCGTTCTCGACAGGGAAAGTTCCCCGATTAGTTTCTCACAACAAACATCTCAAACCAAACCACAATTGATTTAGAGTTTGATTTGACAATCTTTCTCTTAAATATCTTAAGTGAAATATTTATTAATGCACTAGACCACACCAGACCAAAAATACTTTTATGCCATAGAATTTTTTTTTTAAAGATTATACTTGACCCGGACGATTCTAAAGCTAGGTTCACAGTTTAGTGCACATTACAAACTAAGAGAACTTTCAAAAAATAATTATACAGAAGACAAAATAAATAACTAAACTGATTTTCACATTTTCAGAATCTTACTGAGCTGAAATGATACGTTAATACCGACAACATTATGGTTATGTCACGGTGTGACAAAAATTTGAGAAAAAGACTAAAGTCCTTGTGATGCAGTGTTGTTGTGGAGACCTCCAGTGGACACCCGTCTCTATTGCACTGCGAATCTGTTGCCATGGCAGCAAGGCCAATTGCCCGATTGACAGCAGGTGTGGAGTAATTACAGAGAGTGTTGTGAGAGGGACACGTATTGAGATGGGGCTTTAAAAATAGAGAGGAAGCAGACTGCCGGGGTGGTTCTCCTCCCCGCCTGGGGGTTCTCCTCCCGTGAGATACTGTGTTTTTGTCGACGGGTTGTTCTTTTATTGAGGCTGGACTATGAAGTGGGTGAAGATCGAAGTTGAGAAGTAGAGAGAAGAGAGTGAAGTATCTGTCAGCGAAAACCCAAGGAATATCGTCAGCAGTGGGAAAGACGCAAAGTGATGAGTATTGGATTCGTTGTTATTGCACTGACACTGAAGTGGTGTGGAGAGAGTTTGGAAAGCGTGTGGCACGAGTGAACTAGTACACCGAGTGAATTATTGATCTGTCTCCAACTTTTGTCCTTCCTTCGCTGAATGTGACGATCGCTGCAACTGTCTTCTGCTGTCTTCGGAGAGAAGTTGAGCCCTTGCGAGAGACGAGAGTTGATCTGGTGGAAGAAAGACCGGTGGGTGAGTGCTGGCCCGAATGCACGGTGTGCGAGTGGAATGCAGTGCCTGAAGTGACGATTCACACGGTTTGTGTTATGGAGTGAAGTTCATCGTGTGGAGAAGTAATAGTAGTCTGCTGTGCACTCTCTCCTTACAGTCTTTCACCCGCTGTCTCCAAGGAAGGTTTTGATATATCGAGTGCCCAACTTACCATTTTGAGACAGCCCGGCTCTGTTAATGCTGAATGTTTTATATGCTGTTGAACTGTTAAACCCTGCTACATTGTTACAGTGTACAGCTGAAGCGGAGTGTCTCGCTTAAAGCATCCTCTCTGCCTGGTGGTCTCCATACGCTCCTATCGAAAGCCGCTGCCCTGTTCAGAACGAAAGGAGGTATTGCAGCTGAAGGTTTCATCTACTGTTGAATGGTTAAACCCTGCTACATTGTTACAGTGTACAGCTGAAGTGGAGTGTTTCGCTCAAAGTGTCCTCCCCGCCTGGTGGTCCCCACATGCCCCATGGAAGGCCTCCGCCTTGTTCAGAAAGAGAGAAGGTATTTCAACTGAATGTTTCATATGCTGTTGAATAGTTAAATCCTGCTACCTGGTTACAGCGCACAGCCGAAGTGGAGTGTCTCGCTCAAAGTGTCCTCCCCGCCTGGTGGTCTCCATATGCCCCATTGAAGGCATCCGCCCTGTTCAGAAAGAGAGAAGGTATCACTGTCAAGTGCTTGTATACCGTTGAACCCTGTTGTATTGTTGCAGTACACAGCCGAAGGGAGCGTTTCGCTCCAAGTGTTCGTCCGCCTGGTGGTCCCCACATGCCCCAGTGAAGGCCTCCGCCCTGTTCAGAAAGAGAGAAGCCTCCATGCCTACGTTGCAAGCCGCTGCCCCTGTTGAGAAGGAAAAGGAATAGCTGCGGCACGTGCCTCGATCGAAGTGTCTTCCTGTTGTCCAAGGTTCCCTCACGTCCCGGCTAAAGGCCCCTGTTCTACTTGGTCTGGCATAAAGGACACCTACCGGGACATACTTACCTGTTTCCTCTTCTGGCCCGGTCTGCTCGCAACCTGTGTCCCTGTGCTTCGTCCGAGGCAGAGGCAACCGCTCCATGAGTACTTACCTGGTTCTAGTCCGAATGGGGTCCGTATAACCGACTTCCTCTTGAGTCCTGTAAAGAGTACTTACCCAGTGACCTACCTAGACTGTGTGAGTTTCCCTCTGATCCCTCTCCAACGAGTTGCAGGGCCGCCACGATCGTTCTCCCCTCTATGGTCCAGGGGGCCATCGAATTCCCTCTGGCGACAAGAAGATTTTAATTAGGAACTTTCAAATTACTGCTCTTAACTTAATAAAGAAACCTGTTATTCCTTTATTCCCTTGTCTGTCTGGTCCTTGACACGTTCCTCGAGGTGGTACCCGGTTTCCAGGGGTGGGTGCAGTCCGGTTCGGCCCACCCCGACCTGTGACAGTTACATTTCTGAAACATGCTTCAGGTGTTTGGCCAATCGCAATTCATATTGATATGCTATTTTAAGATATCATAAAATATTTGTATTTCAAATTTTTGTCCAGATTTATTTTAAATGTATTTATTATAGAATCTCTGCTTTGTATTAGGCTATATTCACCATGCACAGGTTAGAAGCATATCAGAATAACAAAAGCATATTTGATTGCAATCTACATTTGTCTATTGAGGAAAACCATTTACATCAGCTGCGAGGCGATGTCTGTGACGTTCAGAGTTTCAACATTCCAAAACTTTCGGGCCGACAGCTGAGACCACATGGACACTTCATCATCATCCAGTGAAGACGAGCTTTTCATTTTCTTTAAAAGACAGAAAAGAAGGTTTTGAGTGCACCAATCTTAAAGAACAGAGTCTGAAGGGGAGTATGCTAATGTCCACTTTTAGTTTCCTTTTCCTCTCTCCTTTTTCTCACATTGGTGTCCCTGAGGTTTTTCCAGTTTTTTTTGCGTCTTCCAACTAAACACAGTGCGTTGTGTAATGTCAATACACATTACATGTATGTAACACTAACAAGTTAAAATCATTCAACTAGAAACTGTAGATATCACACAAAGAATGTATAAAAGCAGCCCTAAATAGTATCACTACATTTTGGTACATTTTCAAAGTAAAGACGGTCTCTGTCTCTATCTTTGACAATGTTCGCTTTCTATCCCAAATGTAGTTTAGCCTGCTAGCCTACACAGCACAGGACTATACAACGACTAAAACTATCACACAACATACTCACAGTCGTGATTACCGAGTTGGTTGGCAATGCTACGCCACACATTGTCTTTCAAATCGTTGTCCTTGTAGTTAGTATGTGATTGGTATTTCATGTCAATGAAATTGACGCCTTTTCTGTCGCCGCAAAAGTAAAAAAAAAAAAAAAAAAAAAAATCGACATCGAAGCGGAAAAAAATGTCGTTTCCAGTGTGAAAGGATAAGAGTACAAATGATGAAAGATTCAGATAAACATTCATATTAAATATGAAATCTTGTTAAACATACCTGGTTTACAATGAAGCAGTATGACCACTGGTACATCCAAAAAACAATAAAGCAGTTCAAGTCATCTACAGCAAACACAACCTGCTGTGAAGGCAGTGTGAGAGTGAGTGAGGGTCTTTCCCACACTTGCATTCCACTGTAAGTTAAATGAATTAGATATTACATGTAATTTGGAAGTAAAACAAATTGTTAGTGTCATTTTATTGGTGCAAAGATGAGTAGGCTATGTGTATTTTGTATAACATTTGCAACTGCTTTTTGTCACTTAATTAGAAGCACCACAAATTTAAATTCTGTTTTCTGTTACACTACTGACTAGACATTTAGAAGTTTCTTTTAAAATGCAAACTATTGAAAATCAAATAAAGATCTGTAAACACTTGCATTTTTGGAACACTATAAATGTGTCCCATCGCGTAATAAAAAATTATACATACACTTGCGGTCTTCACGCCTACTTTAACACTTAGGAGTGTCAAATACATCATGTAAGTAGACAAGAGGTCAAGTGCAAAGACCGCAAGTGTGGGTATTTGGAAAAGCCCTGAGAGTGAGAGTGAGGGTGTGTTGTCTTGGCATTCCCTACGTTGTGGGGAAATGTTTGCACATGGATAATATTATTAGCAGAAAATGTTTTGTAAAAACAAAGATAATAACAGCACCATATAAGAGCATAATCGTTGCTAATTATTATGTTATTTCAGTTAGTTTTTCAGTAAGTGTTAGTTTCGTTTAGTTTTAGTTTTTCATTTATTATTGCATTTTTATTTTATTTATTTTATTTGTTTGTTTTTTGACCAATCTTTTTAGTCTTAGTTTCAGTTTTCATTTATGAAAATAACCTTGCAACCCATGAGTCCACTCCAGAGCCCGCTTCAGCCTACGAGTCGTCTTCAGAGCACGCTTCAGCCCACGAGTCCACTCCAGAGCCCGCTTCAACCCACGAGTCCACTCCAGAGCCCGCTTAAGCCCACGGATCCACTCCGGAGCCCATGAGTCCACTCCAGAGCCCGCTTCAGCCCACGGGCTCACTCCAGAGCCCGCTTCAGCCCACGAGTCCACTCCAGAGCCCGCTTCAGCCCACGAGTCCACTCCAGAGCCCGCTTCAACCCACGAGTCCACTCCAGAGCCCGCTTAAGCCCACGGATCCACTCCGGAGCCCATGAGTCCACTCCAGAGCCCGCTTCAGCCCACGGGCTCACTCCAGAGCCCGCTTCAGCCCACGGGTCCACTCCAGAGCCCGCTTCAGCCCACGAGTCCACTCCAGAGCCCGCTTCAACCCACGAGTCCACTCCAGAGCCCACTTAAGCCCACGGATCCACTCCGGAGCCCATGAGTCC
Source organism: Leuciscus leuciscus (assembly GCF_965113295.1). Classification (NCBI taxonomy): domain Eukaryota; kingdom Metazoa; phylum Chordata; class Actinopteri; order Cypriniformes; family Leuciscidae; genus Leuciscus; species Leuciscus leuciscus. The sequence continues at coordinate 6,911,302 of NC_138734.1, read as the reverse complement.
ACTCCAGAGCCCGCTTCAGCCCACGGGCTCACTCCAGAGCCCGCTTCAGCCCACGAGTCCACTCCAGAGCCCGCTTCAGCCCACGAGTCCACTCCAGAGCCCGCTTCAACCCACGAGTCCACTCCAGAGCCCGCTTAAGCCCACGGATCCACTCCGGAGCCTGCTTCAGCCCACGGGTCCACTCCAGAGCCCACGAGTCCAGGGAATGCTTACTTTCATGAAGGCTGTCAACAAACCAAAATGAAAGAAGCTAAACATATATATAATAAATTGTAAGCACATTCCAACAAATTTATTTTAAACGCAAAATCACCTTCATCCAGGAAATCAAATCGGCATGAGAAACTTTCACATTCTTCTAACGTTATAACGTTAACGTTACATCTCTGCATCTCATGAACTTGACGAGCTTCCTTAATCCTGACAAAAACGCGCAGTTAATCATTTCTAAATGTGTTCACCCCCATATTTTACAAAAAAAAATTAACAAATGTATTTACAATGTAAGTTTAGAAAGAGAAAAGCAATTCAACCTACCGTCTCGGTCGCATGAAGATAAAATGGCGTCGTCGTCTTGTGAGGCAGCAGTCATAGAGGGGCGGAGTCAATACAATTCGGCGGGTTCTTTTGCACTTTCGGTGTAAAAATAAAATGACACTACGTAACACCCCGTAACTACACTGAAGAGGAGTACTTTTTAATATTGTAGATTGTTAATTTAACTCTTTGGGAGTTAATAACTTTTAACACTGCAATTTTTACACTGCCGATTTTACTGTGAAGGAATTTCCAGAGAGCTGCGACTCTCACTTAAATTCTTGCAGAGGAGGAGAAATAAACCCTGTTAATCCTATATATTCTATATATAACCTCTTGAGAAATGTGTAAACATGTATCTAATTTTCCCACCTCATGATTTTCCTTTTATGTGGTTTGGCTTTTGTATTCTTGTAAACTCTATTGGGTTAATGTTTCAGACTTTGCATATTATGGTTAACCACAAATTGGTCTCTATAAACTCCAATCTTCGTTTCCCATTTGTTAATTTACATTACATTTTGCTAACTTTGTGACGCATTACTATTATAAGCATCTTAAAGATTCTTGTGTTAAACATCCAATCAAACTACATGTTCAAAGGCCTGCTTGAACAATAGGTCGTAAAGTAAAATTTCCCTCCAAAGGGAAATCTTCTCATTGGCTCTTACACCTCCAGAGGGTGTGACATCTTCACGCTTTAAAGGTCACTGATCACAAGATCAGCTCTCTTTCTCTGGAATCCTGACATGAAGATGATGCTGAACTAGAAGTTTCTAAGGACCCTCCAAGTTTGTGCCAGGCTGCGGCCTTGTCTTTCCATTCACCAAAGATACTCTGACTACCACTGGTTCTCTCTCATCAAGACCACATCAGCAAAGATCAACTGGAGCCTCAACAAATTGCATCAGGACAGTTTAATTCAAATGGGCGAGACATGCAAGTATCAAACTTAGTCTCATTATTTGATACATTAAGTATCCTTACCCCTTTTAAAGAAGGGTGTGTTAGAACTAAACTGATGGTCTGTTCAAGGCTGTTGATCTGCTGAATTTCAAACAATGCTATAACTTCTTGCTTTCCTGTATTCTGCTTCAGCTCTCTTTCCCTTGGTAAACTGTATGCATCTATGTGTGTGTACGTTAGAGTAGTTTAAGTGTTTAGACTAGTTAATAAAATCTTGTTCATGTCACACGTAAAGTTGTCCGTGTCTCAAGCTCATAACTAGAGTCACTAATCATATAGATTTTGGCTACTGCTCTTAGTAGTACTGTAAATTAAGAAAGACACTTCCCATGCCCTGGAAATTTACATTTCTTAGAGTTAATAAACAATTCATCCTGAGTGTTCACGGGACAAACAGGTTAATTGATTGTAATATTAATTTACGACATTAAGTTAATTATATTAACTGATCCAAATATTCATAATCAATTATAACAAGTTATTATTGATTATTAATATTTCATATAGCTAATTTGCTACAGGACAGTGGAACTAAAAGAGGCCCCCAGCTCTGCACAAAAAGCATGGTTCACAGACGTAGACATTGGAAATGTGACAGTGAAGTTTAAATTGGACTCAGGGGCTGAAGCCAATATTTTACCTCTCTACATTTATCAATCTCTGCATGAAACAGCGTTGTTGCAACCGACTTCGACTATGCTGGTGGCGTATGGTGGAACAAAATTAAGGCCAGAAGGTCTGGCCAAGCTGCAGTGCGTCACTCCCAAAGTGCAAGTTTGCTTACCCTTTTACATCACCAGACACTCATCCATTCCAATACTTGGTAAGGACGCATGTGAACGGATGCAACTGCTGAAAAGAGTTGAGACTGTTGTAATCAAGCATCCTACCTCCAAAGAGGAGCTGATAGCATAACACTCTGCAGTTTTTGAAGGACTCGGTCAGTTTCCGGGTGAACATCATATACATGTCGATCCGAAAGCAGTCCCGGGCCGGCCATACATGGCTGTAGAAAAATTCCCTTAGCAGTGCTGGGCAAACTGAAGGATACACTGGATCAGCTGTTGCAAGCAGATGTTATAGTGCCAGTCACCCAGCCCACTCCATGGGTTAACAGCCTTGTCATCACTGAAAAAAAGAATGGGTCATTACGAGTATGCCTGGATCCTCGTGACCTTAATAAAGCTGTTCTTCGTCAACACTTCTCTATCCCAACAACCGAAGATGTACTATGCAGGCTTTCTGGAAAGAAAATGTTCTCCATCTTCGATGAAAAGGATGGCTATTGGCAGGTCAAACTTGACACAGGCTCCTCCCTGCTATGCACATTCAACACACCGTGGGGTAGATACAGATTCAAACGTCTGCCATTTGGTGTCAAATCTGCTAGTGAAGTCTTTCAACTGTACAATAACGAAGTGTTTGTTGACATAGAAGGTGTACATCGTAGCTGATGACATGATTGTCGCCGCTGCTACAGAACAAGAACATGATGTCATTGTTGCTAAAATTATGGAGAGAGCGAAAAAACACAATGTAAAATTCAACCCTGACAAGTTTCAGTACAAGGTGAACAATGTTCATTTCATGGGACATGTGATAACTCAACAGGGTGTGAGAGCAGATGATGGCAAGATACAGGCAACAGTGAGCATGCCAACACCCACAGACAGACAATCACTACAGTGTCTTTTGGGCATGATCAGATATCTCGCCCCGTTTATCCCAGGTGAGGCATCACTTACATGGCATTCCAGTGGCAACCTGAACATGACATGACATTGTCTGCACTCAAAACGGCACTGACCAACACACTAGTTCTCAGGTACTATGACCCCAACACAACGCTCACCATACAAACAGACGCATCCAAAGATGGCTTAGGATCATGTCTGCTGCAGGAGGGGCAACCAATAGCATATGCGTCTAGGGCTTTAACGGATACAGAAAATAACTACATTTACATTTATGCATTTGGCAGACGCTTTTATCCAAAGCGACTTACAGTGCACTTATTACAGGGACAATCCCCCTGGAGCAACGTGGAGTAAAGTGTCTTGCTCAAGGACACACTGGTGGTGACTGCTGGGATCGAACCAGCAACCTTCGATTTACCAGTTCAGTGGTTTAACCCACTAGACCACCATCTCCAACTATGCCCAGATTGAGAAGGAGCTACTGCCGATTATTTTCTCGACCAAAAAGTTCCATCAGTATGTATATGGACGCAGTGTGAATGTCCAGTCGGACCAAAAGCCATTGGAGTCTATCTTCAAGAAGCCACTGAGCAAAGCACCAGCGAGACTCTTACAGCTAAAGAGATATCACCTCATTGTCCAGTACATGCCAGGGAAGGACATGTTAATTGCTGATGCAGTCACGCGCCATTACTGAAGGTCACCACTCAAGTACAGATGACCTCAGTGATGAAAGAGTTGTATATGCACTTAAAGCAACACAGGCACTCAGTGAAGACATGCTAAAGCAGCTTACAGACGCTACTGCAAGAGACAGTACTCTCAAGCTGCTTGTGAAAATGCAAAAGACAGGATGGCCGACGCATAGAAAGCAACTCGATCTCTCAATTCAACAGTACTGGCCTGTTAGACACACTGTGGCTGTGCAAGATGGTATATTAATGGTATCTGACAGGATCCTGATTACTCAGACAATGAGATAAGAGATGCTTAAGAAACAACTACATATCCCACATCAGGGGATGCAAAGCACGAAAGCACATGCCAGAAAGTTCATGTATTGGCCTGGTATGACCAAACATATAGAACAGATGGTCGAAACATGTCCAATGTGTCAACAGTTTCAGCCCAGGAACCAGAAAGAGCCACTCATCTCTCATGAAGTACCAGAGCTTCCCTGGTTAAAAGTAGCAGCTGACATCTTCGAAATCAGAGGTCAGTCGTTTCTTCTGATTGTTAATTATATGTCAAAGTTTCCTGAGGTGATGAATATCAAAGACAAAACTGCACCCACAGTCATAGCAAAGATGAAAGCAGTGTATGCCAGGCACGGCATTCCTAAATAGCTAGTGTGTGACCACGTACCATTCGCAAGCTACGAAATGAAGAAATTCGCACCCTGAAAAAAGCAGAACAATCAGGGACGGACCATCACCTTGCTTTGCTTTCGATAAGGAATACTCCTGTCACTGGGACGTCTTATTCACCAGCGCAAGTTCTGATGGGAACAGTGGGGATTTCTTTAAGACTGCAAGGGAAGCTCGGCTTCCCCTATGATGTCAAAAAATTAATGGTCAGATATGTACTATTGTGTTAACATTTTATTGACTAAAAATGCGTTAGAAAACGTTCATCTCAAAGACGAGTTCTTTCAGAATCAGTTACATATAGCAGGTCGGCTGACTCGATTTCCTTCTCATACATTCCCGTAGCGTCACCGTGCATTTCCCTGTTGAAGCCCAGCATCCATTGACTTCAATGGGGCTGCTTTGAACAGTTTTTTTTTCAGTGCCTCTAAACTAGACATTGGATAAATGCTGCGATTATGTCCCGCCCACGGACGCTCAGTGTCTCTGTGGGTGAATGGAGGAGTGGGCTGGCCTGGACTCCGGGCTTCTGCGTGATGATTGGAAGGTCTGTCGAAAGGCTGCTTCTCCTTTTGATTGACAGCGATTTCATACAATAAAAAGTCGCTGATTCTGAAGCTATTCGAGCTCGAAAGACAAAACTGCTGCAACCTAATTCTTGGTATTTGCTTGTTGAAATTGCAAGCCAATTTTCATAATACATTTCACACAATTATACATTTATACCTTTATTATATTATTACTTATTATAATTTTTTATATTATTATTAGTAATAATAAAAAAATTATTACTAAAATAATTAAAAAAATATTATTAGTTGTAGTATTATTATACTTTATTATATTATTACATTTATACAATTATACCTAACTCTGCTGGCCATTGAGAGGACACTGGTCAAGTCACTGGAAAAGACGCCTAGTTGGTACGACAGGGTCACAGAGCATTTTCTTGAAAAGGAATGTAGGGCTGAATTTACGTATAAATAAATGGAACATTTTTATGATGTAGGCCGAAAATGAGCTTCCCCTCTTTGAAATACCAGCAGCTGCCACTGGATGGGAAGAGTACTGAGGAGCACCTTACCAGCATCCAGTGAAGTCCTGCGACCAACTACTCCCAAAGGTGTTCATCAGGCGCTCCAAACCCTGCAAAAGAAGCAAGCATGTCACTACAATGTGGGAGAAAAAGCCCTGACAGAACTGCATGCAGGTAATACCGTACACTTTGAAACAGACAGAGGGTGGCAGCCGGGTCTCATTGTTTCCAAACAAAATGAGCCATGGTCATACAGTGTTGTCAATGCAGCAGGATGACAGTTTTGTCGCAACAGGCGCCACCTAAGGAAACAATTCACAAGCACAATGAAACATTTGATCCTGCAGATGAGCCTAATGACGGCGTACACTCCAACATCCCAGAGGCACATGAAGTGCATCAGGGTTGGCACAGGGTGTACCAAATCAAGCCTTACATAAAACCAGTACCACAATCACCAGGAGTGGTCGGGTGGTGAAAGTTCCTGTGAGGTTTCATACTGTATGTACTGACTATAAGTTTGCCTAGTAAGACATGTTAAGCTTTGAACTGCTTATTTAACTATATGTTTGCTATAAATGAGAAAGACAATGTTCCTGTTTTGTGGACTTTAAGAGCTATATTTAGTGTTCTTATATCCTGTTTATAGCTAGTATTGTTCCCTAAGAAAAAGGGGGATGTGGTGCATTTTGTGGTGTAATTGCATATTGACTCCTTGTTTCTTATTACTGCGGTTACCGAGAGTGAGTGATATACATGTACAGGCTGGTGAGCAGCACAAGCTGCTAGTGTTCAATAATAAATATCTAGTTCTGAGATACTATGTGCGTGTAATTTAATAAATGCACTAGGCCTACAGGAGAAGGAACACTACAGTAACGAACTACAATGTCCATTACTATCATAGAATGAACCCACTGAAACTCTCATACAGCTGAGACAGAACTACAGCAGCACGGTTTGCAATGGAGCAGGTGCTGCTAAGAAGACTATGAGAAAATATCGTTTTCTTTTCTTTTTTTTATGAAAAAGTTACACGTGCTGCAGCGTAAGAATAAACAATGATTTATAGCCGACTCATTTCTGAAATTGATTACAGATGACAGGCAATATGTTGAAATAATAAGTATTCTAACTCTCTTCTGTGCTAGGAAGAATATAAACAGACCGACGTTTCCATTATTTGACTGTCAACCAATATTTTCTACTCAAATTGTGTATTTTGCACGGCTGTTTTTTTTCGTGATTTTGATATTTCGTATTATATGTCGCTCAGCAGCACCACAGACGAGGGAGTGGGATACGAAGCTGGAATCACAGGGCTGTAGCTGACACAGGATCTCATAAACTTCGGTAAAATAAAATAAGATAATGTTAAATGTTTACGGTGCTTAAATAACATGTAAGACGCAAGCTAAACGCTATTGGCCATTTTAAAAAGCCTTTCGTTAGGCTATGTCCCGCCCTGACTTCCTGTTACAAAAGGAACGTAAACACATCGAGTGAAACTGGATCGTCAAGCCAATTCAACGGTAGTTGATACATAAAGTGTTCTTGATTTTTTAAAAACTATTTTTAGGTTAATGTTATAATGTACGTGTAGGCTATAATGGGAAGCTTCTTCCAGTGACTAACGTTATTATTTACTTCATTTAGCAAACTAAGACCAATCAAATCAGTTTTCTGTCTGTTTCAGAGCAGGGAAAAAAAGTTTCAATAATTTGACATTTATAAGTCAAATTCAGAATTATGAGTGATCGTGATCAATTCTGTTGTTATGTTGCTATTAGTAAAATAAGGAAATGATTGCTTTTTAGACACAGTTTTTGTTTTGTTTATTTAAAACAGACGTTAAATTTGTGAACATCTTGACATTTCTGCAATTCAGATTGCTTTATGTTTGTGATGTGGTTTTACACCACATGGTGGCAGCATGTGGTCAAAGTAGCAAAAGTAATTTTTTCAAAGAGTAGATTCAAAAAATTAAATCACTTTTCTGTTACAAAACTATTGAAACCTTGGACTCTCATGGTCATGGATAATAATATGTATATGCTTATATTTAGTCTTCCGCCCCAAACCACCACAACAACAGACTACATATGTATAAATAATAAAAAATGCTTCCTTAGGTAATGATTTAATTAAATATATTTGATTCACAATTTGAGGTTAGCAATATTAATACAGATGAGGAAAACCATAAGGATGAGATATTGGGTTTTGTTAGGGGAAATGAAGATCTGGTCATTACTGAAATGTTTGTAAGAAAGTAGCTTTATAAAGTTACATCAGGAAAGCATGTGGACCAGACAATATCCATGGATGCGTATTATCAATTAGCACCAGTTTTTACAACTATTTTTAATCTTTCTCTTAATCAGGGTGTTGTTCCCACAAGATGTAAGTCTTCAATTATCATCCCGGTCCCTAAAACCCCTTTTCCTGCCTCTCTGAACGATTGTCGTCCTGTGGAACTCACTTCTATAGTGATGAAGTGCTTTGAAAAATTGGTCGGAGCTTATATTTTGTTCCTCTCTCCCGAGTGGTCTGGACCCTTTACAGTTTGCTGATAGGCCTAATAGTTCTACAGATGACACTATTATTATTAACTACATATTACACTCTGCTCTCTCACATCTGGATCAGAGGAAAGTGAACTATGTGCGGATGCTTTTCGTGGATTAGCTCTGCTTTTAACAGTGTTGTCCCCTTACACCGCTGCAAAAAGCTTCAAATTCTAAGGCTAAATTCCTCTATTTGTCACTGGATCTTTGATTTTTTGCGCCCTTTTTTATCATCTTGGGCACAGCCTATTGTTATTGGAAACGTTACTGGACCCTGAGAAGCAATACAGAGAGACTGAGATGAATTTTTTATCCTCAGGCAATCTATTAAATGAGGACACTTGATGAGTCTGTAGAACTTTTAAGCTATGTGTAAAAACACATACTTTACATACAGACACGGACTGTAACTTTGTTGTTGGTATTGTTGCATTGTAGGCAATAACCTAGAGGAAAACCATTTCACTATATTGCAACACGTGACATATAATGTGACATTGAACCTTGAACCTATGTTTGTTTGCTCTTCGAAACAAAGCTTGCATTGTTCTCTTTGTATCAGTGTATTCTGGACATTGCTTCATTGATTTCCCTTTGCTCCAGCTGGTACAGTGGCCACAGCTTTGATTACTGCTCCTCTCCTAATAACAGCCAGTGCAATTGCGTTGTATGACTTTCTTTTGTTTTTTTAATTTAAGGTAAGACTCCTAGTTTGGCTAATATGTAATTTGTACATATGTGTTGTTATCTGTAGTGTATGTTATTTAATTAAAGGCTCATTGTTCTAACATTACTAGTTCTAACCCTTGTTAAAAGCAAACATTTTAAAAGAGTAGGAGAAATAATATGCTTTAAAATTATATGAATTAAATGCAATGTTTTCAGACACTTAATTGCATGTTATTTACAATTAAGGTAAAATGTATCGTAGTTGAAATTTATATTAAATCCAATCAGTTGAACTTAATTACATCTTTATGTGTAATTGTATTATTATTTCTGTTGTCTTAGTGTTAAATGGTAAACTAAAATATACTTTATAAATTTAAAAACATACATTTCTATTGAAACTTGTGTCATGTATTGAAATATATTTGTAATTACACTTTTGAAATGATGAAATTCCAGTTTAGACACTTAAGCAATTCCAGTGCACAATTAAGCACACTTTTTTTCACAAGGGACTACTACTACTACTACTACTACTACTACTACTACTGCTGCTACTACTACAACTACTACTACTACTACTGCTACTACTACTACTAATAACTCTTATTGAACAGAGAGGCCAAACTTTACAGCAACAAACAGGGAGAATGTGCTCTTAGGAAAAGAGACGACATTGCTGTTTACAAAAAAAAATTATATTAGGGACACTGCAAAAGCAAAATGCAGTAACTGCTCAACTGCACCAAAATGTTGTTCTTGTTTTCATATCCAGTGTAAACATAGGTACTGTATTTTATATAAAATATTCTGTAATTTTTTACAAATCTTCTTCTTGTACTTTTTTAGAGAATGTCAGAAAGAGAGGGACTCAGGGCAGACTCGACCCACTTCACTTTAGGGGGAGCACCGTTTCTGATCCTGGGAGGCTCCATTCATTACTTTCGGGTCCACAGGGCACACTGGAGAGACCGGCTGCTGAAACTGAAGGCCTGTGGTCTCAATACTCTCACTACGTAAGACCATGACAAGTGTTCAAGGACAGTTTATTTTTCCTCTCAAAATCATCTTGAAGAGTCTTATTCGTTCTGTCTGTCAGGTATGTGCCATGGAATCTGCATGAACCAGAAAGAGGAGTTTATCTGTTTCAGGAGCAGCTGGATATGGAGTAAGTGATGCTTCTTTTTCTTTTTCTTTTCTTTTTTTGTGGTGGGGTTCCTACTTTAAGTGTCTTTAACGACTGTGAACCTACATTTAGATTAATAATTTGCTACAATGCACTTATTGTGCACAATATTTTTTACATTGTACTTATATTTAATACCTGCATGTAATCACAGCTGTAATTAATAATCCATAATTACACTGTTGATCCTTCCCTTACATCTTAACCCACCCTTAAACCTAACCATACCACCAAACCTGTAGCTCACTGTATCCGTCCCGAATCCAACCTCACTACCAGAATTTTTTTTTTTTTTTTTTTTTTTTGTACCTAAGTTTTTTTTTTTATGTAAGTACATAGTAGTTAAAGACATCTACTATAAAGTGTAACCTATAAGAACGTGTAAAATGCAGGTTTCACACTCACGGTCTTCCAGGCCAAGTGCATGCAAACACTGGCGCCTAATTTACAAGTCTGCTGGAAAGCTATGCAGTCCAGCAGTGCTGTTGCAACCAGCAACACTACACCTACGTACCCTCCTGCCCACTGTACAATACTGATAAATCTACGCTAGCTCGTACCAGGGGCGTGGTGAGCTGGAACCTGCTTACGTCACCTGCCACCGCTTACGTCACTTGCCACCGCAAACATCCAATAGGAAAATTCAACTGCAGTAGCCACCGTTCAACCTTAAGAGGGCAGCACTCAGACGTTTTTACACCATATATTGTAAAATTAAAACACTTTATACCCAAATGTCAAAAAAGTCACTCGAATCAATGAACAGCACTAATAAAGCCCCATTCTTACAGATCATTAACTAAAAAAAGTTGGTTTAGGGTTTAGTTACCCTTTAAGAATAATTAGAAAATATTAGTGACAAAATTTGGCCTAGAGATGCTAGGAGGGTTGCCTGAGGTCTGGGTGGTTACTGTACCAAATCAGATATCTGATATTTTGATCTTCATACATGGATTGTAAATTTAATCCCGCATTCAATATATATATATTTTCCCAGGGTTTGAAAACTCTGACAGCCATGTATGAGCCACAGTGATGCTTGCCTCAGGAATAATGTTCCGTTTTCACCAGTGTACTCATCAGTTTATCAAACTCTTTTGCTTGTTTAAAGGGAGTACATTCGTCTCGCAGGGGAATTAGGCCTCTGGGTGATTCTGCGTCCAGGGCCATATATATGTGCTGAGTGGGATTTGGGCGGTTTACCAAGGTTAGTGCATCACCTGTGTTATGAAAATAATTATTATTTGTGTGTGTGTGTGTGTGTGTGGTGAATGTGTGTTCATCTTTTCTTGTTTGCTTTAGTCTTTGGTGCTGTTTGTCAAAACTGACCGCATTTTTTATTTTATTTCAATGAAATAAATGTACTACATGTTCAATGTCTTCATCATTTTTATTTACTATTTTGTATTTTAAGGGGACTTTATGGTACTAAATTATATTTATGCAGTAGTTATAATCCATTTATTATTATTTTTTAGTATGGACCTGAACATTTTCAACTAAACAGTCATAAATCTTTAATGCTTTGGAGCACAGACTTAAGTTTGGTCTCTTTTTTTAAAAGAAGACCCTTGGCAGATTATTGCTGAAGTGAAATTTTTTTTATAAATTTTCTTCACTTCAGCAAATTTTCCAAAATTTTATAAATATCATTATGTGAAATATGTAATATATTTTTCAAACACACTTTACTCTAAAACTGTGAGAAAATCAAAGCCATAAATCTAAACAAGTTGTGTTCCAAATTTGAGGCTGATATCTCAGAAAATGAGCTTTCAGTAAGAATTTGTTTGTGCGCAGTACCAAATGTTTAACAATACAAATGTGAATATTTTTTCAGGACCATTTAACCTTTTCGTGAATTCATGTCCATGATTTTTTTTTTTGTGTTCACACAGCAAGTGCCAAAACCTTTACCAAGTTCTGTAGCATTCCGATGAAGTAAAAAAATAAAACGAATTTGAAAAAGGATTAAAAAAGAACAGCACCAGAGGTTTAATATCACAGGTTTGTTTTAATAATACTTTTTTTTTATCTTGTTTTAATTAGCTGGCTGCTGCAAGATAAGAAAATGAAACTAAGAACGACCTACTCTGGTTTCACAAGTGCTGTGAACTCGTACTTTGATAATCTGATTCCGAGAATCACACCCCTCCAGGTGCCTTTTTTCACCTGTTTTTATTTGTTGAAAATTATTAAATAAATGTAACTGTTAATTATTGTATTGAAACTGCCTCCATTGCTCTCTATGCAGTTTAAGAATGGAGGCCCTGTTATTGCTGTTCAAGTAGAGAATGAATATGGTTCATATGCGAAGGATGAGCAATACCTGTCGTTCATCAAAGAGGTATGGAATGAAATTATCATTATCTTTTACTCTGTAATATGGTAATCCATTTCTTTTATACATACAGTTTGTTCTGAAAATCAACAGGCGTTACTGTCCCGGGGAATCTCTGAGTTTCTTATGACATCAGATAACCATGAAGGGTTAAAATGTGGAAGGGTGGATGGAGGTAACGCTTATATATCCATTAATTTATTTAGTGTTCTCGTTGCTTTTTAATAATGTGATATTCATAATCAATGCGATATGTGTTGGGGTCTACTGTTCATTAGTTTGGGGTCAGAGAGATTTTCAATGTTCTTGACAGAAGTCTTTTATGCTCACCAAGGCTGCATTTATTTGAGCAAAAATATGATCAAATAAAATGTTTTCTATTGTAATATATTTTCAAATGTAATTAATTAATGTGATACAAAGCTGAATTTTCAGCATCATTACTCCAGTCTTCAGTGTCACATGATCCTTCAGAAATGTGATTTGGTGCTCAAGAAACATTTCTAATTACTATCTACGTTGGAAACAGTTGTGCTGCTTAATATTTCTTTGGAAACCCGTATTAGATTTTTTTTCAGTATATTTGATGAATATAAAGTTCAAAAGAACAGTTTATTTTAAATTGATTTTTGAACTATTTTGAACAATTGAATGCATCCTTGCTGATACATTTATTTTAAAAAATAAATCTTTCTGACCCTAAACCTTCAACAGTGGTGTAGGGTAAGTAAAGTTCCTCTTCCACAGATTAAATTGAATTGTTCTCACTTCTTCTAAAAGTCTTGCAGACAGTGAACCTGCAGAGATTGTCAGGTGATGTACAGCATTTAGCAGAAATGCAGGTCAGTATTTTACAATGTTTTCACATTTTGAATTGTATTCATCAATTTAGTTTGTCTGCATTTAAATCTGCTATAATTCTTACAGTCGAAGTAAAACCTTGTATACTTTATGAAGATGATGTATGATAAAGAAATATGGCCTAATGAACAATGAAATACCTACAAATAGTACTTGATTATATAAAATACTAAATAACCTACAACATATAAGCAGCACAAAAGAGATCTGAACATGTCTGAGAGCATTTTCTGTGCCACAGCCGAAGAAGCCGCTGATGGTGATGGAGTATTGGTCCGGGTGGTTTGATGTCTGGGGAGAACCTCATCATGTTTTCACTGCGCAAGGTATAGGATCTGCCTCATCTAGAATAAGCACTGCCTTTAAATCTCTATCTACTGTAAACTTACTTTTTGCATGAGATAAAAAATTTGTACTACTTGCAATGCATGATCCATTTTCTCTTGTCAGTATATACTTTACTGTGTGATAAATTCTCTCTGCTTTGACACATATTGCTTTTTTTCTATGACAGAAATGATCTCTATAGTGCGAGAGCTTCTGGATCGTGGCATCTCCATCAATTTTTACATGTTTCATGGAGGAACCAACTTTGGATTCATGAACGGCGCAGTTGACCTGGGCTCCTACAAACCACAGACGAGCAGCTACGGTTCTGTAGTTTTAATATTCCTGTCCACAGGGACAATTATAATGTACATATTAAAGGGATAGTTCACCCAAAAATGAAAATTCTGTCATCATTTACTCATCCTCAATTTGTTCCAAACTTGCGTAGTAGTATTTTTTTCCATACTATGGAAGTCAATCTGGCCCATCAACTGTTTGGTTACTGACATTCTTCAAAATATCTTCTTTTGTGTTCGGCCGAAGAAAGAAATTCATACAGGTTTGGAAGAACTTGAGGATGAGTAAATTAGGGCTGTGAAACAATTAATCGCGATTTACGTAATATATGTGTGTTTAAATATTTAAGAAATATTTGCATGCATATACTGTATATATTTATATATAATTTATGTTATATATATAAATATAAATATTTATATATAAATAAATAACACTTTTTTCTTAAATATATACATGCATGTGTGTGTATTTATATATACAAAATAATTATACTCAGTCTACACACATATATTATATAAACACAAACTTTTATTTTGGATGCGATTAATCGCGATTAATCATTTCACAGCCCTTGAGTAAATGATGACAACATTTTCATTTTTGGGGGAATTAAAGCAGCATAACTGTTTTCAATGTTGATAATCATAAATGTTTCTTGAGCACCAAATCAGCATATTATAATGATTTCTGAAGGATCATGTGACACTTAAGACTGGAGTAATGATGCTGAAAATTCAGCTTTGCCATCACATTTTTAAAAATGATAATATTTCACAATATTACTGTTTTTACTGTATTTTTGATCAAATAAATGTAGCCTTGGTGCGCATAAGAGACTTCTTTCAAAAGTATAAAAAATCTTACTGTCACCAAACTTTTGAAGGATATTGTAACTGTGTTTTTAAAGTGATTGGCACTTAAACATTGTCTCTTTTAGATTATGATGCTCCATTGACTGAGAGCGGTGATTATACAACCAAGTATCATCTCTTGAGAAACCTGCTGAGCACCTACAACAGTACGTTTCTACACTGTGGGCCCTGATTACATAATCTGCTATTTAAAAATGTATTTATGGAGCTGGATCTCTCCATCCCTCTCTGCTTGTCTCTTAATCTCGGTCTGTCTCTATCTATGACAGAGGAGCCGATATCAGAGCCGCCAGCTGTGCAGAGCAGAAGAGCATATGAGCCAGTGGTTGTTTCTCATTACATTTCTCTATGGGAGAGTCTTCAGTGTGCAGAAACAGTAAGAACAATGTATCATATCACACTATTACATTCTTTCTTTTACTTCTTTACTTCCCTTAAAGGGATAGTTTACCCAAAAATGAAAATTCTGTCATCATTTACTCACCCTCATGTCCAAAACCCACAAGACTTTCGTTCATCATCGGAACACAAATGCATTTTTTAAATATTGTCTCATATCTTTTGTCCCTCCATTGGAAATTCACATAACCAGAGCAATTTTCAAGCTTCAAAAAGTGTATAAAGACATTGCAAACATAATCCAAATGAATTGAGAAGTTTAAACCAAGTCTTTTGAAGAGAAACTTTATATGATGAACAGATTCACATAAACATTGATCAATGTACTATACTTATACAGAGCTCATTAAATATGTTAAACAGAAGCAAAACTGTGCTTACTTGGTACGTGAGCACAAGCCTCATTGGTTTTCGCACAAAATTAAAGCACCATGGTACAATAATTGTCACGGAACACTAAACAAAGAGACGAGGATTCAAGTGCAGAGGAGATTTAATAAACAAACACAGTACAAAAACTCAGAACTCAGCTATCCAACAGACAGGAACATCAAGGACAGGTAACTCGGACAACGAACCAGCACAAGACTACAAACACAAGGAGGCTAAATAGGGGAACAAAGGAGGGTAACGAGACAGACAGGTGGGACAAATTAACCAATAATCAGATAACAAGATGGGAGGGGCTAGACAATAGACACGAGCACATGGCCCAAAATAACAAAACACCCATGTGCAGCACAAGACAGGACAGGCATGTGACATTACCCCCTCCCTACGGAGCGGCTACCAGACGCTCCATAAGACCAGGGCGGGAAGGGAGGGACAGAGGGACAGACCAGGGCGGGACGGGGGGGACAAACCAGGGCGGGAAAAGGACCGTTCAGAAGGCCAGGGAGGCACACAAAGTTCGGGAGTCCAGGGCGGAGCAGACAGTCCATCGGGCGGCCAGGGCGGAGACGACAGTCCATCGGGCGGCCAGGGCGGAGACGACAGTCCATCGGGCGGCCAGGGCGGAGACGACAGTCCATCGGGCGGCCAGGGCGGAGACGACAGTCCATCGGGCGGCCAGGGCGGAGACGACAGTCCATCGGGCGGCCAGGGCGGAGACGACAGTCCATCGGGCGGTGAAGACCCCTCGGGCGGTGAAGACCCCTCGGGCGGTGAAGACCCCTCGGGCGGTGAAGACCCCTCGGGCGGTGAAGACCCCTCGGGCGGTGAAGACCCCTCGGGCGGTGAAGACCCCTCGGGCGGCCAGGGCGGTGAAGACCCCTCGGGCGGCCAGGGCGGTGAGACCCCTCGGGCGGCCAGGGCGGTGAAGACCCTCGGGCGGCCAGGGCGGTGAAGACCCCTCGGGCGAGGCCAGGGCGGTGAAGACCCCCTCGGGCGGCCAGGGCGGTGAAGACCCCTCGGCGCGGCCAGGGCGGTGAAGACCCCCTCGGGCGGCCCAGGGCGACCCAGGCACTGGAACTGCACCACCGGCCCAGGAACTGGAACAGGCACCACCGGCCCAGGCACTGGAACAGGCACCACCGGCCCAGGAACTGGAACAGGGCACCACCGGCCCAGGAACTGGAACAGGCACCACCGGCCCAGGGAACTGGAACAGGCACCACCGGCCCAGGAACTGGAACAGGCACCACCGGCCCAGGAACTGGAACAGGCACCACCGGCCCAGGAACTGGAACAGACGACCACCGGCTCAGGCTCAGGAACAGACACAGGCTCGACTGCGACCATCTTGTCAGGGGACACAGGCTCGGCAGTCGTGACGTGAACAGCCTCGGCGGCGGCCATCTTGTCCGAAGACACAGGCTCGGCAGGCGTGATGTGAACACTCAGCGGCGGCCATCTTGTCCGAAAACCCAGGCTCGGCAGGCGTGACGTGAACAGGCTCAGCGGCGGCCATCTTGTCCGAAGACACAGGCTCCGGCAGACGTGACTGTGAACAGTCCTCTGTGGCGGCCATCTTGTCCGAAGACACAGGCTCGGCAGATGTGACGTGAACAGTCTCTGGCTGGGCAGACGGGACGTGAATATACTCCTGGGAAACTCTAGGATCTTGAAATAGCGTCGAAAAATAATCCAAGAGTTTTTCAGCCGCTATGGCAACAGCGGGCTGCTCGGGCACGGCCTCCGGGACGACAGCGGGCTGCTCGGACGGGGACGGCCTCCGGGACGACAGCGGGCTGCTCGAGGGGACGGCCTCCGGGTCATTGGGGAGGCAGGAAGTCTTCCTCCTCCTCCGCCTCCGGACCACCAGACTCGAGACCACCGGAACTGGGACCACCGGACTCGGGATCACCGGAACTGGGACGCACCGGAATAGATCACAGAGGAGGTCTTCCTTCTCCTCCGTTTCCGGACCACCGGACCACCTCCTCCGATCTGATCACCGTCTGACATGGTGCTCTCCTCCTCAAAGTCCTTTGAGCACATCTGGAGAAATACTCAAATAGGGAAATGGAATTTCCCTATATCCTCCTCTGGAGAAAAAATCTCGCTCCGCTGAATCCACATTAGGGCTGGTTCGTTCTGTCACGGAACACTAAACAAAGAGACGAGGATTCAAGTGCAGAGGAGATTTAATAAACCAAAACACAGTACAAAAACTCAGAACTCAGCTATCCAACAGACAGGAACATCAAGGACAGGTAACTCGGACAACGAACCAGCACAAGACTACAAACACAAGGAGGCTAAATAGGGGAACAAACAAAGGAGGGTAACGAGACAGACAGGTGGGACAAATTAACCAATAATCAGATAACAAGATGGGAGGGGCTAGACAATAGACACGAGCACATGGCCCAAAACAACAAAAACACCCATGTGCAGCACAAGACAGGACAGGCATGTGACAATAATACTACGCATGTTCTAAAGAGAGACACCCGTATTTTAGAGCGTAAATGGAAACAAACTTATTTAGAGGTCTTTAGAATCGCGTAGAAAGACAGTATGTCACGTTATAAAAAAGGGCCCTAAAATGCGGCCAGGGCTGAGCACCTCCGCAACTAATAGAAAACAACCAAAACAATCAAGGTTTTTATTCTAACACCGTGGCTAGACTAACAAATAAACAGACGTCACCCGAAACAAAATATCCCGTTACAGTTCAGTAGTAATGATTTCATGAACAACTTCACTGAGAAAATAGAAAAGCATCAGAACCACAATTGTAAACGTTCAATCTTCAATTGCGCCTTATAATTCAGCTTCAATTATCACCCCGCAAGAACAATTACAGTGCTTTACAACTATAGAACAAAAAGAGTTAAATAAACTTATCACTTCATCTAAAACAACAACATGTTTATTAGATCCCTATACCAACTAAACTATTGAAAGAAGTGTTACCTGTTGTGGAAGAGCCTCTCCTCAATATTATTAACTCATCTTTATCTTTAGGTCATGTTCCAAGAGCATTTAAACTGGCAGTTATAAAACCTCTCATTAAGAAACCACAATTAGATCATAATAACCTAGCAAATTATAGACCCATTTCAAATCTATCCATTTATGTCTAAAACATTAGAAAAAAGTGGTGTCCGCTCAACTGGGCTCTTTCTTGCAACAAAATGATATCTATGAAAAGTTTCAGCCTGGATTCAGACCGCATCATAGCACTGAAACTGCGCTCGTTAAAATCACAAATGATTTACTTTTAGCTTCTGACCAAGGCTGTACCTCAATACTAGTTTTACTTGATCTTAGTGCTGCGTTCGGTACTATAGATCACACAATACTCTTAGATCGACTACAAAATTATACTGGTGTTCAAGGACAAGCATTAAGCTGGTTCAAATCATACCTATCTGACCGCTACCATTTTTGTCTATTTAAATGGAGAAAATCGATCATAACTCCAGTAAACTATGGAGTGCCGCAGGGATCTGTGTTAGGCCCTCTGTTATTCTCAATATATATGATGCCACTTGGAAATATTATAAGGAAACATGGAATTAGTTTCCCATTGTTATGCTGATGACACTCAAATATATATTTCATCACGGCCGGATGAAAATGCTAAATTTTCCAAATTGACAGATTGTGTTAAAGATATAAAGAATGGATGACGCGTAATTTTCTTTGATGTAAATCCAGACAAGACAGAGGTAATACTTATCGGTTCAAAAAACCGCCCACAAAACCTCGCACAATACAACTTTAACATCATAGGATGTCCTGTTACTTTATCCTCTACAGTAAAAGACCTGGGTGTTATACTCGATTGCAACCTGTCTTTTGAAAATCATATTTCATATGTTACAAAAACAGCCTTTTTCCACCTTAGAAACATTGCTAAGCTACGTAATATGCTATCAGTTTCTGATGCAGAAAAGTTAGTTCATGCATTCATGACCTCGAGACTGGATTACTGTAATGCTTTATTAGCTGGTTGTCCTGCATCCTCAATAACAAGCTACAGTTAGTCCAAAATGCCGCCGCTAGAGTTCTTACGAGATCAAGAAAATATGATCATATAACACCGATTTTATCATCACTGCATTGGTTACCTATAAAACTCTGTATTAATTACAAGGTATTGCTACTGACCTATAAAGCCCTAAACGGCTTAGCTCCAGTCTATTTAACGGATCTTCTATCACCCTATAATCCATCGCGCTCTTTAAGATCACCAAATTCAAGGCTTTTGGTC